>NC_052155.1:52978059-53578059 GCF_902713615.1 Scyliorhinus canicula | reverse complement strand
TAATGTCGGCATGGAGGGACCAGGACAGGCTGTTGGTGATCTGGACACCTAAGAACTTGAAGCTCTCGACCCTTTCTATTTCGTTCCCATTGATGAAGACAGGGGCATGTCCTCCACTACGCTTCCTGAGGTGGATGACAATCTCCTTAGTTTTGTTGACATTGAGGGAGAGATTATTGTCGCCGCACCAGTTTACCAGATTCTCGATCTCATTCCTGTATTCTGTCTCGTCATTGTTTGAAATCCAACCTACTACTGTGGTTTCATCAGCAAATTTGAAAATCGAATTGGAGGGGAATTTGGCAACACAGTCATAGGTGTATAAGGACTATAGTAGAGGGCTGAGGACTCAGCCTTGTGGGGCACCGGTGTTGAGGATGATCATGGAGGAGGTATCGTTGTCTATCCTTACTGATTGTGGCCTGTGGGTTAGAAAGTTCAGGATCCAGTCGCAGAGGGAGGAGCCAAGGCCAAGGAGTTTGGAGGTAAGTTTCGTAGGAATGATGGTGTTGAAGGCTGAGCAGTAGTTGCTAAATAGGAGTCTGACATAGGTGTCTTTGTTATCTAGTGTTCCAGGGGAGTGTGCAGGAGTCTAAGCGATCTGGAAGTTACCTGCTGGTTCCCCTTATTTTGCCCTTTTTGTGGGTCTGGGTTGCTGGAAGCAACAAACGAAATGATAAAGCAACTGTCGGCAAAGTTGTGTGTGAGCAGATAAAGTCAGGAAGAAAATAATCAACAATGAACACTTTAGCTTGTTGTGCATTCTTCAGATCAGGCTCGAGTGTACTGGAGCAGATCTGTGGAGTTTATGGATGGGATTGCATCTGATAAATTTGGCAAGAAGCCACGTCATTCAGGAATGATGCAGTTCCTTTTGAGTTATGGGGTGGAGGAGGGAAGCGAAAAGTGGGAAAGACGCGCCTGGGACATTGGGATGAATTTTACTTATTGGTGTGATACAAATTATTCTTAACTGCTTCATGGCATGGATGATGACTTGGTAAACGAATCAAATAAATGTCAACCAGGATCTTGTCATTCCCAAGTTAATAAAAACACACAAGGGTCTATATCGCAAAATGCTATTATTCCCAGATTACAAGGAAACAAACAGCCACCGACATGGTATGATTCTTAACCAAAATGTATTGATGATACATGTGAATATTATGCCCCACATTCGCAGCCTGCAGAACCAAGGACTTGCACAGGTTTCTACCTACGCTTTACACATACAGCGTGAGACATGATTTGCTGCCCACACTGTGCAAAGCTCTGGAGGCAGAGAAGGAAGTGAATGTCTCCAAATATATCTGAACATTTCACTTTTCCTCAACATCCATGATTTGATTACTGCCTCCTCCAACAGCGTGCAACATCGACATCACACACACAACATTGCCAATGCATGGTGATACAGAAACAACAGCTCTGGAGCCTAACAGCTCTGGAGCCTAACAATAGATTAGTTGCCATAGTTACCATTTCCAGACAGCTACTGGGTGAGCAAAATCAGCATTTTATGTTAATTACCTTCCCTCCTGCCGACAACGGCTCATCTTCTTGCTCATCTGCAACAAGATTAATTCAGGATATGTATTAGCTTTAACAAGTTCAATTAAGCCTCAAAAAAGGTGAAACATGTCAGCAGCCATGCTGTAATCATCTGCTTTGCAATAGTATCACTACTTTAATTCGATCACTGCTGAGCTACTACCAAATTGCCACACCAAGAGGTTTTATCATATTGTTTGCAACAGGTAGGCATAAAATAACTTGCATTTGTATCTATTGGATGTTATTGGGTCATTGGCTGCACTGTTATTAACAGCAGCAAACAAACTGCACTACCATTAATAGGATGAGAATGAAGAGCACCAGATAAAATGGTAGAGTTCTGTAGCCACTGAAAATGTCACGACCGCTGCGCTGACCTTTCGGAGCTTGCACTGCATCTGTAGCAATCACTGCAGAACACCACTGGAAATAACTTTCAATTTACAAACACCATCAACAATTACCTTTTCCTTCCTGCCACTGAGCCAATTTTGGATCCAAATTGCCACTACCTTTTTTTAATATAAATTTAGAGCATGCAATTATTTTTTTCCAATTATGGGGCAATTTAGCATGACCAATTCAGCCACATGGCACATTTTTTGGGTTGTGGGGGCAAAACCCACACAAACACGGGGAGAACGTGCAAACTCCACACGGACAGTGACCCAGAGCCGGGATCGAACCTGGGACCTCGGCGCCATGAGGCAGCAATGGCCACTACCTTTTTTGTTTCAGATTTCATGGACTTTTACTTTTCTGCCACGAGGGACATTGTCATCATGAAAAATACATCATTGACCATCATTACCTCCTCAAATTCAAATCAGATTAGTCAGATGCAACCTTCATCAAAATCGAAGACTTGCCCACAAAATGTCAGCTGGCACTCCCAACAGAGAACTGAGAGAGTAGAGTGTTGCTCTGGCAGAAGTACCCTCTTTTCAATCAGAGGTTTCAACAGGGGCTTTGTTTGCCCTCTCAATAGGACATAAAATGATCCCATGAAACTAATTCAAATACCCTAGTGTCCTGGCCAATATCACTATTCAACATCACAAAAGATTATCTGGTCACTACACATTTCCGTATTGTGGGACCTGGCTGTGTGCAGATTAGCAATCACATTTCCTATTTTACAAGTCCATCTGTGGCTGCAAAGCACTTGTGGAAGTCTATTGGTCATGAAATGCCTTGCATCCCTCCCTAGATTCCTGTTCATTTTTCAGTGCCTCCCAATCTTTATCCCACAATCCTTCTTCAAAAGGGTTAGCAAGATGATCATGAGCCTTGTCTGGGCAGGAAAATCCCCGCGGGTGAAGAAGGCGATGCTTGAGAGGAGCCGCAGCGAGGGAGGGCTGGCATTGCCGAGTCTGATTAACTATTACTGGGCGGCCAACATAGCCATGATAAGGAAGTGGATGGTGGGTACGGGGTCTATCTGGGAGCGGGTGGAGGCGGCTTCATGCAGGGGCACCAGCTTGGCAGCCCTGGTCACGGCTCCCCTACCGCTGCCGCCGGCCAGGTACTCCACCAGCCCGGTAGTGGGGGCGACCCTGCGGATATGGGGCCAGTGGAGGAGGCATGTAGGGGAGGTGGGGGCGTCTGTCTGGGCGCCAACCATCGGTTTGCCCCCAGGAGCATGAATGGGGGGTTTCGAGCATGGCGGCGGGCGGGATTGGGGAGGGTGGGCGATAAGTTCCTGGAGGGGAGCTTTGCGAGTCTGAGGGGCTTGGAGGAGAAATTTGGTCTGGTAAGGGGAAACGATTTCAGGTACCTACATTTGCGGGACTTTGTCCGTAGACAGGTCCCATCCTTCCCACACCTCCCGCCAATGGGGATCCAAGTCAGAATAGTCTCTCGAGGGGAAGGAGGGGACGGTAAAGTCTCTGATATTTATAAGGTGCTCATGAAGGGGGAAGGGTCCCAGACAGAGGAACTGAAACTCAAATGGGAGGAGGAGCTAGGCGGGGAAATGGAGGACGGGCTGTGGGCAGAAGCCCTGAGTAGGGTAAACTCGACCGCAACATGTGTCGGCCTGATTCAATTTAAGGTCGTTTATTGGGGCCTCACGGTAGCATGGTGGTTAGCATCAATGCTTCACAGCTCCAGGGTCCCAGGTTCGATTCCCGGCTGGGTCACTGTCTGTGTGGAGTCTGCACGTCCTCCCCGTGTGTGCGTGGGTTTCCTCCGGGTGCTCCGGTTTCCTCCCACAGTCCAAAGATGTGCGGGTTAGGTGGATTGGCCATGCTAAATTGCCCGTAGTGTAAGGTTAATGGGGGGATTGTTGGGTTACGGGTATACGGGTTACGTGGGTTTAAGTAGGGTGATCACTGCTCGGCACAACATCGAGGGCCGAAGGGCCTGTTCTGTGCTGTACTGTTCTATGTACTGGGCCCACATGATGGTGGCTCGGATGAGCAAAGTCTTTGGGGTAGAGGACAAGTGCGCTAGGTGCGCAGGAGGACCAGCGAGCCACGGACACATGTTTTGGACATGTCCGATGCTTAGGAGGTACTGGGAGGGATTTGCGGGGATCATGTCCCGGGAGCTAAAAACAAGGGTGGTGATGGGTCCAGGGGTGCAATTTTTGGGGTTTTGGAGGACCCATGAGTCCAGGGTGAGAAAGAGGCCGATGTTCTGGCCTTTGCTTCCCTGATAGTCCGGCGACGAATACTACTGGCATGGAGGGACTCAAAGCCCCCGATGACTAAGTTGTGGCTTTCGGACATGTCGAGTTTTCTGGGTATGGAAAAAATTAAGTTCGCCTTGAGGGGATCTGTATAGGGGTTCGCCCGAAGGTGGCAACCATTCATTGACTTCTTTGCGGGAGAGTGAGCGTGCTGAACTGTCAGTACTACCCTCTTGTGGATCATTTAACAGGCATTGTTTGCCTCCCTAGTTGGACGTAACAGTGGCAGTATTTCAAACAAGAGCAGGGGTGCGAGCCCTGGTGTCCAAGCCAATATTTATCCCTCATTCAACATCACAAAAAAAACAGATTATCTGGTCACTACAATATTGTTGTTTGTGGGAGCTGGCTCTGTATAAATGTACTACCATGTTTCCTTTATTACAACAATGACTACACTTCAGAAGTACTTATTTGGCTGCCAAGTGCTTTGGGATGTCCAGTGGTCATGAAATGAACATTTTCGTTTTTTGTTGTCTTTGATTAGTCGACGCCTTTTCTAAATGATGGTTCGCACCGTCCTCTTCCGAAAACTTACCTGCCACCATGAAAACCTAAATTAGCCTGTAATTATTTGTTGTCGTCAATTTGAAAAAAAGGAATAGGCCAACGTTTGCGTCATCATCCTTTTGTGATGATAGATGCTAAAGCTTTCATGCACGGGTAACCTTTTTGGTCTCGAAAAGACCTTGCTCTCGTCCTTTGTTTTCTTCTTGCTCTTTATGATGCTCTTCATTTGCCAGTGTTTTTCATGCTTTTCTTTTCAAATGTTCTTTACTTCCCTGCACTTTCTGTATGTGTAAGTTTTTTTTCAGCATTGAGTTGTTGTCATCTGACTTGAGCTTTCCTTTTTTAAGAAACAAAACTAGTCTACCCTTTATGTTCCTTGATGCTCTGGATTTGGAATCCCATCCCTTTTCCTCAGTGTGAGCATTTGTTCTGAGCTCTCACTTTTGTTTTCATGGAGCAAAAATAAAACTTTGGCTTTATGCATCTGTTCCGTCGTTAAGTTAGATTGTGACTGATCAGTATGTCAATTCCATTTATTTGCTCCTTCTACATTAATTTAAAGTGTCACATGCCATTTAGATATAAGCAAATTACTGCGGATGCTGGAATCTGAAACCGAAGAGAAAATGCTGGAAAATCTCAGCAGGTCTGGCAGCATCTGTAGGGAGAGAAAAGAGCTAACGTTTCGAGTCTCGATGACCCTTTGTCAAAGCTAACAGACAGAGAAAGTGGGAAATATTTATACTGTGGAGTGAGAATGAAAGATGAGTCATAGCCACAGAAACCATGGGGAACTGGGTGCTAATAGCCACAGAAACCACGGGGAAAGAGCGCCAATGGCAGTCCCCAGAGAGAACAAAAGGTGTGAAGGCCAAACAGCAGAGAAACTAACCCTCCCCATTTTCTCCACCTTTCCCTATCCTTTCTCCCCTTTGCTTCCCCCTTCCTCATCCCCCACATCGACATATGTCACAGTTTACCCTCTGATGTTAGTTTCTCTGTTGTTTGGCCTTTCACACCTTTTGTCCTCTCTGGGGACTGCCATCAGCACTCGTTCCCCGTGGTTTGTGTGGCTAATAGCACCCCGTTTTCCTGGGTTTCTGTGGCTATCACCATCTTTCCTTTTCACTCCACAGTATAAATATTTCCCACTTTCTCTGTCTTACTGCTTTGACAAAGGGTCATCTGGACTCAAAATGTTAGCTCTTTTCTTTCCCTACAGATGCTGCCAGACCTGCTGAGATTTTCCAGCATTTTCTCTTCGGTGCCATTTAGATATGTTGGCTTATGTGTAATTTCTCGAGCGAAAGATCATAAACTTTTGGCAGGCCACTACTTTATTTGGCAATTGATTTGAACAGTTTTGTCACGTTTTCAGGTTGCTCCTGTCTGATTGCCTAACTCCAGTCTGGGAGGTGACCTGTCTAAGTTTTCCTGGTAAATCTGATCAATGATCTGGTGTCCCACATGGTAGCACAGTGGGTAGCACTGTTGCTTCACAGTGCCAGGTCCCAGGTTAGATTCAAAGCTTGGGTCACTGTGTGGATCACAGTTCTCCCGGTGTCAGCATGGGTTTCCTCCGCGTGCTCTGATTTCCTCCCCCAAGTCTCGAAAGACGTACTGTTGGGGAAATTGGACATTCTGAATTCTGCCTCTGTGTACCCGAACAGGTGCCAAAATGTGGCGACTAGGGGCTTTTAACAGTAACTTGATTGCGGTATTAATGTAAGCCTACTTATGACAATAAAGATTATTAATTACATGAGCCTGAAGCTAAGTGGTAACCTGTGTATTGAGGCAGAAGAAATGGGCATGAACCTTCAATAAAACTTGGCATCTACTATCAAGTGGGGTGGCACAGTGGTTAGCACTGCTATTCATAGCACCACAGATTGGGTTCATTTCCAGCCTTGGGTGACTGTTTGGAGTTTCCACTTTCTCACTGTGACTGTGTGAGTCTTCTCCGTGTGCTCCGGTTTCCTCCCAGTGTTCAAAGATGTGTAACTTGGGTGGATTTGCCATGCTAAATTGCCCCTTAGTATCCAGGGATGTAAGATTAGGTTACAAGGATAAGGCGAGGGAGTGGGCATAGGCACGGTACTCTACAGAGGGTTCAGTGCAGACATGATGGGACAAATGGCCTCCTGCAACCTGCAATGTAGGAATTCTGTAGTTCGAAGAGGTTGTTGATGCAGGCATTGTTTTGTCCTTGATTTAAAAAGAAATCAAACCAAATAATTACAGGCCAATCAAAGCTATCTCGGGGGGTGGGTAAGTTATCAGAAAAGGGCATTATAAATTGCCATTTAGAAAGGTGCAAAATAATCGAGCAAGCACAGCCAAAAAAAGAGAAGAGCCCTGCATTTATACATATGTAAATGGCGGCATGGTAGCACAGTGCTTAACACTGTTGCTTCACAGCTCCAGGGTCCCAAATTCGATTCCTGGCTTGGGTGACTGCAGCGTCTGCACATTCTCCCCGTGTCGGAGTGGGTTTCCTCCGGGTGCACCAGTTTCCTCCCATAGTCCAAAGATGTGTAGGTTAGGTGGATTGGCCATGATCAATTGCCCGTAGGTGGGGTTAGTGGCTTTCGGGGTAGGGTGGAGGTGTGGGGTTAAATAGGGTGCTCTTTCCAAGAGCCGGTGCAGACTCAATGGGCCAAATGGCCTCCTGCTCTGTGAATTCTATGACCACTGGACATCCCAAAGCACTTGGCAGCCAAATAAGTACTTCTGAAGTGTAGTCATTGTTGTAATAAAGGAAACATGGCAGTAAATTTATACAGAGCCAGCTCCCACAAACAACAATATTGTAGTGACCAGATAATCTGTTTTTTTTGTGATGTTGAATGAGGGATAAATATTGGCTTGGACACCAGGGCTCGCACCCCTGCTCTTGTTTGAAATACTGCCACTGTTATGTCCAACTAGGGAGGCAAACAATGCCTGTTAAATGATCCACAAGAGGGTACTTCTGACAGTGCAGCACTAGCTCAGTTCTCTTCACTGCCAAGTGTGAGCCTACATTTTGTGGCCAAGTCCCTGATTAAACGAAGGTCGCACCTTACTAATTGGATTGAGTTTTTGAGGTGGTAATGAAGATTAATGATGTATTTTAGCAAGTCTCTTTGACAATGTCCCACATGACAGGCTGGTCTGAAATGTAGACGCCCATGGAATCCAAGAAAAAGTGGTAATTCTGATCCAAAACTTGTTCAGTGGCAGGAAGAGACAGGTCGTTGAACCAAAGAGCTGTTTCCAGTCGTATTCAACAAGCATTCGTACTAGAGAATTAAAATATCCAAGAAACTGATTTGCTTTCGTCCATGCAAGCGGGTCAAGCAACAAAATATGACGCCGAACAGTGAAAATTGCTCGAGGCAGATTGCCTCAAGACTAAATCATAAAACCCAATCTCAAATACCGATAAAAATCCTTCAACTGCATAGTTGGGAAATTTGGCTGTCTGGATACAGAATTGGCTGGCTGAAAGAAGACTGCGAGTGGTAGTGAATGGAAAGTATTCCGCCTGCAGGTCAGTGACCAGTGGTGTCCTGCAGGGATCTGTTCTTGGATCTCTGCTCCTTGTGGTTGTTATAAATGACTTGGACGAGGAAGTGGAAGGGTGGGTTAGTACGTTTGCCGATAACACAAAGGTTGATGGAGTTGCAGATAACATCAAGGGCTGTTTCAGGTAACAAGACATTGACAGGATGAGCCGGGCTGAGAAGTGGCAGATGGAGTTCAACCTAGGTAAATGTGAAGTGATTCATTTTAGACGGTCGAGTTTGAATGCTGAACACAGGATTAAAGGCAGGATTCTTGGAAGTGTGGAGGAACAGAGGGATCTTGGGATCCACGTACATAGATCCCTCAAAGTTGCCACCCAGGTTGATAGGGTTGTTAAGAAGGAGTACGGGCGGTTGCGGCTATGACCAGCTAAGTCGCACGTTTGGCGGCTCCTGCTACAAAGGTGTTTTCGGGCCGATTGGAGGGCCCCAACGGCGCTGTAAGGACAAATCCCGGTGGGGGAAGGCTCCCTGAGGAGAACCAGACCAACTTTATGGTCGGTACCCGGAGTGGGGTGGTAAAGAAAGCAACAGCAGCTCCTCAAAAAAAGCGGGGGAAGAAGACCAAAATGGCGGCCGGTGGCGCACCCGAGGAATGGAGGAAATGGGCGGAGGAGCAGCAGGCCGCTCTCCTGCGCTTCTTTACGGAGCTGAAAATGGAGCTCTTGGAGTCAATGAATGCGACGACCACCAGGCTGATGGGAGCCCAGGCGACCCAAGAGGCGTCGATTCGGGAGCTGCAGCAGGAGATGACTGTGAGGGAGGAGGAGGCCACGGTCCTCGTGGGAAAGGTAGAGGTGCACGAGGCACTCCACTTGAAATGGCAGAGCCGTTTTGAGGAGCTGGATACCCGAATGAGGCGGAAGAACCTGAGGATCTTGGGCCTGGCAGAAGGCCTGGAGGGGTCAGACCTCCCGGGATACGTAGCAGAAATGCTGAGCTCCCTGATGGGGGCAGGGGCCGTCCCTTCGCCCCTGGAGCTGGAAGAGGCCTACAGGGTCATGGCTAGGAAGCCAAGAGCAAATGAGCCCCCGAGGGCGGTGCTGGTGCGGTTCCAGCGACTCAGCGATCGTGAGAGTGCTGGAGTGGGCCAAGAGGGAAAGGAGCAGCAAGTGGGAGAATTCGACGGTGAGGGTCTACCAGGACTGGAGTGCGGAGGTGGCTAAGCGGCGGGCCCGGTACAACCGGACGAAGGCGGTGCTACATGCAAAACGGATCAGGTTCGGAATGCTGCAGCCAGCGCGCTTGTGGGTCACCTACAGGAACCAACACCACTATTTTGAGTCCCCAGAGGAGGCGTGGGCCTTTGTACAGGAAGAGAAACTGGACTCGAATTAGACCCAGGGGATACTTGGCGGCCGTAGCCGCTCGGGTACTTTCAGCTGAACAAGCGGTTTTTTTTTTTCGCCTGGGTCGGAACTGGGCAACTCTTATTGGAACGGTTTCCTTTTTTTTTCTTCTTTCCTTGTTTGGATCTTGAACTCTTGCTTTGGGTTTTTCTTCTGATGTTTTTTCCCCCCTTTGCCAACTTCCCTTAGTTATTGTTATTGTGGTTATTCATGGTTATTTATACTGTTTGGTAGAGGGCGACTGTTAAGTACATTGTTATTTGTTATCTATCTGTTATTTATAATGTTAAGTTGGGGAGGCGGGACGGGGGGGGAGAGCAGATCGGGGATATGGGCTCCTAGGGGGGGTTCTTTACAGGCATGGACGGGGACGGGGGTGGAACTGAAGATGGCGGGGTGGGGTGTGGCAGGGCGAAAGCGCGGGCTTTCCTCTGTTTTCCCGCGCGCGGGGCAGAGGAGGGGGGAGGGGAGGAGTGCGGGGCGTGGCTAGCAATGGCGACCTTTCCCGCGTTGGAGCGGGGCCAGGGAGGAGTGGCAAGGGGGGGGGGGGGGGGGGCCCCCCCCCCCCCCCCCGAGCCGGGGGGAGTCGGAGTGTGGCAGGAGCAGCCGGGTCAGCGTAAACCAGCTGACTTACGGGAGTACGATGGAGGGTACATCGCGGCTAGGAGGGGTCCTAGCCAGGGGGGGGTTAGGGAGGGACACCGGGTTGCTGCTGGAAAGACCAGAAACGGGAAGTGGAGGACTGGAGAGGTGGGGGGAGGGGGCCATCGCCATGGGGAGCGGGTCAGAAGGGGAGGGTCGACCCGGGGCGAGCAGGGAACAGGACATGGCTAATCGGCAGGGGAAGGGGGCGGGTCGTCCCGCGACCCGGCTGATCACTTGGAACGTGAGGGGGCTGAATGGGCCGGTCAAGAGATCAAGGGTATTCTCACACCTGAAGGGCCTGAAGGCTGATGTAGCAATGTTACAGGAGACCCATTTGAAGGTAGTGGACCAGGTTCGCCTGAGAAGGGGGTGGGTGGGACAGGTGTTCCACTCTGGATTGGACGCAAAGAACCGGGGGGTGGCGATTCTGGTGGGAAAGAGGGTGTCGTTCGTGGCGGAGGAGGTGGTGGCGGACAAGGAGGGTAGGTATGTGATGGTGAAGGGTAAGCTGCAGGGGGAGAAAGTGGTGATGGTCAACGTATATGCCCCGAACTGGGATGACGCGGGTTTTATGAGGCGCCTATTGGGCCTCATTCCGGGACTGGAGGCAGGGGGCTTGATCATGGGGGGGGACTTTAACACAGTGCTGGACCCCGGGCTAGACAGATCGAGCTCAAGGACCAATAGGAGGCCGGCAGCGGCAGAAGTGCTGAGGGGGTACATGGAGCAGATGGGAGGAGTAGACCCATGGAGGTTTGGTAGGCCGAGGGCGAGGGAGTATTCCTTTTTCTCCCACGTCCATAGAGTGTACTCCAGAATCGATTTTTTCGTGTTGAGCAGGGGGCTGATCCCGAGGGTACGGGAAGCTGAGTACTCGGCCATTGCGATCTCTGATCATGCACCACATTGGGTGGATGTGGAAATGGGGGAGGCGCGGGACCAGCGCCCGCTGTGGCGGCTGGATGTGGGGCTGTTAGCGGACGACGAGGTGTGTAAAAGGGTCCGGAAGAGCATTGAGAGCTATCTGGACTTGAATGACACGGGTGAGGTGCAGGTGGGGATGGTCTGGGAGGCCCTGAAGGCAGTGATCAGGGGAGAGCTGATCTCCATAAGGGCACACAGAGAAAGAAAGGAGAGGCAGGAGAGGGAGAGGCTGGTGGGGGAGCTTTTGGAAGTGGATAGGAGATATGCGGAGGCACCAGAGGAGGGGCTGCTGGGAGAACGGCGCAGCCTGCAGGTCAAGTTCGACCTGCTGACCACCAGGAAGGCAGAGACGCAGTGGAGAAGGGCACAGGGCGCGGTCTACGAGTATGGGGAAAAGGCGAGCAGGATGCTGGCACACCAGCTTCGCAAACGAGATGCGGCTAGGGAGATTGGGGGAGTGAAGGAGAGGGGCGGGAAGGTAGTGCAGAAGGGGCAAGAAGTGAATGGGGTCTTCAGGGATTTTTACAAGGAGTTGTATCGGTCTGAGCCGCCGACGAGGAGAGGGGGAATGGAGGACTTCCTAAACAAATTGAGGTTCCCAAGGGTCCAGGAGGGGCTGGTAGAAGGGCTGGGGGCGCCAATAGGGCTAGAGGAGCTAGTCAAGGGAATAGGTCAGATGCAAGCGGGGAAGGCGCCGGGGCCAGATGGGTTCCCGGTGGAATTCTACAAGAAAAATGTGGACTTGGTGGGACCGGTACTGGTACGAGCCTTTAATGAGGCGCGAGAGGGGGGGGTTCTGCCCCCGACAATGTCGCAGGCTCTGATCTCCCTGATATTGAAGCGGGATAAAGACCCCGTGCAGTGCGGGTCCTACAGGCCTATCTCGCTTCTGAACGTGGATGCCAAGTTGCTGGCAAAGATCCTGGCAGCTAGAATAGAGGATTGTGTGCCAGGGGTAATCCATGAGGACCAGACGGGGTTCGTGAAGGGGCGGCAGCTCAACACGAACGTGCGGAGATTGCTGAATGTAATTATGATGCCGGCAGTGGAGGGGGAGGCTGAGATAGTGGTAGCGCTGGACGCGGAGAAGGCATTCGATAGGGTGGAGTGGGAGTACCTGTGGGAGACGTTGGAACGGTTTGGGTTTGGGGAAGGGTTTATTAAGTGGGTGAAGTTGCTCGACTCGGCCCCGACGGCGAGTGTAGTGACAAACGGGAGGAGGTCGGAGTATTTCGGGCTCCACCGAGGGACCAGGCAGGGATGTCCCCTATCCCTCCTACTTTTCGCACTGGCGATTGAACCGTTGGCGATGGCACTGAGGGGTTCAGGGGGGTGGAGAGGACTGACTAGGGGAGGGGAGGAACATCGAGTATCGCTGTATGCGGATGATCTACTGCTGTACGTGGCAGACCGAGAAGGGGGAATGCCGGAGATAATGGAACTATTAGCAGAGTTTGGGGACTTTTCGGGGTACAAACTAAATTTGGGCAAAAGCGAGGTTTTTGTGATACACCCGGGGGACGAGGGAGAGGGTATTGGGAGACTCCCCTTCAAGCGAGCAGGAAAGAGCTTTAGGTACTTAGGGGTGCAGGTGGCAAGGAACTGGGGGACCCTCCACAAGTTGAACTTTTCCAGGCTGGTGGAACAGATGGAGGAGGAATTTAAGAGGTGGGACATGGTACCGCTGTCGCTGGCGGGGAGGGTGCAGTCAATCAAAATGACGGTCCTCCCAAGGTTCCTGTTTTTATTTCAGTGCTTGCCCATCTTCCTCCCTAGGGCCTTCTTCAAAAAGGTGACGAGTAGCATTATGAGCTACGTGTGGGCGCACGGCACCCCAAGGGTGAGGAGGGTCTTTTTGGAGCGGAGTAGGGACAGTGGAGGGCTGGCACTACCCAATCTCTCGGGGTATTACTGGGCGGCAAATGTGTCAATGGTGCGCAAGTGGATGATGGAAGGGGAGGGGGCAGCTTGGAAACGAATGGAGAGGGCGTCCTGTGGCAACACAAGCCTGGGGGCCCTAGTAACGGCACCATGGCCGCTCCCCCCCACGAGCCCGGTGGTGGCGGCCACCCTCAAGATATGGGGGCAGTGGAGGCGACACAGGGGGGAAGGGGGAGGTCTGTTGGCGGCGCCAATAAGAGGGAACCATAGATTCATCCCGGGGAACATCGACGGGGGATTTCAGAGCTGGTACAGGGTGGGCATACGGCAGCTGAAGGACCTGTTTATAGAGGGGAGGTTTGCGAGCCTGGGAGGGCTGGAGGAGAAGTTTGAGCTCCCCCCGGGAAACATGTTCAGATATTTACAAGTGAAGGCATTTGCTAGGCGGCAGGTGGAGGGGTTCCCCCTGCTCCCCAGTAAGGGGGCGAGTGATAGGGTGCTCTCGGGGGTCTGGGTCGGAGGGGGGAAGATATCAGACATCTACAAGATAATGCAGGAGGCGGAAGAAGCATCAGGGGAGGAGCTGAAAGCCAAGTGGGAAGGGGAGCTGGGAGAGCAGATAGAAGACGGGACGTGGGCGGATGCACTGGAGAAGGTCAATTCTTCCTCCTCGTGTGCGAGGCTGAGCCTCATTCAATTTAAGGTGCTGCATAGAGCTCACATGACGGGGACAAGGATGAGCCGGTTCTTTGGGGGTGAGGACAGGTGTGTCAGATGTCTGGGAAGCCCAGCGAACCATGTGCATATGTTCTGGGCATGCCCGGTGCTGGAAGGGTTCTGGAAGGGGGTGGCAAGGACGGTGTCGAAGGTGGTGGGGTCCAGGGTCAAACCAGGATGGGGGCTTGCGATCTTTGGGGTCGGGGTAGAACCGGGGGTACAGGAGGCTAGGGAGGCCGGAATACTGGCCTTTGCGTCCCTAGTGGCTCGACGAAGGATATTAATTCAATGGAAGGACGCGAGGCCTCCAAGCGTTGAAACTTGGATTAACGATATTCAGCTAGAAAGGATCAAATTTGCCCTGAGAGGGTCGGTACAGGGATTCTCCAGGCGGTGGCAACCTTTCCTTGACTTTTTGGATCAGAGATAGACGTTCGGGGTCGTGGCAGCAGCAACCGGGGGGAGGGGGGGGGGGGAGGGGCAGCAAGGGTCGTGGGGGGACATGCACGACTGTAACGCGGGCAAGTCTGCTCGCTGCTCATGTCTGAAACTGTAGGCTGCCTTGTTTGTTAAGTTGTTGCTTGGGGGGGGGGGGGGACTGGTGCGCGCGAGAGGGCGGGCGAGGGAGGGATATTTGCCTAGAGGGATTGTGTTGTAAATAATTAAAAAAATTAGTAGGGGTAAATGTTTGTATGGAAAAACTCTTTCAATAAAAATTATTTAAAAAAAAAAAGGAGTATGGCGCGTTGGCTTTCATTAACAAGGGGATTGAGTTTAAGAGCCGCGAGGTTTTGCTGCAGCTTTATAAAACCCTAGTTAGACCACACTTGGAATATTGTGTCCAGTTCTGGTCCAGGATGTGGATGCTTTGGAGAGGGTACAGAGGAGATTTACCAGGATGCTGCCTGCACTGGAGGACATGTCTTATGAAGAAAGGTTGAGGGGGCTAGGGCTTTTCTCACTGGAGCGAAGAAGGCAGAGAGGTGACTTGATAGAGGTGTACAAGGTGATGAGAGGCATGGATAGAGTGGATAGCCAGAGACTTTTCCCCAGGGTGGAAATAACTGTCACGAGGGGACATAATTTTCTGGTGATTGGAGGAAGGTATAGGGGAGATGTCAGAGGTAGTTTCTTTACACAGAGTGGTGGGTGTGTGGAATGTACTGCCAACAGAGGTGGTGGAGTCAGAGTCATTAGGGACATTTCAGCGACTCATGGACAGCAGTAAATTGAAGGGGTGTAGGTTAGGTTGATCTTCGATTAGGATAAATGGTCGGCACAACATCGTGGGCAGAAGGTCCTGTACTGTGATGTACTGTTCTATGTTCTATGCATAGTCTTTAAGCCTGTGCAAATCAGTGTAGCTTTTCGAGATGCTTTTAAATAACTGAAAGCAGAAGCGTACAAATGGAACAAAAGTAAAACTCTAGACACATATCGACAGGAAGTGTGTGCAGGTAAAGGGAATGATCAATATACGACAGTGTGAATAGTTCAAGTGAATTCCGTACATATTGTACCAATGTGCTCTTCAAAATGATCTTGTGTGCAGCTCGGCTGCCATAAAGGCACATGTGCACAGCATAGTCAGAAAATTATACAGAGCTGGTAAAATTAATACATATGAATTTTAAGTTGATAATCAAGTGCTGAGATATTTGTTGAACCATGATGTGCAATGGACGACCAGGGATCAGGGTCAGGAAAAGGGTAGTCAAAGAAACGGGCTTTTCAGATTGGCATGTTTTGGCTATCACAAAATGTCTGCTCATTGGTAGGGACAGATTTTTAAAAATCAGATTAGTGATTTTACCTCAAAAGCAAAATTGAGGGGCTACATTATGGAACAGAGTTTGCAGATGCTGTTCAGTGCTTTAAAAAAAATGAAATGGAAAGGTCGGAGACAAAAATAAGATATAATGGTATGGTTCTTAGTGACAGTGCGGAGGCGAAAGGCAAGATAAATAATTGGGAGACAGGTGCATAGATCTTTCAATGTGCAAGTGCAGGTAGAAAAGGTTCCAAATAAACAAATGGCACAACTGAGTTTCACATTTGGGTAGATTAATATAAAAGGAAGCAATGCTGACTTTGTGCAATAGTTTGTATGTATGGTGTCTATCACTGAGAGCCCATTACAAGAGATGCATTGGAACCATGGGATGGGTGAAACAATTAATAATGCCAGAAATCAAAAACGGCATTTATCAAGGAACAATGCAAGTATCTCTCTCACCTCTCACTCCTCCCACTGGAGACCGTTATAGGGAAAATCAGGTCAAAGTTATCAAAATTATAAGATCGTTTCCACTGGCAATGCTGCAAGTGTTTAACATGATGTGGAGATGCCGGCGTTGGACTGGGGTGAGCACTGTAAGAAGTCTAACAACACCAGGTTCAAGTCCAACATGTTTGTTTCAAACACTAGCTTTCGGAGCACTGCTCCTTCCTCAGGTGAAATTTCACCTGAGCAAGGAGCAGTGATCTGCAAGTGTCGAAGGCAGAGATTGCAACAATTTTAATGTGAGGGCAGCACAGTAGCATTGTGGATAGCACAATCGCTTCACACTCCAGGGTCCCAGGTTCGATTCCGGCTTGGGTCACTGTCTGTGCGGAGTCTGCACATCCTCCCAGTGTGTGCGTGGGTTTCCTCCGGGTGCTCCGGTTTCCTCCCACAGTCCAAAGATGTGCAGGTTAGGTGGATTGGCCATGATAAATTGCCCTGAGAGTCCAAAATTGCCCTTAGTGTTGGGTGGGGTTACTGGGTTGTGGGATGGGGTGGAGTTGTTGACCTTGGGTAGGGTGCTCTTTCTGAGAGCCGGTGCAGACTCGATGGGCTGAATGGCCTCCTTCTGCACTGTAAATTCTATGAATTCTATGAAAAGATCAAATATTAAGAAGGGAAGGAGAACTGCAGGTTAATAAGATTGGGGAAATACTTTGAGTGAAAGGACTACCGCTAGCACAAGAGTCTGAAGGCCTCCTCTGATCTACAATATTAATAGTTCAATACCATCTTTTTTAGGGGAAAATCGGATGCACTTACACGGGTCAATAGTCCACGCCTCCGGTCAACTGAAAAATCAACATTGATGCTGAACAGAGATAAAAGTTAAAAATATATTACCTAGATCTGCAATTGTGCCGCCCTTCACAGGTGTGTGCTCACTGTCCTTCTTGGGGTTCACTAGCGAAGAAAGGAATTGTAAACAGGCCATTAAAAAACATATGTAACTCGAGCCGACTTTTAGGTCCTGCACTGCAACTAGTTAGCAAATTAATTCACAAATGGTACAAGAAATTCAAAACAAAATGATATCAATGAATTGACAAAAAATTGATTCCGTTCATCAGGTAGAATTTGAAATTACAGCAGATCGAGTCGTCATTCGATCCACTGAGCCTGTAACAGTTTTTGCTACAGCAATCTATATCTAATCCCACATCCCTTTTGTCTCCCAGCAAATTTTCCCTTTAAACGCACGAGGCATTTTGCCTCAACAACCTTGCGGCATTGTCTGGACCGATATATCCAAAGACTTACCATTAGAAAAACTCACTCCTCCACCCAAATTAGCAGTTTAAATCCACAACTGTTATCACTGACTACCCGCAAAATAAAGAGACACAGAATTTTCAATCTCGTCACAAAGATGTGCAGGGTAGGTAGATTGGCCCAACTAAATTGCACCTTTATCGTAAAGAAAAAGGAATTGGATACCAAGAAAAATATGTTTTATAAAACACACCTACAGGCCACTGCACAACGTACAACCTGACCAGGATGAAATGTCGGCTTTTGCTAAAGACTTGCAATAATCCCAAGAAACAAGTTCGAATCGCCTTCGAATCTCCACTGGTCATCTTTATGTATTATGCTTAATGGTTTTGGCTTTTTTGTTTAAACAGTAATTTGTTTCTTTTCACACAGCAATTTGAAATCTGCGCCAAACCTTATCTTTCTGGATGGGAGCAGCTGAGTTTCCGCAAGCACCAGCTCTGCTCGTCTTTCAATTTTCCATCTATTCCTTGTGCACATCTCCTTTACGATTTTTTTCCACTTTACGTGACTTTTACTGTGCACCAAAGTTGTTGGTCAATCTTGCAGCACTTCAGTAGAGACCATGCTTGGGGCAGCACGGTGGCACAGTGGTTAGCATTGCTGCCTACAGCGCTGGGGGCCCGGGTTTGAATCCCGGCCCTGGGTCATTGTCCGTGTGGAGTTAGCACGTTCTCCCAGTGTCTGCGTGGGTTTCGCCCCCACAACCCAAAGATGCGCAGGGTAGAAAGATTGGCCACGCTAAATAGCCCCTTAATTGGAAAAAATGAATTGGGTACTCTAAACTTATAAAAAAATAAGTAGAGACGATGCTTTAATCCTCAATAATCCCAGACAGCTGGGGGAGTTGGGGTGGGACTTCACTTTTGGTGACACAGCTGCCTTTGAGACCTTTCCCACCTTGATCATACGGTGCACACCAACAAATTATGGCTGCTCGCAATGAAGGTGATCCGGCTGATTCTCTTGGTTCTGCAGTGCAAGACATTAAAGCCCAATTTCAAGAATTGCGAGGTGCCATTATGGAGACGGTGGCAGCGCACGAGGAGGCTCTGGGTGCAGGTAGAGTACTATCTCTGGTGGCAGTCTACCTCCGCATGCTTGAGTTCCTGCTGCATGGCCCATCATCCATTAAGAAATTCAAACGTTCCAGGGGGGTGGCAATCATGATCAACAAGCGGGTGCAATTTGAGGCGGAGGACATAGCCGCAGACAGGGGGGGCAGATACCTGATGGTACGGGGCAGACTGGAGGGGAGAAGAGTGGTGCTGGTGAATATATATGCCCCGAACTGGGATGACGTGGACTTCGTTAAAAGAGTGCTGGGGAAGATCCCGGACCTGGACTCTCGCAGGCTAATAATGGGGGGGGGACTTTAACATGGTCCTTGACCCGGCTTTGGATCGGTCTTATCCCAGAACGGGTAGACTCCCAGCAATGGCAAGGGAGCTGAAAGGGTTTATGGAGCAAATGGGGGCAGTGGACCCCTGGAGAGATAGACAGCCGACAGGAAGGGGCTACTCGTTTTACTCGCACGTCCATAAAGTATATTCTAGGATAGATTTCTTCGTACTAAGCAGGGATTGTATAGGGGAGGTAAAGAACACGGAATACTCGGCAATTACTATCTCAGACCATTCCCCGCACTGGGTAGACCTGCAGATCGGGGGAGCGAGCTACCAACGCCCGCAATGGAGGCTAGACGTGGGACTGCTGTCGGAGGAGGGGATCTGCGAGAGGCTTCGGAGGTGTATGCAAAATGACTTGCAGGTGAATGACACGGGGGAGGTCTCAGCGGCGACCCTGTGGGAGGCGCTAAAGGCAGTAGTGCGGGGGGAGCTGATTTAAATTGGGGCCCACAGAGCCACGGCAGACAGGGCAGAGATGGATGGATTGGTCAGGCAAATGGGTCGGATAGATGAAGAGCACGCGGAGTCCCCGCGGGAGGTTTTACTCAGGGAGAGGCAGAGACTACAGGCGGAACTGGGGGCACTATCCATGAGTAGGGCCGTGGAACAGCTTAGGAAGGCGAGGGGAGCGGTGTACGAGCATGGGGAAAAGGCTAGCAGACTGTTAGCGCAGCAACTCAGGAGGAGGGAGGCGGCCAGGGAAATAGGTAGAGTGAGGGATGGGGAGGGGCGCAAAGTGGAGGACCCGGCAGGATTGAATAAGGTATTCCGGGACTTCTATCGCAAGCTGTATACTTCGGAGCCGCCGGAAGAACCGGAGGAGATGAAAAGGTTTCTGGACGGGTTAACCTTCCCAACAGTAGGTGGGGGGGGCGAGTGGATGAGCTAGGGGCCCTGATTAGAGTGGAGGAGGTTTGGGGGGCCTAAAGGCCATGCAGTCGGGGAAAGCCCCAGGGCCGGATGGATACCCAGTAGAGTTCTATAGGAAGTTTTCTGAGCTGGTGGGCCCGGTCTTGATGAGGGTTTTCAATGAGGCAATGGACAGAGGGACCCTGCCGCCGACAATGTCGCAAGCCACTATATCACTGATATTGAAGCGGGGTAAAGACACGGAGGCGTTCGGGTCCTACAGGCCAATCTCCCTGATTAATGTTGACGCCAAGCTCCTGGCAAAGGTACTGGCGGTTAGAATGGAGGACTGTGTACCGGAGGTGATTGGGGAGGACCAAACTGGGTTCGTGAAAGGTAGGCAGCTGGTGGCCAACCTGAGAAGATTACTTAATGTGATAATGATGCCCCCAGCGGGGAGGGAGGTGGAGGTAGTGGTGGCAATGGACGCCGAGAAGGCCTTTGACCGGGTGGAGTGGGACTATCTATGGGAGGTGCTCGGACGGTTTGGGTTCGGGGAGGGATTGGTGGATTGGATCAAATTATTATATCAGGCCCCGAGGGCCAGCGTTAGGACTAACAGAGAAGTGTCGGAGTACTTTAGGTTGTACCGAGGGACCAGACAGGGCTGCTCGCTCTCCCCGCTGCTGTTTGCGCTGGCCATAGAGCCGCTGGCGATGGCGCTGAGAGCCGCAGAGGGTTGGAAGGGGATGGTGAGGGGCGGGGTAGAACATAGGGTCTCTCTTTACGCAGACGACCTGCTCCTGTACGTGTCGGACCCAGTGGCAGGGATGGGAAGTATACTGGGAATGCTGAGGAAGTTCGGCCAGTTCTCAGGATACAAATTAAATATGGCCAAGAGTGAAATGTTTGTGGTCCAGGCAAGGGGCCAGGAGAACAGATTGAGAGGGCTACCGTTTAGGCTGGTTGAGGAAAATTTCCGGTATTTGGGAATCCAGGTGGCACGAGACTGGGGCAGGCTGCACAAGTTAAATTTGGCCAGGGTGGTGGAGCAAATGAAGGGAGAGTTTCGGAGATGGGAGGAACCCACGCAAACACGGGGAGAATGTGCAAACTCCACATGGACAGTGACCCAGACCGGGATCGAACCTGGGATCTCGGTGCCGTGAGGCAGCTGTGCTAACCACTGCACCCCCGTGCTGCCCTTTTTGTCTGTGCTAAAGTCATTTTGCCATCTTGATAGTGTAGGATGGTTGCCAGTCCTGGTCCGGATCTGGAAAGAGTTTAAAGTGCACTCCAAGAGTTGGTCGATTCCCCTTCGCATTGAAGTTAGTGCGGTATTGTGGTCGTCTTCTGGCATTTTGATTTGTAACGATGGGGGTGATGACAGAATGTTTACTGTATCCTGGTTGGGTGCAGACCGGTCACCTATCCATGGAAGGATCATGTTGGACATTCTGTCCTGGAATCATCCGGTCTTATTCATTCCAAATTATGTGATGCTTATTGCTTTCTGCTGTACCTGTTGTACATGAACACCTCTTGCTATCTTTTATCTTTTCTTTGTTTGCTGCTGCGATTTCTTCGTAAAAATTGAAAATTCTTCAAGACAAGACTTTTTAAAACACCTATATTTCTGAAACTTGCTCATTGGCCTCGAGTGAGAAGTGAAATGTGCCACCCACACAAAAAGGCGAGACAAGCCTCGTTTATATGTGGTCTGTTTGGTATCCAACTGCACTACATGCAGGATTGCCTGCAATGGTAAGCATCACAACACGACAGTCATTCTTCACTTAACTCCTTCAGCTCAGACGATCTTTGGTCCCTATTAAGATCACCTATCCCTCGATGCATTTTAATTGCGAACTGAAAGTTCCTAACCCCCTCAAGCAGAAAAAGGTGTCACCATTACACTGTGAAAGTACCAGCAATGAATGCAAAACAAGGTTCTATGACCAGCACTGACTGGGCTTTACCCTTACATTGATATTGCAGTTAATTTTTCTCTCTTTTTTTAAAAACGCGTTTTATTCAAACTTGTATCAAAGTAGGTTACAGCAAATAAACACCCCGGGAAACATCCTTCCCAACCCTCCTTCCTAACAATCAGCTGTACAGTTTGTATAGATTTTTCTCCTTTTTCACCTCCCCCCTCCACCCCCCGATCACCTACAACCCCACCCCCCTGTGACAAACAGCTCCTCAAACACGGTCGCAAACATTCCCCACCTTTTCTCAAACTCCCACGCTGAGCCCTTTAACTCATACTTTATCTTCTCTAACCGCAGGAAGTCATACAGGTCACCCGACCATGTTGCTACCCCCGGTGGCAATGCCGACCGCTACTCCAGCAAAATCCGTCGCCCCTGAAAGAACCCACTCATTCTCGCCCGAGTCATATGCACCCTATGTACCACCTTAAACTGCAACAGGTGATTAAGGCGGCAAATGGAATTTTGTCCTTCATTGCTAGAGGGATGGAGTTTAAGACTAGGGAGGTTATGTTGCAATTGTATATAAGGTGTTAGTGAGGCCACACCTGGAGTATTGTGTTCAGTTTTGGTCTCCTTACTTGAGAAAGGACATACTGGCGCTGGAGGGTGTGCAGAGGAGATTCACTAGGTTAATCCCAGAGTTGAAGGGGTTGGATTATGAGGAGAGGTTGAGTAGACTGGGACTGTACTCATTGGAATTTAGAAGGATGAGGGGGGATCTTATAGAAACATTTTAAATTATGAAGGGAATAGATAGGATAGATGCGGGCAGGTTATTTCCAATGGCGGGTGAACGCAGAACTAGGGGACATAGCCTCAAAATAAGGGGAAGTAGATTTAGGACTGAGTTTAGGAGGAACTTCGTTACCCAAAGTGTTGTGAATCTATGGAATTCCTTGCCCAGTGAAGCAGTTGAGGCTCCTTCATTACATGTTTTTAAGGTAAAGATAGATAGTTTTTTGAAGAATAAAGGGATTAAGGGTTATGGTGTTCGGGCCGGAAAGTGGAGCCGAGTCCACAAAAGATCAGCCATGATCTCATTGAATGGCGGAGCAGGCTCGAGGGGCCAGATGGCCTACTCCTGCTCCTAGTTCTTATGCATCAGGCTCATCCTTGCACAAGAAAAGGTCCCGTTTACCCCACACAGTGCCTCACTCCATGCTCCCCAATTGATCTCCCCTCCCAACTCCGCTTCCCATTTCTCTTTGATCTTCACCAGCCACTCGCCTCCCTGCTCCCCCAGCCACTTATACATATCCTCAATTCTTCCCTCCCCTTCCACATCCAGAAGCAGCAGTCGCTCCAGCAGGGTGTATCCCAGCAATCTAGGGAACCCCTCCCAGACCTTTCGCGCAATGTCCCTAACCTGTAGGTACCCAAATTCACTACCCCTGGGCAGCTCTACCCTCTCCCTTAGCTCCTCCAGACTGGCGAGCCCTTCCTCCAATTACAAAGCCCTCACCTTGACCAGCTCCAGTTCCCTCAACTTCCTGTATACACTATCCATCCCTCCCGGCTCAAACCCATGATTCTCGCACAGCGGCATTAGCACCGACATCCCTTCCACCCTAAAATGCCTCCTCAGCTGATTCCATATCTTCACTGTGGACTACACCACTGGGCTCCCTGAATACCTACTCGGAACCATTGGCAATGCTGCCGTCACCATACCCCCAAACGAGACCCCTTACAAGATTCCTCCTCCATCCTTACCCACTCCACCCCTTCTCCTTCCCACCACCGCCGCACCTTGTCCACATTCGCTGCCCAATAATAATGAAACAAGTTTGGCAACGCCAATCCCCCTGCTGCCTCTGCCTCTGTAGCAGTGTGCTCCCCACCCTCGGCACCTTCCCCGCCCATACAAAGTCAGAGATGATTGTTTCCACTTTGCGAAAAAAGGCCTTCGGTATAAAGAGCGGGAGAGCCTGAAAGATAAACAAGAACCTCGGCAGAATATTCATTTTCACCACTTGGACACTCCCTGCCAACGTTAAGTGCATTGTGTCCCACCTCTTAAGATCCTCCCTGCCCTCCTCCACCAACTTTGTTAAGTTCCACTTATGGAGCCCCGTCCATTCCCTCGCTACCTGAATCCCCAAGTACCTAAACCTATCCCTCGCTACCGTAAATGGCATCCCCCCTAAATTAGTTCACTGTGCCAGCTCATTCACCTGGAATGCATTCAACTTGCATCCCGAGAACCCTCCAAACCGCCCCAACAGGCAGATAATCCTTTCCATACTCTCCAATGGATCCGAAACATACAGCAAGAGGTCATCGGCACAGAGCGACACCCGATGCTCCCTCTGTCCCCTCATTATCCCCTGCCACTCTACCGACCCCGAGAGTAATCACCAATGGTTCTATGGCCAGCACAAACAGCAGCGGCGACAGCGGGCACCCCTGCCTTGTACCCCTTTGCAAGTCAAAGCTTCGTGAGCTCATATCATTCGTCCTCACCCTCGCTCTTGGCACCACATACAGCAACCGCACCTATGCCAGAAATCTCGGCCCAAACCGAAACGTTCCCTAAACTTCGAACAAGTACCGCCAGTCCACCCGATCAAATGCTTTCTCCACGTCCATGGACACCACCACCTCCGGTACCAGAGCTCTCGACAGATTCATCACCTCATTCAACAGCCGTCTTATATTGCTCGCGAGCTGCCTGCCCTTCACGAAGCCGGTTTGATCTTCTGCAGCCACCCCCAGGACACAATCCTCTATCCTCCCCGCCAACAACTTAGCTAATACTTTCACATCCGTGTTCCATAGTGATATGGGTCTATACGATCCACATTCCACCGGATCCTTCCCTTTTTTGGGATTAGTGTGATTACTGCCTGCTTCATTGTCTCCGGCAACCCCCCTTCTCCAGTGCTTCATTAAACGCCCCCAACAGATGTGGTGCCAGCCCGCCGCAAAGTCCTTATAAAATGCTGCCGGGTACCCATCTGGCCCAGGGGCCTTCCCCGACTTTATACCCGATACTATCCAGCAACTCCCTCAGCCTCAGGGGCTCCTCCAACGCCTGCCTCTTTGCTTCCTCCACCTGGGAAAATTCTAGCTCGTCCAGAAACCACACCATGTCCCCCTCCTCTCCTCCTGGGTTTGCCTCATAAAGTCCCTGGTAATACTCTCTAAATGCCTCATTTAGCTTCCCAGGCTCTGACACCACATCCCCAGTACCAGTCCGGATCTTCAATATTTCCCTGGACGCAGCCTGTCTCCGCAGCTGGTGCGCCAGCATGCAGCTCGCCTTCTACCCATACTCTTATTGCACCCCTCTTGCCCTACGCAGTTGCCCGACCGCCCTCCCCGTTGTCAGCCTGTCAAATTGCCTCAGCAACTTTTCCTCCTCGCCAATCCCTCCACGGTGGGCACCCTCAAATATTCCCTGTCCACCACCACTATCTCGCTCTCTAGACGGTCATGTTCCACCCTCCTTTCCTTATTCGCACGAACCGTAGATGAGATAATTTCTCCCCGGACCACTGCCTTCAGTGCTTCCCAAGAAATGACACCGCTGACACCTCCTCATTCTGATTGAACTCCACATAATCCCTAACCGGCAACCGCACCTTCGTACAAAAGCCTCCATCCGCCAACAACCCAGAGTCAAACCTCCACCCAGGCCTCTGCTCTCGTCCCGTACTGAACCGAATATTCAGCCAGTGGGGTGCGCGGTCAGCGAAAAAAAAAAAAAAGGGAAAATCCCTACACCCACTTCAAACATGCCCGCG
Organism: Scyliorhinus canicula; assembly: GCF_902713615.1. NCBI lineage: Eukaryota > Metazoa > Chordata > Chondrichthyes > Carcharhiniformes > Scyliorhinidae > Scyliorhinus > Scyliorhinus canicula. Next base: position 53,552,655 of record NC_052155.1, on the reverse strand, counting down.
ACCATTACATAGTGCCAGCATCCCGGTTTGTCCACTCAGTTCTCCCCCAGTTTATGCTCCTCGATGAAATCTTCAGCCGCTTCTGTGGTCTCGAAATAAGACTCCCGGCCTCCAAACGTCACCCATAATTTCGCAGGGTAGAGCACCCCAAACCTATTTTTTTTATTTTATTTATTTTTTGTTTTTTTATAAGTTTAGAGTACCCAATTCATTTTTTCCAATTAAGGAGCAATTTAGTTTGTTCAATCCACCTGCCTTGCACATCTTTGTGTTGTGGGGGCGAAACCCAGGCAAACACAGGGAGAATGTGCAAACTCCACACTGACAGTGACCCAGAGCCGGGATCGAACCTGGGACCTCGGCGCCGTGAGACTGCAGTGCTACCACGGTGCCACCGTGCTGCCCTCGAGCACCCCAAACCTGATCTGCCACCGGAACAGAACCGCCTTGGCCTTGTTGAAACCTGCCCGCCATTTTGCCAACTCAGCTCCGATGTCCTGATAAATCTGGACATTATTTCCCTCCGAGTCGCAGCTACGCTTATCCCTGGCCCACTGTAGAATTTTCTCTTTCTCCGCACATTAATGGAGCCCGCGGTGGCTCCCCAGCTCTAGGCTTTTTCCTCAGAGACCTATGCATTCGGTCCACTTCAGATGCCTTATCTAGCACCCCTTTCCACCAGTCCCGCCAGCATCCTCAAGACGTACCTCGTGGCACTCACACCTTCCACTCCTTCAGGCAGGCCCACTATTCCTAGGTTCTGTCTTTGAGGTATTATACTGCTCCTCAATCTTTGCCCTCAGCATTTTACAAAGGTCTCCTAGGAGCCCCACCTCCGTCTCCAGAGCCACCACACAATCGCTGTGGTCCGAGATCACTCCTTCAATCTCCCGAATCGGTGACCACTGCACCTCCAAACACCTCTCCATCCAAAGTACTCTTCAGGGGTGCCAGCTTCTGCAATGGCCTTTGCATGATCCTCATGCATTTCTTTCCTCTGTTTATGGAATTCCTCCTTGCTAAAAGTCATCAGTTCCTGCATCTGGGGCCTTACAGCTTGCCCCTCCCCTGCCTGCATGCTGGAAGAGACTGTCTGTGAAGCACAAGATTGTTTCAACTTTCCAGCGAAACCTCTCACTGTTTCCTGCCGGGTCCAGTGATCAGAAGACATAGCATTCCAGGGGTAAACTACTCCTCTAACATTCACCTACACTTCTTCATCAAAATTCCACCCAGATCTGGGTAAAAAGTGCCCTTTTCTGTGACTTTGAACAAAAACAGCCCTTTATGTGATCCATCACTCCATGGTCACAAGCTGAAGTCAATTCATTTTTCTCTTTGTGTTTGCGAGAAAACAGCAAAACTGCAATAATCAATGTACACTCAAATCACCGCAGCATCACCTCAACTGCAATGTGCACTACTGAATGTGCATCACACTAAGAGGTGTGAGACTGTTAGGAGATAGGAAAGCAAAGAAATTTGAATATAAGAATCACAGCTTTTAGCATATTAGGCTGCACAGGAATCTTTTGCTGCAGTGAATGCCCTTTTTATTAAGCCAACTGCATCATTCATGAAGATAAATTTCACACAGCTTGTATTTTGCTCCCTCTGTTACAGACCAGATACAGAGAAATAAGTGGAGTCCAGATTTTTGAAATAACTTTCTCGGTGGATAAACCTCCCCACTCGATTCTCAACTAAGTAGCTCTGGCAAATTCAGGAGAACAAACATAAAATTGACATCCCCAGAAGAAGTGGTGTGGTGGTCTAATGACAATATCAGGACCTGTAATCCAGTAACCTTGGTTAATGCTCTGGGGGGACAGGTTCAAATCCGACAATGACAACGGGTGGAGTTTAAATTTAATAACTGTTCAGTTAAAAGTGCTGGCACCCATCGTTTATTGTCATGGAACCCATCTGATTCATGGATACCCTTTAGGTATCTCCATTCTTACCTGCTTTGGCCTATGTGACTCGGGACTCACAGCAATGGAGATGACTCTTAACGCTTTCAAATGGCCTATCAAACTGTTACCAAGTCTAAAAGGAATGAAGCCAAATGGAACACCCAGCATCAACCAAAGGCACCAGAAACAAAAATATATGGCCCTGTTAAGTCCTTACCAACAACTGGGAGTTCATGCCAAAATTGGGGGAATGATCTCAAAGACTAGCCAAACAAAGTATGACACTGAATGTTTATGATACGTCCCCCGACACGACCATCATCATCCCCGGTAGGTCCTGCCCCACCAAAAAGCTGCAATGTGGCACCGTGGTATATAGTCGGGAGGGAGTTGGCCTGAGAGTGGTCAGCATTCACTATGGATCCTATGAAGTCCCACGGCATCAGATCAAATATGGACACAGAAACCTTTTGTTGATTACCACGCACAGGCACTCCCATCATTACATGATGTTGAACACGACTTAGATGAAGCACTGAGGTGGCAAGGGTGCAAAATGTACCCTGGATGGGGACTTCACTGTCCATCACCAAGAGTACCAAGAGGGTAAAATAATCTACCTATCACAGATCCGTCTGTCCATGATAGCATTGTAGAGTGACCACCGCCCAGTCCTTGTGGAAACAAAATTCCACCTTCAGTTTGAGGCTGCCATCCATCGTGTTGTGTGGTACGAGCAGTGCTAAATGGGGCAGATTTCAAACAGTCTAAAAACGAGGTCACCATGTGTCAAGGTACAGTGACTGAGGGGAGCTCAGTGAATAGGCCCAGTAATAACAAAAGGAATAAAACTGGCGATGTTAACATTCAAAACAGAGGTAAAAAAACCAACATAAGTGTACTTTACCTGAATGCTCGTAGTATTCGGAATAAAGTAAATGAGTTGATGGCACAAATCATCGTAAATGACTATGATTTAGTGGCCATTACTGAAACATGGTTAAAGGATGGTCACGACAGGGAGTTAAATATCCGAGGGTATCAAACTATTCGGAAGGACAGAGTGGATGGTAAGGGAGGTGGTGTTGCTCTGTTATTTAAGGATGACATCTGGGCAATAGTAAGGGATGACATCGGTGCTATGGAGGATAAGGTTGAATCCATTTGGGTGGAAATCAGGAATAGTAAGGCGAAAAAGTCACTGATAGGAGTAGTCTATCGGCCACCAAATAGTAACGATATGGTGGGGCAGGCAATAAACAAAGAAATAACTGATGCATGTAGAAATGGTACAGCAGTTACCATGGGGGATTTTAATCTACATGTCGATTGGTTTAACCAGGTTGGTCAAGGCAACCTTGAGGAGGAGTTTATAGAATGTATCCGCGATAGTTTCCTAGAACAGTATGTAATGGAACCTACGAGGGAACAAGCGGTCCTAGATCTTGTCCTGTGTAATGAGACAGGATTGATTCATGATCTCATAGTTAGGGATCCTCTCGGAAGGAGCGATCACAATATGGTCGAATTTAAAATACAGATGGAGGGTGAGAAAGTAAAATCAAATACTAGTGTTTTGTGTTTAAACAAAGGAGATTACAAGGGGATGAGAGAAGAACTAGCTAAGGTAGGCTGGGAGCTAAGACTTTATGGTGGAACAGTTGAGGAACAGTGGAGAACCTTCCAAGCGATTTTTCACAGTGCTCAGCAAAGGTTTATACCAACAAAAAGGAAGGACGGAAGAAAGAGGGAAAATCGACCATGGATATCTAAGGAAATAAGGGAGAGTATCAAATTGAAGGAAAAAGCATATAAAGTGGCAAAGATTGCTGGGAGATTAGAGGACTGGGAAATCTTTAGGGGGCAACAGAAAGCTACTAAAAAAGCTATAAAGAAGAGTAAGATAGAGTATGAGAGTAAACTTGCTCAGAATATAAAAACAGACAGTAAAAGTTTTTACAAATATATAAGACAAAAAAGAGTGGCTACGGTAAATATTGGTCCTTTAGAGGATGAGAAGGGAGTTTTAATAATGGGAAATGAGGAAATGGCTGAGGAACTGAACAGGTTTTTTGGGTCGGTCTTCACAGTGGAAGACACAAATAACATGCCAGCGACTGATAGAAATGAGGCTATGACAGGTTGAGAGGATTGTTATCACTAAGGAGGGAGTGATGGGCAAGCTAATGGGGCTAAAGGTAGACAAGTCTCCTGGCCCTGATGGAATGCATCCCAGAGTGCTAAAAGAGATGGCTAGGGAAATTGCAGATGCACTAGTGATAATTTACCGAAATTCACTAGACTCTGGGGTGGTCCCGGTGGATTGGAAATTAGCAAACGTGACGCCACTGTTTAAAAAAGGAGGTAGGCAGAAAGCAGGAAATTATAGGCCAGTGAGCTTAACTTCGGTAGTAGGGAAGATGCTGGAATCTATCATCAAGGAAGAAATTGCGAGGCATCTGGATAGAAATTGTCCTATTGGGCAGACGCAGCATGGGTTCGTAAAGGGCAGGTCATGCCTAGCTAATTTAGTGGAATTTTTTGAGGACATTACCAGTGCAGTAGATAACGGGGAGCCGATGGATGTGGTATATCTGGATTTCCAGAAAGCCTTTGACAAGGTGCCACACAAAAGGTTGCTGCATAAGATAAAGATGCATGGCATTAAGGGTAAAGTAGTAGCATGGATAGAGGATTGGTTAATTAATAGAAAGCAAAGAGTTGGGATAAATGGGTGTTTCTCTGGTTGGCAATCAGTAGCTAGTGGTGTCCCTCAGGGATCCGTGTTGGGCCCACAATTGTTCACAATTTACATAGATGATTTGGAGTTGGGGACCAAGGGCAATGTGTCCAAGTTTGTAGATAACACTAAGATGAGTGGTAAAGCGAAAAGTGCAGAGGATACTGGAAGTCTGCAGAGGGATTTGGATAGGTTAAGTGAATGGGCTAGGGTCTGGCAGATGGAATACAATGTTGACAAATGTGAGGTTATCCATTTTGGTAGGAATAACAGCAAACGGGATTATTATTTAAACGATAAAATATTAAAGCATGCCGCTGTTCAGAGAGACTTGGGTGTGCTAGTGCATGAGTGACAGAAGGTTGGTTTACAAGTGCAACAGGTGATTAAGAAGGCAAATGGAATTTTGTCCTTCATTGCTAGAGGGATGGAGTTGAAGACTAGGGAGGTTATGTTGAAATTGTATAAGGTATTAGTGCGGCCACACCTGGAGTATTGTGTTCAGTTTTGGTCTCCTTACTTGAGAAAGGACATACTGGCGCTGGAGGGTGTGCAGAGGAGATTCACTCGGTTAATCCCAGAGCTGAAGGGGTTGGATTATGAGGAGAGGTTGAGTAGACTGGGACTGTACTCTTTGGAATTTAGAAGGATGAGGGGGGATCTTATAGAAACATTTTAAATTATGAAGGGAATAGATAGGATAGATGCGGGCAGGTTGTTTCCACTGGCGGGTGACAGCAGAACTAGGGGACATAGCCTCAAAATAAGGGGAAGTAGATTTAGGACTGAGTTTAGGAGGAACTTCTTCACCCAAAGGGTTGTGAATCTATGGAATTCCTTGCCCAGTGAAGCAGTTGAGGCTCCTTCATTACATGTTTTTAAGGTAAAGATAGATAGTTTTTTGAAGAATAAAGGGATTAAGGGTTATGGTGTTCGGGCCGGAAAGTGGAGCTGAGTCCACAAAAGATCAGCCATGATCTAATTGAATGGCGGAGCAGGCTCGAGGGGCCAGATGGCCTACTCCTAGTTCTTATGTTCTTATGTCACATAAGGCCATCAGCAGCTGCAGAATTGTATACAACCATAATTTGTAACATCATGGTCTTACATATTCCTCATCTCTACCTTACCATCAAACCAAGGGATTAACTCACGTTCAATGAAGAGTACAGGAGGATATGCCAGAAGCAGCACCAGGCACAAGTAAACATTTCAAAACTATAACACTGTAACTACAACACAGCCAAACAGGGGAAGCACCATCCAGTAGATATTCCTAAGCGATTCCACAATCAATAGATTCGATCCATGTCCTACAGTCCTGCCAAATTCAGTTATGAATTGTGGCAGAAAATTAAACAATTAACTGATTAAATGTACACATTTCCCCATCCCCAATGATGGAGGAGCTCAGCACAAAATAAAATGCTGAAGCATTTGCAACCATCTTTGAGCAACCAGTGCTGAGTGGACAAGGCATCTCAGCATCCTCCAGTATTCCCCAGCATCATAGATCAGAGTCTTCAGCCAACTCGATTCACTCCACATGGCATCAAGAAATAACTGAAGGTACAGGATACTGCTATGGCTAAGAGCCCTGACAACATCCCGCCAAAAGTACTGATGTGCCCCAGAACTAGCCATGCACCAAGCCAAGCTATTCCAATACAGTTAAAAGATTAGCATTGACCTAGCAATGCATAAAATTGTCCACAAAAAGCAGGACTATCCAACATGGTCAATTGCCGGTCCCATCAGTCACATCAAGGCATCAGAGAGTGTGGCATCAGGATTCACTGGCAAAACGAGTCAATGGCAATCAGGGGGAAATCTCTGCCCTAGCAAAGAGAGATGTTTGTGGTTGTTGGAGGTCAATCACCTCAGTCACAGGACATCACTACAGGAGTTCCTCAGGGCTCTGTTGTAGGCCTAACCACCTTTAGCTGCTTCATCAATGACTTTCCCTCCATCCTAAAGGTCAGAAGTGGACATGTTTGCACAATGTTATGCTTCAGCTGCAAAGGATACTCATGAGACCATATTTGGGGGGATTGTATACGGTATTGGTTATCTTATTGAACGTGGGATATAAATGAATTGGATGCAGCTCAGAGAGTACTAACTGGAATGAGTGGGCCGTCTTATGAGGCAAGGTTGGAGAGGCTAGGCTTATACCCACTGGAGTTTTGAAGAGTAAGGCGTGACTTCTTTGAAACATAGAAGATCCTTGAAAGCTCTTGGCACATTGGATTCAAATAGATTCTCGTGGGAGAATCTAGAATTAGGGATCACTATTTAAAAATTAGCGATCCCTGATTTGAAGTGGAAATCAAATGAGATGTTTTCACTCAGATGCCCATTAGTCTTTGGAAATAGGTGGTGGAAGCAGAGTCTTTGAATATTTTTAAGACAGAGGTGGGAAGATTCTTGGTAAGCAAGTAGGCATTAGGTTATCGGGGGAAGGTGTGATGCAATTTGGAAGTTATCACCACATCAGCCACGATCTTATTAAATGGCGGAGCAGTCTCAAGTGGCTGAATGGCCGACGCTTGTTCCTTAGTTCTATGTTCAGCACCATTCATGACTCCTCAGATACTGAAGCAGAGCCTGCCCAAATGCAGCATAACCTAGACAACATCCAGGCTTGAGTTGATAAGTGGCAAGTAACATTTGTGCTCTGCAAATGCCAGACAATGACCACCTCCAACCGGAGAAAATCCAACCATCTCCTGTTGACATTACCATCACTGAATCCCCAACTATTAGCATCCTGGGGATTACCATTGACCAGAAACTGCACTGGACTAGGCATATAAATAATGTGGTTAAACGAGGTCAAAAGCTGGTGAATAACCCACCCCCTGAATCCACAAAGTCTGTCCACCATCTGCAAGTCAAACGCAAGTTGGAATACTCTGCACTTGCCTTGATGAATCTAGTTCCTATTAGGAACATAGAACGTTAATTTAATATTTATATTTTAGCGTAAAGCAGGTGGAATGGTGGTGCAGTTGTAGTATTGTGTGAAGCAAATAATGGCATGATGGGAAAACTAGTCAAGTCTTCTTGGTACAATTGAATTTAACCTAAGACACAGATTCAAAATACACAGATATACACAGCCGAGGTCGACTTGACCGAAGAACCGAGTGACTCTAAAATTCTAAGATAAGGTGTTTTCATCATTCGCCTAAATGTAGTCTCAATACATAACAAGCTGAACAACTGTCTCTTTCTGTATGTAAACAACGTCTTCCCTTTCTTAAAACAAAGACAAGATAATGATATGAAACTCAAGTCCCCTAAAGGTCCGCAAGGTGACGCCATTGTAACGATTATTACTTATGTTTTACTTTCAATCAAATTCCTGACCAAGCTGTATTCATGTTATCTTGATCCTATAATGTATAAGAATCGCCTTCTTTTCTGTACTATCGCAGACTTGGGACGGACTCCGCAGTTTGTAATTGACTGCCTTCCGACTCCAAGTATCAGCCATTTTCTGCTAGCAGTTCTAATTAGTGAATAAAGTTCAGTTTTGCTTATCTAATGAATGCTGTTTGAATTTCTCTATCACAGTCAAGACGCGGGGAAAATATAAAATACAACACAGTGGTTAACACTGCTGCCTCACGGCACTGAGGACCTAGATTCAGTCCCGGCCCTGGTCACTGTCCGTGTGGAGTTTGAACATTCTCCCAGTGTGTGTGTGGGTCTCACCCCCACAACCCAAAGATGCGCAGGGTAGATTTGATTTGATTCATTGTCACATGTACCGATGCACAGTGAAAAGTGTTTTTCTGCGGCCGAGGGAATGTACACAGTATGTACATAGTAGACAGAAGAATAATCAACAGAGAACATTGACAAATGGTACATCGTTAAACAGTGATTGGTTACAGTGCGGAACAAGGGGCCAAACAAAGCAAATACATGAGCTAGAGCAGCACAGGGCGTCGTGCATAGTGTTCTTACAGGGAACAGATTAGTCCGAGGGGAGTCGTTGGGGAGTCTTGTAGCTGTGGGGAAGAAGCTGTTCTCTGTCTGGATGTGCAGGTCTTCAGACTTCTGCCTGATGGAAGGGTCTGAAAGGAGGCAATGCTTGGGTGGGAGGAGTCTCTGGTAATGCTGTCTGCCTTCCTGAGGAAGCAAGAGGTGTATACTGAATAAATGTGGGGGTGGCAAGCTTGTGTGATGCGCTGGGCTGAGTTCACCACACTCTGCAGTTTCTTGCGATCTTGGACCAAGCAGTTGCCATACCAGGCTGTGATGCAGCCGGATAGGATGTCCTCTACCGCACATCTGTAGACGTTTGAGAGTCGATGCAGACATGCCAAATTTCTTTAGCTTCCATAGGAAGTAGAGGCGTTGTTGGCCTTTTCATGACATCAACGTGAGTGGACCAGGACAGACTGTTGGTGATGGTGCCCCCCAGGAACTTAAAGTTATCGACCATCTCCACTTCAGAGCCATTGATGCAGACGGGATTATGTGTCGTGCTACACTTCCTGAAGTCAATGATCAGTTCCTTGGTCTTTCCGACATTTAGAGAGAGGTTGTTTACGGTACACCATGCAACCAAGTGATTTATCTCCCTCTTGTAGTCTGATTCTTCGTTGTTTGAGATACGGCCCGCCACAGTCGTATCATCCACAAACTTATAGATTGAGGTGGAGTTAAATCTTGCCACAGTCAAGTGTGTATAGGGAGTACAGTAGAGGACTGAGCACACATCCTTGCGGGGCCCCGGTGTTGAGGACTATTGTGGAGGAGGTGCTGTTACCGATCCTGACAGATTGCGGTCTGTTGGTGAGGAAGTCGAGGATCCAGCTGCACAGGGAGGGGTCAAGTCCAAGGTTGCAGAGTTTGGTTATTAGTCTTGTCGGGATAATGGTGTTGAAGGCGGAGCTGTAGTCGATTAACAGCAGTCTTCCATTGGTGTCCTTGGTGTCGAGGTGTTCGAGTGTTGATTGCAGAGCCAGGGAGACGCAAACTGCAGTGGATCGAGACCGTCTGGGAGGCTGGCAGCGGATCGTCTCATGACTAGCCGCTCGAAGCATTTCATGATAACAGACGTCACAGCGACCGGTAATCACACGAGCAACATATGGATTGGACAAAAAGTAAACTGCTGTGTAAAAAATTGATAGCTATATTGTATATATATATTATATATATATATATCTATATCATGAACTGAGAAACTAAGAGAATCGATTGGCTGTATGCAAATGAGAATGGGAACTAATTCTGCTTTGAAAGTGTATATTAAGCAAGTTTAAGCCACTGCTTGGCGAGTTAGTGTGCCAACAGGACTGAGGGTCCGGGACCTATCTCTCAGAGCTCTGCGACAATAAATTGCTTCTTTTGCTCACATTAAAGGTCTATTTGTGAATATTTTCACCCAACACCTTCAACCCCCTTCCCAACCACACAGTGGGCATACCTAGAAGGCAGCGGCTGATAGAAAATAAAGGGAGGCAAACCAGTGATGACCACATCCTATGAAAGATTAAACAATTCCAAACCATCTCATTATGGGATTAGAATAGCAAGGATTTCAAATTTTAGTCAGTTCGTTTCCATCAACCAACACTGTACCCCTCTGCCTACACATTAAAAAGTGGAAGGGGTGTAAGTGTATGATGACAAATTAAGCAACCAAAGGAACTGTGGCAGAAGGCAACCAGACGACAAGCCAACAGTAGATGATTGAGAATTAAAAGACACTGCAGGCATACATGTGCAAATCAACACCATTAAAAATCTTTCAACACATTAAACTGTAATCTAATACTACAAATCTACTACTCTGCAAGATCCATTATAAACAGAGCGAATGAGGAACGAGACCAGTCCTTACCATTTTTAGGTAAAATAACCTCCTCTACGTTCGGTACAGGAGTGGGATCTTCCATGTCTTTGGTCAGGTCTTCCTGCTCCTCTTCGTCTCTCTGCCCTCTCCTCTTCAGATATGGTGTGGGCTGTCTATAAGCAACAGAAACTTAGGGGTGCGCAACTTGAGAACAATGCAGCTATGTATTCATACGTGATTTAGTATATTAAACATAACTGCCAACACAGGAGGAACCTGGGTTCCTTACTTCCTCACTCCACATTGTAATTTATACATTCCACTCAAAACAAAATGATTTAAATTAGCTTTTTCGCGACTCCAAAATTATTCCCGTGTTAGAAAGATTAAAAACATAACACCCGCCTTGTGACTCCGATGAAAATGGCCAAACATAATGGCTACATTCATGTAACCTCGGAGTTTCACTCGGCTAAGTAAAAAGGATATCACTTGCCTAGAATTACAGCCAATCATTCAGTACCACGAGTTCATTAAAACTGTACTTGCATAGCAACTTCAAAAGAGTAGAGTCCAATGGCACAATTGATGCGTCAACTATGAACACTGACGGACAGTCACTGCCAAACCATTATAAAACCTCAACACACAAAAATGATCATACAAACCGTAGAAGTCTAGAGCAAAGAAAATCAATTTGCCCATCATGTCCAAAAAAAGTTCCCTTTGGCTGCCACACTTCTTCTGCTTCAAATATTGATCCACCTTCCCCATAAACTACCGAATGATGTCAGCCTTTAAGGCACTTCGAATCAGAGCTTCCATGCTCCAACAAAACTCAGTACAAATCAATTCTGTTTACTTCACTGTGATCTCTTCACTTTTGAACTGATGAAGGCAGTATATGAACAGAAGCTGTTGTTGACTTGCCAAGAGGAGTATTCTTCACCATTCAATTTGTGTGAATAAAAAATGATTCCTGGCTTAATCCTGGTGAATCCATGCCATACCCTCGCTGTCCTTTCTAACACTGGAAAAAAATTGGAAACTCTAAATTTATGAAAGCACCTCTTGTTTTTTGTTCATAAATTTAGAGTACCCAATTATGTTTTTCCAATTAAAGGCAATTTAGTTTGGCCAATCCACCCAAACTGCACACCTTTGGGTTGTGGGGGTGAAACCCACGCAGACACGGGGAGAATGTGCAAACTCCACACAGACAAGAGGTGTACACAAGTGCACAAAGTATTCTAACTAACATTTTGCAAAAATTAATTCCCACTCCATTTCTGGACTCTACACCCCATATCCAAAACCCAAAATTTACTCGCACTTTTTATGGCTCTATCTACCTAAATTTACGTTTACTGGTGTTTTACACAATCAAACTCAAGACAGGCTAGCCGATCCACACTCTTCAGAGTCTGATCTCTTTCCACACTAGGTTTATATCTCCCAAAACGTATAACCTACTCCTTACACGAGATTACACTGGTCAACCCATTCTACTAACATGTTTATACAGTCCTCACCATTTGACAAATCTCCTACTTCACCACCACCCCTGGCTAAAGTGGATGAACTGTCAAGTTAACACTGTCACTTAAGGTATTCCGGTTGCGGCTATGCGGAGCTAAGCCGCACGTTTGGCAGCTCCCGCCAGGAACGGACTTTTGGGCTCTTTTAAGGGCCCCCAGCGGTACTTGCTCGACGGTTCCCGACGTGGGAAGGTGTCTGCAGCGGATCCCCAGTGGTCTATGGTCGTGACAAGGAGTGGGGCCAGAAGAATAGCGGTGGCAGCGCCTAAGAAAAAGCGGGGGAAGAGAATCAAGATGGCTGCCGGCGGAGGCCTCGAGGAATGGAGGCAGTGGGCTCAGGTGCAGCAGGAGACTCTCCAGCGCTGTTTTCAGGAGCTCAAAGTGGAGCTGCTGGACTCGCTTAAGGCGAATACGGACAAGCTGCTGGCGACGCAGACAGCCCAGGGGGTGGAGATCCGGGAGCTCCGACAACAAGCCTCCGAAAGAGAGGACGAGGCCGCGGCCCTCGCGGTAAAGGTGGAGATGCACGAGGCACTCCACAAGAAGTGGCAGGAGCGGTTCGAGGAGATGGAGAACCGGTCGAGGCGGACAAATTTGCGGATCCTGGGCCTCACGGAGGGGCTGGAAGGGTCAGACCTGGGGGCCTATGTGGTCGTCTTGTTGAACTCGCTGATGGGAGGTGGATCCTTCCAGGGGCCCCTGGAGCTCGAGGGGAACCACAGAATACTGGCCAGGAGGCCCAAACCGAATGAGCCTCCACGGGCGGTACTGGTGCGATTCCACCGGTTCGTTGACCGAGTGTGTGTGCTTAGGTGGGCCAAGAAGGAGCGGAGCAGCAAGTGGGAGAACACGGTAGTGCGGATCTACCAGGAATGGAGTGCGGAGGTGGGTAAGCGGAGGGCCGGATACAACCGGACGAAGACGGTGTTCCACAGAAAGAGTGTGAAGTTTGGATTGTTACAGCCGGCACGTCTGTGGGTCACCTGCAAGGACCGGCACTTTTATTTTGAGTCCCCGGAGGAGGCGTGGGCCTTTGTGCGGGCCGAGAAGTTGGACTCTGACTGAGGGTCAGGGGTTTGGAAATAACTGCGTTAACTTTGGGTGGGAAGGGTCCTTGTTTTATGCTGTTTCATGCTGTTTTAAGCTGGTTGTGGGTTATTTCTAGGGTGGGTGGGGTGCTGTCTTTTTTTGCATGGGCGGGGTCGGGCAGAGGGAAACGCGGGCTTTTCTTCTGTTTCCTGCGCTGAGGGTGGATGGGGGCGGGGGCGGAGCTGAGAATCGCGGGCTTTTTTCCCACGCAAGAGTGGGAGGGGGAGGAGGAGGGTCTGCTGATGGGTCTGGGGGAGGAGGAGTAGCCCCATGTTGGAAGGGGTCGGAGGTGTGGCGGGAGCTGCCGGGGTCAGCAGAAGTTAGCTGGCTCACGGGAGTGCTACGGAGGGAGTAACGCGGCTGGGAGGGGTCCTAGCCTGGGGGGAGGGGGGGGGGGGGGGGGGGGGGGGGGGGGGGCTGTACCGGGTTGCTGCTGAAATGGCCAGGAAGGAGCTGGAGTCTGCAGGGGGGGCCGGGGTGAGGGTTTGCCGCCATGGGGAACGGGCCAAGCGAGGGGCGCTGGCCTGGGGCGGGTTATGGCTAGTCGGCAGGGGAGGGAGGCAGAGAGCCCTCTGATCCGGCTGATAACTTGGAATGTGAGGGGGCTGAATGGGCCGGTCAAACGGGCCCGGGTGTTTACGCACCTGAAGGCAGACGTGGCTGTGCTCCAGGAGACGCACCTGAAGGTGGCGGACCAGGTTAGACTGAGGAAGGGCTGGGTAGGCCAGGTGTTTCATTCGGGGTTGGATGCAAAAAGTCGGGGGGGTGGCGATTCTGGTGGGAAAAGGGGTGTCGTTTGAGGCGTCAAAGGTGGTGGCTGACAGTGGAGGGAGGTATGTGATGGTGAGTGGCAAGTTGCAAGGGGAGCGGGTGGTGCTGGTGAATGTCTATGCCCCAAATTGGGACGATGCGGGTTTTATGCGGCGTATGTTGGGCCGCATTCCGGATCTAGAGATACTGGGGGGGGACTTTAACACAGTGCTGGATCCCCCATTGGATCGATCCATGTCCAGGACGGGCAGGAGGCCTGCGGCGGCTAAGGTGTTGAGGGGGGTTTATGGACTAGATGGGAGGGGTGGATCCTTGAAGGTTCGCGAGGCCGAGGGAGTATTCATTTTTTTCCCACGTGCATAAAGCCTATTCCCGGATCAATTTTTTTGTCCTGAGCAGGGGGCTGATTTCGAGGGTGAAGGATGTCACGTATTCGGCCATAGTCATTTCGGACCATGCCTCGCACTGGGTAGAACTTGAGCTGGGGGAGGAGAGGGACCAGCGCCCGCTCTGTCGCCTGGAGGTGGGACTGCTGGTGGATGTGAAGGTGGGCGCGCGGGTTCGGGGGTGTATCAAGAGGTACTTAGAGGCCAATGATAATGGGGAGGTCCGGGTGGGGGCGGTTTGGGAGGCATTGAAGGCGGTGATTAGAGGGGAGTTGATTTCCATCCGAGCCCATAGGGAGAGGGGAGAGCAAAGAGAGAGGAAGAGGTTGGTGGGGGAGATGGTGAGGGTAGACAGGAGATACGCAAAGGCTCCAGAGGAGGGACTGTTGGGGGAGCGACGTTACCTGCAGGCCATGTTCGACTTGCTGACCACCAGAAAGGCTGAGGCTTAGTGGAGGAAGGCACAGGGAGCGGTGTACGTATATGGGGAGAAGGGGAGTAGGATGCTGGCGCATCAGCTGCGTAAACGAGACGCGGGCAGAGAGATTGGTGGAGTGACGGATAGGGGAGGCAATGTGAAGCGAAGGGGGGTGGACATTAATGGATAGGCTGAGATTTCCGACGGTAGAGGTACAGGTGGAGGGGCAGGGGGCGCCGATTGAGCTGAAGGAGCTGGTCAAAGGTATAGGCAGCATGCAGTCGGGGAAGGCGCCGGGGCCGGATGGGTTTCAGGTCGAATTTTACAAAATGTATGCAGACCTGTTGGGCCCCCTGTTGGTTAGGACCTTTAACGAGGCAAGGGAGGGGAGGCTTTGCATGTCACGGGCCCTGATTTCCTTGATCCTTAAACAGGACAAGGACCCCCTACAGTGTATATCATATAGGCCGATCTCGTTGTTAAATGTGGATGCCAAGCTGTTGAGGAAGACCTTGGCCACAAGGATAGAGGACTGTGTGCCGGGGGTCATTCATGAGGACCAGACAGGGTTTGTGAAGGGAAGGCAGCTGATCACCAATATACGTAGACTTCTGAATGTTATAATGATGCCGGCGGTAGAAGGGGAGGCGGAGATAGTGGTAGCATTGGACGCAGAGAAGGCCTTTGATAGGGTTGAGTGGGGGTACTTGTGGGAGGTGCTGGAAAGGTTTGGGTTCAGGGAGGGGTTTGTCAGTTGAGTGAGGCTGCTATATGAGGCCCCGATAGCGAGCGTAGCCACAAATAGGAGGAGATCGGAGTACTTTCGGTTGTACCGGGGGACGAGGCAGGAGTGTCCCCTGTCCCCTTTGCTCTTTGCGTTGGCAATTGAGCCCCTGGCCATGGCGTTGAGGGAGTCGAGGAATTGGAGGGGTCTGGTGCGGGATGGGGAGGAGCACCGAGTGTCATTATACACAGATGACTTGTTACTTTATGTGGCGGACCCAGTGGGCGGAATGCCTGAGGTGATGCAGATCCTTAGGGAATTTGGGGGCTTTTCTGGGTACAAGCTCAACCTGGGTAAGAGTGAGCTGTTCGTCGTACACCAGGGGGATCAAGAGGAGGGGATTGGTAGGCTCCCGCTGAAAAGGGGAGTGGGAGGAGCTTTCGGTACCAGGGAGTCCAGGTGGCTAGGAGCTGGGGGGCCCTTCACAAGCTTAACCTCACCAGGTTGGTGGAGCAAATGGAGGAGGAGTTCAAAAGATGGGACATGTTGCCGCTGTCGCTGGCGGGCAGGGTGCAGTCCGTCAAGATGACGGTGCTCCCAAGGTTTTTGTTCCTGTTCCAGTGCCTCCCCATCCTTATCCCGAAGGCCTTTTTTTAGGAGGGTCAATAGGAGTATTACGGGATTTGTATGGGCGCATGGGACTCCGAGGGTGAGAAGGGTGTTTTTGGAGCGGGGCAGGGATAGGGGTGGGGCTGGCGTTGCCCAACCTCTGTGGGTACTACTGGGCTGCCAACGCAGCGATGGTGCGTAAGTGGGTAATGGACGGGACAGGGGCAGCATGGAAGAGGATGGAAATGGCGTCCTGCGTGGACACGAGCCTGGAGGCGCTGGTAACGGCGCCGTTGCCGCTCCCTCCAACGAGGTACACCACGAGCCCGGTGGTGGTGGCTACCCTCAAAATTTGGGGGCGATGGAGACGGCATAGGGGGGAGGTGGGGGGCTCGATGGAGTCCCCAATACGGGGGAACCACCGGTTTGTTCCAGGGAGCATCGATGGCGGGTTTCTGGGCTGGCACAGGGTAGGTTGAGGGACCTGTTTGTGGATGGGAGGTTCGCGAGCCTGGGTGAGTTAGTGGGGAAGTTTGGGCTCCCCCCCCCCCCGGGGAACATTTAGGTACATGCAGGTTAGGGCGTTTGCCAGGCGGCAGGTGGAGGGCTTCCCTCTGCTGCCCCCACGTGGGGTACGGGACAGAGTGCTCTCCGGGTGTGGGTTGGAGGGGGGAGGATTTTGGACGTGTACCACCTCATGCAGGAGGTGGATGAGGCCTCGGTGGAGGAGCTCAAGGGTAAATGGGAGGAGGAGCTGGGTGAGGAGATTGAGGGGACGTGGGCGGGAGTGCAGGAGGCGAAAGAGGCCGGGGTTCTGGCCTTTGCGTCCCTAGTAGCCCGGCGGAGGATCTTGCTTCAATGGAAGGATGCGAGGCCCCCAAGCGTGGAGGCCTGGATCAATGATATGGTGGGGTTCATCAAATTGGAAAAGGTGAAATTTTCCCTGAGGTGATCAGTACAGGGATTCTTTAGGCGGTGGCAGCCTTTCCTGGACTTGCTGGCAGAACAGTAGGATAATAGGCTGGCGGCAGCAGCAACCCGGGGGTGGGGGGGGGGGGGGGGGGTTGAAAATCTTAATATAAATTGTTTTTTAAAAAACACTGTCACTTAAGAAAAAAAAGAGAAATAGTATATCACTGCCCAAAAATTCTTCCCGAATACTCATGCAATTCACAATGTTTGTGGAAATAGCAAAGTACAAAGCCCAAACTTCAGTTTGAACAGAAACTACTGCATCATAATAATCGTATTAGTTGTTGGCTTAATTCTTCCACCATTCCCAAATAAGGGCTTTCAACAATTTTCACCTTGAGCGCATGGGTGCAATTTAAGTTCTTGGACTAATTTTTACAATGTTAAAATTCACACATCACTGACTTACAAAAGGAGAAGCGAAAATAAGAATTTGATTTCACCAATATTGGAAACACTATCAAGCGGCATTAAGCCATCATCTCAATTTATTCTTTATGTGAATGAGAACGCAATGATCCCAATGCGATGGTCAAGCTCCAAGGGAGCGCATGGTTACAATGTGGGCCTGATGTTCTTGTCTGTTCCAAGACTGTCATCAGCTCGAAACTTAGTTGAAAAGCAATTAGTACAAATAATTTAACAAAACAAAACTAGCAGCAAGAACCTGCACAGAGCAGTGGCAGAAATCCAGAGCATTCCTGCTTCGAGTTTCTACTCTCGTACTCTCACGCTAGTTTCAATTTTTTTTTCTTGTAGCAGGAAATAAATCTCCAATCGCAGCTTCGCAATCACCAAATATAATTTTCATTCCTACTTCTACCGTACGACACAATCAGATGGAGCCGGTGATCAACTGGTGCACAGGAACAGCTTTATTTACCCTTTCTTTCCACTCTTCTTCCTAGATTCAGCAGGTGTGGATATTGGTGAAGGGGAACGAGAATGTTTCCTCTTCTTGGCCCCAGCTGTTGACTTTCTGTCCTTCCTATCTGGTGTGCGAGATGCCTAGTTGAAATAGGTAGGTAACTTGTAAGTGTTCAACATAATGTTCATATTGCTGTGTATGGTCAAAGAGTCAGACATACAGCGGTTGGTCAGCAATATTCAAATTTCACATGCATGCCTTTCTCCCTATAACCTGTTTTACCTTAATAAGTCAAGAAAACTCTCATGCAACTTCACTAAGAAGACAGAATGGCAGAAAAATTAAAGAGAATCTTGTAACTGCATTAGGCCATCCAGCAGCTCTGGGTATGAAATACAACAGATTAACTTTTTTTAAAATATATAAATTTAGGGTACCCAATTCATTTTTTCCAATTAAGGGGCAATTTTAGCGTGGCCAACCAACCTACCCTGCACATCTTTGGGTTGTGGGGGAGAAACCCACGCAAACACTGGGAGAATGTGCAAACTCCACACGGACAGTGACCCAGACCCAAGATCAAACTTGGGACCTCGGCGCCGTGAGGCAGCAATGCTAACCACTGTGCCACCATGATGCCCCACATATTAATTTTTTTGGTCAGAGTCTCGTGCTTCCTTTTGTCAGGTACTGGCATATGCTTCAAATTTGCTTTGATCTGGTATGGGAGTGCCGTGAATATATCACTGGTGTTCATATTCCAGAGAACTCACAGTTAAAATCATAGCTGTTTGCGAATTTCATTTTTTTAAATACAGGAGGCTGGAAATTAAAACCTGGTAACAAGTGATAAATTATAACCATGCTGGATTGTCGTAAAACTCACCCTGTTCACAAAATACCTCTTGGGAAGGAATACATTCCCCACATCTATCAGGCCGATGCACAACTCAGTTCCACATCAATGCCTTGTGGCACAGTGGTAAAGCCCCTAACGCTGGACCAGAAGCTCGGGGTTAGAGTCCAACGCCAGGACGTTTTGGGTCACAGAAGCAGCATTCAACGCGGTTCAACGGGCTTAAAGTGGCAAGTCCCGCTCCCCTTAAAGGGGAGTTCATATTCCAGTGAGGTCATGGGAAATCGTATGGCCCTGATCCTGGGACCTCCAGTGTGGTTATAACAATATGGAAGGTGGATCTGGAGGAAAGGCAGTACCAGGTTCAATGGCATCTTGTTGGAATTACTGCTGTTTGCAATCAGGAAGAGAAGGAAGGATATACTTTTTAAACTAACAATGGGAGAAGAGGAAGAAACTTGCTATTCTCATCAAGGCTGGTTGGAAGCAACTGATAAGATCAGCAGCTACAGTGCTGTGCCCAGTTGTTGAATGCAATAAAGGAAGCAATTTAGTAACCAGTTCAGGAAGAGGGGAGTGCATTTGCTGATCCTGCACTTTCATGTGCTCCCCACCTTCATTCTACTGGTAATTTTCCTTGATGTCACTCAACACTCTTTCAGCAGCCGCCAGCCTTCAACCCCAAGTACAACAGAGAACGAAGTTCCTAGTGCATGCTACCTTTTGGAATCATCCTTTTATGTGAGTGCGCTGCTCACGTACGAGTGGCAGAGGAGAGTTGAATAATAAACATTGATCTTTCCATTTTAACACTTCAGAGAAAACCCGTTGTCTGTTCTTGATAGTTGCAGCTCATCGGTAAATATAACCCTTTCTTTTAAAACAGGTCTGATTTCAGTAGGTTGAGAGACCGGGATCAGATCGCACCATGGCTTAAATATTAAATGCACAATGTGTTCAAATCCAGCATAAACTGACGTGCTTAAAGTCTCAGAGGTCTGTAAATGAATTTCAATGGCTCAATCAGGCTGCAAGTGTTTCATGGGACTGAAGCACAAAATTAAGCTAATTCTTCACTCTAATTTTTAATATTTTCAAACTAACTCATTCCCAGTGTGTAGATACCACTGCGAAGGATGGGTAACAAATGCTGGCCTGAGGTGCCATGTTAAAGTCGTGACATTTATAGGACTCGCCCAGGTAAAGACAGGTTTCCTACCTCCGACAACATTTGTGAACCATTTACATAAATAATTTGCATTTACTTTGTTTATAATATAATGTTTATAATATCAAGTAAATTCTCAAACTGCCATGCTCAGGTTTGAATTCTCATTCTCTGGAATTACTCATCCAATCGAATAATCATCCATTTATTTTTTTTGATGGCGAACGTCCCATCGACAGTTCTCAATGAAAAGATAGAGGGCAGGTAGTTGTCCCGGCTGGGGTGTCCACAAAATTATCTGCAGTAATTTGCTTTTATCCAGCGCATAATCATTATGCTTCCAGAACTATTGCATTGATGAGAGCAATTCAGAGAAGGTACAACCCAGTGAGTTTACCTTCTGTGATCTCAGATGCAGAACAATGAACTTGTCACAGAAGGCCACCTTCATTCTGTTTGGCCTACACATCATTTTCTATCATTTTGTTGATAAACAGAGTAAAACAATTTTAGAAATGCAGCAAAAGAGTCAAATATCACCCTCTACCTCTTCAGCAACAGTCCTGATTGGAATGTGCTGCCGGTAACTAACAGGCTTTCTGTTATCGTCAACCTCGTAATCTTCTTCGTTCATCCACTCGTTGAACACATCAGTATCCAGGATCCACTTGGCATGCACCTGGGCAGGTCAACACAACATTAGAATGTTTTGCAATCTACTGATAAGAAAGTGGACAAATTTGGTGAGGGAGATAAGTTGCACTTTCAATTGACAGCAAGGAAAGAGAGAGAAAGAGATCCGATGTACAACCCAGCAAAAGATTAGTGCGGATTCTACATTACACAAGAGCTACTTTACAGTGCAAAGAAATCGGCCAAGTACACAAAGCTTATCACATACATTTATATAGATTACTGTTCCTCCATAGATCATGCATTATTAAAAAACATTTACAGCTGATCTTAACGATCTCTTCTTTTATTCAGTATTGTGTCAAGTCCCAGCAATTCTCGATAGTGCCAGTGCTCAACTTGGATCTCACAATTGTGAAAAGATTCCAAGCAGTTCCTCCTTTTTCCCCAGCTAAATTTAGCTGCAATCCACATGTTTCTCATGGTTTACAGAGTGAAGTTTCCAAACAAAGTTTTTGATCGAACCCCTGCTACTTCAGGTGCCTAAATCCAGTGATGCCAGACAGTCCGGAGTCGCATCTCCCAACAATTGCTTGTTTCAATCTCGGCTACCCAGAACAGTAACAACCCGTCACCAATATCTCAAATGATGCATCAATTATCTATCCTCGATTGCCATTGAGCATTTAACAAGACTGATCCTTTCTATTGGTTCTACCTCCAAGGGATTGCCATGGCAATTTTGCCTCCAAGATAAATGGTTATGGGTCCAAGATAAGCACACAAACAATGGGAATGACAGCAATGACTGACTGACACACTGTATATAAAGTCCTGCCAACTCGCTGGAAATATTGAACAATACACGCCTGCCGGTTAAGTGGCAATGAAAAGATCCCCAAGCCACTGCTCAAAGAATAGTGTTCCATACCCAGGCCAAAAATTCTTCCTCTGTAATCACCAAAAAACAATTAATTAGGCTTTACTTTATTGTCGTTTATGGGATTACACAAATGCTGCTACACTTCTCTACTTGAAAACAATTCATTGTGAAGTGAACCACATCAGGGCCTTTGAAACTGTAAGAAAAGCATTGTAGAAAAAAAAAATCATTATACAGCATTTCAATTACATTTCGGGGGCTTGTAGTGATCTGTACATCTGTACACACATCTGCACAGACACCAGGGACTACAGACAGATGTAACAGCCACAGCATCACTAGAGAGCAGCATCAGAGACAGGTATAAAGGGTCCAGCCCAAGGGAGGATCCGCCTGTTTCAGAAGTACAGGGCTAGTGAGCAGCAGCAGACAGAGACAGCTCAGCCTGGGCCGTTTACCTCAGCTTCACTGGTCATACCTCTTGACTGTATTATATCTACTTAAGCTCTGGAAACAGAACAAACCCATTGAATAAAGTATTTGTGTTAATTGGAAGTCTAGAATCTTTATTCAGACTTGGAGAATAACATAGGCATCACATCCAACTAATTATTTATTAAAATCATATCGGTGTACACTTTTAATGCTGTATCAATTATTGTTGGAGGCAGAACATTACTGTGATTTTACACTGTTGCTTCTGGACATGAACAATTGTTATTTCTTTACAATTTTAGTAATTCTTCAATCATCACTTCTTTTGCAGAGATACATTTAACTTACCTTCCATGGCCTTTCAGGGATTGGTGGCTCCTCAATTTCAGCTTCAATTTCACTGACAGGCATCCAAGTATCATAACTATGAAGCAAAAAATGAATACTCCATTGTGCTTCTTTTTAAAAAATGCAAATCATAGGAATACATTCGCAAATTGCCGATGAATTGAGCAGAGAGAGCTTTGTCCTGCTAAGTGGCACATACTTTGCACTGCAGGTAGCAGGGCAGATACAGAGTAAAGCTTTCTCTACGCTGCCCAAACAATGCATCGCAGGATAGCAACAACTCATTGCGTAAATAATTCCTGAATGGAATCAAACAGATATTTGAGAATGAGAAATATGTCAAGCTATAGATCAATAGCAGGGATGTGGGTCCAAGCAAGAGCCAGCACAGGTGCAAGGGCCAAATGACTGCTTCCTATGTCGCAAGTCCAAAGATGTGTAGGTTAGATGGATTGGCCATGATAAATTGCCCTTAGTTTCCAAAGAAGGTTGGATGGAGTTACTGGGTTACAGGGATAGGGTGGAGACGTGGGCTTAAGTGGGATGCTCTTTCCGAGGGCCAGTGCAGACTCAATGGGCCGGATGGCCTACTTCTGCATTGCAAATTCTATGATTCTGATTCTATGATTCTATAAGTCACAATCTGGATTAAATTGATTGGTTATTTAACAAGCACATGAAGTTCAGACAGATTAGTTAAAAGTAAAGCACATTTGACTAAATTGATTCAGTTGTTTTCATAGGATTGAGAGATGTGTATTTTGGCATTTGTAAAAGTAGCACATCATGGACTTAATCAATAAAATCAAGCCCATATGATTTAAGTAGCAGTGCAATGTGGCTTCAAAATTGGCTAAGGAACCTCACGTACCTTCTTCTCACTGGAGCTGCATAGAAAAAAAAACTGCTGATCTAACAGCTCCCCACTTAATTTATCTACTGAAAACAAATAGATTTAGTCCAATAACCATCTATCACCTAGCAAAAGCAGATCCTCCTAAGTCACTGTTCCACATACCTCTCTTTCCGTTGGTGTCATTCCTGAATACTTGGCAACCAGGAATATCAAGGACCTATTCTTCTCCATACTTGAGCCATCTACCCATTAACCATGCCATAATTTCACACAGCAATTTGAACGAGGTCACCAATTATCTTGTCTCAAAGTTTCCCCACCACCAACATAAGGTTTACTACTCGAGAGTTCCTGGTTTTCTGCCTCTTTTAAAAAAAATATACACAACATTGTACAATTGCAATCCCCTGGCTGTGTACCCATTTCCAAGCAAGATGGGCAGACTGGTCAAAGCTTCTGTAATTTCATCTCTTTTTCCCCTCAGTCACCTCAAATTCCATCTGGAGCAGGTGATCGTTTTACTTCGAGGACTGCTGATCTTTAATGGTGGATAATCATAGAATTTACAGTGCAGAAGGCGGCCATTCGGTCCATCGAGACTGCACAGGCCTAAAGGTCACCCCACCTAAGCCCACACCTTTACCCTATTCCCGCAATCCAGTAACCCCACCTAACCTTTTTGGACAACAAGAGCAATTTAGCATGGCCAATACAGCTAACCTGCACATCTTTGGACTGTGGGAAGAAACCGGAGCACCCGGAGGAATCCCACACAGACATGGGGAGAACGTGCAGACTCCGCACAGACAGTGACCCATGCCGGGAATCGAACCTGGGATCCTGAAGCTGTGAAGCAACAGTGATAACCACTGTGCTATCATGCCACTGGAGAAGGAGTGGGACTCAGTGACAGAATCAAAACTGCTTTTATAGTTAACAGACTCTTGTCTGTGCAGGCATGAACATTCGGTACTATTATTACATGCTTGGTTCAATGATTGTACATTTCCTTCACACATTTCCTTGAGAGATGGCACAGTGGTTAGCACTGCTGTCTGACAAGCGCCAGAGACCGGGGCTCAATTATGACCTTGGGTGACTTTGCGGTGTTTGCACGTTCTTCCCATGTCTGCGTGAGTTTCCTCCGGGAGCTCCGGTTTCCTCCCACAATCCAAAGATGTGCAGGTCAGGTGGATTGGCCAGGCAAACTTGTCCCTCGGTGAGTTTATGGAGATGGGGTGGGGGATTGGGCCTCAGTAGGGTGCTCTTTCAGAGGGTCCATGCAGACTTGATGGGACAAATGGCCTCCTCCTACACTGTAGGAATTCTATGACCTGATTCCACGGCAGGAAAAATTCCACAAAATGGAACAGTGAAAACATGGAATCTCTTGATGACATTCCTGGAAAACATAAAATAATTACAGGGAAACATTTGGTAGGAGTGACCATCGCACTGTGCTTGTGGAAAATAAGTCCCGTCTTCACATTAAAGGTACCCATGGTGCTGTGTGGCACTACCATTGTGGCACTACCACTGGGCATCCATGACACACTGTCGGCCATCAGCAGCTGCAGAATTGCACTCAGCCACAATGTATACCCTCATGGCCCAGCATATTCCACATACTACGATTACCACCAAGCCGGGGGGGTCAACCATGGTTCATAGGAACATAGGAATTTGGAGCAGTAGGCAATTCAGCCCTTCAAGCCTGTTCTGCCATTCAATCAGATCATGGCTGAACTCTTCCTGGTTTCAAATCCACCTCCCTGCCTGTTCTCCATACCCCTTTAACCTGTTTTTTAAAATCTTCATTTTGAAACTATTTAATGATTCAGACTCCACCGCATTATGGGACAGCAAGTTCGACAAAATTCACCACCCTCTGCGAGAAGCAGTTTCTCCTCATCTCAGTTCGAGATCTACCACCCCTCAAACTATATCTATGACCTGTGGTTCTGGACTGCCCAACAAGGGGAACATTTGGCCCATGTTTTCTTCAGTATTTCATGTACTTCGGTCAGATCATCATCATAGAATTTACAGTGCAGAAGGAGGCCATTCGGCCCATCGAGTCTACACCGGCTCTTGTAAAGAGCACCCTACCCGAAGTCAACACCTCCACCCTATCCCCATAACCCAGTAACCCCACCCAACACTAAGGGCAATTTTGGACACCAAGGGCAATTTAGCATGGCCAATCCACCTAACAGGTCCCCTCTCATTCTTCTGAACTCCAGCAAGTAAAAGCCCAAACTGTTTAATCTCTCCTCATACGTCAACCCTTTCAAGCCAGGAATCAATCTGGTGAACCTCCTTTGAACTGTTTTCAACACCACCACATCCTTCCTCAAATAAGGAGACCAAAACTGGCGCAATGGCCAGCTGTGATCTCTCCAACACCCTATACAATTGCAAGAACACTTGTCTACTTTCATACGCCAGTCCTTTTCAAATAAACACTAACATTCTATTTGCCTTTTTAATTGCATTCTTTACCTGCACACAGACTTTCTGTGATTCATGAACAAAGACACCCAGATCCCTCTGCCCAGATGCATTTTGAATCTGCTTTCCATTTTGATAATAATTTGCCTTTCTATGTTTTCAGCCAAAATAGATAACCTCACACTCAGCCGCAGCAGGGCTGTTTAGCTCACTCAGCTAAATCGCTGGCTTTGAAAGCAGACCAAGCAGGCCAGCAGCACGGTTCAATTCCCGTAACAGCCTCCCCGAACAGGCGCTGGAATGTGGCGACTAGGGGCTTTTCACAGCAACTTCATTGAAGTCTACTGGTGACAATAAGCGATTTAGGGGCTGTTTAGCTCACTGGGCTAAATCGCTGGCTTTGAAAGCAGACCAAGGCAAGCCAGCAGCACGGTTCGATTCCCGTAACAGCCTCCCCGAACAGGCGCCGGAATGTGGCGACTCGAGGCTTTTCACAGTAACTTCATTCGAAGCCTACTCGTGACAATAAGCGATTTTCATTTTTCATTTCATCTCCAGCTGCCAAGTTTGGGCCCATTCTCCCAGCCGATATATCCGTCTGTGAACTCTATCTCCTCTTCACCTGCTTTCCTACCTATTTTAGTTTCATCCCCAAATTCTTGCTATGTTACACTCATTTATATAGATTGTAAACAGTCGAGGTCCGAGGTCTTGTGGCACCCCACTAGTTACAGTTCTCCAGTTAACTCCCAAACATTAACACTGGTTTGGTGGCCAGGAACAACTCCCACCCAGGGCTGCAGCCCCTTGCAGTTTCTTAGTTTCACCTAAACATAGGATCAAGACTTCGATCCGCTGTCACTTGCATATTGACCATCCCTTATGAACAGTGCCACCCCATATCCTTTTCAACCTCCACCTACCCTTCTCAAGTGACAAATATCCCCGAGTACCAGTCCTGATCACCCTGTAACTGTGTCTCTGCAATGGCAATTAAATTGTGGCCAATGACCTGTATTTGTGCCTTCAAATTATCCACCACGCAGCATATAATCAGATAAGAGTGCTCGTAACAACATGATTTTTGCACCTGATCGTATTTGAGGTTTGCCTTTGTTTCATCTACCTTCTAAGTTCTGTCACCAGCTTTGCTTTCAACCAATTAGTGCTCTCTCTGGGTCCCAACCACTTGCCAATTTAATTTAAACCCTCCCCAACAGCATGCGAAAATTTCTCTGCAAGGATGTTAGTTCCAGTCCTGCTACGGTGTAACCTGTCCATCTTGTACAGGTCCCAACTGCCCCACAACCAGTCTCAATGCTTCATCAAATCTAGCACCCTCCATCCTATACCAAATCTCTACCCATACGTTCAATCACTCAGTCCTCCTCTTCCTCCGCAAAATAATTTCCTACAGCAGCTGTGACATCCTTGACCCTGGCATCAGCCAGGCCACACACCATCCTGGAATCACATCTATGGCTGCAGAAATGTTTGTCGGCTTCCCTAACTAACTCTCCTGCCTTGATTTTTCTCTAACCTATCTGGTAAGCTTACAACCGGTTTGCTCACTGTGGTCCTGCAGGAACATCCTGCTGCAGACAGAAATTTTTGGAAAGAATCCAAACCAGTCATCCAGTGAAGAACCAACTAACTCCGTGGTCTACATCTTTAAATCAGAGGCATCAAGACCGTTAAGTTCATCTGAAGCCAGCCAAGCAACCAAACTAGAGACTTTTTTTTAAATGCACTCTAATTTGCCCAATTTACCCTTCCCAACTGCTGTAATCTACATTGTGCCAAGTGAGCAAGTGGGCATGATTAAGTCAGTGCATATCTTATTTTAGTTAGAACCCTTCAATATAATGAGGCTGATCTCTTTCTTTGTCAAACTCAAGCAAGTCAGTCCTTGATGGTCATTGTATATAAACAGTCCAAGTGCTCACTGAATTAGCAAGTATATCCATTCAAACAAATTTTTTTAATTTGTTGCAGTCAAATGAAGAGGCGGCAAAAAGGGAACCATTTGACCTCTCGTCAACTGGTCATAACATTTTTCTCTTGTTGGGCTGCTTATCTACTGGCCAAGAAGAAAGAAGTCCTGAACAGGAAAATCATTTCAGTCCCTTTTCCTCATTCTTCTCAGTTTATTGCAGGATACATTAGCCGGCAAAGACACAATCGGCCAAGGAGCCTCTACGACCTCCGCAAAGCCATCCAAGATGCCAAGAGAGAATATCAAACCAAGCTAGAGTCACAGACATACTCTTGGCGGTTGTGACAAGGACTAAACAACATAACAGGCTACAAAGCGAAGCCGAGCAGTATCTCTGGCAGCAGCGCACCCCTCCCCGATGAACTCAATGCATTCTATGCTTGGTTCCCCAGCAGCCCATAATTCACCCATACCCACCATCACAGCTTCCAAAGTCAGATCGGCCTTCCTGAAAGTGAAACCTCGGAAGGCGACAGGCCCCGACGGGATCCCTGGTCGTGCACTCAGAGCCTGCGCGGACCAGCTGGCAGAGGTATTCACA
Organism: Scyliorhinus canicula; assembly: GCF_902713615.1. Taxonomy (NCBI): domain Eukaryota; kingdom Metazoa; phylum Chordata; class Chondrichthyes; order Carcharhiniformes; family Scyliorhinidae; genus Scyliorhinus; species Scyliorhinus canicula. The sequence continues at coordinate 53,524,642 of NC_052155.1, read as the reverse complement.
GACATCTTTAACCTGTCCCTACTCCACTCCGAGATGCCCACCTGGTTCAAGAAGACCACCATCATACCGGTACCAAAGATGAACCAAGCAACGTGCCTCAATGACTACCGTCCGGTGGCCCTGACTTCAGTCGTAATGAAGTGCTTCGAGAGGTTGATCATGAAGGGCATCACCTCCATACTCCCAGAACACCTTGATCCACTGCAATTCGCATACCGTCGCAACCGGTCCACATCAGACGCCATTTCCCTGTCCCTACACTCATCCCTAGAGCATCTCGAAAACAAGGACTCCTACATCAGACCCCTATTTATTGACTACAGCTCCGCCTTCAACACCATAATCCCAGACAAGCTCATATCAAAGCTCCAAAATCTAGGACTTGGCTCTCCACTCTGCAACTGGATCCTCTATTTTCTGACCAACAGACCACAATCAGTAAGAATGAACAACAGCTCCTCCACAATAGTCCTCAATACCGGGGCCCCACAAGGCTGCGTACTTAGCCCCCTACTCTACTCCCTGTACACACACGACTGCGTGGCAAAACTTGGTTCTAACTCCATCTACAGGTTTGCTGACGATACGACCATAGTGGGCCGGATCTCGAATAACGACGAGTCAGAATACAGGAGGGAGAAAGAGAACCTAGTGGAGTGGTGTAGCGACAACAATCTCTCCCTCAATGCCAGCAAATCTAAAGAGCTGGTCATTCACTTCAGGAAGAAAAGTACTGTACACACCCCTGTCATCATCAACGGGGCCGAGGTGGAGATGGTTAGCAGTTTCAAATTCCATGGGGTGCGTATTTCCAAAAATCTGTCCTGGTCCACCCACGTCGACGCTACCACCAAGAAAGCACAACAGCGCCTATACTTCCTCAGGAAACTAAGGAAATTCGGCATGTCCACATTAACCCTTACCAACTTTTACAGATGCACCATAGAAAGTATCCTATCGGGCTGCATCACAGCCTGATATGGCAACTGCTCGGCCCGGGACCGCAAGGAACTTCAGAGAGTCGTGAATACCGCCCAGTCCATCACACGAACCTGCCTCCCATCCATGGACTCCATCTACACCTCCCGCTGCCTGGGGAAAGCGGGCAGCATAATCAAATATCCCTCGCACCCGGCTTACTCACTCTTCCAACTTCTTCCATCAGGCAGGAGATAAAGAAGTCTGAGAACACGCACAAACAGACTCAAAAACAGCTTCATCCCCACTGTCACCAAACTCCTAAATGACCCGCTTATGGACTGACCTCATGAACACTACAACCTGTATGCTTCATCCGATGCCAGTGCTTATGTAGCTACATTGTATATTTTGTGTTGCCCTAATACGTATTTTCTTTTATTCCCTTTTCTTCCCATGTACTTAATGACCTGCTGAGCTGCTCGCAGAAAAATATTTTTCACTGTACCTCGGTACACGTGACAATAAACAAATCCAATCCAATCCAATTTATGTGCAGTAAAACTCTTATCATTGATTGAAATCTCCTGTAAGTATTTTTCTATGTTCATTGCTAATTTAATTTATTTGCTTAAACTTTTTTTCCTTCATATCCAACAGCAGGCAACCTCTAGAATACCCTCATTAGCGTGATAATCCCTCAGCTTGCATCTCCACATGGATCCAGCTTCTATCTTAATGATTCATGTCTTGATTTCAACTGCATTAAATTCTCATCTCGAATTTATGCAGTTGACTGCCTCCACAATCTCCCTTCTTTCCCAACGCGGATAGTTAAGAAATCAATTTTTCGGCACCTTGCAGACATCAGATGCAAGTCAGGTTATCACAGAAAATATAGTGCTGAAGAGGCCCTTCTGCCCACTGAGTCTATACCGACACGTGAAAAACATCTGACCTACCTGCCTAAATCCATTTGCCAGCACTTAGCCGATCGTCTTGAACGTTATGACATGCCAAGTGCTCATCCAGGGATGTCAGGCAACCCTGCTTCTACCACCACTCCCAAGCAGTGCATTCCACACTGTCACCACCCCTGGGTAACAAAGTTTTTCCTTGCATGCCCTCATAAAACTTTTGCCCCTCACCTTTGTGGTAACCTAGCAAGGCCTTGATTTAGGCCCAATTAAAATTGTGGATTTTAAATTAAAGAATTTGCCTGATTAAATTGGATATCCTAAATTTAAGAATTGGACATTTTAAATCATACTGCAGTCAAACCTCAGGCAGGCAGTTGGAATTCAGATTTGACCAAAGTCAAATACACAACTGCCAGAATATGTCTGGACCTGCTCCGTCAATCACCCATCAAGGAGATCATTGCACCCTATTGATATGCACAGATCTATTGTCAGTGGCCCAGATCGAATCAGACTTTCCGTCACCCAGAGTTTCTGCTGTAACCTGACATGGGGACAGGTTATGTGCAGCCCACACCACCAGAGATGGGACACCTGGGGAGGGCTCAGGTGGCCTGTCAAACGGTTATCAACCGGACCATTAGTTGCTGAGCCCCCCCTCCCGAGACATCATTGGCAGAAAGCCAGAGGAAATGGCAACGGGCATGGAGGAAGGGGGATAAAACAGGCACTCCAGATCCCTTGAAAGCAAAGACTCGGTGTACGAGGTGACCTTGACCAGATCGGAGAAGTGAAGACCAGACCAAACCTTGACTGGACCAGAAGGAAGGAAGCAAGGAAGAGACTGCCAGCGAGAACCACCTCTGTGAAGACGGGCCAGAGGAATTCCAGCGATCAGATCCATAGCTTACCAAGCCACCTTTACGGCAGGTATATACTGATCTTGGGTACCTCTAGTATTTTGTGGGTGATATTGTGTTCATAAATATTGTTGAATTTTGAATTTGTGTTTGTGGTTTGTTTCCTCGTTAATAAAGACACCCTAGGTGAAAACTTGAAGTAAATTGGTCGAAAATACTGGAGGTTTTACAAGTACAAAACCTTGAACTTATGTCCCCTCATGACTGACCCTTCAACTAAGGGGAACAGGTGCTTTGTATCCACCCTCATGCCCCTCAATCTTGGACACCTTGATCAGGTTGCCCCTCAATCTTCACTGCTCCAGCGTAAACAACCCAAGCCTATCCGTTCCATCTCAGTGAATGGCCTCTGCACTCCCTCCAGTCACATCCTTTCTATAATGTGGCAACTAGAATTGCAAACAGTACTCCAGTTGTGGCCTCGCCAAAGTTCTATACCACTCCAACATGACCTGTCTGCTTTTGTAATCTATGTCTCGATTGATAAAAGCAAGTGCCCCACATGTCTTTTTCACCACCTTATTAACCTGTCCTTCATAGAAACCCTACAGTGCAGGAGGCCATTCGGCCATTAAGTATGCACCGATCCTTCTAAAGAGCACCTCACCTGGGCCCAATCTCCCACCCTACCCCCATAAACCTACCAAAACTTTGGACATGTCGGGGCAATTTATCATAGCCAATCCACCTAATCAGCACATCTTTGGACTAACCACTACGCTGCTGTGCTGTGCTTCCGCTTTCAGAGATTTATGGACAAATACGCCACGGTCCCTTTGTTCAGAAAACTTTACTGGTGTCATGCCATTCATTGAATATTTCCTTGCCACATTATTTCTTCCAAAGTGTATTACCTCACCTTTTTCAGGGTTAAATTCCATCTGCCACTTATCTGCCCATTTGACCATCCTGTCAAAATCTTCCTGTAACCCAAGACACTCAACCTCACTGTCAACCACCCGACTAATCTTTATGTCATCTGCAGATATGCCCGCCAGAGTCAGACACCATTTATTATTTATCAAGTACAGAGAAATAAGATGGGAAATAGTTTAACAAAATTACTTGGAAGCAGAATAAGAGCTTTAAAAATTAAAGATATTTTGGGTGAAAATTAAAGGTATCCAGGGGAAGAGCAGAATTTAGATTTGTTTATTGTTTATTGTCATGTGTACGCAAAGCTGCTCAAACTGCATGGCTGTGAGGTGTTCAACAGCCTTCTTCTAAGCTGTAAAATTCTATGTTCTTTATTTGCCAGAATTTTTTATAAATTTAGAGTACCCAATTCATTTTTTCCAATTAAGGGTCAATTTAGCGTGGCCAATCCACCTACCTTGCACATTTTTGGGTTGTGGGGGCGAAACTCAAGGAAACACAGAGAATATGCAAACTCCACGCGGACAGTGACCCACAGCCAGGATCGAACCTGGGACCTCGGCTCCATGAGGCAGTAGTGCTGACCACTGTGCCACCCTCTTACTTGCCAGCATTAACAGTCTACTGACAAATACCTGTCTGGGAACATTCCCCAATGAACCAGGACTTGCTTTTCTCGCTTCATAACAGGTCGCAACCATTCCTCTGCAACAGAAAATAAATTAAAATGCGTTACAGAAATGAATAGACACAGATTGAAAGATTACGGCAAATTTATATTTTCAATATTTTCAGACCAAGCACGTGCAAATTCTTCATTTCCGAGAGAAAATACAGACAGAAAATGCAGACATACAAATGTTAAATAGGTACAATAGAGATCTGCAACGTTTGATTGACATTGATAGGAATTTTGATACCATACAACCTTGCTTACCTTCATCCAGAGAGCTGGGAATGGGGTAAATTATGTGGGAGCCTTTTGATTTGTCTTCTGTAATTGTTCCCTGCATGAGAAAAAGCAAAGATAATCAGTAGTGCAAAAATCTTGCATGATGCTAATTATTTATGTGCCTCTTCCAAAATTAGCAATTTACTGCAAACACAGAAAATAGGATCAGGAGTACACTATTAGGCCCTTTGAGCCTGCACTGCCATTCAATATAATGGCCGATTATCCTACTCAATAACCTGTTCCCGGCCCCCTCCAAGGCTGTGATTGACAGGCTTATAGGTGGGTAAGAAGGAGAGCTGGGGCAGCCATGATCTTTTCAAACAGCAGAGCAGGCTCAAAGGGCCAACTGGCCTACTCCTTCCCTAAATTTCTATGTGCATAGTATGTTACTTTCTGAAGTCGTGAGAATCAAGTTTTGGTAAAGTAACTAATAATCTTAAATAATAATCTTTATTATCACTGTCACAAATAGGCTTACATTATACTGCAATGAAGTTACTGTGAAAAGCCCCAGTCGCCACATTCAGCACCTATTCGGGTACACAGGGAGAATTCAGAATGTTCAAATTATCTGTCAGTACGTCTTTCTGGACTTGTGAGAGGAAACCGGAGCACCCGGAGGAAACCCATGCAGGCACACGGGGAGAGCGTGCAGACTCCGCACAGACAGTGACCCATGCCACAAATCGAATCTGGGACCATGGCGCTGTGAAGCAACAGTGCTAACCACTGTGCTACCCTGTTGCCCACTGGATTGGTTTCCATGTGCACAGGTACGAAAAGTAAACAAACAAAGGCAAATTGAATATTAGCCTTCATCACAAGAAGATAAAAAGATACAGTGGGAGAAACTAATGTTGCACTTGTCTGTGTAAGAGTCTCAATCAGACCTCAGCTGGAGTGCCGAATGCAGATATCGGGCCAATGCTCAGGGAACATGTACTGTCTTTGTCATTTCACCAGAATGCTGGAGTCTAAAGAAGGTTCAATTATGACTTGCAGTATCCATCTAGGTACAAACGACAAAGACATGCAGCCAATGGGGTAGTTTTTTGGTGCATTTGTGCAACTGATGGTAGATTTTTGTTTCGCCAAGGACCCAGTCCGATCTCCTAAATAAGTGCAACAGTTTACATTTCTGGGAGTTGTACATCACTATTTCTGCCTGCAAGAGGGCTGGATTAGCTCCACCCCCATGACTAAGATTTGCAGTTCCCTGGATCTTTTCACAGCCAAATTGTGTGCACTGGCATACAACATAACATGCTTTTGATTGCAATTGCCAACCACAGCACCATCTGCAGGCATAACAGAAACTGCACAGAATACTCGGTTAACTAACAATCTTACGGTACAAATGTTACTGGCAGATGTAATGTGGCACGACGGTGCTCCCAAATAGGAATCCATTTTAAAAGACTGGCATTTACATGGCTCTTGCAATTTTGAAAGTCTCAAAAGCACAATAGCCAAGGTACTTACACATGCCATTTTACACACAGCATGCCTCCACAAACAGCAATGTGAAAATGACCAGATTTTCTGTTTTGAGGTATAGCAACATAGAACTGGTACAGTAGGAGGCTATATGGCTCTTTGGAGCCTGTTCTGCTACTACGATCATGGCTAATCTGATTCTGGCTTCAACTCCATTTTCCACTGTGCTACCCACTGTTTTCTCGCTGATCAAAAGTGCAACTCAGCCTTGAATAAATACAATGACCCTGCCTCCACTGCTTTCCGAGTAAGAAAACTACACAGACCAACTTCCCCAGAGATATAAAATTTCTCCTCAGCTCCATCTTAAAAAAGAGAGACCTCTTATTTTTAAACTGTGTACCCTAATTCTAGCCTCCTCCAAGGGAAAATATCCCGATCAAATCCTCTCTGAATCTTGTTTCAATAATATCATCTCTCAACGCCAATGGGTAAAGGCCCTACCTGTTCAACTTTTCTTCATAAGACAAGCCTTTCATCCCAGACAGGAGTCGAATGAGCTTTCTCTGGTCTGTTTCTGATGCAATGATACCCAGTTTTTTTTTTAAAAGGCCAGAATGGTACACAGCACTGCGGATGTGGGCCACCAAGGCCCTGTACAGCTGCTGTAAAACTTTTCTACTTTTATATTCCATTCCTCTTGCAATAAGTGTCAACATTCAATTTGCCTTCCAAATTATTTGCTATACCTGGATACTTTTATGGCTCACTTATCAAAACACCCAGATCTCCCCAAGATTTCATTTTGTAATCTCACTTCATTTAAATGGTATACAGCTCGCCTGTTCTGGGTTCCCAAAATAGACAACTTCACGTTTTCCAACATCATACTCCATCTGCCAAAGTTTTGCCCACTCACTGAATCTATCTATATGCCTTGGTATACTCTTTCCCTTCGCCTGACAACTTTCTTGCCTCTCTATCTTGACATCATCAACAAATTTAGCTGCCATCCATTTGGTCCAGACATCCAAGTCATGGATGTTGACTGCAAAAAGTTGATGCCCAGCATCGATCCCTGTGACACTTGCCAACCTAAAAAAGACATATTTATCCCAATTCTAGTTTCTTGTTCATTCACCAATTTTTCAACCATGTTACACCCCACACCTCGGGCTCTTATTTTGTACACTAACCTTTGATGTGGCACCTTAAAAATACCTTTTGGAAATCCAAGTACACCACATGTGGAATTCATTACCACAGGAAGTAGTTGATGCTAAAAAATTGAATATATTCAAGAGGCATTTCAATATAGCACTTGGGGAGAATGGGATCAAAGGCTCTGGGGAGAAAGCAGGATTCAGCTATTGAGTTGGATGATCAGCCATGATCGCGATGAATGGCTGAGCAGGCTCGAAGGGCCAAAAGGCCTCCTCCTGCACCGATCTTCTGTGCATGTATCTATGTACATCTGGAGGTTCCCCTTTATTTGACTTGCTGGTTATTTCTTCAAACAAATCAAATACATTAGTTGAACATGATTTCCTTTCCCAAAACCATGTTGACTCTGCCCAACCTTAATATCATTTTTTAAATACCCTGCTGTACCCTATAACAGAGGTGAGGCTAACTGGCCTGTAGTTTGCTGTTGTCAGCCTATCTTCTCTCCTGAATAATAGTTACATTTGCTATTTTCCCATCTGCTGGGACCCTTCAAGAATCTAGGGAATTTTTAAAGATACAATAAAGTAACGCTCCTTTCATTTCCTCAAAGAGCGAGAAGGGAGTCGGGAGTTTACCCAGCTGACTGGGAGCAGAGTCAGAGGGCAGAATTCCAGTTGGTCCACAGGGCAGCTACATTCTGTAAGGTAAGAGGGGATGGAGGCAAGAGCAGTTGCATGCTTCTCCTGTAGGATGTGGGTGGTGAGGGATACCACCAGTGTCCCCGCTGACTACACCTGCGACAAGTGCACTCAACTCCACCTCCTCAGAGACCGTGTCAGGGAACTGGAGCAGGATGAACTTCAGATCATCCAGGAGGCAGAGGGGATAATAGAGAAAAGAGTTACAGGGAGGTAGCCACACCCAAGGTACAGGGTAGCTGGGTTACAGTCAGGGGAAGGTAAACGAACAGGCAGGCAGTGCAGGGATCCCTCGTGGCCGTTCCCCTTCAAAACAAGCATACTGTTCTGGATGTTGTTTTGGGGGAGTGCCCTACCGGGGCGAAGGCCCAAGCTGAGTCTGGCTCTGTGGCCGTTGGGGGGGGGGAGCAATGGTGAGAGGAGACGCAATGGTTAGGAGATTCTGTGGTCGTGATCGAGACTCCCGGAAGGTATGTTGCCTCCCGGGTGCCAGGGCCAGAGATGCCTCAGATCGAGTCCACATGATTCTTAAGGGCGAGGGTGAGCAACCAGAAGTCATGGTGCACATAGGCACCAACGACATAGCTAAGAAAAGGGATGAGGATCTTAAAAAGTGATTTTAGGGAGTTTGGTTGGAAGCTAAAGAGCAGGATAAGCAGAGAGTGATCTCAGGATTGCTACCGGTGCCACGTGCAAGTGAGGCAAGGAACAGAGAGCGAGTGCAGCTGAACACGTGGCTTGAGGGCTGGTGCAGGAGGGAAGGCTTCTGATATGTGGATCATTGGGGTATTTTCTGGGGAAGGTGGGACCTGCACATGAAGGACAGATTGCATCTAAACTGGAGGGGCACCAATATCCTGGGTGGGAGGTTTGCTACAGCTCTTCAGGAGAGTTTAAACTAGTTTGACAGGGGGATGGAAACCAGAGCTATGGATCAGAGGATAGGGTAGCTGTTGAACAGGCAGAAATAGTATGCAGCAAGTCTGTGAGGAAGGTTAGACAGTTGATAGGGCAAAGTTGCACTCAGTGGAATGGGTTAAAGTGTGTCTGTTTCAATGCAAGGAGTGTCAGGAGTTAAGCAGATGAACTTAGTTCCAAGTACTGATCCATGCTCTATGATGTTGTGGCCATTACGCAGACATGGATTTCACAGGGGCAGGAATGGTTGTTAGATGTTCCGGGGTTTAGATGTTTTCAGAAGAATAAGGTGGGTGGTAAAAGAGGAGGAGGAGTGGCACTGTTGATTAGGGAGTGCACCACAGCTGCAGAAAAGGAGGTAGTTGACGAGGGTTTGTCTACGGAGTTAGTTTGGGTGGAAGTCAGAAAGAAGAATGGAGCAGTCACTTTATTGAGAGTTTTCTATAGACCCCCCCCCAATAGCAGCAGAGATAAAGGAACAGATTGGGCGGCAGATCTTGGAGAAGTGCAGAAGTAACAGAGTTGTTGTCATGGGTGACTTCTACTTCCATAATATTGACTGGAACCTCCTTAGTGCAAATGGTTTGGATGGAGCAGATATTGTCAGGTGTGTACAGGAAGGATTCCTGACTCAATATGTAGATTGGCCGACTAGGGGGAGGCAATATTGGACTTGGTGCTTGGCAATGAACCAGGTCAGATGTCTGTGGGAGAGCATTTCGGTGATGGTGACCACAACTCCTTGACCTTTACCACAGTCATGGAGAGGGACAGGAACACACAGCATGGGAAAGTATTTAATTGGGGGAGGGGAAATGATACTGCTATTAGACGGGAGCTGAGGAGCATCAAGTGAGAACAATTGTTCTTGGGGAAATGCACAACAGTAATGTGGGGATTGTTTCAGGAGCACTTTCTGCAAGTGCTGAATAGTTTTGTCCCACTGAGACGAGGAAGAAATGGTAAGGTGAAGGAGCCTTGGATGACAAGAGAAGTGGAGCTTCTAGTCAAGAGGAAGAAGGAAGCTTACGCAAGGTTGAGGAAGCAAGGATCTGACTCGGCTCTAAAGGGTTACAAGGTAGCCAGGAAGGAACTCAAAAATGCACTGCGGAGAGCTAGAAGGGGCATGAAAAAGGGGTGGGAAAACTTTTCCGTGCAAGGGCCACATTCAGAAATTCACAATTTTAAAGGGCCGCATAGTATATTAAGTAAAATAATTAATATTTTAAATAGCCAAAACAAAAGGTCTTTAAAGAAAAAAAAGCACATTTATTTGAAAAACAAAGTAACTCAGTCAGTAACAGAACAATGTCAATGAGAATGATGCATCTGACTGCAGTCATTTACCAGTTTGTTGAAATCAGGTGTCAAGTTGCTTGTGCTGATCCTTTACACTGACAGAAGCACAGCCTAGCCGAGTCAACGATAAAAACGCGCGTAGTGGGGTGGATGAGTGGGGCTGCCTTATTGGTCGGTTTAGTTGGGTGTGCGACCAATAAGAGTCCAGGTTACAAACAATAATAAGGCTTATTGTTTGTAACCTGGACTCCTATTGGTCGCACACCCAACTAAACCGACCAATGAGACAGCCCCACTCATCCACCCCACTACGTGCGTTTTTATGCGGCCCGCCAATGAGGTGCCCGGAATCATAACCAGCATTTTTGAAAAGCCGCCGGGGAAAAGCCGCTGAAGTAAATGCGCTTATAAGCGCATTTACTTCAGCGGCTTTTCCCCGGCGGCTTTTCAAAAATGCCGGTTATGATTCCGGGCACCTCATTGGCGGGCCGCATAAAAACCTTTGTCGGGCCGTAGTTTGCCCACCCCTGCCCTAAATGAATACTTTGCTTCAGTATTCACTAGAGAGAGGGACCTTGTTGCCATGAGAAAAGTGTGAACCTGGTTAATAGACTCAAACAGGTTGATATTAAGGAGGATGTGCTGGAAATTTTGAAAAGCATCAGGGGAGATAAGTCCCCTGGGCCTGACAGAATATACCCAAGGTTACTACGGAAAGTGAGGAAGGAGATTGCTGCGCCGTTGGCGATCATCTTTGCGTCCTCACATTCCACTGGAGTACCACCGGATTATTGGAGGGAGACGAATATTATTTCCCTGTTCAAGAAAGGAATAGGGAAAATCCCCGGGAAATACAGACCCATCAGTCTTACGTCTGTGGTGAGCAAAATATTGGATTTATGATTATTTAATAAAACATAGTTTGCTTAAAGATAGTCAGCATGGCTTTGTGAGGGGCAGGTCATGCCTCACAAGACTCATTGAATTCTTTGAGGGTGTGACGAGACACATTGATGAAGGTCGGGCAGTGGATCTGGTGTGTATGGATTTCAGTAAGGCATTTGATAAGGTTCCACATGATAGGCTCATTCAGAAAGTTAGGGGGCATGGGATACAGGGAAATTTGGCTGTCTGGATACAGAATTGGCTGGCCGAAGACAGCGAGTGGACATGGATGGCAAGTATTCCGCCTGGAGGTCAGTGACCAGTGGTTTCCCGCAAGGGTTCTGGTACCTCTGCTCTATGTACTTTTTATAAATGACTTGGACGAGGAAGTGGAAGGGTGGGTTAGTACGTTTGCAGATGACACAAAGGTTGGTGGAGTTGCAGATAACATCAAGGGCTGTTTCAGGTAACAAGACATTGACAGGATGAGAAGTGGCAGAAGAATGGGTACAATGGGGGTACTTGATGACAGTTCTGGAGCATTTTGGAATTGGACCAAGATTTGTGAATTGGGTAACGCTACTATATAAGGAGCCGAGGGTGAGTGTCCGCACAAACAACATCAGCTCGAGATACTTTTCTCTCCACCGTGGGACTCGGCAGGGATGTCCGATGTCCCCCTGCTATTTGCACTCGCCGATGACTTGCTGTTATACGTGTCGGAACAGAGTGTGTCGATAGGGGGAATATTGGAGCTGCTTCGAGTGTTTGGGTCTTTCTTGGCATACAAATTAAATCTAGACAAGAGTGAGTATTTTGTGGTGTCTCAGCTGGACGTGGAGGGGCTGCCATTCCGTAGGGCAGGGACTCACTTTCAGTACCTGGGGGTGCAGGTTGCCCGGGAGTGGGGGGGGGGGGGGGGGGAGGCTCCGCAGGTACAACATTCCTAGTTTGGTGGGGAGAGTGAAAGCTGATCTGGTCTCCCTTTGTCACTGGCAGGTCGGGTACAGGCGGTTAAAATGAACATGTTGCCACGATTTCTGTTCATTTTTCAATGCCTGCCGAATTTCCTGCCAAAGGATTTTTTCAGAGAGATTGAGGGAAGGATTACTTTGTTCATATGGGGAGGGAAGGCAGCCAGAGTTAGAAAGGTGCTGCGACAGAGGGGAAGGCAGGTAGGGGGTTTGGGTCTCCCGAACTCATGTATTACTATTGGGCAGTGAATGTGGAGAAGGTACAGAGCTGGGTCAGAGGGGTTGATTCCCAGTGGGTCAGAATGGAGGAGAGTTTGTGCAGGGGGTCGGGATTGAAGGCTTCAGCAACAGCGCCAGTCCCAATGGCCCCGGGGAAATACACAGGGAGTCTGGTAATAATAGCTTCATTGAGAATTTGAAGGCAGTTTCGGCAACACTTAGGGTTGGGGACAGGGTCAAGGGAAATGCCGATTCGGGGAACCACAGATTTGAGCCAGGGAAGTGGGATGGAAATTTTCGGAAATGGGAGGAGAAGGGGATTAAGACACTAAAAGATTGGTTTCTTAGGGGTCAGTTTCCAGGATTGAAGGAGCTGGAAGCGAAGTATGGGCTGGAGCAGGGCGATATGTTCAGATACATGCAGGTTCGAGATTTTGCCAGAAAGGAGATACAGAGCTTCCCGGTGGAGCCGGCCTCCACATTGTTGGAGGAGGTGCTGACGACGGGGGACTGGAGAAGGGGGTAGTGTCAGTTGTTTCCAGAGCTATTTTGTAAGAGGAGAAGGCACCACTGGGGCTCAATGCAAAGTGGGAGGAAGAGTTGGGAGAGGATATAGAAGAGGGGTTCTGGTGCGAGGTGCTCCAGAGAGTGAATGCCTCCACCTCATGCGCAAGGTTGGGGCTGATACAACTGAAGGTGGTATACAGAGCACACCTCACGAGGGTGAGGTACTGGAAGGAGGTTTTTAGGGTAATTTCTAAAGTGGTGCACATGAAACTGGACCCAGGCCCCCGGGAGGCCATATTCAGGGTGTCGGACCAGCCACGGTTGGAAATGGGTGCGGAGGCAGATGTTGTAGCCTTCGCCTCGTTGATCGCCCGAAGGCGAATCCTGGTAAGTTGGAGAGCAACCTTTCCACCCTGTGCCCTGGCGTGGCAGGGGGAACCGGTTGGAATTCTTGACTCTTGAGAAGGTTAAGTTTCAACTGAGGGGAAGTATGGAGGGGTTCTACAATTCATGGGCATTATTCATTATGCACTTTCAAGAACTGGACAACATCAAACATTAGTTGGGGCGCGTTGGTGGGGGGGGGTTTGGGGGGAGGGGGGCTGTGTGTGTTAATGGCGACTATGGGTGATGCCCAATTCCTTTTTCTCATTTGTTTGTGTGAACATGCAGGCTAATGTTTGGGGCTTGATGGGAGAATGGGATCGTTGTTATGGACATGGGCATTGATATATTTGTTACTGATTATTGTTTATTGTTGGTGGGTGCAAATTTGGAAGAAAATGTCAAAAAGGAAGAGAATAAAAATATATATTTGTTTTAAATTAAGGGGGTAGATGGGGCCTCGGTTTAGCCTCTCAGACTTCACAGCATTCACTCAGGACTCAAGTGGAGTGCCATTCTACATTTGTGCATTGAAGTCTAGGATTGGCACTTCAACCCAGCCATAGCACACTGAAAGCAAGAAAATATGAGAGAGTTCAATAAATGGAAACAGTTAAACTGCATCTGCACACTCCAACGGTTTCCAATTGTTATTTTCCACACAAAATAGCCAGCCACGTGGTGTTCTGCCAATTATCAGGAACACAGGGGGGACAACGAGAGTTCTCACACTTAATCAGAGCAAAATAAAGACAATTAGAAATGCAAGACTTCCAACTTCGGGAAAAAAACACTACAAGCGGGTGGTAAAAAAAATGCCACCATTAATTTTTAATTAGACGCTCAAGAAGAAAAAGAAATGCTCAGCACATTTTTGGTAGCCATGATGTCTGAACGGAATAAATAGGTCATGAAGACTTGGTAGGATTCAAGCACTTTTTCACAATTCAAGCACTTTTTCACTCTGCAGGCACTGTCTGAAGACAAAAGGAAGCAAGCAAAATACATATTGCAATGTGGTAATAAAGGAGATGTACACTGAATTAAAACAAACAAGCATTACATTTCAGTGAGACATCAGGACTGTCAACTGTTCAGTATCACAATATGCAAGAAAATTCATGACACAGGGAGCACGTGCACACTTAATACATCAAATATCTTCAGGATACAAAATATGCATACCTGATGCCTTTTAACAATGTCTTTACATTTATTTGCCAGCTTTGGGTCAAGGTCAGACGGGAGGTAGATCATGGGTCTTGTTAAACAGTTGTTCTGTAAAAGAAACATGTTATACCAAAACAGTACAAGAAAACGGATGTATACAACATTTCTGTCGTCTCCAGTTTCCAAACACAATGTCAATATGAACATAATTATCTGAATTGCCACGAAATGAGAGGAAAATTTCAAGACTGAATACACTTATACATACAAATTCCCATATATACAGAACTCAAATGAGATACAGTTGAAGAGTGCCCATGACCTAAGGCTAGCAGTTCTCTTCATATTTTAGGTTCACCAGTGCGACCTTTCCCTCCACATTGTGAAGCGTAGTCTCTGAGCTGAGTATGTTATCTGGATCTTACTGACTACATGCTCTAAATTCATTGCAGTCCTTCTTCCCCTTTCCAAAATGCAATGAAGGACTAAGTTTCAGTTCAAATGTCAACTGGCAGACTGTTGGCACTAAGCTCATGTGAAACAATATGCAGTTGTTTAACAGAAAAGTCTTATATTTTTTACAATATATTGGACTGTGCCCGTCCATTGGAAGAAGGGAATAAGATCTAGTTATTGCTTTCCAGTAAACTACACATGTATACAAGTGAATGTCAAGTGACAGCTGAAGTAGCCGGAGAAATTATGCCCCTGAGTGTTCAACATTCAAGGATAATTATTTTTAAATTTAGAGTCCCAATTCTTTTTTTTTCCCAAGTGGAAGGGTCAATTTAGCATGGCCAATCCACCTGTCCTGCACATCTTTGGGTTGTGAACCAGGGGAAAGCAGCCAAAGCATGCGAGGGAGAGGTAGACCAGCACCAGACCCATTCAAGGATTGCCCTCCAGAATTGTCTCTCCAGCACCCAAATGCATATCTGCATTTCCCCCCACTTATGTGTGTAAATAATTTTGCCAACTGTACAGAGTTGCTGCGGCTGGGCGGGTGCATTGTACCCTACCTGTGACATTATTTGATTTAGTACTTCTCTCGTGTTTTTACTGGGTTTTTTAATTTTCTCCTCTCCCTTTGTGACTTGTGTGTGTGTGCCCTTACCTTCTATATAGATATATATATCATATACTGTGTACATAACGGCAAATATAATTTGTTCAAAAACCCAATAAAAAACATTTATTTAAAAAAAAATCTTTGGGTTGTGGGGGTGAGACCCACGTAGACATGGGGAAAATGTGCAAACTCCACACAGACAGTGACCTGGGGTCAGGGTCAAACCCGGCCCTCAGCACCCTGAGGCATCAGTGCTAACCACTACACCCCCATCAAGGATAATACATGATTTGTTTTTCTTTTCAGTAATTTCCTGGGAACGACCACGACAAGAGGAATAATACCAGCAGGAAATCAGCAGGAACAAAAAAGGGAGAAAAGAAACCTGGAGGGAAAAACAAAGAAAAAATGCAGTTGAAGCCGCTCAGTGCAGTCAACAAATATAAAGCAAAGCAGGACCATTGATGGAGTTATATCAATATCTTTAAAAATTGCTCCAGTTATTTACATCTCTATGCTCCAAATGAACTGCATTGAACACCCAAGACAGCTAAAATGACAAAATTGCTGCTCAAGTATTGATTGTTTGAAGTAGGGCGTGTCAAATAAGGCTGCAGGAGTACTCCCTTCGCATAAGAACTTAAGTCCTGGACAGAAAAGCACAGGCATTGTGCTCATGTTTAACATTACAGTTGTAAGATAACAGCTCTGACAAAGCAGCATCCCTTGGTATTGCAGTAGCACCTATATTTTGTGCTCCAGTCAGGATGCAAAATTTCTGATCAGACAATGACATCCTACCAAAGCTATCTTCCAAATCAGGGGGTAGAATTTAAAGGTTGAACACCAATTATACCAGAATATCAGGCAACACAGCCGGCGTGGGTGTGCATGGAGGCAGCTTCTTTTAAGGGCACAAATCTGGGAGCATTGGTAACAGCGCCTCTGTCGTTCCCACCGGTGCAGTACTCCACCAGTCCAATGGTGGTGGCGGCCCTGAGAGTCTGGGGGCAGTGGAGGAGACATGTGGGAGCAGAGGGGGCATCGGTATGGTCCCCAATCTGTGATAATCACCAGTTTGCCCCGGGGGGTTCCAAATTTGGCGGACAGCGGGGATTGAGAGGATGGGGCACTTATTTATAGAAGGAAGCTTCCAGAGGAGGAGGGCACTGGAGGAGAAGTTTGCATTGGCGGGGGAAATGCATTTCAATATTTACAGGTGCGGGACTTTCTGCGGAGGAAGGTGCCAACCTTCCCACAACTGCCGCTAAGGGGGATTCAGGATAGGATGGTTTCTAGAGGACAGATAGGAGAAGGGAGCGTCGCGGACATATACAAAGAGCTTAGGAATCCGAAGGAGACGGAGACCGAAGAGCTGAAGGAAAAGTGGGAGGAGGAGCTGGGGGGAGTGATAGAGGGCCTCTAAGCAGACGCGTTGGGTAGAGTAAACGCAACCGCAACATGTGCCAGGCTCAGCCTGATTCAATTTAAGGTCATTCACCGGGCTCATATGACAGTGGCCCGGATGAGCAGATTCTTTGGGGTGGAGGACAGGTGTGCGAAGTGTGCAGGGGGGGGGCCAGCGAACCATGTCCATATGTTCTGGGCATATCCAAAATGGAGGGGATTTTGGCAGGGTTGCCGACGCCATGTCCACGGTATTAAATACGAGGGTGGCAATGAGTCCAGTGGCGATTATTGGGGTGTCGCAGGATCCGGGAATCCAGGAAGAAAAAGAGGCAGATGTTCTGGCCTTTGCTTCCCTGGTAGCCGGGAGGCGCATATTACCAGCATGGAGGGACTCAAAGCCCCTGAAATCGGAGACCTGGCTTTCAGACATGGCTGGCTTCCTCTGCCTGAAGAAAATTAAGTTCGCCAGGAGAGGATCTTTGTTAGGGGGGTGGGGGGTTATGTTAGCAAAGATGAGAGGAGGTAAACAATGGTAGGACCTGAGGGAGTGGGAGGCGGTATTTGCACTATGTTAATATTTTCCTTGTTGTGTACATTGTTGATTTTTTTGTTGTTACAATGCCAAAGAAATACCTCAATAAAATGTTTATTTAAAAAAAGAATATCGGACTTCCGGTGGCGGCAAGGCGGAGCTAAGCCGCACATTCGGCAGGTCCCGCTGAAAACGGACTTTGGGGCTCTTTTCAGGGTCCCCAACAGAGCTGTGTCGGCAAATCCCGACGTGGGAAGAGGACAGGAGTCGACCCCTACGGTCCTATGGTCCGGACCAGGAATGGGAGTAAGGAGAAAAACGGAGAAAGCACCCCTGAAAAAGCAGGGGAAGGAAGACAAAATGGCGACCGGCGGAGGCCTTGAGGAGCTGAGGCAGTGGGCTCAGGAGCAGCAGGCGACTCTGCTGCGCTGCTTCCAGGAGCTTAAGTTGGAGCTGCTGAAGTCGCTGAAGGTAACCAACAGGGAGCTGATGGAGACCCAGACAGCCCAGGGGGCTGCGATCCGGGAGCTGCAACAGCAGGCCTCTGAAAGGGAGGATGAGGCCGTGGCCATGGTGGGGAAGGTGAAGATGCACGAGGCGCTCCATAAAAGATGGCAGGAGCGGTTCGAGGAGCTGGACAACCGGTCGAGGAGGTAGAATTCACGGATCCTGGGCCTCACGGAGGGGCTGGAGGGGTCGGACCTGGCGGCCTATGTGGCGGTTATGTTAAACTCACTGATGGGGGCTGGGTCCTTCCAGGGGCCACTGGAGTTAGAGGGGGCCCACAGGATTCTGGCTAGGAGGCCCAAGCCGAACGAGCCGCCGCGGGCGGTGTTGGTGCGGTTTCATCGGTTCGTGGATCGTGAGTGTGTGCTCCAGTGGGCCAAGAAGGAGCGGAGCAGCAAGTGGGAGAACACGGAGGTGCGGGCCTTCCAGGACTGGAGTGCAGAGGTGGCGAGGCGGAGGACCGGGTTTAACCAGACGAAGGCAGTGCTCCATAGACGGAGTGTGAAGTTCGGCATGTTGCAGCCGGCGCGTCTGTGGGTCACCTATAAGGATCGGCACCATTGTTTTGAGTCCCCGGAGGAGGCGTGGGCCTTTGTGCAGGCCGAGATATTGGACTCAAACTGAGGGTCTAAGATGGGGGATGCTGTATAATACTGTATTTGTATTTGCCTGGTTTAATGTAAGATGTGGGTTGGCCTTAGGGTGGGTGGGGTGATGTCGATTTTTCTTTTCTATATGGGTTTTTCAGTAGGGGTCTGGTGGACGGGTTCGGGCAGGGGGGTAAACGGGGAGTTCGGGGAGCTGGTGGGGGGGACTGACAATGGGAGTAGCCCTGGAGGAGGCGGGGCCAGGCAGGGCGAAAGCTCGGGCTTTCTGCGGGTTTCCCGTGCTGGGAGATGGTGGGGGCAGGGTCGGGGCTGAGAAGCGCGGGTCGTTGCTGGCTGTTTTCTTTTCCCGCGCAAGAGCAAGGGGGGGGGGGGGGGGGGGAGACCCATTGACGGGCACGATGGAGGAGGGGTAGTCCCACGTGAGGAGGAGTCGGAGGTAGGGCGGGAGTCGCCGGGGTCAGCAGAAGTTAGCTGGCTCACGGGAGTGCTATGGAGGGAGGGGCGCGGCTCCTAGCCTGGGGGGGGGGGGGGGGGGGGGGGGGGTGTTACCGGGTTGCTGCTGAAACGGTCAGGAAGGAGCTGGAGGACGCAGGGGGTGCTGGAGGGGAGGAGTTGCCGCTGTGGGAAACTGGCAGAGCGGGGGACGCTGGCCGGGGGTGGGCAAGGGATGGGGTATGGCTAATCGGCAGGGGAGGGGGGGCAGGGAGCCCTCTGATCCGGCTGATAACCTGGAATGTGAGGGGGCTGAATGGGCCGGTCAAACGGGCCCGGGTATTTGCGCACCTGAAGGGGCTGAAGGAGGATGTGGCCATGCTCCAGGAGACACACCTGAGAGTGGCGGACCAGGTTCGGCTGAGGAAGGGATGGGTGGGCCAAGTATTTCACTCAGGGCTGGATGAGAAGAGTAGGGGGGTGGCGATCCTGGTGGGGAAGAAGGTGTCGTTTGAGGCGTTAAATGTGGTGGCTGACAGTGGCAGGAGATATGTGATGGTGAGTGGTAAGCTGCAGGGGGAGCGGGTGGTGTTGGTGAATGTTTACGCCCCAAATTGGGACGATGCGGGGTTTATGCGGCGTATGTTGGGCCGCATTCCGGACCTGGAGGTGGGGGGCCTGATCATGGGGGGGGACTTCAACACGGTACTGGATCCCCCATTGGATTGATACAAGTCCCGGATGGGTAGGAGGCCGGCGGCAGCTAAGGTGTTATGGGGATTTATGGACCAGATTGGGGGGGGGGGGGGGTGGATCCCTGGAGGTTTGCGAGGCCAAGGGCCAGGGAGTACTCGTTTTTCTCCCACTTACATAAGGCCTACTCAAGGATTGATTTTTTTTGTCCTGAGCAGGGGGTTGGTTTCGAGGGTGGAGGATGTGGAATACTCCGCCATTGCCATTTCAGATCATGCCCCGCACTGGGTGGACCTAGGGCTGGGGGAAGAGAGGGACCAACGTCCGCTCTGGCGCTTGGAGGTGGGGCTGCTGGCAAATGAGGAGGTGGCCGAGAGGGTTCGGGGGTGTATCGAGAGGTACCTTGAGGCCAATGACAACGGGGAGGTCCGAGTGGGGACGGTCTGGGAGGCATTGAAGGCGGTGATGAGGGGGGAATTGATCTCCATCCGGACCCATAGGGAGAGGGGGAGCAGAGGGAGAGGGAGAGACTAATAGGGGAGATGGTGCGGGTGGATAGGAGATATGCAGAGGCTCCAGAGGAGGGATTGCTGGGGGAGAGGCGTAGCCTTCTGGCCAGATTCGACCTATTGACTACCAGAAAGGCAGAAGCTCAGTGGAGGAAAGCACAGGGGGCGGTGTATGAGTATGGGGAGAAGGCGAGCAGGATGCTGGCACACCAGCTCCGAAAGCGGGACGCGGCCAGGGAGATTGGGGGAGTGACGGATAAGGCTGGGAAGGTGGTGCGGAGGGGAGTAGATGTTAATGGGGTCTTCAGAGACTTCTATGGGGAACTGTACCGGTCGGAACCCCCGGTGGAGGGGGGTGGAATGGGGCGCTTCTTGGACAAGCTGCGATTCCCGAGGGTGGAGGAGGAGCAGGTGGAGGGACTGGGGGTGCCGATCGAACTGGAGGAGGTGGTCAAAGGGATAGGGAGCATGCAGTCGGGGAAGGCGCCGGGGCCGGACGGGTTTCCGGCGGAATTTTATAAAAGGTATTTGGACCTGTTTGGCCCCCTGCTGGTCCGGACCTTTAACGAGGCAAGGGAGGTGGGGGGCTTTGCCCCCAACTATGTCACGGGCGCTGATTTCCTTGATCCTGAAGCGGGACAAGGACCCTCTGCAGTGCGGGTCATATAGGCCGATTTCGCTGCTAAACGCCGACGCTAAGCTGCTGGTATAGATGCGGAGAAGGCCTTTGATAGGGTTGAGTGGGAGTATTTGTGGGAGGTGCTGGAGAGGTTTGGGTTTGGGGAGGGGTTTATCCGGTGGGTGAGGCTGCTCTACGAGGCCCCGATGGCGAGTGTAGCCACAAATAGGAGGAGGTCGGAGTACTTTCGGCTGTACCGGGGGACGAGACAGGGGTGCCCCCTGTCCCCCTTGCTCTTCGCGTTGGCGATTGAGCCCCTGGCCATGGCATTGAGGGAGTCAGGGAACTGGTGGGGCCTGGTCCGGGGTGGGGAGGAGCATCGAGTGTCGCTGTATGCGGACGACCTGTTGCTGTATGTGGCGGACCCGGTGGGGGGGATGCCGGAGGTGATGAGGATTCTTAGTGAATTCGGGGGTTTCTCTGGGTATAAGTTGAACCTGGGCAAGAGTGAGTTGTTTGTGGTGCATCCGGGGGATCAAGAGGAGGGGATTGGTAGGCACCCACTGAAGCAGGCAGGGAAGAGCTTCAGGTACCTAGGGTCCAGGTGGCTGGGAGTTGGGGGGCCCTGCACAAGCTCAACCTCACAAGGTTGGTGGAGCAGATGGAGGAGGAGTTTAAGAGGTGGGATATGTTACCGCTGTCACTGGCGGGGAGAGTGCAGTCTGTTAAGATGACTGTGCTCCCGAGGTTTTTGTTCCTGTTCCAGTGCCTCCCAATCCTTATCCCGAAGGCCCTTTTTAGGAGGGTCAACAGGAGTATTACGGGATTTGTGAGGGCGCATGGGACTACGAGGGTGAGAAGGGTGTTCCTGGAACGGGGCAGGGATAGGGAGGGGGCTGGCGTTGCCCAACCTCTGTGGGTACTATTGGGCTGCCAACGCAGCGATGGTGCATAAGTGGGTAATGGACGGGGAAGGGGCAGCATGGAAGAGGATGGAGGTGGCGTCCTCTGTGGGCACGAGCCTGGAGGCGCTGGTAACGGCGCCGCTGCCGCTCCCTCCAGCGAGGTATGCCACGAGCCCGGTGGTGGCGGCTATACTCAAAATTTGGGGGCAATGGAGACGGGGGAACCATCGGTTTGTCCCACGGAGCATTGATGGCGGATTTCTGGGCTGACACAGGGCAGGGGTTAGGAGGTTGAGGGACCTGTTTGTGGAGGGGAGGTTCGCGAGCTTGGGGGAGTTAGAGGGGAAGTTTGGGCTCCCCCCAGGGAACATGTTCAGGTACATGCAGGTGAGGGCATTGGTCAGGCAGCAGGTGGAGGGGTTCCCCTTGCTGCCCCCACAAGGGGTGCGGGATCGGTTGCTCTCAGGGGTGTGGGTTGGAGGAGGGAGGATTTCGGACATATACCAGGTAATGCAGGAGGTTGACGAGGCCTCGGTGGAGGAACTGAAGGGTAAATGGGAAGAGGAGCTGGGTGAGGAGATTGAGGAGGGGGCGTGGGCGGATGCCCTGGAGAGAGTGAATTCCTCCTCTTCCTGTGCGAGGCTTAGCCTCATACAGTTCAAGGTGCTGCATAGGGCCCACATGACTGGGACGAGGATGAGTAGGTTTTTCGGGGCCGAGGACAGGTGTGCTAGATGCTCGGGGAGCCCAGCGAACCACGCCCATATGTTTTGGGCGTGCCCAGCGCTGGGGGAGTTTTGGAAGGGGGTAGCGAGGACGGTTTCGAGGGTGGTGGGATCCAGGGTCAAGCCAGGCTGGGGACTCGCAATTTTTGGGGTTGCAGTGGATCCGGGAGTGCAGGAGGCGAAAGAGGCCGGTGTTCTGGCCTTTGCGTCCCTAGTAGCCCGGCGGAGGATCTTGCTCCAATGGAAGGATGCGAGGCCCCCAAGCGTGGAGGCCTGGATCAATGATATGGCGGGGTTCATTAAATTGGAGAAGGTGAAATTTGCCCTGATGGGATCAGTACAAGGGTTCTTTAGGTGGTGGCAGCCTTTCCTGGACTTCCTGACGGAACGGTAGGGAAATAGGCCGGCAGCAAGGGGGGGGGGGGGGTTGGATCGGTGGGAGGGAGAACTGTGTACATGGGTTTGTGGGTTGTGGCGGGTGTTATCTCTTTCCCTTTTGTTGTTTGGGTGTTCTTTTGGTTTTTTTTTTGTTTGCAGTTGCTTTTGAAGTTGGGTGGGATGTTTATATTTTGTAAAAATTTCAATAAAAAAATTTTTTTTTTCTTTTTTTTTTAAAAAGAATATCAGGCAACATACATACCTGCACCAGTGTTTTTTCTATAGTCATAAACATTTCTACATTACGGTCCATTCTGGATGGATTTTGCAAGTCGAATCTTCTCCTAGAAAATGGAGCAATGTCATAGAATACTCATTAGAGTAGAATTAAAAAGTGTAATTCTATCCTTTATGCTCTTCAGTCAGATCCAACTCCTGATTTTTTTTTTTTAAACCTCAAATGAAAAAAATTAGTTAATATTAATTAACTAGATAAACCACACTCAATCACAGAACATAGAACATGCCATGCAGAAGGAGGCCATTCGGCACATCGAGTTTGCACCGCACTTCCACCCTATCCCCGTAACCCAATAACCCCTCCTAACCTTTTTTGGTCACCAAGGGCAATTTATCATGGCCAATGCACCTAACCTGCATGTCTTTGGACTGTGGGAGGAAACCGGAGCACCTGGAGGAAACCCACGCAGACGCGGGGAGAATGTGCAGACTCCGCACAGACAGTAACCCAACGGGGAATCAAACCTGGGACCCTGGTGCTGTGAAGCCACAGTGCTATTGCCTTGGGCTACCATGCTGCCCAGAAAAAATATATAGCCAGCTTGGCACCTTGGCAGTACCAACCTGGCAGCACCCCTGATCCTCATCACAAAGGATAAAACCAAAAAAAAAATTATCCATGATTAAGTCTCCTGATTACCACACCACTCCCCCTCTTGAAAATGGAAATCTGCCAACTGCCAACACCAACTGAAGATGCAATGGTAAACGCTTGTGAAACTTCACCAACCTCACCATCTCATAGCCTCCCATGACCTGATCAAAGGAGATCATTAACTGTAATGTAGTGTTTCTTTTATTTTCATCATCGTTTCGGCATTAAAATCTATTGTAGATAGATGCTGCAGGTGGAATGGATTTGTTGACTATGGAGGGAGTGCAGCATAGGTAGAGTAGAATTATAAAGCTGGGCTTTTATTCACATGAATTCAGTAAGTTTAAGATGTTAAGAGGAACACAGTCGATTGAGAAAAATTATCTGTTTTAGTTGGGGACTCGAGGACTGGGGTCATTTTCTGCCGTCAGAGCCAAACTTTTCTGTACTGAAATTAGCAAACTCTCCTTCATGCAAAGAGTGATAAAGTGTAGAACTCTCTGACATACATGGTAATTAATTTCAAACCAAGATCAATAGATTATTTTGTTAACCAAAAGGTATTAAGGAATACGAAGCAAAGACCCCAAATTAGACATGATCTCAATAAATGGCAGAACAAGCTGAAGAAGCTAAATTGCCTAACCCGCTGTTCCTCTTTTGGGTCATCGACAGAGAATTTCCCTCATATACTGAAAACTACCACCATCATCCTGAACCTTCTAAATTCCAAGGAATACAATGCACTTGGTCAAATCACTTCTTGTAGTTTGCACTTGAACTCCCAGAGTTAAATTTCAATAGAACTATAGCGCATAGCCTTCCAAGACCAATACATCGTTCCTAGTGCGTGGACCCCAGAACCTACCACACAGTGTGGTTTAACCAAGGGCGGCACAGTGGTTAGCACTACCGCCTCACGGCGCTGAGGACCCAGGTGTGTTACTGGCCCTGGGTCACTGTCCGTGTGAAGTCTGCACATTCTCCCCGTGTCTGCATGGGTCTCACCCCCACAAGCCAAAATGATGTGCAGGATGGGTGGATTGGCCAAGCTAAATTGCCCCTTAATTGGAACAAAAATAATTGGGTACTCGTAAAAAAAATTGTAAGAGGTGTGGTTTAACTAGACCTTGTGTAGTTGAAACATGACTGATTCCCTTGCATTCTAATCCTGTAGATAAATGTCAGTATTCTTTTAGCTTTGTTCATTCTTTCATCTGTATATTCCCACAATATTTCAATTATCAATGTACCTGGACCCACAAGTCTCAGCGGACCCTCACAGGTTTGAGTTTTTCTACATTTAAAAAGCACCCTGTTCAGCTCCAGCTCCAAAGTGGATGGCCTCACAATTACTACACTGAAATAAATTTGCCACAATTTTGCCTCATCACAATATCAACATCTCAATGCAGTGTTATGCTTCCATCCAGGAAGGCGAGCGGAGCAGCCGCATGAAGAAGAGGCTGGTCCGCGATATCCCGGTCTTTCCCCTTTGTTTTTTTTTTATAATTTTTATTGAGATTTTTGAAAAATGTGTAACAGAACAATAATAATAATAATAACAATAATAAACACCCCCCCCCCCCAGCCCCCATAACAACGCATATAACGAACCCACCCCAAACCCAAAATAAATTAACAATAAATTAAATTAACATAAACAATGCCCCCCTGAAACCGCCCCCCCCCCCTTTTCCCCCCCGGGTTGCTGCTGCTGTTGACCCAGTCTTTGAGCCAGAAAGTCGAGGAAAGGCTGCCACCGCCTAAAGAACCCTTGTACCGACCCCCTCAGGGCGAATTTGACCGTCTCCAGCTTAATGAATCCCGCCATGTCATTGATCCAGGTCTCCACGCTTGGGGGTCTCGCATCTTTCCATTGCAACAAGATCCTCCACCGGGCTACTAGGGACGCAAAGGCCACAACACCGGCCTCTTTCGCCTCCTGCACCCCCGGCTCCACCCCAACCTCAAATATCACGAGTTCCCAGCCTGGCTGGACCCTGGACCCTACCACCCTCGACACCGTCCTCGCCACCCCCTGCCAGAATTCCCCCAGTACCGGGCATGCCCAAAACATATGGGCATGGTTCGCTGGGCTCCCCGAACACCTAATGCACCTGTCCTCACCCCCAAAAAACCTGCTCATCCTCGTCCCGGACATATGAGCCCTGTGCAGTACCTTGAACTGGATGAGGCTAAGCCTCGCACATGAAGAGGAGGAGTTCACCCTCTCCAGGGCATCCGCCCATGTCCCCTCCTCAATCTGCTCCCCCAGCCCGACTTCGCCTTCAGCTCCTCTACCGACGCCTCCTCCACCTCCTGCATCACCTGGTAGATTTCAGACACCTTCCCATCCCCGACACACACCCCCGAAAGCACCCTGTCCCTTACCCCCAGCTGGAGCAGCGAAGGGAACCCCTCCACCTGCCGCCTAGCAAACGCCCTGACCTGAAGGTCCCTGAACATATTCCCCGGGGGGAGCTTAAACTTCTCCTCCAGCTCACCCAGGCTCGCAAACCTCCCATCAATGAATAGGTCTCCCAACTTCCTTATGCCCGCCCTGTGCCACCCCAGGAACCCGCCATCAATGTTCCCTGGGACAAACCGGTGGTTCCCCCGCAGCGGGGCCTCCACCGAGCCCCCCACTTTCCCCCTGTGTCGCCTCCACTGCCCCCAAATCTTGAGGGTAGCCGCCACCACCGGGCTCGTAGTGTACCTCGTTGGAGGGAGCGGCAATGGCGCCGTTACCAGTGCCTTCAGGCTCGTGCCTCCACAGGACGCCATCTCCATCCGTTTCCATGGTGCCCCCTCACCCCATTGTTTTTTTAAAACCAAATTTCTTTAGTCTTTGGGACCCGAAGGACAGGTGCTGGGTTGGGCCGGTTTGGAGCCGGTGAGGAGCCCCGCAGGGGTTTCTGGTGGCCGGAACGGGGAGCATCAAGCCCGAAGTGAGAGGCGGGAGCAGAGCCTGACACGAGGCAAGGCCCGAATCCAGGACACGATGCAATGGGGGATCAGAGCATATCGGGTGGCTCCCGCTGAAAGTGGATCGTTGAGAAGTTCGAAGACCAGTCCCTGATTTTTGGATTTATACATTTTTTGGGGGTGTATTTTTTTTAAAAAAATATTTATTTATTTTAGGATTGAAAAAATAATAAGTCGTTAAAGGAATCCAGAAACAGCTGTGAAGGGAGGAAACACGGGTTCACCGCCGAATGAGAGGACTAGCAAAAGCTTTGACAAGTTGGCGGGTGTCAGACCGCGTGATGGGGCCATACTACTTATGGTGGAAAAGGTGACCGAGGTGATGGCTGTGGAGCTGGAGAAGCAGTTTGCGAAGCACATGAAGGCGTTGAGGAAGGAGATGGCGGTCGCACTGAAATCATTGATGGAGGAGGCAACCGCCCCGGTGAGTAGCTGCGGCAAAGACACCAGGCGAGGTGAGAGAACAAGGTGAAAAAATAAAGTGGAGGAGGCTGTGTCGCAGCACAGCAACCAGCTAACCTCGATGGGGGACGAGCTGCAGAGGGTGGTGGAGGTCAACAGAGGACACCGAGTAAAGACCGAGGACTTCAAGAACCACTCAAGGCAGCACAATCTGGGGAGTGTGGGCTTGCCCGAAGGGGCAGAGGGCTCGAAGCCAATAGAGTATTTCACTAAGCTGCTGGCAGAGTTGATGGGGGAGGGTGAAACGCACTCCCAGTATGAACTGGACCAAGCTCATCGGTCGTTAAGGCCAAAACCCGAAGTAAATGTACTGCCAAGAGCAGTAATAATCTGATTCCATAAATACCATGCAAAGGAGAAGGTGTTAAACTGGGCGCAGCAGTAGTGGGAGGAACAGTGGGCTGGTGCTAGAATTCGGATTTACCAGGACTTGACAGTGGAGCTGGTGAAGAGACGAGTTTGGCCGAGTGAAGGCGGCACTGTACAACAAGGGGGTGCGATTTGGTATGGTATACCCGGAAAAGGTGAGGGCGAGTACAACACCAAAGATTTTCATTTTGAAACGGTGGAGGCAGCTGAGGTGTTCGTGAAGGCAGAAGGCTTGGGACAGAAGTGAGGAGTGGAGCTGGAAGAGAGATCGTGGACTGTGATTGGGGAGCTGGAAAATGGATAAATGTTCTAACTTTCTTTTCATTGACCTGTATTGTAACTTACTTGACTTCACATTGTTATAGAGTTTAAGTTTTTTTTGGTTTGATTGGCATTTTTGTTCCTTTTTTTTGTTGCACCGGTTATATGTTATTTTCTTGAATTGTATGGGTTAGACTGTTTTTCTGTTTCTTCTGTGACTGGGTGGGAGGAGATGGCATGCCTTGGGGGAGGGCACCCGCACAAGCTAACTAAAGTTGGCTCGTGAACGGAGGCGAGATGAGAGGAGGGCTATGGACATTGGAGCCTGGTTAGCAGGTTTTGATGGGCCTTCGAGGCGAGCAAGGGGGGTGGAGGGTTGAAGGGATCATTACCTCGTTCATATGGAGAGGGAAGAGGAAGGTTGAAGGGATGATTACCTCGTTTATATGGGGAGGGAAGGTGGCCAGAATTAGAAAGGTGCTGCTAGAGAGGAAGGCAGGCAGGGAGTTTGGGTCTTCTGAACCTGATGTATTATTACTGGGCAGCAAATGTGGAGACGGTGCGGAGCTGGGTCAGAAGTGTTGCCTCCCAGTGGGTCAGAATGGAGGAGAGTTTGTTTTAGGGGTCGGGATTGAAGGCATCAGCAACAGCGCCAGTCCCGACAACCTCGGGGAAATACTCAGGGAGTCCAGTAGTAATAGCTTTGTTGAGAATTTGGAGGCAGTTTCACCAGCACTTGGGTTGGGGACAGGGTCACGGGAAATGCCGATTCGGGGGAACCATAGATTTGAGCCAAGGCAGTGGGATGGAAAGTTTTGGAGATGGGAGGGGAAAGAAATTAGGACACTAAAAGATTTGTTTGTTGAGGGTCGGTTTGCAGGATTGAAGGAGTTGGGAGCGAAGTACGGGCTGGAGCAGGGGAAAATTTAAATGTATGCAGGTTCGAGACTTTGCCAGAAAGGAGATACAGAGCTTCCCAATAGAGCCGGCCTCTATATTGTTGGCAGAGGTGCTGACGACAGGAGGACTGGAGAAGTGAGTAGTGTCGGCGGTTTACGGAGCTATTTTGGAAGAGGAGAAGGCACCACTGGATGGAATCAATGCAAGGTGGGAGCAAGAGTTGGAGAGGGTGTGGAGGAGGGGTTCTAGTGTGAGGTGCTCCAGAGGGTGAACGCCTTCACCTCGTGCGCAAGGTTGGGGCGAGGATGAGCCGGCTCTTTGCAGGGGTAGAAGATGTGTGTGAGCATTGCGGAGGGACATATGTTCATATGTTTGGTCCTGTCCAAAGTTGGAGGATTACTGGACAGAGGTTTTTAGGGTAATCTCTAAAGTGGTGCATGTGAAATTGGACCCGAGCCCTCGGGAGGCCATATTCGGGGTGTCAGGCCAGCCGGGTTTGGAAACGGGTGCGGAGGCAGATATTGTAGCCATACGCCTCGTTGATCGGCCGAAGGCAGATCCTGTCCTGTTGGGATGGAGATCTACCTATCCATCCTATACACTGGCGTGTTGGGGGGACACCTGCTGGAATTCTTGACTTGAGACGGTCAAATTTGAACAGAGGGAAAAGATGGAAGGGTTCTACAATTCATGGGCATCATTCATTATGTACTTTCGAGAACTGGATTACATTGCGACCTCTACCACCTAGGACAAGGTCAGCAGACGCATGGCAAGACCACCGCCTGTAAATTCCCATTTCTTCTCTGTCAAAAAGCCAGCGACATCCAAAATTCATTCACACTGGTGTACAAGGCGATTTTCACACCTAGCACTTATATGGCATCTTTAGAACATACACTAGAGCACAGAATCCCAACAGTGCAGAACCGTATAGTGCAGGAGGATACTCGGCACCAACCCAGGCCCCACTCTCTCCCCGTAACCCCACCTAGCCTTTTGGACACTAAGGGGCAATTTAAAATGGCCAATCCACCTAAGCTGCACAACTTTGGACTGCGGGAGGAAACCAGAGCACCCGGAGGAAAACACGCAGACATGAGGAGAAAGTGTAAACTCCACACAGATAGAAAGTCACCCGAAACCAGAATTAACCAGGGCCCCTGGCGCTGTGACGCAGCAGTTCAAACCACTGTGCCACCATTTAAAATAGTGAAAATACTCCTCTGACGAACTAATCAGACAAAAATAATTTGACTTCCCTAGGTTATTGCAAAATTGTGCAACAGTTCTAAATCTACTCCTCAGTCATCAATTTTGAGTACAAATTCTTCGTAGACTTACCATCCCTGTTCACTCTTGAATTTGTAGGCAGCGCCTAGGATGTGGCCCAAGGGTCCCCCGGACTTGAAATCAAGGAAGCATTTTGCCTATATTTAAAAGAAAAAGAAAACTTCAAAATGGGTCCTGTGCAGTTCTTCAAAAAGCTTTCACTACTGACTCCAATAACATATGTGACAAGAAAATAAACTAGCCCTCCCAAAAGCAAGTTACTGCGGATGCTGGAATCGAAAACAAAAACAGAA
This sequence comes from Scyliorhinus canicula, assembly GCF_902713615.1. Lineage (NCBI taxonomy): Eukaryota > Metazoa > Chordata > Chondrichthyes > Carcharhiniformes > Scyliorhinidae > Scyliorhinus > Scyliorhinus canicula. The sequence goes on along the minus strand of NC_052155.1, from coordinate 53,494,547 downwards.
AATACTGGACAATCTCAGCAGATCTGGAGAGAGAAGGGAACCAACGTTGAGTCTGGATGACTTTTTTCAAAGCTGGAGAACATTGGAAAAAGGGTCGGATTTATATTGTTGTGTGTGCGCGTGTGTAGGGGGGGGGGGGAGGAGGAGAGAGAGAGAGAGAGAGAGAGAGAGAGAGAGAGAGAGGAGAGAGAGAGAGAGACAGAGACAGAGACAGAGAGAGAGAGAGAGAGAGAGAGAGAGAGAGCAGGAAGTGTGCCCTTTGTCAGGTTGGAGCCACCACGCTAGCAGGGTTTGCTAGTTAACGAAAGTGAAGTCGCGGAGTGGGGGTGGGTTTATTTTTTCTGGTTTAAGCTTGTGTTGGGAGGGGTGGGGGCGAGGCGAGGAGGGAGTGGCTGATGAAGGTTCCTTGTTGGTGGAGATGTTTGGAGGGGGATAGCAGCAGCCAACTTTAGGCCGCCGGATGGTAAATGAGAGATCCGAATTGACCAATAAATGGGTGGTGATGCATTTTGGTAAATCAAATCAGGACAGGACCTACTCAGGGTGGGTAAGTGACTTGGCAGAATTCTTACATTTGGAAAAAAATAAAATGTGCCATTCAGGGGTCAGTGGAGGGGTTCTTTTCAACGTGAAAAAGGTGAGCTGTCTTCTTAAACCGCTGCAGTCCTAGAGGTGTAGGTACACCCACAGTGCTGTTAGGGAGGAAATTCCAGGATTTTGACCCAGCAACAGTGAAGGAACAGGGATATATTTTCAAGTCAGGTTGGTGAGTGGCTTGGTGGGAATCGCCATGTGGTGGTATTCGCAGGTATGTGCTGCTCTTCCTTTCTAGATGATAGTGCTTGTAGGTTTGGAAGGTGCTGCTTAAGGAATCTTGGTGAGTTCCTGCAGTTCATCTTGCAGGTGATACACAAGGCTGCCACTATTCTTCAGTGGCAGAGGGATTGAATATTCAGGATTTACCCTGTGGACCAGGGAGGAGGTCCTAGATTTGGACCCCCTTGTGCTGTGAGTTGATCTCAGTGGACTCAGCAGTTGGTGCAGTGTAGTTACCTGCAGTCATATGTAGGACTGTCATACGAGGAGAGATTGACACAGTTGGGATTGTTCTCGCTGGATTTCAGAGGAATGTGGCAGGGTCTCATAGAGACTTATAAAATTCTAACAGGACTAGACAGGATAGATGCAGGGAAGATGTTACCAATGATGGGTGTGTCCAGAACCAGGGGTCACAGTCTGAGGATTATGGGTAAACCATTTTGGACAGAGATAAGGAGACATTTCTTCACACAAAGAGTGGTGAGCCTGTGGAATTCATTACCACAGGAAGGGGTTAATGCTAAAGCTTTGACTATATTCAAGAGGCGGCTGGATATCGCACTTGGGGAGAATGGGATCAAAGGCTATGGGGAGAAAGCAGGATTAGGCTATTGAGTTGGATGATCAGCCATGATAGAAGGGCCAAAAGGCCTCCTCCGATCTTCTATGTATCTATGTGTGGGTGCGTGGAATGCACTGCGAGCCGAGGTGGTGGAGTCAGAGTCATTAGGGGCATTTAAGCGACTCTTGGACAGGCACATGGACAACAGTAAGTTGAAGGGGTATAGTTTGGTTGATCTTAGATTAGGATAAGTGGTCGGCACAACATCTTGGCCGAAGGGCCTGTTCTATGCTGTGCTGTTCTGTGTCTATGTAATGATTATCTGTCAGATCACCATGTCCCCAGTAGATCCCCAGCTGCAAAGTTTCACATGTGATTGCAGGCTGACCTTGTAGAGTTTAAAGCCTCCATTTTCCTCACTCAGGGGTCATTGGAAGTGGATCATCTATACATTGCACATGGAGGGAGGCAGGCAGTTTAAAGTCTTGTGGTCCCAATTAGGGCTATTTTACCACACCACCCACATTTTGCTGGCAGCAGACCACACCTTTGCCTCCCAACAGCCCAGGTGTGGGGCGAGAGCCAGTTCCATGAAGGTGATACTTATTTCAATGCATTCCATTGATTATCCTAAAATGCTTTCTCGTTGCAATAGACCAATAAATTTATTCCTCGATTGGAAATAATTTGGAAACTTTTTTGCGACAAATAAGCAAGCATTTAGATGGTTTGATACTGCCAAACTCAGTTTTATTATTGGTCTTCTAACATCCTGAGTATTTCTTTTTGGCTTCATGCGGACCCAGCTAGTACAACGTGGGTGTAGTTGGAGGCAGCCTCTCGTCAATCCACATGTCTGCCTGTACTCCTCCATTCCCTATTCAACTTTTGTTTTCCTCCCAAACTTGATCATAAGTCACTTAAGATCAGAACACACTTTGGGTTACAATCTCATTGTTACGCAGTCCTCTTGATGCAAATCATTTGTTTCCATCTTCATTGGGAGATTCTGCCTTTCGTGTCTGTTACATGGGAGGCATCAAAACTCTTGCCAACTTATACATTGATGCTATTTTTGCTTTTGACTCGTCTCTTACAAATACAATCGCTCTGTACAAATCAGAGATTTTGCCCGAACAAAAGAACAAATTGCTGTTTCCGTTATTGCCCCTAAATCACCAATAGATACCTTAGAACAAAGTCCTTACCTTTCAGGGGGTTCATTTTTCAAACTTGAGAAAATCAAATACCCGAGAAGAGGCTCCACTGATTGATTTTATGTTGTTTGGCAACCTTTCCTACAATTTGTTGAGGAATTACAGCTCTCTACTCTGTAGAAAGTTTCTCCAATTAAATATCTGGAAGGTCACAAACTGTCCACTAGCCAACAACTTTCTGCTTACCAATAGTCACTGTCCAATACTGAACCAGATCATTTGTAAACTTTGCTGTGGTACCACTTTTAAGTGAGCAAGCACCCAGGATTCAGAGTAGCAAGTAGTGTCAGTGTGTGTTGAAGAGTTGCAGCAGTGCTGTCTTTGGGTCCCTCTGGATCAACTAGTGTCGGAGTTGTTGCATTCCATGTCTACTTGGTGCAAACTCAGCAATTTCTCACCAGGACTGGTAAACTATACATATAAATATGTTTGTTTAAAGACATAGCACAGGAAGAGCCAGCAGGCTGATCTACTTTAGCGAGTTCAGCAACTGTTCCTCACAAAGACAGCACTGTGAATATATGATTCTGCATAAGATCATATATCCAGTTGGAAAAAGAGGGCAGGGCAGAGTGCTTCCAATTTAGTAGAATAATGCATCTAGTCAATAATGTTGTTAACAGTTTCAACAGGCTGAAGTTTTTAATCATTAACACAAGACTACTTACTTCTATCTCCAACATATTGCCCATCTCCATCTCTGTCTTAATTCATCCGCCATTGAAACTCTCATCCATGCCTCTCAACTTGACTCTTCTGATTTATATACTGGCCAATTTCCCATTTTTACCCAACATGAACCTCAACTGACCCAAAATTCTGGTACCCATATTCTAACTTGCAGCAGAATCTGTTCACCCAACAACCCTGTGCTTACTGGCCTCCACTGGCAATCAGTCTGGCGACATCTGCCTTCTTCAATATCGCATTTCCATTCTCAGATTGCTCCCCTCCTACACCCTCAGATTTCTGCCCTCACCCAATTCTGGCTTGTTGCGCATCTTGCATTTTGCCACTTGAAAACTGGCACGGTGCTGTCTGCTGCCTGGGCCTTTTCCCAAGCTTTGCCACCCCTCTCTCCTCCCTCCAGGCACTCCTCAAAACATAGCACTTTAGACCAAATTTTGCATCAGGCGTCTGAATATTTACTTGCATGATTCGATGTCAAAATTTGTCACATGATACTTCCATGAAGTGCTTTGGGACTTTTTACCATGTTGAAGGTGCTACAGAAATATAGGTTATCATTGCTTCCTTCCCCAGGAGTCATAAATTTACCTTTTTGTCCCCTTGAACAAGGGTTCAAACTCGGCTTATGGTATCATAGGAGCCATTTTCCCCATATATTTTTCATATTCATCCCGTTCGCCCTGAGGTTTTAGCTGTCAACATTCACAGCCAATCCATATGCACATACATGCATACGGTTGCCAAAACAGATAGATCTTGGAAATTACTTACTGGAAGTTTAGTTAACGCAGGATTGTTAACATGCTTGCCAAATGCATCCTCCTGAAACTGAAGCAGTTGCACCACAAGACCAGCCAGTGTTTTGTTTGAAGGTGAATCAGCCTGTACAAACTGAAAAACAAAGACTGATTGAAAGCTTTGTTCATAAAGGGCAAAAAAAGAAACATACCTTGAAGATTTGTACTTTATCCTTGATATGAGCTACGCCATTCTTGTCAAAAACATCTACCAGGATTTCAGCCAACTTCAGGTGTGCGTTTGTGACAATTTCACACTTTAAAAATTATGAATATGCAACACTACAATTTTAGATTATACAAACTTTGGTTGAATGCTTCGGAAACCTTTAATTACCCTCATATGGCAAGGTTGGCGCAGTAGCATTGTCACTGGACTGGTAACCCAGATTAATGCTCTGGTGACCCACGTTCGAATCCTATCACGGCAGATGGTGAAATTTGAATTCAATGAAAGAAAATATCTGTAATTGAAGTCTGATGATGGCCATGAAACCATTGTTGAAAATTGTTCACTATGTCCTTTCGAGAAGGGAATCTGCTGTCGTTATCTACACGAGATTCCAAACCCACAGCAACGTCCTCTTAAATACCCTAAACTAGCCACACGGTTCAAGGGCCATTGGGGATGAGCAATAAATATGAGCATCCATGACCGAATAAAACAAAAATCAGAGTAAACCAAAGTAACAAGCAATGGTACAAACTGAAGATGTATTCAAGGTGTTCGATCAGTGACGTTAGTATTATTCTTGCTGAATTGATGTCAATCGAAGAAAAGTACAGCACAGGAACAGGCCCTTCGGCCCTCCAAGCCTGTATCGATCATGATGCCCTCAATTGTTTTTTTTAAAAATCCTTTTGCCCTTACTCGGTCCATATCCTCTTTATCCTCCCCGAGTGGGCGGCACGGTAGCACAGTAGTTGGAACTGTTGCTTCAGGGCAACACAGTGGCGCAGTGGGTTAGCCCTGTTGCCTCAGGGCGCCGAGGTCCCAAGTTCGATCCTGGCTCTGGGTCACTGTCCGTGTGGAGTTTGCACATTCTCCCCGCGTTTGCGTGGGTCTCGCCCCCACAACCCAAAGATGTGCAGGCTAGGTGGATTGGCCACGCTAAATTGCCCTTAATTGGAAAAAAATTAATTGGGTACTGTAAATGTATTTTTTATTTTTAAAATGTTGCTTCAGAGCTCCAGGGTCCCAGTTTCAATTCCCGGCTTAGGTCGCTGTCTGTGCGGAGTCTGCACGTTCTCCCAGCGCCTGCGTTTCCTCCGGGTGCTCCGGTTTCCTCCCACAGTCCAAAGATGTGCAAGTTAGGAGGATTGGCTATGCTACATTACCCTCAGTGTCCAAAACAGTCAGGTGGGGCTACTGGATTAGGTGTGGGGTGCTCTTTCCAAGGGTTGGCAAAAACTCGATGGTCCGAATTGCCTCCTTCACTGTAAATTCTATGTCTTTCCCCCTCTTCCTTTAAACCTGTGCCCCATTGTCATTGACACTCCCACTCTTGGAAAAAGCCATGGTCAATCCACACCCTCGCTGCCTATCAATATAGTAGACTTCTATCAGGTCTCCCCTCAGTCTTTCCAGTGAATACAATCCTAGTTTAGTTAACCAGTCCTCAAAGCTAACACCCTTGATATCAGGCAACATCCTGGTGGATCTTGTATGCACTCTCTCCAAAGCTTCCAAGTCCTTCCGATAATGTGGTGACAATTACTCCAAACGCGGCCTAACCAAGGTTTTATATAGCTGCAACATGATTTCCCAACTCTTGTACTCAATGCCTCGGCTGATGAAGGCAAGCATGCCACATGCCTTCTTAATTACATTGGCCACCCATGTTGCCACTGTGAGGGAACGGTGGACCTGCAAACCCAGATCCCTCTGTATGTTAATGTTCCTAAAGGTTCTGCCATTTACTGTATAATTCATACCTAGATTTGATCCTTCAAAACACTTCACCTCGCATTTGTCCAGATTAAACTCCATCTGCCATTTCCGTGCCCAAGTCTCCAATTTTTGTTGTATTCATTTACGGGCTGTGGGCATCAATGGTTAGGCCAGCATTTATTGCTCATCCGTAATTGTGCTTCAGAAGGTGGTGGGGAGTTGCCTTCTTGAATCGCTGCAGTCCTTGGGGTGCAGGAACACCCACTGTGCTCTTGGGAGTGCATACAGCGACAGTGAAGGAACGTTTATATATTTCCAAGTCAGGGTGGTGAGTGACATGCAGGGGAACCCAGGTATCTGCTGCTTCTTGGGATGGATATGGGTTTGGAAGGTGCTGTTTAGGGAATCTTGGTGAGTTACTGCAGCGCATCTTGTAGACGGTACATACGATTGCCACTGCTCGTTGGTGGTGGAGGGTTTGAATGTGGACCTGAGATGATTGACCTCCAACCACCACAACCATCTTCCTTTGTGCCAGGTATGACTCTACCCAGCGGAGAGTTTTTCCCTGATTCCCATCGACTCCAGTTTAGCTAGGGCTCCTTGATGCCATACTCAATGCTGCCTTGATGTCAAGGGCAGTTACTCTCATCTCATCTCTGGCATTCAGCTCTTTTCTCCATGTTTGAACTAAGGCTGTAATCAGGTCAGGAGCTGAGTGACCCTGGCAGAACCCAAAATGAGCGTCCGTGAGTAGATTATTGCTAAGTACTGCTTAATAGCACTGTTGATGACTCCTTCTGTCACTTTGCTGATGATGGAGAGTAGACCGATGGGGTGTTAATTGGCTGGGTTGAATTTGTCCTGTTTCTTGTGTACAGGACACACCGGGGCGATTTTCCACATTACCAGGTAGATGCCACTGTTGTAGCTGCACTGGAACAGTTTCGCTGGGACGTAGCAAGTTCTGGAGCACAGGACTTCAGTACTATTGCCGGAATATTGTCAGGGCCCATGAACTGTGCGGTGTCACTTCCACCGATACGGTCATAGACAGCACAGCGGCACAGTGGTTAGCACTGCTGACTCACGGGTCCAGGGTTCAATTGATGCTTTGGGTGATTGTTTGAAGTTTGCACTTTCTCCCAGTATCTGCGTGGGTTTCCTCCGGGTGCTCCGGTTTCCTCCCAGTCAAACGATGTGCAGGTTAGGTGGATTGGCCATGCTAAATTGCCCCTTTGTGTCCAAAAAGATTAGGTGGGGTTACTGGATTATGGGGATAGGGTGGAGGCGTGGCCTTAATTAGGCTGCTCTTTTCAAGAGCTCGTGCAGACTCAATGGGCCAAATGGCCTCCTTCTGTGCTGTAAATCCTATGACAGATGCATCTGCAGCAGGTAGATTGGTGAGGATGCTGCAGTCCCAGTCTAGCAGCCATGTCCTTTAGGACCCAGCTCGCTCAGTCTGTGGTGGTACCACCAGGCCATTGCTGGTGATGGACATTGAAGTCCCCACCCAGAGCACATTCTGCACCCTTGCCATCCTCAATGCTTCCTACAAGTGGTATTCAACACGGAGGAGTATGGATTCATCAGTTGGATGTGGCGGTACATGGTAACAGTAGGAGGTTTCCCATGAAACTTCATGAGGACCAGAGTTGATGTTGATGACACCCAGGGCAATTCCCTCCCTCCCAGATGTTAATGAAGAGTTTGCAGCGCTTGCTCTTGGTCATCTGGACTCAAAGCGTTAGCTCTTTTCTCTCCCTGCAGATGCTGCCGGACCTGCTGAGATTTTCCAGCATTTTCGCTTTGGTATCAGATTCCAGCATCCGCAGTAATTTGCTTTTAACTAACTGCAGATCTCCATCCTGAAAAAGACCCTTCCACCGCTACTGTCTTCTGTAACAAGACCAGTTCTGTATTAATCTAGCCAGCCCATCCGAATCCCATGTGATTTTAGTTTTTGCACCAGTCTGCCATGTGGGATCTTGTCAAATGCCTTCTCAAGTCCTTACAAACGGTATCCACAGCCCTTCCCTCATCAATTTTCTTTGTCATCTCTTCAAAAAACTCAAACCAAGTTGGTGAGACATTACATTCCCCGGACAAAACCATGCTGCCTGTCACTAACTAGTCCATTTCCTCCAACTATACATATACCTGTTCCTCAGTATCTTTTCCAAAAACTTCCCCACCACTGATGTCAGGTTCATTGGCATACAATTTGCTGAATTATCCCTGCTTCCTTTCTGAATCAAGGAACGCTGACTATTCTCCAGCCCTCTGGAACCTAACCTGTGGTCAAAGAGGATATGAAGATACTCCAGACTCATTAAATACTAGATTTGCTAAAGCCAGGAACTGGAAAAATTCTCCTCTGAAGCAAGTTTCCATCAGTTAGTAGTAAATGTGGAACTGTGGTACAAACTCCACACATTTAATGGGCTAAAAGCCTACAACACCGCATGCTTTGTAGATCAGAGTTAGGGGGACAAGGCCCTCGAGAGGTTTAACAGCAACAATTTAGAAATTGTCAACTTGCCTCAAGAGTACGTATGGAAGCTGGTCAAGTGTCTGCAATTATCTCACTTGGGGCAATCTGTTCACATGAAAAAGAATAGGGTCACGGATACCCCCCTGAATGACTTCAGAGTAAGCAGTACGAGGATAGAAAGAACTACATTGTTGAGGGAACAAAGGACCTCTTAAGGGTGTGACATGCCCCTACGGACAGGAGTTACTCATTCTTTTATGCAGCATGAGCTTTACTGGCAGGGCAACATTTACTGGCCTAAAGAAATTGCTTCCCATCACCAATTACCATAGTGAATGGTCATACCAGAGAACTGAATAGGACTGGAGCGTGCAAGTCAAATTATGTTCAACTTGGGATACTTTATAAGCAAACTTATCATAATAAGACATTTAGGTTTTAATACTTTTGTTTCATGGCCACTCCCTTTGTCTTGTGTTCCATTACATCTTTGTTTCTCCCCCACCCTCTAATCTGTCCCTGATCTTCTACTTGGCTCCACCTGCCCCTCCCCTCTTTTCAAAAGCCCACCACATTTCGCCTTCCTTTCAGTTTTGAAGATTGGACTTAAAACATCAACTCTGCTTCGCTCTCCACAGATGCTACGAGAGTCGCTGAGTTTTTCCAGCATTTTCAGTTTTAGGCTGATAAATATTCCGCAATATTCATGCAGCAAGTGCCAGGCAACAACCACTCCAATAAGGAGATCATCTAAGCATATCCCCTTGATATTCAAGTACAATGTGCCTACTAAATCGGCAACTATCATTAACCCACATATTAAAATTGTGGGTAAACACTGTTCTATGTTCTATATTCCATTGTGAGCAACTCAATCATTTTAATTTTGTGGCAACTATGTAGGTGAGAAACACAGATCATGAGAAACCCAGCTCTGAAAGATTACTCAGCCCTTTCTCAAATGCAAAATGCACGTTCAAGTATTCAGTCACATCTGCATTTAACCTAGAAATTCATCAGAAATTTGAAACACTGATTATAAATACAATCTTCCACAAGGAAGATTTTACTCATCTTTTAATATTTAACCCCACAATCCAGAAGATGTGCAGGCTAGGTGGATTGGCCATGCTAAATTGCCCCTTAATTGGAAAAAATAATTGGGTACTCTAAACTTACTTTTAAAATCTTCCAATATTTCAAAAGATAAATCATTCCAATCTCAAGTCCCAAAGTCAATTCCCAAAGGCACAACTGTGCGAATTAATCACAAGGGCTGCAGTGGCTCAATGCAACAGCCACACACTGCTTGCTGAGGGCAACTAGAAATGAGAGAGTGGCAGAGGTATAATTGTGACCTTCACGGTTGTCCTCCACATCCCATGAAAATCAGAAGCAGGTTGTGCAAATAAACGTTTCAGTCCTTGGGCACTGTTGACATCGCAATCCTGTTTCTAACCCAAAATAGGTGCAAAGAATAAATCATTCACAGTTCAAACATTTCATACCCAGAGCTCTTCAATTACAACTAAAGACAAATAAAGGGACAAAAGGCTGGAAATACTTAGCAGGTCGGGCAACATCTGCAGAGTATGCTTCAGGTCAACAATAATCCAAATACCACCTGAAGTTCTGAATAAATCATCCCAAATGCCACCTGGTGTTCTGAATATTTCTAGCATTTTCTCTTCTTATTTCATATGTCCAGCACCTGCAGAATTGTGCTTCTGTGCAACATGAACACAAAACCATTGAATCCGTACAATGCAGAAAGGAATCATTTGGCCCATCAAGTCTGCACTAATTCTCTGAAAGAGCACCCTACCTAGGCCCACTTTCCCCATAACCCCATTTTTCATTTCGTTTTCACAAATTTAGAGTACCTAATTTGCGTTTTTTCCCAAATGAGGGGAAATTTAGCATGGCCAATCCACCAACCCTGCACATCTTTGGGTTGTGGGGATGAAACCCATGCTGGCTCGGGGAGAATGGGCAAACTCCACACGAACAGTGACCCAGAGCCAGGATCGAACCTGGTACCTCAGCGCTATGAGACATCAATGCTCACCACTGTGTTACCGTGCTGCCCAAATTGCACCTTTTTAAGTGTGCCATGTTTAATCAATTTAGTTTGCAGTGCAGTCAATGATAGGTACAACATGTACCAGCATGGCGGCACAGTGGTTAGCACTGCTGCTTCACAGTGCCAGGGACCCGGATTCGATTCCGACCCTGGATGACTGTAGAGTTTGCACATTCTCCCAGTGTCTGCGTGGGTTTCAGCCCCACAACCCAACGATATGCAGGGTAGGTGGATTGGACATGCTAAATTGCCCCTTAATTAGGGAAAATTAATTAGGTACTCTAAATTTTTTTTTTAAGTGCAAATTGTCCTGGAGATTTGACAGAAATCCACATAAACAGCACTTTATTCACATGAAAATTCGGTCAATTATGGTGAGTGACATCAATGTTTGCTGCATGATAATTGTCCTGGATTTCAGCAGTTCTCAGAATACTATCTTTGCTGATGAGCAAAATTATTGCAATGCCACCCGACTGTTAAGTGAAATGGAAAATGAAATGAAAATCGCTTATTGGCACAAGTAGGCTTCAAATGAAGTTACTGTGAAAAGCCCCTAGTCGCCAGCACCTCTTCGGGGAGGCTGGTACGGGAATTGAACCATGCTGCTGACCTGCCTTGGTCTGCTTTCAAAGCCAGCAATTTAGCCATGTGCTAAACAGCCCCTAAGTCAATAATCACACACGTATCCTAGATTTGTGTCACTGAGATGCAAAGAACAAATAGTGCAGGTGAATGTATTAAATGGCTGGAGTAAAATAAAATTTCTACGCCTTGATATTTTTACTTCTGAAAAGACATCCATCAAAACTGCTCGTCTAAAAGCAAGCCACTGGGCAGCACTGCGGCGCAATGATTAGCACCGCTGCCTCACGACGCCAAGGTCCCAGGTTTGATCCCGGCTCTGGGTCGCTGTCTGTGTGGAGTTAGCACATTCTCCCCATGTTTGCATGGGGTTCTGCAGGTTAAGTGGATTGGCCACGCTAAATTGCCCCTTAATTGGAAAAAATGATTTAGTACTCTAAATTTAAAAATGAAATAAAAGCAAAACACTGCAGATGCTGGAAATCAAATGTTAACAGAAAATGCTGTAAAGGGCAGCAGAGTGGCATACTGGTTGGCACAGCACTCAGGACCCAGGTTCCATCCTGGCCTAGGTTGCACATTCTCACAGTGTGTGCGTGGGTCTTCCTCAAAGATGTGCAGGGTAGGTGAATTCACCATGCTAAAATTGTCCCTTAACTGGAAAAAAAAAGAGAATTGGGTACTCTAAACTCATATTAAAAAATAAATTAAAAATGCTACGCAGGTCTGGCTGCTTCTGTGGAGACAGCATTTAAATTTGTCAAGTCAATGTTTTTAGAGGATGGAGAGTATATTCTGTACACCGCAAGGAAAATGAAGTACAGGTGGCATGGTAGCACAAGTGATTAGCACTGTTCCTTCACAGCTCCAGGGTCCCAGGTTCGATTCCCGCTTGGGTCACTGCCTGTGCGGAGTCTGCACATGGGTTTCCTCTTGGTATTCTGATTACCTCCACAAGTCCCAAAAGATGTGCTTGTTCGGTGAATTGGGCCTCACTGTACCCGAACAAGCACTGGAGTGTGGCGACTAGGGGATTTTCACAGTAATTTAGTTGCAGTGCTAATGTAAGCCAACTTGAGACATCAATAAAGATTATGATTAATAATGTAACTGATGAAACTGATGTGGGGAAAGAAATTATTAATGTTCATTTCCATCACACTCATGTTGTGTATGAAAGGGATCAAGTCCGTTCAAAAGTGGACCTCAAAACAATAATAATAATAATCTTTATTGTCACAAGTTACTGTGAACAGCCTCTAGTCGCCATATTCCGGTGCCTGTTCAGGCACACTGAGGGAGACTTCACAATCTCCAAATCACTTAACAGCACGTGTTTCGGGACTTGTGGGAGGAAACCGGAGCAACCGGAGGAAACCCACACAGACAAGGGGAGAACTTGCAGTCTCCACACAGACAATGACCCAAGCCAGGAATCGAACCTGGGACCCTGGCGTAGTGAAGCAACAGTGCTAACCACTGTGCTACCATGCCGCCCCAATTCCAACACACTCAAGATGCATGTTAGATTAACAATCGAAACTCATCCGTTTCCTGTGAACCAATCTGACAAGCAGATTGGTCCCGAGGGGTACAGAAGGCAAACGTCAGCCCATGCAACAGCCTACAACCATATTGTGGAGCCTGAAGTAACACACCACTCTTTCTGGCTTCACATTCAACCAAGTTTAAAACTGCCTTCATATTCCACAACTCCAGCTGTCCCTTTAAAGACTATGGGGTAAACTACAGGAGGAACCACAAAGAATGAGGGAGTGGAACATATTAAGAGTCCTTAAATAGACACAAATTCAAGAGATCCAACACCTGCTTCAGCCACCTGCCAGGGATGCTCATATGGAGCCCGACTGATTTCAAGCGCCCATACCGAGCGCAACCACCGGAACCAAGGGTCAGTGATCGGAATCCATCAGCCACTATCGCAAAGTTCCCCAATGTCAGCATTCAGATGCCTGCAGGGAGAATCCTGCTTAAAATGCCAATTCAGAAGGTGGCATGGTCACGCAGTGGTTAGAACTGCTGCCTCACGGCTTTGAGGACCCGGGTCACAGTCCTTGTAGAGTTTGCACATTGTCCCCATGTCTGCAGGGGTCTCACCCCCGCAACCCAAAGATGTGTAGGGTAGGTGGATTGGCCACGCTAAATTACCCTTAAACGGAAAAAAATTGGGCACTCTAAATATGAAAAAAAAATGTCAATTCAGTCCTTTAGAGGGAGCACTTATTTGACCGATTTCCTGGAAGCCTTGCGGATTCCCCCGTGCATGAAACGTTTAGCAGATTCCTCAACTTCTCCTGGCCAAACCCGCAAACCAAGAGTTCACCGAGACCCTGTCCATCTGCACTTCTACCCTGGACATGGACCCCACGTGTTCTTCCCCGATGCAGAACAGTGGTCCGTTGACATCAATGGAACCTTACTCCCTCCGGGAGACCATCCTGCAGCAGAGAGAGAGCATCAGGAAACAGGAGACCATCAGAGAACTCAGTGTCAAGCTCAGCAGATCCGACAGTCAGAGTCCTCGGTGAGAGAGCTCAAACCTGGACAGGGATTCCCAGTCTCTGTGGAGAAAATGTCTCCACACAGACAAATAGCTTGAAAGTCCTCTCCAGATCTACTTCTAGTGTGGTTGCTGCTGAGGGGCCAAAAGCACATGTGCGTCAGCGACAGCATGGAGGCACATTCAGTGGGAGGGAATGGGGTGCCGTTGCAGCAAGCACGACGTTGTTGTCGACAATAGTCTACAGTGACCGGAATGATATGGCTCCTGGTTGGGGAGACATGAGCACATCACATCGCCACAATTTAATGAATATTTGAAAAAACTTTTTTCCATGTCCACTTTGATGAGAACCAAAACAGTCAAGTTGTCAGTGGATCAGTGGCCAATCCACCTAACCACCATCTTTGGGTTGCGGTGAAACCCACGCAGACACAGGGAGAAGGTGGAAACTACACACAGACAGTGACCCAGGGCCAGGATTCGAACCCGGGTCCTCAGCGCCGTAGGCAGCAATGCTAACCACTGTGCCACGTGCCTCCCTCTCTAATAGTGTACTTTTAAGTTGAGTGTACTTGCTTCAAATAATTGAATTGCATTTTAGCCAATTATAAATATAGGTTTGAATAGCACTCTCTTTCGATTTATGGCTGTTTTTTTTTACAAGAGCCATATATTGCTCTCTCCCACTGATACCTGTTCCTTGTTCGCCCCACCTCAGTCCTCTTCATTCACTTCTTTCCTTGAAGCAGTGTACCACGATGAATGCAGGTTCACAGTCTCCTTCATGTGTGACCCTGGACAGTGAACTTTTGTGGATGGGTGGACATCACAGGCATATATGATCCTGTCCTCACTCAAGGTTGACATAAATTCAATGCACCAGAGGCTACTGGATAGCGAACGAGAACAAGAAAACCAGATGCTTTTTTCCCCTCCATTGCCTGGGGCAAGAAAACTTTAGTGTCTCAAATACTGCCTTGAATCAGGATGGACTGAATGTGGCACGGGTCCCAAAGGTCAGCCAGTTGGTAAAAGCAGGAATGAGGAAACAAGTGTGGAAAACACTGTCTTACACTGCAACCACCTTCTTTCAAAAATTCGAATGCTTTGATTTCCCCACCCCCCCCCCCCCTCCTCCGGATATGAGCAGAGCCCATAACGGAGTGGTTTGCCTTGTGGTACCAGTCACATATACACCAGACCCTGTAGAAGCCACTAAAAATGAGCAAATGGGCTTTTATGACTAATCAGCAGCTGCATGCCACTTTCTCAGAATTCGAAACAAACCTGCTGGGACTTTAACTTGGTGTTGTAAGACTTCTTACTTTTCAGAAAGCAGCATTCATCACCAGAGTTTCTGAATAATTCAAGTTTGCACAACATCACTTTCCAATGGATAAAACATTCTGGTTACACATCAATTGCAGTGTTCAACTAGCTCTTCTTTCTTTACAGATCTCAATTTGTGGCTACTCTACCAAATCCAATTGCCATTACGTAACCCGTACTAAATAAGCCCGTGTCTTATCCAGGTTCTCCAATGAAATTGGTCTTCCCTTTTCCACGAAGTAAGCTCACCAAAGATTCATTCCAAATGGCAGAAGCAGTCAGAGCAGCACGAATGCAGCATATTGCAAGTGACCATTGTTTATGGGCCAGCCCTTGATGCAGATTTTCCATTGTTGTGAAGGCCATGATAGAGCTGCTCAGTTGGTGCCAAGAATGTTTGGCTTGGTCAAAGTTACAGCTCAGGTTAGCTACACCAAAATGTCCTGCAGAATGTGCCACATGCATACATCACTACTATGCCATATTAATGGCATGTGATAAAATGTTTTAAGGAAACAAGTCATTTCAATTTGATTGTTCCCTGAAAAGAAATCTTGAAATTATAACAAAAACAAGCCGAAATAAGCTGGAACTAAAACAGAAACTACTATACAATCTCAGCAGATCTGACAGCATCTGTGGAGAGAATAGGGAGCTAACATTTCAAGTCTGGATGGCTCTTTGTCAAAGCAGCTTTTCAAATTCCTAGGGGTGCACATCACCAAAAATCTGTCCTGGTCCACTCACGCCGATGCTATCACCAGTAAAGCACAACAGCGCTTATACTTCCTCAGGAGACTAAGGAAATTCGGCATGTCCACATTAACCCTTACCAACGTTTACAGATGCACCATAGAAAGCATCCTCTGCGTCACAGCCTGGTATGGCATCACACGAACCTGCCTCCCATCCATGGACTCCATCTACACCTCCCGCTGCCTGGGGAAAGCGGGCAGCATAATCAAGGATCCCTCCCACCCGGCTTCCTCACTTTTCCAACTTCTTCCATCGGGAAGGAGATACAGAAGTCTGAGAAAACACACGAACAGACTCAAAAATAGCTTCTTCCCCATTGTCACCAGACTCCTAAATGACCCTCTTATTGACTGACCTCATTAACACTACACCCTGTATGCTTCATCCGATGCCAATGCTTATGTAGTTACATTGTATATCTTGTGTTGCCCTATTATGTATTTTCTTGTATTTTGTTTAATTCCCTTTTCATCCCATGTACTGAATGAGCTGTTGAGCTGCTTGCAGAAAAATACTTTTCACTGTACCTCGGTACACGTGACAATAAACAAATCCATCCATCCAAAGCAGCAGCGTAACAGAGATAGGAAAAGGGGGCCAAGACAGTGTGATCCTTCAAAAGGGTCTGTGCAGACTCGATGGATCAAGTGCTCCCTTCTGCATTGTAGTGATTCTATTGCTGTAAACTGACATCAGTTCAATCTCTCAAAGCTTCTGCACATTTCCTGCAGGCGCTTCTTCAAACGAACATAGAAGGGAGGGAAATAAACACAAATTTGTTCCTTCACTATGTATGTACTCTAATTCGATTCTTGTTCGTTCACTACCCCACCTACAGTTATCCAATCAGGCAGCATGAAACCATCTGCTTCCGCCCTCCTCTCTGCACAATCCATTGTGTCATGTTGCACTCGGTCAGGCTGAACACATTGATCGGTACTCTTGTCACAGAAACTGCTGGCCCAACTTCCCACGAGATACAAAACAATCAACACACGTTCAACGAATTCACCCTCCCCCAACAAAAAAGTGACCGGAGTCGGAGAAACCGCACTTTCTTCTGGACAGTCCATTCTAGACCTGGAGAATGTAGCTGCTGCCATGTTT
Source organism: Scyliorhinus canicula (assembly GCF_902713615.1). Taxonomy (NCBI): domain Eukaryota; kingdom Metazoa; phylum Chordata; class Chondrichthyes; order Carcharhiniformes; family Scyliorhinidae; genus Scyliorhinus; species Scyliorhinus canicula. The sequence continues at coordinate 53,477,693 of NC_052155.1, read as the reverse complement.
CAAGCTTCAAAAAAATTACAGGCAACTGAAATGTTGAGAAATCAAACTCCCCGGCCTTGCACCAAGAAAGAGAAGGTTGTCAGGGTGGGGAATGAGCGGTGCTAGCCCGCATTCCTTGCGTCAAAGAATCTAATTAGAGTACATAGATTTTTGAAAGAAGCTTCCCCAACACAAAGCAATGAACTTCCCACGCCAGCCCCACAAGTGGCAGGAGCCTTCCCCCCCGTGAACATTCACTGATGTATGACCGAGACCCTTCATTAACCTTGATCAAAGAGGGATACATGGGGAGGGGGGATTCTTTCTTCCTCCCACCCGGATCTCACATCCACCCTTTAATTGACGCCCCCTCTCTCCCTTCCTCCTCCCCGCCGAGCCCAGGCCTCGGCCGCCATTTACAGCTCACACACCAGGTGAAGCCGGCACTGTCTCCGGGTTCGCGTCGCCCAGGCCTCAGCCACTCACTTTCTTGTAGTTTTTACCCAGCCACATCCTCAGGCCGTCGAACTGAGTCACGGTTTCGGACGACTCCAGGAACCTGACGTTCGGGCCTCCGTCTTTCTTCCGCGACGCTGCCACCGCCACAGCCACCGCCGCCATCTTTCCGCTCGGCGCGCTCTCACACAAACAGAACAACAAGGCAACAAAACCAAACTTTATTGTTTCGGCGGCGCGCGTGCGCACTGAGCGCTCGTCTCCTCTCTCTCTCTCTCTCTCCCCTCCCGCGCGCGCCCCCATTCGACCGGATGGAGTGTGTGCTGATGCGGAAAACTCTGGGAAGAGGAGCCAGCGTCACATTGCCACCTTCGCAAAGATGCCAATATATCTTGATTTCCTTCGGATCCAAAAATCCATTTATCTCAGCCTTGCATGTAATCAATGACTGAACATCTGAAACCCTCTCATAAATAATAACAGAAAATGCTGGGAAACGCAGCATTTGTGGAGAGAGAAACATGTTTTGAATCTGTGTGACTTCTTCAGAGTTAGAGAGATAGAAATGTGATGGGAGGAGGTGGCAGCCAAGGAGAGATTTGACAAAGGTACCATGGAACACAAGACAAAGGGAGTATTAATGGAAGTGTGTCAAAGACTTTAAGCGGCGCTGTGGGATAATGTGATAATGGAATAAATATCAGAATGTGTTATTCGCAGAACTGGGGCCAGCGCAAAAGTTAAGAAGTTACAACCCCCATGGGGAGAGGGGGTTGTGGAAAAAAGAAAAAAACATGGTCTGAAGTTGTTGCATCCAGAAGGCTGTAAAGTACCTAATTGGCAGATTAGGTGCTGTTCCTCACTTTTTCATTGAGCTTCACTGGAACATTGCAGCAAGCCAAGGTCAAAAGTGTGAGCATCAGACCAAGATGGTGAATTGAAATGGCAAGGTCTGGGTCATGCTTGTAGACTGAGCAACGGTGTCCTCAAACACTAAAGGATAATCAGACTCTAATTTCACTTGCCATCTCTTCACTTTTTCATACAATTTGCAGTGCAGAAGGAGGACATTCGGCCCATTGAGTCAGCACCAGCTCCTGGAAAGAGCACCCTACCTATGCCCACACCTCCACCCTATCCCCGTAAGCCAGTTGTGGTGAATGTAACTTGGTAATTCACACTGTATCTTTGTAAGCGCAGTAGCGTTATCCGACCACTAGGGGGAGTAGCTCTGGGAATGCTCAGGAGTTTGTACAGGGCTCCACCCTTGGCTCCGCCCACGACTCCTCCCCCTTGTGCTGCTGTATAAATACCCTTGTCCAGAGTCAGCCTGCAGTTCACCGAGAGTTCATCAATGGGTAACAGGCTGGCTCTGTAGTAAGTAGATTAAAACCACTGTTCATATCGGAAAGCACGTGTCTGGTGAATTGATGGTTCCATCAATTTAATCTACTTAAGAACATTTAAGATTGATCATGGAATCGGCCCTCAAGCCTGGACGCCTGGAACTCGACCCACAGGAGGCAGAGGCAAAAGAAATCTTCTCCCACTGGCTGCGGTGCTTTAAGGCCTACCTGGCAGAAGCGAGCACAGCCGAAACGACAGAGGAACAGAAGTTAAGTCTACTGCACACAAGGGTGAGCCACAGAATCTTTAGGCAACTAAACTCGGCCGGTTCATATACTGCAGCGCTAGCGGTACTCGATAAGATATATGTAAGGCCCATTAACGAAGTTTACGCACGCCATGTGTTCACGACTCGCCGCCAGCGGCCTACAGAATCACTCGCCGAATTTCTAAGGGAACTCAATAATTTGTCAAATGACTGTAACTATCAAGCGGTTACTGCGGCTGAACACAGAGAACTTGCTGTACGCCATGTTTTTGTAGCGGGCCTCAGGTCTAATTATGTGCGCCAACGACTGCTGGAAAAGGGGGCCCAAGACTTAGAAACAACTGAGGAAGCTGCTACCACGATGGAGGTCTCCTTCCGCAGCCTTAACTCGTTCCCCGCGACCCAATCATGGGCCCCCGACCAGCGACTCCCCCAGGCCTGTGTGACGCGGCCGCCCAGCCACTATGCTGCTCCAGCCAGCCACTATGCTGCTCTAGCCTGCCATTTCTGCGGCCAGAACCAGCACCCGCGGCAGCACTGCCCGGCCCGCAACGCGACCTGCAGCAGCTGCGGGCGGAAAGGCCACGGCGCAAGAGTGTGCCTCGCAAAAAGGGCCCGAGCTTCCAACTCCCCAGGGGCACAAAGTAATCGCTCCGCAGGCCCGCGGGGCCCGAAACGCTGCGGCCTATGCTCCAACTCCGCCCCCTCCCGCCACGTGCGATCCATGGGGGCCACCATCTTGGCAAACCTCCACCACGCGGCCAGCCACGTGCGACTCATGGGGGCTGCCATCTTGGACACCATCTTCCTCGCCGCCCGCCACATGCGATCCACGGGCCCTACCTGCATCTCCACGCTCGGACAACTCATCGGAAGAGTACGACTACGAAATCAGAGGGCAGTCATCACGGGGCCACTCCAACACAGCTGATCGAGCCGCCGACTACCTGAAACTCAGCGCAGTCACTCTGGATCAATCACGCCCGAAGCATCTGCGAAATTTGATGGTAGAGGTCCAAATCAACGGGTACAAAACGCCATGCCTCTTCGACTCCGGGAGCACTGAGAGCTTCATACATCCAGACCTGGTAAGACGCTGTTCGCTCCCCGTTTTCCCCGTGCGGCAAACTATCTCGCTCGCTTCAGGCTCCCATTCGGTCCAGATTGTAGCCATCTAAGATGGCCACTAACAACACAAAATGAAAGACTGCAAAGAGTGCAGGGAAAAATGGACATGGTAAAGAGCAAACAGCTTGCAGAAGCATTAAGCATTGAGACACTTGCAGAAACCGGTGGGCCGTTGCATTCCCTTGCAAAATGTCCTAAATGTCCACAGTTGTAGCATTCCTGCGACTTCTGTGGGGGGCTGTTCTTCCCTTCGTTTACCCATGCGGGGTTTTGGTGCGCTCTCACTGCCTGAATATCTGCTGCAGCCTGAGCTTGCTCTGGGGTCTTCACTTTAACTTTGCCCTGGACAGATTGTTCCCAAGCGCGGGACGATCTTTTCAGAACCCATTTCTCATTATGGGCCTCTTCTGAGGGGTCGTAACTATTGCAAACATTCTGTCCTGCATCTGTGGCATGGGAGATTATGGTGCGGGTCCATTTAACCATATTGTCTCGGTTTAAATGTGCGCGGTCTAATTCGCCAAAAACGGCAGTGAAATGGATCCACAGCCTTCCTGCGAATGCTGTGGGATGCTCTGTCCTCTTTTGCCTACATTTATTTAGGCCTTCGACTGGGTCTCCTCTATTATATCCTATCGCATCCAAAATGGATGTATGCATCTCTACTAGTGTGCCTCCTCCAACGTTCTGTGGGTCGGGGAGGGCTGCAACTACCGATGGGTCTAAGCTCAAAACAGTGAGCTTCACTTGCTCTCTCTCATCCAAGCCGTACGTGGTAGCCTGCTGTTTTACTTTAGCGAAAAATTGGTGGGGGTCTGCGGTGGGGAGAAACGGAGTGATTTTCTCACACGCGTCCCTGAGTTACGTTACAGTTAAGGGGGTGGTGTAGGTGATGTCGGGTGCGCCTGCTATGGTTGCCTTTCTTTGGGTGGTGACTGGGTCGATCAGCTGTGTTGGAGTGGCCCCGTGATGACTGCCCTCTGATTTCGTAGTCGTACTCTTCCGATGAGTTGTCCGAGCGTGGAGATGCAGGTCGGGCCCGTGGATCGCATGTGGCGGGCGGCGAGGAAGATGGTGTCCAAGATGGCGGCCCCCATGAGTCGGACGTGGCCGGCCGCGTGGTGGAGGTTTTGCAAGATGGCGGCCCCCATGGATCGCACGTGGCGTGAGGGGGCGGGGTCGGGGCATAGGCCGCAGCGTTTCGGGCCCCGCGGGCCTGCGGGTGTGGGGAGCAATTACTTCGTGCCGCTGGGGAGTTGGAAGCTGGGGCCCTTTTAGCGAGGCGCACACTCGCGTAGTGGCCTTTCCGCCCGCAGCTGCTGCAGGTCGCGTTGCGGGCCGGGCAGGGCTACCGCGGGTGCTGATTCTGGCCGCAGAAATGGCAGGCTGGGGCAGCATAGTGGCTGGCTGGGGCAGCATGGTGGCTGGGGCAGCATGGTGGCTGGGCGGCCGCGTGGCACAGTCGCTGGTCGGGGGCCCATGATTGGGTCGCGGGGTCCGCGGGGAACGAGGTGAGGCTGCGGAAGGAGACCTCCATCGTGGTAGCATTTTCTGCAGTTGTTTCTAAGTCTTGGGCCCCCTTTTCCAGCACATAATTAGACCTAAGGCCCGCTACAAAAACATCGAGTACAGCAAGTTCTCTAAGTTCAGCCGCGGTAACCGCTTGATAGTTACAGTCATTTGATAAATTATTGAGCTCTCTTAGAAATTCAGCGAGTGATTCTGTAGGCCGCTGGCGGTGAGTCGTGAACACATGGCGTGCGTAAACTTCGTTAATGGGCCTTACATACATCTTATCGAGTATCGCTAGCGCTGCAGTATATGAACTGACCGAGTTTAGTTGCGTAGAGATTCTGTGGCTCACCCTCGCGGGCAGTAGACTTAACTTCTGTTCCTCTGTTGTTTCGGCTGAGCTCGCTTCTGCCAGGTAGGCCTTAAAGCACCGCAGCCAGTGGGAGAAGATTTCTTTAGCCTCTGCATCCTGTGGGTCAAGTTCTCAGCGTCCAGGCTTGAGGGCTGCTTCCATGATCGATCCTGACTGTTCTTAAGTAGATTAAATTGATGGAACCATCAATTCACGAGACACGTGCTTTCAGATATGAACAGTGGTTTTAATCTACTTACTTCAGAGCCAGCCTGTTACCTGTTGAACTCTCGATTAACTCAGGCTGGCTCTGGACACGGTTATTTATACAGCAGTCTAGGGGGAGGAGTCATGGGCGGAGCCACGGGTGGAGCCCTGTACAAACTCCTGAGCATTCCCAGGGCTACTCCCTCTAGTGGTCGGATAATGCTACTGCGCTTGCAATAGTATTGGCAAATACAGTGTGAATTACTAAGTGACATTCACCACAAATACCATAGCGTGTTCGAAGTTATGGGCACACTCTCATACCGATACAAAATCCTGCTGAAACCAAACGCCACCCCTGTGGTTCACGCACCGCGATGGGTGCCGGCACCCCTCAAGGACCGCCTCAAGCAGTGTAGAAGTGGATTTCATTTGGAACTTCGCTGATAGGGTTAATATAACAGTTCTGAAAAGCTCTGTGAAAGAGATGTCAACAGGTCAAGGGATGAAATAAAGGGAGCGTGTTCTGACCGGCATCTGTGAAAGCAGAGATGTCAGAAGGTCATGGGATGGAAAAAGGGGAGTGCGGCTTTAGTACCATTTAATGTTCTGACCCACATCTGTGAAAGCAGAGAGGTCAAAAAGTCAAAGAATGGAATGAATGGGAAGCGTTACTTTATTGCGGAGATAGCGCAATTAAGCTCGTTTGACCAGTTGAAACAAATAAACATTGAAATGTAAAAGGAATGGGCTTTGGAGTGAGTTGGACCAGATGGCCATGGGATAAGAAAAACCTTTGTAACAGCATTAATAGTGACTTGTGCTAATGATTATGTCAAAAATAACCTCCCGACCTCGAAGAATAATTCCATATATGTACATGTTCTGGATCCTTGCCAAATCATAGGTGTATCTAGGAATTTAAGGGGACCACCCCTAAGCTGTAAAATGTATAAAAATACAGTCCATATTCTGGAACTTTGGCACTTCTCGAAGGTGGTTACCCGACTGCTTAGAGATTTGTCCCGGCCGTGAATAAACGAATATTCGTTACTGACGTGTTCGAGTGTTTTACTTCTGGACTGACGATCAGATACGTGAAAGCGGAATTCACATTTGGTGGCCCTTACGGGGTTCTCCAGAGGGGTCTGCGCAACTAACCGGCGTAATCGACTGAGCTCGTTCAAAGTAGAGGACGAATTTGGCCCCCAACGTGAGTAAAAATTTCTTTTCCACCTTGGTATTCGCCTACTACTAGTTTGATCGTTGCTCAGCCTTGCCGTTGGTTTGTCGAGAAGCCTCTGCGAGATCCAGGTCAGTCCAGCGAACCCGTTTTAAAGAGGGTAAGTGAGTGAACCCTGCGGTTATCGTCTCTAGGGGCAGCCTGGGACTGCCGCCGTGATTCCAGGCAGCGTTCGCTGGAGTTACGGGCGGGGTTGCCAGGATTGCTAGGGGCAGCCTGAGACTGCCGCCGTGATTCCAGGCAGCGTTCGCTGGAGTTACGGGCGGGGTTGTCAGGACTGCTAGGGGCAGCCTGGGACTGCCGCCGTGATTCCAGGCAGCGTTCGCTGGAGTTACGGGCGGGGTTCTCAGGACTGCTAGGGGACGATTCCGGGCTGTGGGCTCCGGACGGGACTGCCGCCGTGATTCCAGGCAGCGTTCTCTGGAAGTTACGGGCGGGGTTCTCGGAGCTTATCCCCCGGTATAACCCATACTTTCACCGAAGAATTTTACCTACTTACCCCTTAATGGCATTTGTGTCCGGGGTCCTGCGTTATTGAGGAAGTAAAGTAAGCTAATAACCACTTAAAATCTGGTCTTCTTGAGTTGTATTAGCTGTTTAAACTCGGCAGCTTTCCTTGTCTTTCCCATGACCGAGCTGTCTCTCTCTCTCTCTCTCTCTCTCTCTCTCTCCTGTTGCTGTTGCAGAGTGCTGCTGCTTCTGCTCCCTGGGTTTATATTCTCTTTCGAAGAGTTATTAAGTTTTAACGACCGTATTGTATATGGGCTTGTTTCACTTTGATAGTTTAAAAGTATCTTTGATGTAAACATCTTACTACAACTAATTATTCATTTCAGGCATATCGTCTCCTCTCAGATTTGATTTAAAAAATTGCTTTCGTTTTAATAGTTAACTTTTATTTCTGTGATTACAAATCGTTTAATTTTCCAATTGTCTACCGAATTAGATTTCCACCATGGGTAATACGGTAGACACTTGTAATGACTCGGGCAGTGCGCTCCAAACTCTGTGTGAACAATACCCTGAACATTCTAAGCAACTCCGACAATTGTCGGGGGCCCTCCATAAAAGCCTAGGCAAAGATAAATGGCCTCTGGGGGGACCTAAAGATTTGGGTCCTGTCCTGGAGGCCCAACAAGTAATCTGGAAAACCAATCGCGGTTCCACCGCAAAGAAATTAATTGCCTTGTGGAGGGAATACTGTCAGTCAGTGAAAGATGCCTCTATACTGGCTAGCTGGCAGGCAAATGCCTCAAAATTGGGTATTGGCCTCACCAAAGGGGGAATTGTTAAAACAGTAGAGGTCTTAAAGAGGGAATGTAAAGAATATAAAGAACGTAAGAATGCTACTCCTACCCCGGCGCCGGTCAGCAATGCGAAGCAAGGTTGGGAGGAAGGGGACGATGGGGATGAGGAACATCTGTTCAATTGCGGGGGACGTCAGAAGCCTCCCCAGTCTCCACCTAACGCGCCCATTCAGAATCCACCACCTTATGCACCACCGCCCCAACCAGCATATCAACCCCCGGCCATGAGTACAAGGTCGAGAACAAGGGGAAAAGGGAGACCATTCATGCAATTAGTCCAGTTAAAGGAGCAATTGGGAAAACAATTAGATAGTCTTTTCCAAGACCAGGATGAGGACGAGGAGGTACCTCCTCCTCCTCCTCCACCAGCCCTCGACCATCCCTCACCCCCACCACGACAGATGCCAATGCGCCAGGTGCCAAATCCCGCCTATGACCCTAATGCAAACGCGGGCAACCCTAATGCTGAACGTACCATGAATATTTATTTTCCGTGGAAACCCAATGAGATCATGTCCCTACTGGCTGGAATACCAGATAGGAAAGTGTCCCCTAGTGCCTTTGTTGACCAACTCCAATGCACAATTCGTGTATATGAGGCCGAAGCACGAGACTTATGGGCCTTGGTCCAGCGGGTCTTGCGCCCAGAGGAACACGTTCGCTTCTGCAATGTCTTACAACAGCAGAATCCTACTATTGGCCTCCCTGTGTCTTTAGTGACCCTTAACGTGCTCCACCAGGCGGACCAGCTACGCCAAGATGCTATTTTTGCTGCCTTAGACACTACTCTTCAAAAGCCTGTAGATATTACTAGAATACTTGAGACCAAACCCCGCAAGGATGAGGAAGCCGACTCCTTTTTAGAGCGTTTTAATGAGGCCTACCGTAATCGAGCCGGAGACGCTAATTACCGTGCTGGCAACAACAGCCCACAGTATTGTGCCATGCTCCTGAGCTGCCTGCCCATCTCCTTATCAGATGCAATTAAGACTAACAATATGGATTGGTACGATAATAGTCCCACCCAAATGGCACGAGCTGTGAGGTACTACTGGAAAAACAGCTCACCTGAGGGTCCGTCTAAAGTAACCCCTAAAATTAAGACTGAGTATGTCCTTAGAAAAGACGCCCAGGAGGTACCAACACCCTCCCGGGAGCCTGATAACACGGGCTGCCAGGTGGAACCTCAGTGCCGCGCCCCTGGTTGGGTGACCCCACAAGGTGGAGGATACACCCCCCATCCAAACGGGCCCCAAGCACCGCTCTATGGGCCTCCGTATATCCCCCCGGGAGCAGCGGCGGCCTACGCGCTACCCCCCTTTTATCCCTATGCCACACCCTACCAGTACCCCCCCCCCCCTTCCCCCATCTCCCTATTATTCACCAGCGCCGGAACAGGTAGCACCTACCCCCGCACAACCACCACAACAGGCAAGGCTCTGTTATAGTTGTGGTCAGCCAGGGCATTATGCTCGTAACTGTCCCACGCACCCTAACCACGGCGGAGGGGGTCGTAGAGGGGGAGGACGGGGCAGGGGAGCGCCCGCAGTGGCTGCTCCAGTCACTACTCCGTTCACTCAGAATAACCCCTTCCAACAAAACTGACAGTCGATGTTGCCTTCTCGTTTAACCTCCCCTGATTCAACTTTTACTCAATTTTCTGGCTTCCCTTGGTTACATTGTCTCTCCCTTGAAGGTTACAATTGCTCAGCCTACTGTTAAGTTCCTAGGTGTTAGGATATCTGCCACCTCTCGTTCCTTAGATCCAGACCAGATCCGCCCTATCTGCGATTTCCCACCCCCAACGACGGCCAAGCAGCTCCGTCAGTGGCTAGGCATGGTCAATTATTGCCGTCAGTGGATCCCGAATATTACTCTGGATTCCCGCCTCCTTACCCCCTACACCAATGAACCCGGTACTTTTTCCTTGTCCCCGGAAGCCGCACTGGCCTTTAACCGCCTCAAGGAGGCACTCCTCCAGGCCCCTGCCCTTGGTCGACCCTTATATGATCGCCCTTTTCAGCTCTATTGCACGGTCCTTGCCGACTGCGCCACAGCTGTCCTGACCCAACGCCACGGCGACCGCTGTCGCCCGGTTGCATACTACTCCTCTAAACTCGATCCGGTAGCCCTTGGCTATCCTATCTGTACCCAAATTCTTGCAGCTATCTACAACAGCCTGCAATCGGCTGTTAATATTACCCTCCAACAAGATATCACTGTCTATAGTTCCCATTCTGTTATGGCCCTTTTGGGACTCAGCATCTCACGATGGCTCGTCAGAACAAATATGAGATTGCTCTCCTTAATAACCCGAAGATCCAGTTTGCCCACTGCACCACTATCAACCCTGCTGACTTTTTGACGCATCCTCCCACAGACATGCTCGACCCAACTCATGACTGTCTGCAACTGTTGCAGGAAGTCTCCTCGGTTCGAGACGACCTCTCCGATATACCCCTCCCAAGTGCAGATTGTTCCTTTTTCACTGATGGAAGTTCTTCCGTCGGCGAAAGGGGGGATAGACAATCTGGCTATGCAATCATCGATCAAGACGGTGACGTAGTAGAAGCAGCAGCATTTGAAGTTCCCTTTTCTGCCCAACAGGCAGAATTGTTTGCGTTAATACGAGCATGCATATTGGCACAGGGAAGAAAGGTTAATATTTATACAGATTCCCGATACGCCTTCGGGGTAGTACATGATTTCGGGCAATTATGGAAAAACAGAGGATTTCTAACCTCTGCTGGTACACCCATCTCACACCAGCAGTTAGTAACCCAGCTATTGCAGGCCCTTATGCTCCCAGACAAGATAGCGGTGATAAAATGCGCAGCGCATACAAAAGGCACGGGACTGGTGGAAACGGGCAACAGGAGAGCAGACGAGAAGGCAAAAGACATTTCTAAATCTGGCAAACTAATGGTGCCTAGAATGATGAGGCAGACTAAAACCCCCCCGGAAAAGTCTCCCTCTGAAAAACCTATGCCAACCATTGCTGACATAATCCAAATGCAGGAGGACGCTCCTGCAACTGCTGTAAATATGTGGAAAAACTTAGGATGTATATATGATATCGAAAATAAGCTGTGGGTCACCCCGGTAGGACAAACATGTATGACCGATGCATTAGCAACCTGGGTGACCGAATGTGTACACTTTGCAACTCACTGCGGAGCTTGTGCCACAGGGGACATATTGTTAAAAAGCTGGTGGCACCCACGACTGCAAGAAATGGCCCAACAAATTAGCAGTCGGTGCCTAATCTGTCAACAGCACAACCCCGGTAAGGCCGTCCCCTGTGATCCTGGCACAACCCCCTTACCTGAGGGTCCATTTGAGACCCTACATTGATTACATTGAGTTGGAAAGATGTCAATGCTATAAATATGTGTTAGTCATTGTGGACACTTTTAGCAAATGGATCGAGGCCTACCCGACTACGGATAACAAGGCCTCGACAGTAGTTAAGGTGTTAATGCGAGAAATTGTTCCGCGATTTGGAATTCCAGCCCGGCTGAGCTCTGACAATGGTCCCCACTTCATAGGTCAAATCAATAAGGAATTCTGTGCTCTGCTAGGAATAAAGCAACAGTTTCATTGTGCCTACAGACCACAAGCCGCTGGAGTGGTGGAAAGGGCTAATCAGACGCTAAAGACTAAACTCGCTAAACTACAAGCAGACACTGGGGCCACTTGGCTCAAACTCCTGCCTTTAGCACTCTTCCAGCTACGTGCCACCCCCGCAGGAAAAACTCGTCTAAGCCCAGCGGAAATACTATATGGCAGACCCTTTCGAACGCCTTGGGACAGCAGTGTTCCACGGAATGTTCAATTCCATTACATGACTACCGAGATGGCTAATTATATATTAACACTAACTAGAATTTTGAAAGGATTACACTCCCGAGTTCGTGCCACCCAGAAAGAAGTCCCCTCCATTACTCATGACGTCTCCATCAACCCTGGGGATTGTGTCCTAATTCGAAATTGGACACGTAAAGGTTTGGAACCTCGATGGGAGGGTCCCCTACAGGTTCTACTCACTACCCCCACTGCAGTAAAAGTGGAGGGCCGGAACGCATGGGTACATATGCACCATTGTAAGTTAATTAAGTATCCATGATGTTTTAAACTTTTCCTTTAAGTCCTAGGAACACGAGTACCAGGATGAGGCCCCTCTTCGCCGTCACAATACTCGCCACCCTGCTCTCTCTCGCTGCATCCGAAAGAAGGAGATGCCTGTACGGAAGCCGACACCCACCCATGTGCCGGGAAGGAACCTCACGATGTGGAACAACGACAGATCTCCGATGGATCACCACCGCTATCAGAAACTGCCCGACCACCGTTCCTCCCGACGACCAGAAGCGCCGATTCCTGATTACGTACATGGTTCTAATGTACGATCGCCGCACATGCAGGTGGAACCACCGGTGCATTGATAAGGACAGAGTACAAATTTTACCATCAAGGACTACTCACCCCTACTCGCCTTCCAGAAGGAAGCGGGCAACGCACCATGTAACGGCAAATTCATTTCTGTTTATGTCCTATGTCTATGCTAAGAAAGTGGGTGTCTCCTCTTGCTGGGTATGTACACAGGTCCCGACCCATGCCCATGGAGGCGTTCCCTTGATATCTGTTCCTTTCTCAATCGAACAGACGGCTGAATGGGTTATATTCCAGAACAGGACAGTAACTAGTCACTCTGCCTTACCAACCAGGGCCTCCAGGTCCTCCTCTGTAAACCACAGGGAAGCAGCCCAAGAATGGCTGAGTGCCGGCTACCCTTTGCGGGATTTTTTTGGTTGGCGACAGCCATCTTACTCAGCAGATCGCACACCTATTGGAACAGGTTGCAAATGACACCGCGGAGGGACTTAGTGAACTCAGTGCAGAGTTGGTAGCCGTACGAACGGTAGCCCTACAGAATCGCATGGCCCTGGATTACTTACTAGCCAAAGAAGGGGGGACCTGTGCTATCATAGGGACCGAATGTTGCACTTACATTCCAGACAGTTCAGAGAATATCACGCGTCTGGTAACCCATATCAGAGATGGAGTACAGCGCTTGCGACTCGCCGGTCAGGCTGACTGGTGGAGCTGGATGTGGTCCTATTCTTGGGCCACTTACCTGTTCCATGGGCTCATTATCTTCGTTACCATCTGTTTGTTGCTCTGTATCATAGCTACTGGTGTGAAATGCCTATGCAACCGTTTGGGTGCCACTGCATTACCACAGATGCTTCAGAGATCCGCCCTAGACAAAAAAGAAAAACTGGTTCCACCTACCCCTGACCTATATGAGGAAGTGGCATCCTGCCGGAGCCTAGTAGAGGAGGAGTACCTCCGCCTCGCTCTCATTTCCATCTAAAGTATCCTGAGTGTTATGTGATCATGGAATGATCAAAGGGGGGAATGTAGAAGTGGATTTCATTTGGAACTTCGCTGATAGGGTTAATATAACAGTTCTGAAAAGCTCTGTGAAAGAGATGTCAACAGGTCAAGGGATGAAATAAAGGGAGCGTGTTCTGACCGGCATCTGTGAAAGCAGAGATGTCAGAAGGTCATGGGATGGAAAAAGGGGAGTGCGGCTTTAGTACCATTTAATGTTCTGACCCGCATCTGTGAAAGCAGAGAGGTCAAAAAGTCAAAGAATGGAATGAATGGGAAGCGTTACTTTATTGCGGAGATAGCGCAATTAAGCTCGTTTGACCAGTTGAAACAAATAAACATTGAAATGTAAAAGGAATGGGCTTTGGAGTGAGTTGGGCCAGATGGCCATGGGATAAGAAAAACCTTTGTAACAGCATTAATAGTGACTTGTGCTAATGATTATGTCAAAAATAACCTCCCGACCTCGAAGAATAATTCCATATATGTACATGTTCTGGATCCTTGCCAAATCATAGGTGTATCTAGGAATTTAAGGGGACCACCCCTAAGCTGTAAAATGTATAAAAATACAGTCCATATTCTGGAACTTTGGCACTTCTCGAAGGTGGTTACCCGACTGCTTAGAGATTTGTCCCGGCCGTGAATAAACGAATATTCGTTACTGACGTGTTCGAGTGTTTTACTTCTGGACTGACGATCAGATACGTGAAAGCGCAATTCACATTAGCAGTTACAGGACCTCCAGGACCAGGGCATCATATCAAAGGTCACGGAACCCACGGACTGGGTTAGCTCCATGGTTGGCGTCAAGAAGCCGTCAGGGGAGCTTCGAATCTGTATTGTCCCCAAAGATTTAAACCGCAACATTATGAGGGAACATTACCCGATACCAAAACGAGAAGAGTTAACCAGCGAGATGGCTCATGCCAAATTCTTAACGAAGCTGGAAGCCTCCAAGGGGTTCTGGCAAATACAGCTGGACGCATCCAGTCGCAAGCTGTGCACATTCAATATCCCATTCGGTCGCTACTGCTACAACCGAATGCCCTTTGGCATCATCTCTGCCTCAGAGGTATTTCACCGCATAATGGAACAGATGATGGAGGGCATCGAGGGGGTGTGCGTGGATGTTGACGATGTCATAATCTGGTCCACAACTCCTCAAGAACACATCGATCGCCTCAAGCGGGTATTCCACAGGATCTACGAGCATGGCATCCAACTCAACAGAGCCAAATGTTCATTCGGTCAATCAGAAATCAAATTCCTTGGCGACCACATCTCGCAGCAAGGCGTGCAGCCAGATGCTGACAAGGTTTCGGCGATCAGCGCCATGAAAACCCCAGAGGACAAGAAGGCGGTCCTCCACTTTCTAGGGACGGTCAACTTCCTTGGGCCCCGCCAAGGAGACAAAAATATCCACTGACGCGAGCCAGGACGGTATTGGGGCGGTGCTCCTCCAATGGGATGACTCCTCCTCCTGGGCCCCAGTTGCATATGCCTCTAGAGCCATGATGCCCACTGAGCAACGGTACACTCAGATTGAGAAGGAATGCCTGGGCCTCCTAATGAGAATCGACAAGTTCCATGATTATGTGTATGGCCTCCCTAAATTCACGGTTGAGACGGACCACAGGCCATTGGTTCAAATCATCCAAAAAGACCCCAATGACATGACGCCACGGTTACAACGCATCCTTCTCAGGCTCTGCCGCGACGATTTTGACCTGGTTTACACCCCGGGCAAAGAGCTCATTGTTGCAGATGCACTTTCCAGGTCTATCACCACACCGTGTCAGCAGACTGACATAGTTTGTCAAATAGACGCACAGGTACAATTCTGTGCCTCCACCTTCCCGGCCTCTGATGAGAGGGTCATTCAAATTGTGAGGAAACGGCCAGGGATCCTCTGCTCCAGCGGGTGATGCAGCACCTCACGAATGGCTGGCAGAAGGGACAGTGTCCCCAGTTTTACAATGTCAAGGACGATCTGATGGTGGTAGACGGCATCCTCATAAAGCTTGACAGAATTATGATCCCGCAGAGCATGCGAGCTATTGTGCTCGTCCAACTCCATGAGGGTCACCTGGGGGTCGAGAAATGTCGACGCAGAGCTCAGGAGGCAGTCTATTGGCCGGGCATCAGCCAGGGCATTGCCAACACGGTCCTCAATTGCCCTACGGGTCAAAAGTTTCAGCTGGCTCAACCTAAAGAAACTCTGCAGCAACATGAGATAGTGACCTCCCCAAAGTCGGTGTCGACCTGTTCCATGCCAAGGGGTGTGACTGTGTCCTCCTGGTCAACTACTTTTCCAATTACCTCGAACTCACGTCGGCGGCGGTGATCAAGGCATGCAAGGAAACTTTTGCCAGACATGGTATACCACTCACGGTGATGAGTGACAACCGCCCCTTTTTTTGCAGCCTGGAGTGGTCTGCTTTTGCCCAGCTATGCAACTTCCGGCATGTCACATCCAGCCCCCACTACCCACAGTCAAATGGGAAGGCTGAAAAAGGGGGCCACATCGTCAAAAGATTATTATGTAAGGCTGCAGACTCAGGCTCCGATTTCAACCTGGTGCTGTTGGCATACAGAGCGACCCCGCTGTCCACTGGGTTGTCTCCAGCGCAGCTTCTCATGAACCGCACGCTGCGAACAACGGTTCCAGCCATCCACATTCCAGACCTTGACAACTTCCCGGTCATACAGAAGATGCAGCAGTCTCGGGCCCAACATAAATCAGCATACGGGGCTCATGCCACGGATCTCCCCGACCTGGTTCCAGCTGATCGAGTTTGTCTACTGCTGCCTGACGGTGGCTGGTCCGCCACAGCTGTGGTGGTCAAGCAAGTGGCCCCGAGTGGTTCCTCGTTTGCATGGCTGATGGCTCTTTCCTATGATGCAACAGGTGGGCGCTGCGCAGACTTCCACGCCCGCCACCTGACCGTGATGTCCCACCTCACACACTGCTTCCTCTGGACGCCCCCTGCCACGAGGCCACCGATCTACCAGCAATCCTGCCGACCTCTGCGACCACCGCATTGGCGGCGGCCCCTGATCCACCCTTGAGGCGGTCAACCAGAATTCGTCGCCCGCCACAGAGACTAAATTTATAGACTGAATGTTGCATAACTTTGTTACCTTATCGTTTTGACATCTGTAAATATCGTGTTTTTTACTGCTTCATCTGCCCTATATCTGCACTAGCAACACCTTCCTATGTATATAAGTCCATTTTAGCATATTCTGTATATAGTCACGTACATATACACATCTTCACGTGCATGCACCTCAATATTTATTACCTGAACACAAACTTGACAGAAAACAAGGGGGAGATGTCATAATATACATCCATGTATATAATGGAGTGCAGACAGGCAGTGATTGACACACAGGATGACTAGTGAGCACACAGAACAGAGCAGCCAATCACCAGACAGGACATGACCACTATAAAGCCAGAGGGCACCAGTTTTCCCGCTCTCTCGGCCTCTGAGACAGTCAGCGCTCGTGAGCACTAGCCAGTGCAAACACCATGTGGCAGTCAGTTAGTCTGGTCAGGCTAGCCTCAGGTCTCCAGTCAAGTCAGCATAATGCCAACCCTCAGTTGAACATGTATAATAGTTTAGATGTTAAATAAAATTGTGTTGCATCTCATCAAGTGTTGGAATTCTGTCTCTCACTACACTGCATCAAATGCAGTCCACATAGACCCAGCCTACCCAACACATCAGTTACCACAAAGGGAGCTCTGTGAGAGGAAGAAGATGGCTCAGTAAAGCCATTACAGTCTGGCACAGCAAATCCTTTGAGTAATATCCCGCTCGGGGTCTACGGGTTGGGAATGGTTGTCTTTGCTGTGCTCCTTGCGGAGTACAAACTCCCCCGCTAGTATCTCAATTACCTGGGTCGCCAACCAGAGAAGTATCCGGGAGAGATCTATCGGAATTGTAAATGTACTCTCTGTAAATAAAACTTTATTCTTATTTTTACTCGATTTGGACTGCCACGACCTTCCTTAACTGTCGACGAGGGGTAAACTGGTTTGCCGGTGGTCCCCGTGATGAAGCCAGATCATACAGTCCACCTCTGCGGAGACTATAAATTGACAGTGAATACGGCTTTGAGTTTAGAATGTTACCCTTACCTCGCATTGAGGATTTTTTATGACTTTGGCCGGTGGCTGTACATTCGCAAAATTGGACATGAGCAACACTTATTTACAACTGGAGACCGACAAGGTCTTGCGGAAGTGCATCACCACTAATACGCACAAGGGACTCTTTGAGTACACCCGTCTTCCGTTCAGAATCTCCTCAGCGTTCAGTCTTCCAGCCTGTCATGGAGAACATCCTGCGTGTATGCCGTCCATGGCGGTTTACTTAGGTGACATGTGAATCACGGAGGCCATGGAACAAGAATATTTGTAGAACCTCAAGGTAGTGTTGAAACATTTTTCCCACAGTCCAAAGATGTGCGGGTTAGGTGGATTGGCCATGCTAAATTGCCCGTAGTGTCCTAATAGTACGGTTAAGGGGAGGAGTTGTTGGGTTACGGGTATAGGGTGGATATGTGGGTTTGAGTAGGGTGATCATTGCTCAGCACAACATCGAGGGCCGAAGGGCCTGTTCTGTGCTGTACTGTTCTATGTTCTATGTGCAGTCCGCCTACATGAAGTGCTTGTTCCATGCAAAATACGTAGTCTATTTGGGATATTGGGTGAACCTTGTTATCGAAAGGATACGGGCAATTAAATGGCCCCGCTCCACGAAACATCACGTGTTATAACCTGCCTGGATCCTGTTGGCTGGGGACATCAAAAGGGACCAGTCTCTAACCAAGTTCAGGTCCGTGGGCAACTAATGAAACTACAACTGGACCACATTTGCTCATGGTGGTTGCTTCCTCGTGAAGTGCCTCAAAAGAAGCCTACCCTAGATTCTCCGACTCCATTGTCAAACCAGCCTGCTGTCATGGCTCCAGTCTCTTTCGACGCTGACATGCCCGATCTTGCCTCATCAGACTCCGAAATGGAGATGCAAACCTAGGAGGTCTCGGATGCCGACTCCGCAGTTCAGCTGCCTCCTGACTTTCGCCCACCACGTCACTCCTGCCCAGTGGCGGACTGGGTCTAAAAATATTGGTTGCCAGGAGACAAAGAGGGCCCACCCACAACTACAATGCTATCATTTAATTTTCATAACGAATAAATAACATTTTCAAAAAATACATATGGAAAAAAGGGTAAAATTAAAATTTTTGTGGAAAAAATGTGTATTTCTTAGTAATTACAGTGTACATGTACTGTACATATTACTGGCAGTAGATACCAAATGTAAATACAGAATGTTATAATTGAATTTTTTATTTATTTTTTTTAATTTTAAGTAATTGGTTGATATTTTTTAATAGTTTACTGCACAATTTACACATTAACAGATAGTTCAAAAGCACAATAGAGCATTGCATGCAGTCCACTATATTAAGAGCAATCGTTTGTGTTCGCTAGATGATTGTGCGAATCTGCCAATAATTGCTTCTGCATCCAATTCATCTAACAATTCCTTTTCAATGGATAGCAACATGTATGATTCCAAATTCTCCTTAGACAATGAATTTCTTAACCTTGTCTTTATGATCTTTAGCTTTGAAAATGTCCTCTCACTTTGGACTTCAGTAACTGATAATGTGCAGATGACTTTATAAAGTTCATAAAGGTTATCATATGCCTTGTCATGACGTCTGTTGGATGCCAGAATTTTTAGTACACACGTTGGGCAAGTGCTGCAAATTTTACAATTGTTGCAACTGGAATCCATATTCTCACCATCATTAAGCAATAGCTTTAATACATCAAAGTTTGAAGCAAAAGAAAACAATTCCAATATTACTTGATCTTTGCTGATTTGTGGAAACAGCTTAATAATACCTTCCAATGCTTCATCTTCAAGGCCCTTCTCTGCAATAGTTTTAAACTTTGCTGGGTCCAAGCAGGACAAATCTTTATACAACTGTTTGTGTTGTACAAAGCGTGATTCTAGTGACTGGACAATGCGATCCATTATTAGGTTAAACACATTTACTCAAAAATCAGCTAGAGAATCTGAGGAATTTCTTTTATCATCAATAAGCTCATCTGCCATTCTTTTCTTCTTCCTCTGCCACTTAACTGGCAATGCTGTTTCCAACGCATCAATTTCCAATGTTTGATTTCCATCCATATTCATCTGTGAAATCCTGTCATTACATTTATTTACAAATTCCAAAGCCTTGCTGTGAACGTTATCAAATGTTCTTGTCTGTTCCTTCGACTTTGTTGTAGCTGAATCTACCAAACTCCATGCAGTAAACTTATCTAAACCACTTGTCTGTCGATAACTTGATAACGGGGTTGTAGTTTCAAATATATACAAGTAAGTAAATGCTGTCAATATGGTTTCAAACTTTAGAAGACTTTGAAGTAAAGCATTTGCTTCATGTTTTGTTTTTGCATTAAACTTATCTGAATCTTGTATCATTGATAAGCATGTCAATAGATTTACGAAAGTACTGGCAGCTGCATCATCAAAACGTCCAAATATAGTTGTTGCTGCATTGGATTTTCCTGACCATCTGGTCTCACCAATTAGCTTTAATCATTTCATTTTTTCTTGTCCTAGATGTTTTCCAACAACTTCTATCCATACAGCCATTCTCTTGTATGATGCTTTCACAAAAGTTGCTATATTCTGGAGCAAATTGAAAAAAGAAACTGCAGGCACACGACATTTTGTTGTTTCAGTTATCACCAAATTCAAGTCATGGGCATAGCACCATATATGAAAATGTTGATCAGCCACATCAGCAATTTTACTTTGTAAACCATTATACTGGCCATGGTAGCTTGCAGCGCCATCTGTGCTATCAGATACACATTTTTGGGGGTCAATTTTAAGATGCTGTAATGTTTCAATCAATAGATCAAAAAGTCCCTGTCCTGTACCATCATTACTTGGCACAACTGAAAGTAGTCGCTCACAGATAATACCTTTAAGCACATACCGAATAATAATGCTAAACTGATCGATGGATTAATTATCTTGTGTTGAATCAACCTGAATAGAATAATATTTTGCTTGAGAAACTTCATGACTAATTCTTTCTTGTATCATATTCTTCATAATTTTGATTAACATGTTTATAGTTGTTTTACTCAGGTATGTAACAAGTCCACCACGGCCTTTACTTTGAGCCTTTCCTTGTTGCTCTAACCGTTTGATTCTTTGTTTAGACTTGTTTTGCACTGCAGAAACGTGAGCTGCCATAATGGTGTCATATTTTGCCATCAACTGCACTGTAGCTAAAAAATTGCCATGATTCAGAACCTCATTATATAGAGTGTAGGCCGATTCATTTCTGTGACCTCGAAAAGGAAGTGCTTGCTTGCCTAACATCTTTATGATGCCTATAATCCTCATGACAATACTTCTCTGCTTCAATACTTCTTCTTTCCTTTTAATTAGTGATGCTGCAAAAAATTTATCTAAGGTGCCATCATTAACCACACACTGATATATTGCTGAGCATTTCTGACATGTGTTGTTGTCGATTCATGTAAAGTCAAGCTCTGGCTAATACACCTGTAGTCACTAAAGCCACGTACAATGGGTGATGGATTACAAGTGTTGGGAAACTCAAAGGCTAAACAGTGTGAACAATATAAGCATCTATTTTCTTTATTATATGTTAGCCATTTTCTTGGGACTGAGTCATTCATAATTTTCCTCTCATACAAACGAGCATCAAATGGCAGATCATCAAGTGGCTGAAGTGGATGTTCAGCAAAAAACTGTTTTAGCTTTGCTCGTGATGGACATTGGAAGATTCCAGTAATTGATCTTTCATTTTCTTGCGTAGGTTCATTTAGGGGCTGGTTTAGCTCACTGGGCTAAATCGCTGGCTTTTAAAGCAGACCAAGCAGGCCAGCAGCACGGTTCGATTCCCGTACCAGCCTCCCCGGACAGGCGCCGGAATGTGGCAACTAGGGGCTTTTCACAGTAACTTCATTGAAGCCTACTCGTGACAATAAGCGATTTTCATTTTCATTTTCATTTCATCTACAGGATGTGCTTCAGAAA
Source organism: Scyliorhinus canicula (assembly GCF_902713615.1). Taxonomy (NCBI): domain Eukaryota; kingdom Metazoa; phylum Chordata; class Chondrichthyes; order Carcharhiniformes; family Scyliorhinidae; genus Scyliorhinus; species Scyliorhinus canicula. The sequence goes on along the minus strand of NC_052155.1, from coordinate 53,456,374 downwards.
CCAAGTCATTTATGCTTGAAGGAATATCTGATTCCCTGTCACTAGTTGAAGCTATGTGTTCAGATGTTGCAACTACAGGCAGTACAGATACCGGAACAAGGAAGCCAGAAGAAATATTGGGCCTGGGTTGATTAGTAATGGATGCACTTATATTTGTCTCTACATTCAAAGTAGCTCTTCTCTGTTCTTGTAACTCGCATGTCATTGCATCATCACCATGAGCATTGTTTCTTGCTTCTTGATTATTTGTTGCAGAACTGGATATTGATGTGGATTGTGCTTGTGGTATTATAAACTCTGTAATAGGCCTGCATCGCTTGGCTGATTCCTTCCTTTCTGTTTCTTTTTGTTCTTTGCATTTTAGTGACCCAGATTTATGCTTTTTCTTTTCCATGCTGGTGGGGGTAATATTCCTGAAATAAAAACTTAATTAAAAATAGCCCACATTGGGAAAAATGAATATTGCTGGTTGCAAGAATAACTTGAAGGAACGCCAGATAAACCCCTACTTGATAAAAAATATAAAATAACTTACTTACACTTCAATAGCCATATTCATTAGTCAATACTACTGTGGCCTATGCAGCTTCAGAAGAGGAGACAATCCACTGTCCAGTGTTCACACCAGCAAGCAACTGAGAAAACTGTTGAAACTTAGGAGTTTGGTCCGACTATAGTAAGACATTAAGAATGGTCCCACGACCAAAGTTAACATGTCCAGTTTGACACCAGTGTTGTGTTACAAGTCGCAACCCTTTGAGTTTACCGATCATGGCTTATCACTTCAATATCTTTGACCTCATGATTCACGGTCAAAGGTACCGCTTCTCCTTTTCGGTGACCTCACGACCCTATGTACTGCTTGATATCCTAACACTGCTTCGTTCCTTCATACACTGGGGCTGGTTTAGCTCACAAGGCTAAATCGCTGGCTTTTAAAGCAGGCCAAGCAGGCCAGCAGCACGGTTCGATTCCCGTACCAGCCTCCCCGGACAGGCGCCGGAATGTGGCGACTAGGGGCTTTTCACAGTAACTTCATTGAAGCCTACTCGTGACAATAAGCGATTTTCATTTCATTTCATTTCACTGAGTGATTATTTGTTTGCGTCTTTATTGCATTTTTATTTGGTATTGCTCTTTTAAAAACAATTATATTTTATTAAGTTAGAATACAAATCTCAGGAAAGAAGTTGGAGATTTATTTATCTAATTAATTATAATTTTTAAGGGCCCTTCAGAGATTCACGGGCCCCTTCTTGGCTCTCCGGGCCCGGACCGATGTACCGGCTGAACCAAGACTACTGCTTGATATCCTTTGAAGTTGCCGACCATCTCAAATCACGAATTGTAACTTTATCTTTAAATTCACACACTCTTGCTGAAAACATGGAATTTCCTTAATTATGCCCGACCCGGGCCCCCCTATTCCACATCCTTCCACTACCTCCCCTGCTTGGTTCCTTTTCATGCACTGCTTATTTGTGTCCTGTTCTCTTTTTTTTCTTATTCCTTTTTATTATTAAAACAGTTGTCTGTGTTTGTTTCTTTATGGCATTTTTATTTGATATAGGTGGCCCACTTCATCAGGGGCCCACTTGCCATCAGGCAAGCTGACACCCTGGCCAGTCCGCCACTGCTCCTGCCGCCGTGCCGTTCACCGGCACAATATACACCAACTGATCCGGCGCATCAGCTCCATAAGGACATAAGGGAACCGAAGAGACTTCAACATCCTCCATCTGCTTCTCCTTCTCTGTCTCATTCCTTACCGAGGGGGGTCTTCGGATTTTAGAGGGGAGGAATGTAATATCCTGCAAAGGGCCCATGGGGTGGGAATGCATGTCTATCCCATGCTCCTTGCGGAGTATAAACTCTCCATTAGGTGCGGGGTATCTCAATTACCTAAAGTATATAAGGTCGGTCAACAAGACACCGACCAGAGAGGTACCTGATAGGGATCTACTGGGGCGTGTAAATGTGCTGTTTGTAAATAAAACTTTGTTCTTATTTTTACTTGGTTTGAACTCCCGCGCCCTGACTAAACTTTAATGTCGGACTGTATGACATGAAGCCCACAAACAGCACAACCCCCAGTCCTTCCTGTCCTCTGTCACAGCAGTCTTAGAAGACAGCAATCGGGAGAGCCTGGATATACTGCTAACTCTGGATGTGTTTACTGAGGTTTTTGAGAACTTCAAGAAAAATAAAGCTCCCAGAAATTGGCTATGTGGGATTGGATTGGCCCAGACCTGTTGGAGGTATTCAAGAGCTTCTGGTTGGGAGCATGTCAGAATCCATGAGAAAAGGCATCAACACCCTCATCGACAAGTAGAAAGGTAAAGGGTAGGAAATTATAAATCAGCAACCCATTTCACTGTTGAATGTGGGCTATAACATTTTGGTTAAGGTCATCGCCAATCGGGTCAGGTCTGCTCTGGTGTCAGTAGTCCACCCTGACCAGACCTGCTTTGCACCAAGTGGGAATATCTCTGATAGCCTCGCACTTCTCAGGCAGTGGAGACACTTGAGTCAAAGCCTCCTTGTAAATGGGCAACGTCATGGTCTTCTGTTCAGACCTGTCGGTGCGCAGGTTGACCGCATCTGCAATGAGTTCCAACTGGCCTTGGATGCCAAGATCAAGATGTAGAATCATTCTGGGTAGAAATAAGACAGAACAAGAGAAAGAAGTCCCTGGTGGGAGTAATCTATAGGTCCCCTAAAACTAGTTCAACAGTAGGATGCAGTATAAACCAGGAAATACTGGGGGCTTGTAAGAAAGGTACAACAATAATCATGGGTCATTTTAATATGCATATTCACTGGAATAATCAAATTGCCAAGAGTAGCCTAGAGGGAGATTTTATGCAGTGTATTAGAGATTATTTTTTGGAACAATATATTGTGGAACCAACCAGGGCACAGGCTGTTTAGGAATTACTATTGTGTCATGAGATGGGATTAATTAATACTCTTGTAATAAAGAATCCTTTACGGAAAGTGATCATTGCATGCTTGAATTTCAAATTCAGTTTGAGGGCAATGGACTTCAGTCGCACACTCGTGTTCTGGTGTTAAACCAAGGCATGAGGACAATTTTGGCCCGAGTGGACTGGGCAGAAAGACTAAAAGGTAGGACAGTTGATGAACACTGGCAGATATTTAAGGCGATATTCAATTCCTCCCAACTAAAATATGTTCCAGAGAGAAAGAAAGAGTGTAAGAGGGGGAAATTGCAATATAGCTATGCAAGGAAGTTAAAGACAGTATACAGCAAAAACTGAGGTATACCATATTGCAAAGGCCAGTGGCAGGCTGGAGGATTGGGAAACTTTTAAAGATCAACAGACGGAAGCTAAAAAAGTAACAAAAAGAGCAAATGTAAATTATGAAAGAAATCTAGTGCAAAATATAAGTATACTTCCATAAGTATGCAAAATATAAGTATGCTTCCATAAGTATACAAAAGGGGAAGAGAGTAGCTAAAGTCAACATTGGTTCCTTAGCGAATGAGACTGGGGAGCTAATAATGCGGGACATAGAAATGGCAGACACAAAATCAATATTTTGCCACAGTTTTCACGGTAGAGGATACTCGAACCATCCCAATGGTAACAGGATATGCAGAGGCTGTTGAAAAGGAGTAACTTAAAACAATCATTAAAACCATTCATGAAAAAGTACTGAGGAAGCTATTGGGATCCAAGGCAGACAAGTCCACTGAACTTGATGGCCTACATCTAGGGTCCGAAAAGGAAGTGACGGCAGAGATGGTGGATCCATTGGTTACAATATTCCAAAATTCCCTGGATTCTGGAAAGGTTCCAGCGCATTGAAAAAAGGTTAATGTTCAAAAAGGGAGAAAGACAGAAAATAGGAAACGAAAGACCAGTTAGTTTAACGTCTGTCATTGGGAAACTGTTCAAATCCATTATTCAGAAAGTAGTAATGGAACATTTGGAAAGTCAAAATGCAATCCGTCAGAGTCAGCATGGTTTTATCAAGGCTAAATTGTGTTTGACTAATTTGCTGGGGTTCTTTAAAGATGTAAAAAAACAAAGTGGATAATGGGGGTCCTATAAATATAGTGCATCTGGACTTCAAGAGGTATTTGATAAAGTGCCGCACTAAAGGTTAATATACAAGATAAGGGATTGGGGGTAAAATATTAGCTTGGAGAAATGATTGGCTAACCAACAGAAAGCAGAGAGTGGGGATGAATGGGTATTTTTCTGGTTGGCAAGCTGTAACTAGTGGTGGGCTGCAGGGTTCGATCCTTGGGCTATTTACAATCTATATTAATGACTTGAATGCAAGGATAGAAAGTACTTCATTCAGATAGCAGACAGCATTAAAATAGGTGTAAAAACAATTGCACATAAATTTACAAATGGACCTGGAGAGGTTCAGTGAGTGGGCCAAGGTTTGGGTTTGGCAGGTGGAATTTGATGTGGAAAGGTGTGAGGTCATTAATTTTGATTGGAGTGATAAAAAGCCAATTTATTGTCTAAATGGAGAGAAACTTCAAAATGCTCCTGTGCAGAGGGACCTGGGTGTCCTTGTGCATGAATCACAGAAAGTTAATATACAGTTGCAGCAGGTAATGAGGAGGACAAATGGAATTTTGGCATCCATTGTGTTTGGAATAGAGTATAAAAATAGGGAAGTGCTGTTGCAACTGTGTAGGGTAATGGCGAGACCTTATCTCGAGTACTGGGTACAGTTTTAGACCCCTTGAACAATTCAAAGAAGGTTCAGCAGATTGATTTCAGGGGTGAAGGACTTGTCTTATGAAGAGAAATGGAGCAGTTTAGGCCTATATCCGCTGGAGTTTAGAAGAATGAGAGGAGATCTAATTAAGGTATATAGATGCTAAACGGGATTGACAGAGTCGGCATCCTACGTTTTAGGCTTGGGGTGGCAGACTTGGCATAATATCCACTCATGTATAACATGAGATGCAGACAGGCAGTGATTGACACACAGGATAACCAATGAACACACACGGCACAGAACAACCAATTACCAGACAGGACACCACCACTATAAAGCCCACAGGGCATTAAAGCTCGCCCTCTCTCACAGGACACGGCTGGGGAGATAGTCACAGCGCACAGGCCAATGAACATCACCACCATGTGATCGAGAGTTAGTCTGGTCAAGCCAGTAGGAGGTTATCAGTTAGGTTAATAGAGTGTCAACCCACAGCAGATTATGTACAGCAATCAACAGGTTCAATAAAACAGTGTTGGACCATTTCCTGTGTCGGAAGCCTGTTTCTCGTTTTACTGTATCCAGTTGCAGTCGATGTTAGACCAACACAGATAACACATCAAGACTTAAAACAGAAATGAGGAGGAATTACTTCACTCAAAGGATCATGAATCAGTGGAATTCTCTACCCCAGGGTTCAGTGGACGCTGGATTTAATCAAATTTAAAGAGGAGGTAGATAGGTTTTTATTCTTAGTGGGATGAAGGGTAATCGTGATTCGGTAGGAAGGTGGAGATGAAGCTGGGATGAGATAAGCCATAATCATATTGAATGGTGGAGCAGGTTTAAGGGGCTTAATTACCTACTCCTGGTTCTTATGTTCTTCTGTAAATCGTGGTAAGAGTGAGGCTATGTTCTTTGGGAACTGGGCTGATCAATCCCTTGTCCCCTTCCCCGTCAGGTCAGATGGCCTGAGTGTACTGGGGATATGGTTCGGAAGGATCAGGGCATATATTAGAAAGTAGAAGAGCAAACAGGGATAAAGGAACAAAAACTAGGTATGTGGGAGTGACATTCCCTCTCCATTGCAGGTAAGAATCTGGTCATAGGAACATGAAAAAAAGGAACAGGATTGGGCCATGCAGCCCATTGAGCCTGTTCCACCATGGCTGAGTGGATACTTCAATGCTGTTTACACCCACCATCGCCATAACCCTTGATACAGAATCAATGGACACGAAACATAGGTGTAGTCCAAAACGAAAGGCTTTAATCAGCAAGAAGTGTGCCCAGCAGCAGTACAGAAATGACCTGGCTGCTGGGGCACACGGGCTCTTATACCCCATCTCGTAGGCGGGGCTACCTTCCTCTCGACCAATGAGAATACAGAAGACACGATACTTGGGCCAATGGGCAGCGAGCCCTCTGCACCAATGGCAGCTCACACTCCCAGGTACCGTAATACCCCTAGTCATACTACCACAACCCTTTACGTTATTGTTAATCAGAAATTTATCAATCTCTGTTTTAAACATACACAATGACTGAGCTTTCACGGCCCTCTGGGTAGAGAATTCCAAGGATTCACAACTCTCTGTGTGAATAAATTTCTCTTCATCTCAGTCCTAAGTGGCATCCCCTTTATTTTGAAATTATGCTCCCTGGTTCTAGACTCCCTAACCAGGGGAAGCATCTTTCCTGCATCTATCCTGTCTATTCCTTGAAGTATTTTGTAGGTTTCAATGAGATCACCTCTCATTCTTTGAAACTCTGGAGAATGCAGGCCGAGTTCTCCCAATGTCTCTGCAGAAGACAGTCCCGACATCCCCAGAATAAGTCTGGCGAACATTTGTTGCACTCTCTCCTTGGCAATAATATCCTTTCTGAGGTAAGGGGACCAGAATTGCACACAGTACTCAAGGCGCAGTTCAACCAAGCTCCGATACAATTGAACAAAGACCTCACTGCTCCTGTACTCAAATCCTCTTGGAATGAAGGCTAACATTCCATTAACCTTCCTAATAGTCTGCTGTTCCTGCATGCTACCCTTCAGTGACTTATGGACAAGACACCCAGGTTCCTTATACATCTACGCTTTCAAATTTCTTACCATTTAGGAAATACTCTGCACATCTGTTCCTTCTACCAAAATGGATTGCCTCATTTTTTTCTGCATTATATTCCGTCTGCCATGTTCTTCCCCACTCAGTAATCTGTCCACATTCTCCTGTAGCTGTTTTACACAGTACACATACCCACCTAACTTTTTACCATCCACAAATTTGGTAATATTACATTTGGTCCCCACATCCAAATATTGTGAACAGCTGGGGCCCACGAACTGATCCTTGCATTACCCCACTAGCCACCGACTGCCAAATTGAGAATGACCCATTTATTCCTACTCTGTTTTCTGCCCGTTCGGCAATCCTCAATCCATGTATATTGCCTCCTATCCCATGTGCTTTAAGTTTGCTAATTAACCTCCAATGGGGGACTTTATCAAAAGCCTTCTGAAAGTCTCAATATACTACGTCCATTGACTCTCCTTTCTCAATTTTGTTCTCAACATCTTCTAAAAGACACCAAGTTCGTCAAACATGAGTTTCCATTTATAAAACCATGCTGACTGTGCCCAATCAGATTATGATTGTCCAAGTGTTTCTTTATCACGTTCTTTATAATAGATTCCAGCATTTTCCCTACCACAGATGTAAGGCTAACATGTTTGTAGTTCTCTGTTTTCTCTCTCTCTAGCTTTTAAAAAAAATAAATTTAAAGTACCCAATTCTTTTTTTCCCAATTAAGGGGCAATTTAGCGTGGCCAATCCACCTACCCTGCACATCTTTGCGTTGTGGGGGTATGACCCACGCAGACACGGGGAGAATGTGCAAACTCCACACAGACAGTGACCCGGGGCTGGGATCAAACCCCAGGTCCTCAGCGCCATGAGGCAGCAGTGCTAACCACTGCGCCACGTGCCACTCTCTCTCGCTCCCTTCTTAACTAGTGGGGTGATATTTGATACTTTGCAATCTTCAAGAAACATTCTAGAATCTATAGATTTTTGGAAGATAATCACCGATCTCTTTTTAAAAAAAATTTTATTCAAATTTTCAAATTTTCACAAAAAAGAAAATAATAACAGAAAATTCTAAGAACAAGAAAAAAACAGCCCCCCCCCGCCGTAACTACAAAAGAGAAACAATAAATTAACACCCGTCATTGGCAAAAAGCAGATATGCAACCCAAAACAAAAACAAAGAGACCACCCCCCCCCCCCCCCCCCCCCCCCACCACCACCACCACCTCCCCCCTCCCCCCGCCGGGTTGCTGCTGCTGCTGACCTTTTGTTTTTACCGTTCTGCCAGGAGATCTAGGAATGGTTGCCATGTCCTGAAAAACCCCTGCACTGACCCCCTTAGGGCAAATTTCACCCTCTCCAATTTAATAAACCCAGCCATATCGTTGACCCAGGCCTCCACGCTTGGGGGCCTCGCATCCTTCCACTGAAGAAGAATCCTCCGCCGGGCTACTAGGGACGCAAAGGCCAGAACACCGGCCTCTTTCGCCTCCTGCACTCCCGGCTCCACTGCAACCCCAAATATTGCGAGTCCCCAGCCTGGATTGACCTTGGATCCTACCACCCTCGATACCGTCCTTGCTACACCCTTCCAAAATTCCCCCAGCGCTGGGCATGCCCAGAACATGGTTTGCTGGGCTCCCTGAGTACCTAATACACCTGTTCTCAGTCCCAAAAAACCGGCTCATCCTTGTCCCGGTCATATGAGCCCTATGCAGCATCTTAAACTGTATGAGGCTAAGCCTCGCACACGAAGAGGAGGAGTTCACGCTTTCTAGGGCATCCGCCCACGTCCCCCCCTTAATCTCCTCACCCAGCTCCTCCTCCCATTTATCTTTCAGCTCCTCCACCGAGGCCTCGTCTACCTCCTGCATCTCCTGGTACACTTCCGAGATCCTCCCCTCTCTAACCCATACCCCCGAGAGCACCCTGTCCTGGACCCCACGCGGCGGCAGCAGGGGGAACCCCACCACCTGCCGCCTGACAAACGCCCTTACTTGCATGTACCTAAAGGTGTTCCCCGGGGGGACCCTGAACTTCCCTTCCAGCTCACCCAGGCTCGCAAACTTCCCGTCTATGAACAGGTCCCCCAGCCTCCTGACACCTGCCCTGTGCCAACTCAGGAACCCGCCATCAATTCTCCCCGGAACAAACCGGTGGTTCCCCCATATCAGGGACCCCATCGAGGCCCCCACCTCCCCCCTGTGCCGCCTCCATTGCCCCCAAATCTTGAGGGTAGCTGCCACCACCGGGCTCGTGGTATACCTCGTCGGAGGGAGCGGCAGCGGCGCCGTTGCCAGCGCTTCCAGGCTCGTACCCACACAGAATGCTATCTCCAGCCTCTTCCATGCCGCCCCCTCCCCGTCCATTACCCACTTATGCACCATCGCTGCGTTGGCAGCCCAATAATACCCACAGAGGTTGGGCAATGCCAGCCCCCCCCCCATCCCTGCCCCGCTCCAAGAACACCCGTCTCATCCTTGGAGTCCCGTGTGCCCACACAAACCCCGTAATGCTCCTGTTAACCCGCCTGAAAAAGGCCTTCAGGATAAGGATGGGGAGGCACTGGAACAGGAACAGAAATCTCGGGAGCACCGTCATCTTGACTGACTGCACCCTACCCGCCAAAGACAGCGGCAGCATGTCCCTCCTCTGAAACTCCTCCTCCATTTGCTCCACCAGCCTTGTGAGGTTTAGCTTATGCAAGGCCCCCCAGCTCCTGGCCACCTGAACCCCCAAGTACCTGAAGCTCCTCTCCGCCCTTTTCAGTGGGAGCCTCCCAATCCCCCCCTCCTGGTCCCCCGGGTGTACCACAAACAGCTCTCTTTTCCCAAAGTTAAGCTTATACCCTGAGAAAACCCCAAATTCCCAGAGAATCCCCATCACCACCGGCATTCCCCCCACCGGGTCCGCCACAGACAACAATAGGTCATCCGCATAGAGCTACACTCGGTGCTCCTCCCCACCCCGGACCAGCCCCCTCCAATCCCCCAACTCCCTCAGCGCCATAGCCAGGGGTTCAATTGCCAGCGCAAAAAGTAGGGGGGACAGGGGACACCCCTGCCTCGTCCCTCGGTATATTCGAAAATACTCCGACCTCCTCTTATTCGTGGCCACACTCGCCATCGGGGCCTCATACAACAGCCTCACCCAACTGACAAACCCCTCCCCAAACCCGAACCTTTCCAGCACCTCCCACAAGTACCCCCACTCGACCTTATCAAAGGCCTTCTCCGCATCTAGCGCCACCACTATCTCCGCCTCCCCTTCCACCGCCGGCATCATAATAACGTTCAAGAGCCTCCGTATATTAGTGATCAGTTGCCTCCCCTTCACAAACTCCGTTTGATCCTCGTGGATAACCTGCGGCACACAATCTTCTATCCTCGCGGCCATGATCTTTGCCAACAACTTGGCGTCCACATTCAGGAGTGAGATCGGCCTGTATGAACCACACTGCAGTGGATCCTTGTCTCGCTTAAGGATCAAGGAGATTGAGACATTGTCAGGGGCAAAGCCCCCCCCTCCCTCGCCTTGTTGAAGGTCCTAACCAACAGGGGGCCCAGCAGGTCTGCATACGCCTTGTAAAATTCAACCGGGAACCCATCCGGCCCCGGCGCCTTCCCCGACTGCATGTTCCCTATTCCTTTAACCAGCTCCTCAAGCTCAACTGGCGCCCCCAGACCCTCCACCCGTCCTTCCTCCACCCTCGGAATCTCAGCCGGTCCAAAAAGCGCCCCATCCCCCCCTTCTCCGCCGGAGGTTCGGACCGATATAGTCTCTCATAAAAGTCCCTGGAGACCCCATTAATGTCTACCCCCCTCCGCACCACATTTCCTCCCCGGTCCTTAACTCCACCAATCTCCCTGGCCGCATCCCGCTTACAGAGCTGGTGTGCCAGCATCCTACTCGCCTTCTCCCCATACTCGTACACAGCACCCTGAGCCTTCCTCCATTGAGCCTTTCTGGTGGTCAACAAGCCAAACTCAGCACGAAGGCTGCGCCGCTCCCTCAGCAATCCCTCCTCCGGGGCCTCGGCGTACCTCCTGTTCACCCTCACCACCTCCCCCACCAATCTCTCCCTTTCTCTCTGCTCCCCTCTCTCCCTGTGGGCCCGAATGGAGATCAACTCACCCCGAACCACCGCCTTCAGCGCCTCCCAGACCGTCCCCACTTGGACCTCCCCATTATTGTTGGCCTCCAGGTACCTCTCGATGTATCCTCGAACCCACCCCCTCACCACCTCGTCCGCCAGCAGCCCCACCTCCAAGCGCCACAACAGGTGCTGGTCCCTCTCCTCCCCCAGCTCGAGGTCCACCCAATGCGGGGCATGGTCAGAAATGGCTATCGCCGAGTACACAGCATCTACTACCCCCGCAATCAAACCCTACTCAAAACAAAGAAGTCGATCCGGGAGTAGGCCTTATGCACATGGGAGAAGTATGAAAATTCCCTGGCCCTTGACCTCGCGAACCTCCAAGGATCCACCCCTCCCATCTGGTCCATAAACCCACTCAGCACCTCAGCCGCCGCTGGCCTCCTGCCCGTCCTGGACATGGATCGATCCAGTGGCGGATCCAGCACCGTGTGGAAATCCCCCCCCCCATTATCAGGCCCCCGACCTCCAAATCTGGAATCCGGCCCAAAACGCGCCGCATGAAACCCGCATCATCCTAATTCGGGACGTATACATTGACCAGCACCACCCACTCCCCATGCAGCTTGCCACTTACCATCACATACCTCCCGCCGCTGTCTGCCACCACACTCGACGCCTCAAATGACACCCTCTTCCCCACCAGGATCGCCACCCCCCGATTTTTTGCATCCAGCCCCGAATGAAACACTTGGCCCACCCATCCCTTCCTCAACCTAACCTGATCCGCCACCTTCAGGTGCGTCTCCTGAAGCATAGCCACGTCCGCCTTCAGCCCCCTCAGGTGCGCGAACACGCGGGACCGTTTGACCGGCCCATTCAGTCCTCTCACATTCCAGGTGATCAGCCGGATCGGAGGGCAACCTGCCCCCCTCCCCCGTCGACTAGCCATCACCCTTCTGTAGTCCGCCACATGCCTGTGACCCCCGCTCAGCCCGTTCCCCACAGCAACAGACCGCCATCCTGATCCCCTCTGCACGCTCCAGCTCCTTCTTGGCCATTCCAGCAGCAACCCGGTATCCCCCCACTCTTCCCCCCCCCCCCCCCCCCCCCCCCCCCCCCCCCCCCCCCCCCCCCCCCCAAGCTAGGGCCCCCCTAGCTGCGTAACTCTGGTCATTGTACTTCCGTAAGTCAGCCGATTCCTGCTGACCCCGGCTGCTCCCACCACCCCAATTACCCTCTCCAGTGTCCCCCAACCATTCCCCCAATGCCGACCCCGCCCCCTGCTTCTCCAGCGCGGGAGAGAGGCCTGCGCCCCCATCCCAAGCCCCGCCCCCGACCCAAAACACGGGAAGACAGGCACAATGACCCAACAGGACCACGAACCCCACCCAAACCCGTAACCAGTGAAATATTAAAAATCCCCAACATGATATGATAAAACACCCAAGTAAACAGATAACAGTCCCGAAAAGCAGAAAAGAAAAGGCAAGACAGCAAAAAAAAACATCGTCCAATAGAACCAAAAAGTGCGAAAGGATATCAAGGAGGACAAAGCCTCCCGGCTGCGTACAACGTTCCCCAGCCCCCAGTCCTCAGTTCAAGTCCAGCCTCCTCCGGGGAGTCAAAATAAAGTTGGCGGTCTTTATAAGTGACCCACAGGCGTGCCGGCTGTAACAGGCCAAACTTGACCCCCTTCTTGTGGAGCACTGCCTTCTCCCGGTTAAACCCAGCCCTTCTCTTCGCCACCTCCGCACTCCAGTCCTGGTAAATCCTGATCTCCGTATTCTCCCACTTACTACTCCTCTCCCTCTTCACCCAACGAAGCACACACTCATGGTCGACCAAGTGTTGAAATCGGACCAGCACCGCTCTGGGTGGCTCGTTCGGCCCAGGCTTCCGCAGCCACACCCGATGGGCACTCTCCAGCTCCAGGGGTCCCCGGAACGCCCATCAGCGAGTTCAGCATCAGGACCACATAGGCCCCCAAATCCAAACCTTCCAGCCCCTCCGGGAGGCCCAAAATCCGCAGATTCTTCTGGTGTGAACGGTTCTCCATCTCCTCCATCCTTGTCAACCATTTCTTCTGAAGCACCTCGTGCGACTCCACTTTCACCGCCAGGCCGAGGAGTTCGTCCTCGTTCGTCGAAGCCTTTTGCTGCAGCTCCCGAATCTCCGCCGCCTGAGCCGTCTGAGTCGCCCCGAGCCTGTCCAGCGATGCCCTCAACGGCTCCAGGATTTCAGCTTTTAGTTCCTGGAAGGAGCACAGCAGCAGCTCCTGCTGCTCCCTCGCCCACTGCTGCCACGCTGCCGGTTCCCCGCCCACCGCCATCTTGTCCTTTTTGCCTCGCACCTTCTTCTGCTGCAAAGTTGATTTTCTGGTCGCTCCACTTCTAGTCCAACAGACACAAAGTAATCATTTTTTAGCTTTCTGCCATTTCTCTATTCCCATTCTCAATTCTCGTGACTGCCTGAAATGGACCCACATCTGTCCTAGGCAAACACTTCCTTTTGACCTACCTTGTGAAGCTTTTAAAGTCTGTTTTTATGTTTTTTGCAAGTTTTCATTAATACCTTGCTCTCCTTTTCTTTATAAGTTTCTTGGCCTTCCTTTGCTGTATTCTAAAAACCTTCCAATCCTCAGATAACTACCATTTCTGGCAACTCTGAAGCTTTTTCTTTTGATCTGATACAATCCTTAACTTCCTTTGTCAGCCACAATTGAATGGCTTTCTTTGTGGTTTTTGCACCCTGAAGGAATGTATAGGTGCAGTACGCTATGTAATAGTTATTTGAAGATGTTCCATTGCCTTTGCACAGTCATACCTTTCAGTGCATCTTCCCAATCTACCTGAGCCAATTTGTCCCTCATGCCTTCATAGTTTCCTTTATTAAACTTTAACACGTTGGCTTGAGATTGAACTTCCTGACTTTAAAACAAAATTCTATCATATTGTGGCCACTCGGGCCGACACTGGGTCACTGTCCATGTGGAGTTTGCACATTCTCACTGCATGGGTCTCACCCTCATAACCCAAAATGTTGTGCAGTGTACGTGAATTGGCCATGCTAAATTGCCCCTTCATTGGGGGAAAAAAATGGGTGTTCCAAATTTATAATTTAAAAAAAATAATAATAATGTGGCCAATCGGAGGCGGCATGTGGCGCAGTAGTTAGCAATGGGACTGCGGGTCTAAGGACCCGAGTTTGAATCTCGGCCCTGGGTCACTGTCCGTGAGGAATTTGCACATTCTCCCCACATCTGCGTGGGTTTCATAAGAACATAAGAACTAGGAGCAGGAGTAGGCCATCTGGCCCCTCGAGACTGCTCCGCCATTCAATGAGATCATGGCTGATCTTTTGTGGGCTCAGCTCCACTTTCCGGCCCGAACACCATAACCCTTAATCCCTTTATTCTTCAAAAAACTATCTATCTTTACCTTAAAAACATGTAATGAAGGAGCCTCAACTGCTTCACTGGGCAAGGAATTCCATAGATTCACAACCCTTTGGGTGAAGAAGTTCCTCCTAAACTCAGTCCTAAATCTACTTCCCCTTATTTTGAGGCTATGTCCCCTAGTTCTGCTTTCACCCGCCAGTGGAAACAACCTGCCCGCATCTATCCTATCTATTCCCTTCATAATTTTAAATGTTTCTATAAGATCCCCCCTCATCCTTCTAAATTCCAACGAGTACAGCCCCAGTCTACTCAACCTCTCCTCATAATCCAACCCCTTCAGCTCTGGGATTAACCTAGTGAATCTCCTCTGCACACCCTCCAGTGCCAGTACGTCCTTTCTCAAGTAAGGAGACCAAAACTGAACACAATACTCCAGGTGTGGCCTCACTAACACCTTATACAATTGCAACATAACCTCCCTAGTCTTAAACTCCATCCCTCTAGCAATGAAGGACAAAACTCCATTTGCCTTCTTAATGACCTGTTGCACTTGTAAACCAACCTTCTGTGACTCATGCACTAGCACACCCAAGTCTCTCTGCACAGCGGCATGCTTTAATATTTTATCGTTTAAATAATAATCCCGTTAATTAATTAACCAATCCTCTATCCATGCTACTACTTTACCCTTAATGCCATGCATCTTTATCTTATGCAGCAACCTTTTGTGTGGCACCTTGTCAAAGGCTTTCTGGAAATCCAGATATACCACATCCTTCGGCTCCCCGTTATCTACTGCACTGGTAATGTCCTCAAAAAATTCCACTAAATTAGTTACGCATGACCTTCCCTTTATGAACCCATGCTGCGTCTGCCCAATGGGACAATTTCTATCCAGATGCCTCGCTATTTCTTCCTTGATGATAGATTCCAGCATCTTCCCTACTACCGAAGTTAAGCTCACTAACCTATAATTTCCTGCTTTCTGCCCACCTCCTTTTTTAAACAGTGGTGTCACGTTTGCTAATTTCCAATCCACCGGGACCACCCCAGAGTCTAGTGAATTTCGGTAAATTATCACTAGTGCATCTGCAATTTCCCTAGCCATCTCTTTTAGCACTCTGGGATGCATTCCATCAGGGCCAGGAGACTTGTCTACCTTTAGCCCCATTAGCTTGCCCATCACTACCTCCTTAGTGATAACAATCCTCTCAAGGTCCTCACCTGTCATAGCCTCATTTCTATCAGTCGCTGGCATGTTATTTGTGTCTTCCACTGTGAAGACTGACCCAAAAAACCTGTTCAGTTCCTCAGCCATTTCCTCATTTCCCATTATTAAAACTCCCTTCTCATCCTCTAAAGGACCAATATTTACCTTAGCCACTCTTTTTTGTTTTATATATTTGTAAAAACTTTTACTGTCTGTTTTTATATTCTGAGCAAGTTTACTCTCATACTCTATCTTACTCTTCTTTATAGCTTTTTTAGTAGCTTTCTGTTGCCCCCTAAAGATTTCCCAGTCCTCTAATCTCCCAGCAATCTTTGCCACTTTATATGCTTTTTCCTTCAATTTGATACTCTCCCTTATTTCCTTAGATATCCACGGTCGATTTTCCCTCTTTCTTCCGTCCTTCCTTTTTGTTGGTATAAACCTTTGCTGAGCACTGTGAAAAATCGCTTGGAAGGTTCTCCACTGTTCCTCAACTGTTCCACCATAAAGTCTTTGCTCCCAGTCTACCTTAGCTAGTTCTTCTCTCATCCCCTTGTAATCTCCTTTGTTTAAACACAAAACACTAGTATTTGATTTTACTTTCTCACCCTCCATCTGTATTTTAAATTCCATCATATTGTGATCGCTCCTTCCGAGAGGATCCCTAACTATGAGATCATGAATCAATCCTGTCTCATTACACAGGACAAGATCTAGGACCGCTTGTTCCCTCGTAGGTTCCATCACATACTGTTCTAGGAAACTATTGCGGATATTACATATCTATAAACTCCTCCTCAAGGTTGCCTTGACCGACCTGGTTAAACCAATCGACATGTAGATTAAAATCCCCCATGATAACTGCTGTACCATTTCTACATGCATCAGTTATTTCTTTGTTTATTGCCTGCCCCACCATAACGTTACTATTTGGTGGCCGATAGACTACTCCTATCAGTGACTTTTTCGCCTTACTATTCCTGATTTCCACCCAAATGGATTCAACCTTATCCTCCATAGCACCGATGTCATCCCTTCACCCCAAATCCCAAAGATGTGCAGGATAGGTGGATTGGCCATGCTAAATTGCCCCGCGTCTGCGTGGGTTTCACCCCCACAACCCAAAGATGTGCAGGTTACATGGATTGGCCATGCTAAATTGCCCCTCAATTGGAAAAAAAAAATTGGGTCCTCTAAATTTATTTTAAAATAATAAGGATGCTTAAGGCACATAATTGTAAAAGTATGTATCTCCAAAGGAAGGGGGATGTGGTGATATGCGTATCGGCATATCTCTGTATAACTGTACATAGTTGTACCAATGTATATATTTGTATATAATAGCACCACTGTACATAGCCACTGACCAATACATGTAGGGATAGTTCTGACCTCCCACCAGCAGGTGGAACCAGACACTGACACAGACATATATATATATGGGATGGAAGGGAGGTGTGTACTTGGCAGTAGGATGGACAAGAGGACAAGCATCTCCCTCCATGGTTTTACAGTAATGGAGACGGAATCGTTTGTCCATAGAAATGCATGGTTATCAAGAATAAGTACTTGTAAGAATATCTGGTGCCGGGGATAAGGGCCACCAAGCTAGCTGGATGAGCTAGCTCTCGGACGCGCAGTGGGGGATGTGCATTTGGTTGGTTTAGGAAAGGGATTGGGTTACAAGGTATTGTTGCTAGCGGGGGAGGGTGGTGAATGTTCTGCTGGCGAGGGAGGGACTTGGGCTGAGGGACAGGGAGGAGGTCGGGGTCGGGGGCTGCCTGGGGATGGACCGGTGGAGGTGCGGATCACGGGCTTGTTGCGGGCCTAGAAAAGGGGATGGCTGATCAGCGGAGTGGGGTGGCAGCCAACTAGGCTGATCATCTGGAATGTTCGAGGGTTAAATGGGCCGGTCAAAAGGGCACGTGTGTTCGCGCATCTTAGGGGACTGAAGGCGGACGTGGTAATGTTGCAGGAGACACACCTTAAGGTAATGTACCAGGTTGGACTGAGGAAAGGCTGGGTCAGTCAAGTGTTTTATTCAGGACTAGATTCAAAGCCTCGAGGGGTCGCGATCCTGATCAATAAGCGGGTGGTGTTTGAGGAGGGTAGAATAGTCTCGGACGTGGGAGGTCGGTATATTATGGTCAGTGGGAAACTGGAGGGGATGCAGGTGGTATTAGTGAATGTATATGCGCTGAATTGGGATGATGTGGATGATGTTTATAACGAGGATGCTGGGGAAGACACCGGACCTGGACTCGCACAGGTTGGTCATGGGAGGGGACTTCAACACAGTTATTGACCCTGGCTTGGACCGGTCAAGCACGAAGGTGCCAGCAATGGCAAAGGAACTAAGAGGGTTCATGGAGCTGATGGGGGGGTGGATCATGGAGGTTTGGGCAGCCGAGGGCGAAGGAGTTCTCTTTCGACTCACACGTGCCTGAAGTGTACTTCCGGATTGATTTCTTTATTTTGAGCAGGGCCTTGCTGGCTGAGGTAGTGGGCATGGGTTATTCGGCGATTGCAATCTCAGACCATGCTCTGCACTGGCTTGACCTGCAGGTTAGTAAAGATAGTAATCAGCACCCGCACTGGAGGTTAGATGTGGGACTTTTGGTGGATGAAGGAGTGTGCGAGCGGCTGAGGAAATGCATTCAGAGCTACCTGCAGGTCAATGACACGGGGGAAACCTTTGTAGTGGTAGTTTGGGAAGCACTGAAGGCGGTGGTAAGGGGGAGCTGATCTCGATCCGGGCTCATAGGGAGAAGGTTGACAGGGCAGAGACGGACAGACTGGTAGAGGAGATATTACAGATCGATAGGAGGTATGCGGAGACCTCAGAGGCAGGGCTCCTGAGGGAACAGCGGAGGTTGCAGGCAGAGTTTAGCTTGCTGACCACAGGGAGGGCGGTGGAGCAGCTGAGAAAGGCGAAGGGGGCGATTTATGAACATGGGGAGAAGGCCAGCAGAATGCTTGCACAGCAGCTTAGAAAGAGGGAGGCAGCCAGGGAGATAGGGAAAGTAAAGGATGGTGAGGGGAACCTGGTTGGTGATTCGACAGGGGTGAATAAGGTGTTTCGAGATTTTTACAGCAAGCTGTACAGGTCAGAACCCCCTACGGGGCCGGGGGGGATGAGGCGCTTCTTGGGGGGGCTGAATTTCCCAACGGTGGACGGAGAGTGGGTAGAAGGGCTGGGGGCCCCAATTGGGCTGGAAGAGATAGTGGAGGGTCTGAAGGCCATGCAGGTGGGTAGAGCCCCGGGGCCGGATGGGTACCCAGTGGAGTTTTATAAAAAGTTATCTGGGATATTGGGGCCGGTGTTGATGAGGATGTTCAATGAGGCAAGGAAAGAGGGGTGCTGTTCCCAACGATGTAACAGGCAATGATTTTGCTGATTCTTAAGCGGGACAAGAACCCAGAGCTGTGTGGGTCCTACAGGCCGATTTCCCTGCTGAATATAGATGCCAAGTTGCTGGCCAAAATCTTGTCCTCCAGGATTGAGGACTGTGTTCCGGATGTTATTGGGGAGGACCAGACAGGGTTTGTTAAGGGCAGGCAGTTGGTGGCCAATGTAAGGAGGCTGTTAAATGTGATCATGATCCTCCCGGAAGGTAGGGAGGTTGAAGTAGTGATCGCTATGAATGCAGAAAAGGCTTTTGATCGGGTAGAGTGGGATTATCTGTGGGAGATACTGGGACAGTTCGGATTCGGGCGGGGCTTTATTGACTGGGTCAGGTTACTGTATCAGGCTCCTGTGGCAAGTGTATGGACGAATAGGACAACATCAGACTATTTTAGACCGGGGGACGAGACAGGGATGCTCCCTCTCCCCACTGTTATTTGCGCTGGTTATAGAGCCGTTGGCAATTGCTCTGAGAGCTATAAGGGGCTGGAGGGGACTGTCGGTCGGTGGGGGTGGGGGTGGGGGGGGGGGGGGGGGGGGGGAGGGGGGGGGGGGGTGGAGCACAGGGTTTTGCTCTATGTGGATGATCTGCTTCTGTATGTTTCAGACCCAATAGAGGGGATGGAGGAAATCATGAAGATTTTAGGCGAATTCAGCCGGTTTTCAGTGTATAAGGTAAACATGGATAAGAGTGAGATGTTTGTGGTTCAGGCAAAGGGACAGGAGGGGCGACAGGGGGAGCTGCCGTTTAGGTCAGTAGTAGGTAGTTTTAGGTACCTAGGCATCTACGTGGCGCGGGAATGGGACTGGCTGCATAAATTGAATCTGGCCCGGCTAGTGGACCAAATGAAGGACGATTTCCAGAGATGGGATGCGCTCCCATTGTCACTGGCCGGGAGAGTACAAATGGTGAAAATAACGGTCCTCCCGAGGTTCCTATTTGTATTCCAATGTCTGTCCATTTTTATTCCACGGTCCTTTTTTAAGCGGGTCAACAGGGTGATCACGGGCTTCGTCTGGGCGGGCAAGACCCCGCGGGTAAGGAAGGTAATGCTTGAGCGGAGTCATGGAGAGGGTGGGCTGGCGCTGCCAAATTTTAGCAACTATTACTGGGCGGCTAATATAGCCACGATCAGGAAGTGGGTGGTGGGGGTTGGGTCGGCATGGGTGCGTACGGAGATGGCTTCTTGTAAGTGCACCAGTCTGGGGGCGTTGGTAACTGCGCCTCTGCTACTCCTGTCAGCACAGTACTCCACCAGCCCCATGGTGGTGGCGGCCCTGAGAGTTTGGGGCCAGTGGAGGCGGTATGTGGGAGCAGCGGGAGCATCGGTCTGGGCCCCAATTTGTGATAGTCACCGGTTTGCTCTGGGGAGTATGGATGGGGGGTTCCAGGGGTGGCGGAGAGCGGGGATTGAGAGGATGGGGGATGTGTTCATAGAGGGGAGCTTTCCGAGTATGAAGGCATTGGAGGAAAAGTCTGGGCTGGCGAGGGGAAACAAATTCAGATATCTGCAGGTGTGGGACTTCCTTCGTAAACAGGTGACAACCTTCCTACTCCTACCGCTGAGGGGGATTCAGGATAGGGTCATTTCCAGAGGGTGGGTAGGGGCGGGGAGCATCTCGGACATCTATAAGGAGCTTATGGGGTCAGAGGAGACGCAGATCGTGGAACTGAAGCGTAAGTGGGAGGAGGAGCTGGGAGGTGAGATAGAGGATGGTTAATGGGGAGACGCGTGGAGTAGAGTCAACGCGTCCGCAACATGTGCCAGGCTCAGCCTGATACAATTTAAGGTTGTTCACCGGGCTCACATGACAGTGGCCTGGATGAGCAGATTCTTTGGGGTGGAGGGCAGGTGCACAAAATGCGCGGGAGGACCAGCGAACCATGTCCACATGTTTTGGACATGTCCAAAGCTTCGGGGATTTTGGCAGGGGTGGCGCTGGGTCCAGAGGTGGCGATTTTTGGGGTGTTGGAAGATCCGGGAATCCAGGAGGAGAAAGAGGCAGATGTTTTGGCCTTTGCTTCCCTGGTAGCCCGGAGACGGATACTATTGGTATGGAGGGACTCAGAACCCCCCAAGTCGGAGACCTGGCTATCGGGCTTTCTCTGTATGGAGAAAATTAAGTTCGCCTTGAGAGGTTCACTGTTCGGGTTCACCCGGAGGTGGCAACCGTTTGTTGACTTCCTTGCGGAAAATTAATTGTCAGCAGACTTGGGGGGGGGGGGGGGGGGGGGGGTAGTTTAGGTTAGAGTAGCGGGTTAATAAAGGTGGGACCTGTACGAAAGGTAAACGGTTTTTGCATTGTTTTTGTATTTTGTTGTTGTTCCTATACCAAAAATACCTCAATAAAATGTTTATTAAGAAAAAGAATAAATACTTGTAGCAATCATATCTTCATGTTCTATGTGTACCTTCATGATCAGGAAGCAACTAAACACAACAGTGGAGTTTGACGAACTATGACTGAGCGGCAAATATGGCAATGGTTCGGAAATGAGCAGTGGAGGAGGGAACGGTGTGGGAGTGGATGGAGGCTGCGTCACCTGGGGGGGCGAGGTTTGAAGGCACCGCTTCCATTTTTGCTGGTCCAGTATTCAGTGAGCCCGATGGTGGTCTCAGTTTTGTAAGCTTGAAACCATTGTATGCAAAATTTCGGGTTAGAAGGCATGTCGCTGAGGGCGTCGATGTGCGATAATCACAGGCTTGTGCTGGCGGGGCTTGATGCCAGGTTCCGGGGTGGCGGCAGGTGGGGATAGAGTACTTCAGCAAATTGTTTGCAGCAGCTACGTTTGCAGACCTGGAAGAGCTGGAGGAAATGTACAAGTTGTCGAAGGGGAATGGCTTCAGATACCTGCAGGTGATAGACTTTACGAGGAGAGAGGTGTCATCCTTCCTGGGACTGCCATCTCCGGTGTTGCAAGATAAGCAATATAAGCAATATGTTGCAATATAAGATACTCAGAGGGTTAGATAGGGTGGACAGTGAGAGTCTTTTTCCTCAGATGGTGATGACCAACACGAGGGGACATAGCTTTAAATTGAGGGGTGATAGATATAGGACAGATGTCAGAGGCAGTTTCTTTACTCAGAGAGTAGTAGGGGTGTGGAACGCCCTGCCTGCAACAGTAGTAGACTCGCCAACTTTAAGGGCATTTAAGTGGTCACTGGATAGACATATGGATAAAAATGGAATAGTGTAGGTCAGATAGGCTTCAGCTGGTTTCACAGGTCGGCGCAACATCGAGGGCCGAAGGGCCGTACTGCGCTGTAGTGTTCTATGTTCTATGTTCTATATTTGGACTGTCCTTCACACCCTGCCGATCAGAGAGAAATGTCCACACCCTCTGTTTCCTGTCAGCCAGCCAATCTTTGATCCAGGCTGACATGTTACCCACTATAACATGAATTTTAATTTTCGTGTAAAACATCTTAGCAAATGCCTTCTGGAAGCCCATATTCCACCTCCTCCACCGAGCACCTCATTCCGTCAGAGAACTTTATCAAATCCCTAAAACATGATCGCACTTCTGCATAAACCATGCAAACTCTTCCCGATTGCAGACTTGGGCACAGAAATGACAGATGGAATTTAATCCGGACAAATGTGAGGTGATGCATTTTGGATGATCAAATGTTGGTCTGAATTATACTGTAAATGGCAGAACCCTTAAGAACATTAACATACAGAGAGATCTGGACATGCAGGTCCACAGTTCCCTAAAAGTGGCAACATAGGTGGCCAAGGTGATTGCGAAGGCATACGGCATGCTTGCCTTCATCAGCTGGGGCATTGAGTACAGGAGCTGGGAAATCATGTTGCAGCTATATAAAACCTTGGTCATATATACCCATATATGTCTCCGATCCTGCCCGCCCCTTCCATATCCGGAAGCAGCAGTCGCTCCAACAGGGGATAATTCGGTAGCCTAGGGAACTCTTTCCAAATCTTCCGCGCAAAGTCCCTTACCTGTAAGTATCTAAACTCACTTCATCTCGGGAGCACAACCCTCTCTTTCAGTTCCTCAATACTGGCAAACCTCTCTTCCACGTACAGATACCTCACCTTAACCAGCCGCACTTCTCTCCCTTTACATACCGTCTGTCTGTCCCCCTGGTTCGAATTTGTGGTTCTCACACAGCGGCGTTAACACCAACATCCCCTCTATCCCCCTCCTCAGCTGGTTCCAGACCTTCACGGTGGACTGAACCACTGGGCTCTCCGTGTATTTCTTTGGCATCAGTGGCAATGCTACCGTCACCATAGCCGCAGCCTGGACTCCTTATAGGTTTCCTCCTCCATCCAAACCCATTCTTCCCCCTCTCCCTCCCACCACCGCCTCACCTTCTCCACGTTCGCCACCCAATAATAATGCAGCAGATTTGGCAATGTCAACCCCCCCCCCCCCCCCTTTTGCCTCTGTCTCTGTAACAGGGTCCTCTTAACCCTTGGTACCTTCCCTGCCCACACAAACTCTGAGATAATCATATCCAGTTTCAGGAAAAAGATTTTTTGTACAAAAATCAGAAGCATCTGGAATGCGAAAAGAAACCTCGGCAGGATGTTCACCTTCACCACTTGACCCTCTCTGCCAGAGTCAGATGCAGCCTGTCCCACCTCTTAAGATCCTCCCTAACC
Organism: Scyliorhinus canicula; assembly: GCF_902713615.1. Taxonomy (NCBI): domain Eukaryota; kingdom Metazoa; phylum Chordata; class Chondrichthyes; order Carcharhiniformes; family Scyliorhinidae; genus Scyliorhinus; species Scyliorhinus canicula. The sequence continues at coordinate 53,432,830 of NC_052155.1, read as the reverse complement.
TCTTCCACCAGCTTTGTTAGATTCCACTAATGCAGCTTCGCCCACTCTCTAGTTACCGGAATCCCCAGATATTTAAACCTATCTCTGCAAACTTAAAATGGTAAATCCCCCAGGTTGGCTTGCCGACCCAGCTCGTTCACTGGGAACACTTAACTTTTTGCGACATTTAATTTATATCCTGAGAACACCTCGAACTTCCCCAATCGGCCCATTATCCTCCCATGCTCTTCAGCAGGTCCGACACGTACAATAACAGGTTGTCTGCATATAGCTACACCCGATGCTCCCTCCTCCCCCTCGTAATCCCTTGCCACTCTGCTGACCCCCTGAGGACTGATGAGACCATCAATTCACGCGACACGTGGTTAGAAGTGAACAGTGGTTTTAATCGTCTTACAACAGAGCCTGCCTGTGACGAGATTAACTCTAGATGAACTGGCAGGCAGGCTCCGACTGCCAAGCTTTATACAACCAGTGGGGGGGAGGAGTCATGGGCGGAGCCAAGGGTGGAGCCCAGTACAAACTTCCGTACATTCCCAGTACACCTCCCCCTAGGGGCAGAACCACTCAACTGCTCGTGTGCCAAGGTTACAGAGGCATGGTACAACATGTGTGATAACAGTGTGAATTATGCTATTATGATTCACCACAAGGACCATTGTCAGAGGCTCTATACCTAGCGCAAACAACAGCGACAGTGTTACTCCTGCCTTGTTCCCCTGTGTAGCTCACAGTTTTGTGAGCCTATATCATTGGTCCATAATCTCGCCACTGGTGCCACATCTAACAGGTACACTCAGGCCACAAACTTTGGCCAAAACCTAAATCTTCCCAGGACCTCAAACAAATACTGTCACTCCACCTGGTCAAATGCCTTCTCCACATCCATGGACATCACTACCTCAGGTACCCGACCTCTCGGCAGGGTCATGATCACATTTAGCAGCCTCCTTATATTACCAGAGAGCTGGATAAAAGCAAATTACTGCGGATGCTGGAATCTGACACCAAAGAGAAAATGCTGGAAAATCTCAGCAGGTCTGGCAGAATCTGTAGAGAGAGCAAAGAGCTAACGTTTCAAGTCCAGATGACCCTTTGTCAAAGCTATTAGTCAGAGAAAGTGGGAAATATTTATACTGTGGCATGAGAATGAAAGATGAGTCATAGCCACAGAAACCCAGGGAAGCTGGGTGCTAATGGCCACAGAAACCACGGGGAAAGAGTGCCAATGGCAGTCCCCAGAGAGAAGAAAAGGTGTAAAAGGCCAAACTGCTGAGAAACTATCATCAGAAGGGAAACTGTAACAGATGTAGATGTAGGGGGAGGGGGAGGGGAAAGGAAAGGGGAGAAAGGGTAAGGAAAGGTAGATAATATTGCGGGGGGGGGGGGGGGGGTGTTAAATATACATAAAGAAAAACAAGAGAGAGGGCAGCATGGTGGCGCAGTGGGTTAGCCCTGCTGCCTCACTGTGCCGAGGTCCCAGGTTCGATCCTGGCTCTGGGCCACTGACCGTATGGAGTTTGCACATTCTCCCCACAACACAAAGATATGCAGGCTAGGTGGATTGGCCACGCTAAATTGCCCCTTATTTGGAAAAAATGAATTGGGTACTCTAAATTTAAAAAAAAAGAAAAACATGAAAGAAAGAAATGATAAAAGACAGTTAAAATGAAATGGGAGGAAAGCAGATGGTTTGAGGTGGGGGCGAGCTAATCATCTGAAGTTGTTGAATTCGATGTTCAGGCCGGAGGGCTGTAGCGTGCCTAACCAGAAGATGAGGTGTTGTTCCTCCAGTTTGCGTTATGCTTCACTGGAACATTTGATGTGACTATCAATTCACAAGAGACGGAGAGTTGAAGTGAACAGTTGAACTGAATGCGATCCGGAAGCGAGGGAGATTATTTGGAATGCGGGGGAAATCTGGAGAGACAGCGCCTTACCGTGTCTGGGTGTACGAAGCTCTCCGTGCTCCCGGAGTCAAACAGGCAGGGCGTTTCGTGCCCATTGACCCAGACGGTCATCATCGAGTTCCTGAGGTGCTTTGGGCGTGACTGGTCGAGTGTGACCACGCCCAGTTGCGGGTAGCCGGCGTGGTCGGAGGTGGTCCCAAGATGGCTGCCCCCGTCGGTCGCACGTGTCGGGCGGCGATGAAGGTGGCAGCCAAGATGGCGGCCCCCATCGGTCGCACGTGTCGGGCTGCGATGAAGATGGCGACCAAGATGGTGGCCCCCATGAGTCGCACATAGCGGGCCGTCTGGGGGACGCCGACCAAGGTGGCGGCCCCTGTGAGCGCACATGTTGGGTAGAGTCGGAGATGGCGGCCCCCACGGACATCATGAGACAGATGATGCATCCGGAAGGGGCGGAGCCGGCAGGCACGCAGCCACGCTGCGGGGTCTGCAGGCCTGTGAGTCTGAAAGTCGAGCCTGTGATTTGGAGGTTTTGGACCTGGCCAAGCAAACATTGGCAAGGTGTCCTTTCTTGCCGCAGTCGCTACAGGTCGCATTCCGAGCCGGGCAACGCTGCCTGGGCTGCTGGTGCTGGCCGCAGAAATAGCAGGGCAGCCCTCCGGGTTGGGCAGGCAGCCGCGCGGCACAGGCCTGGGGCACCCTCTGGTCGGGTGTCCACAAGGGGGTCGTGTGGTCAGAGGGGAGAGTGTTGAGGCTCTGAAACGCTACTTCTAGGGAGATGGCTAGTTTTACCATCTCTTCTAGGTTGAGGGCGCCCTTCTTGAGCAGGTGCTGTCTGACGTAGTTGAACCGGACTCCAGCCACATAGGCATCCCGGATGGCAAGTTCCATGTGTTGTGAGGCCGTGAAGGCCTTGTAGTTGCAGCTTCGCATGAGTACTTTCAGGTCACGTAGGTACTCCTCCAGTGATTCCCCGGGGTGTTGGCGGCGAGTGGTGAGGAGATGCCGCGCGAACACTTCGTTCACTGGCCTCACGTATTGCCTTTTCAGGATCGCGACCGCGTCTGCGTACGTGGTCACTTCCTTGATTTGCACGGAGATTCTGTGGCTCACCCAGGCGTGGGACCATCAATTCACATGAGACGGAGAGTTGAAGTGAACAGTGGTTTTAATCAGCTAGAACTGTGCCTGCCTGCGACTGCCCTGCACTGAGAGCCTCCTGCAGGGCAGCAGATCTGTATACCTCCCCCGAGGGGGCGGAGCCAGGGGCGGAGCCCACAAGTGCACCAACATAATACAATGCAATGTAATATAATACAGTGGTCCATAGGTGGAGCCCACAGGGGCAACAACATAGTACAATGCAATACAGTGGTGAATGGTTGCCGTAATACATTCACCACAACATTGCAGCAGGTCAAGGACAGACATGTGGGCATGGGAGCAGGATCTTGTGTTAAAATGGCAAGCAACAGGAAGGTCAGGATCCTGAATGCGCACAGAGCAAAGGTGCTCAGCAAAGTGATCACCTAGGCTGCGTTTGGTCTCTCTGATATAGAGGAGACCACATTGGGAGCAATAGACCAGATTGAAAGAGGTGCAAGTGAAACGCTGCTTAACCTGGAATTAGTGTTTTGGGCCTGGGATGTTAAGCATGGAAGAGCTGCCTCTAGAGAGCTGCCTGCCCTTTACGAAGCCTGTCTGGTCCTCCGCGACCACCCCCAGAACACAACCTTACATCCTCCCCACCACCAACTTAGCCACACTACACATCTGAATTTAACAGCAATATAGGCCTGTACAACCCACATTCCAATGGGTCCTTCCCCTTTTTCAATATTAACATGATCGTTCCCTGCGTCATCGTCTCCGGCAGCTCCCCCTTCTCCAACGTCTCGTTAAACGCCCCCAAGAGATGCGGTGCCACGTCCGTCGCAAACTCCTTGTAAAATTCCACTGGGTAACCATCGGGCCCTGTGGCTCTCTCCGACTTCATACCCCTTATACTGTCGAATACCTCCCTCAGCTCCAAAGACTCCTCTAGCACCTGCCTCTTCTCTTCTACCTGTGTTGTTACTCGTGTCTTAATAGGACAGGGTTTCAGCGTTTTGGCTTTGTGAGAAATTCTTGTTATTTCTTCTTTTTGATCTGTACTTTTCATTCGCGATTTCTTGTTCTTTTCGTGATTTTTTAAGTTTTGCATCACTCAGTCTCTGTGCAGTTTGGACTCTGAGCATGCCTTGCTGTTCAAATTTCTCACAGTACTCTTCAAATTTGTTTAGTAACGTTTGTAAGCTGTTTCTGTCTTCATCTTTTGAGTATTTAAATCCATTATACACTTTCCTATTTACAGGCCCTGCGGTGAGAATTGCTATTTTAATGTTGTCTGAGGCTTCTTGTACATCATTAGCTGTGAGATAAATATCAAACATTTGTTTAAACCTTTTCCAGACATTTCTTACAACGCCAGTCTGGTCCAGCTGATCTGGGTATCCATACCACATCCTCGAATTAGCGATGTCTTCCCAAGTCAAATGTCCAGTAGGAGATTTCCATGCCATTTTGAGCTTTCTGTATCTGCCACTGAGTTGTCCTGTAGTAAGCGTCTGAAGCCACTCCTGGGTACCATGTGTTGTTACTCGTGTCTTAATAAAGCTCGTAGTCTCAAATGTGGAGAAGATGCTTTATTGTGAGTTCGTTCTCTCTTCAGAGCTGTTACCTACGGCTACCTTCAGTGCTCCTAGCTGGCGTGTGTGTGTGTGTCCTGCTCCAAGTTCTGCCCTCTGTGAAGTGTGTCCTCACTTCCTGTCCCCGTCTATTTATATGGCTCTCCCGTGCCCCTTCTAGTGTTTGCTCAGTTGTATTGCATCTAGTTAACTTGTGATCACCACACTACCAACTGCGGAAACTCCAGCCCATCCAAAAACTGTCCCATGTCCCTTTCTTCACCCCTGGGTCCGCCCTGTACAGCTTCTTTTAGTATTCCTTAAACGTCACCTTAAAAAAGTTGATTATTGAATACGCCCTGTAAATATGTGAGAAAAAGCAATACTCCCTTCTCTCTGGGTTCTTAAAACGCCATGTGTCCACCACACCCACCTTTTCTATGAACCCTCCCAGCTCCTTTGCCATTCGTATCCTTCCCATTGACCTGGGGCTCGACCTATCTACCCTCGGCTCCAGAATACAATTGAAGTCCCCTCTCATGATCAACTGGTGCATGGCCAAGTCTGGGATCGCTGTCAGCAGCTCCCTCATAAAACCGACATCATCCTAATTCGGTCCACATGGATTTACCAACACCACCGGCGCCCCTTCTGATACCCTGCTCTCAATCACATATCTCCCACCTGGATTGCTCACTTCCTTCACACTCACAAACAGAGCCTTCTTGCTCATCAGGATGGCCACCTTCCCTGACTTTGAGTCAAACCCCGAGTGAAATACCTGACCCACACATAACTTTCTCAACCTAACCTGGTCCTTCACGCGGAGGTGCGTCTCCTGCAGAAAGACCACCTCTGCCTTTAAACTCCTGAGGTGCGCAAAAACCGGAGATCTTTTCCCCGGTCCATTCAGCCCTCGCACATTCCATGTTATAAACCTTATCGGGGGCTTGCACCTCCATTGCCCTCTGCTGTCTGCCATCTTCCCCTGCGGGTCTACCCCCTCTGATTTCACCCTGCACCAGGCCCATCCAAGATGGCACCCCCCTCCCCCCCTGACCACACTTCTTCTCCAACCCTGCCACGTCGCATCTCCTTCCCTTCCACCCCCTTCCCCCACCCCTCCCCCCACCCCTCTTCCCCCCTCGACCATCTCTCATGGCCATCTCCCCCACCTCACCTCTGTTCATCAGCATACTGCCAGTGTGGCAACTCCTGCCCAAAGGTTCCTCCTATTGACCCTCCACCGCTCCTCCACCCTCACCTCCTTGTTCTGTGCAGAAGGCTCCCCGCGGACCTTCCCCTCCCCCACCCAAACAAAGACACATCTCAGGCCACAGATCGTCTGGTGGTGGTGGGGTGGGGAGTGGCCGAGTGGGGTGCATATTCCAAGGTATATTCGGACCTTGTTCCCCTCCCATTTGTACTCTTGCTCCTCCTTGGCTCACTGCAGGATCTTCTCTTTTTCCACAAACTTGTGGGGTCATACGATCATCACCCGTGGCGGCTCCCCAGCGCTTATTTTCTGTCTCTGAGACTTGTGCGCTCTGTCCATATTAGGGGCCTTGTCCAGCACCCCCTCCGCCACCAGCCCCATCAGCTTCCTCAAGATGTACCTCATGGCACTCGTGTCTTCCACTCCTTCAGACAGGCCGAAGATTTGCAAATTCTGCCTTCCCGACCTGTTTTCTTGCTCTTCCACCTTTGCTCTCAGCGTCTTCCAAAGGTCTCCTAAGAGCCTCACCTCCGCCTCCAATGCCACCACTCGATCGCTGTGGTCTGACATCACCCTCTCCATCTCTCGGATCTGCGACCCCTATGCCTCAAATGCTTTTCAACCCTATCCATCGAGCTCTTCAGGGATGCCACAGTCCCTTCGATGGCCTTCGATCAATCCTCCTGCCCCTCCTTCCACTACTGACGGAACTCTTCCCTAATGAAGGCCATCAATTGTTCCAAATGGGGCTTTCCAACTTGCACTGACCCTTCTCCCTCCGCCATCTTTCCAATAGCTTTTGCGCCACAGGTCCCTTCAAACTCCTTGGCCAGGCCTTTCACCCTCTTCTGCTGGTTTTGGTAACCAGCAGACATGCCACACCCAAGGGGAACTTCTCCTCCGACCTTCAGTTACACTTTTCCATTGAAGTTACTCCCGTTTTTGGGTAAAAATAGCTCTTTTCTATGCATTCAAGCAGGAGCCGCCCTGTGTGCGACCACTCACACCATGGCTGCCACTAGAAGTCCCAGTTTTCTGATATTTCTTTTTTTATATAATTTAGAGTATTCAGTTATTCTTTTTCCAATTAAGGTGCAATTTAGTGTGGCCAACCCACCTACCCTGCATATCTTTGGGTTGTGGAGGTGAAACCCTGGTGCAAAGGTATTTAAGTTGTCCACAAATATTTTTAAAAATTTATTTTTAGAGTACCCAATTATTTTTTTTCCATTAAGGGGCAATTTAGCATGGCCAATCTACCGAGCCTGCGCATCTTTAGGTTGTGGGGAGAAACCCACGCAAACACAGGGAGAATGTGCAAACTCCGCACGGACAGTGACCCGGGGCCAGGATTGACCCCAGGTCCTCAGTGTCTTAGGCAGCAGTGCTAACGCCACCCTGGTGACATGATGTATGTAGGAATCCTGAATATTATTGCACTTTGTGTGATGGCAACTTTGGAATGTTCTTTCTGATATTTTACGAATTAAGTATATTTTATGAAAAAAAAGTAGTGACTATGTTCTGAGATAAATCAAAGTGTAACATCACAGGAAACTATGGTGAATATTTTGCTCATTTATTTTAAAAACTAATGCAACTGATTGGTAAATTGTAAGGTTTTATTTAATGTAAGGTTTATTATCAGTTGCGGTGTTTATCAATTAAAAATGAATTAAAAATAAATTAATCAACACATTATACAGGTGGCAGGGCACGTGATGTGTTGTGATTGCAGAATGTGGAGTTCCTTGACACCAGGGTGATCCAGGACAAACACGCCGCAGTAAATATCTACGGCTTGAGGACTTTTGGGCTCAGAGTCATTGAGCTGGAGACTAACCTGCAGACACTGCAATGCATCGAAGAGTGGGAACGTTACCTGGACACTTTGCATCAAGAGGCAGGCACACCCTTTAGGATAGGGTTTTCTGATTTTGTCAGTGGTTGGGGACAGGAGTTATGACTGTGAATGAGGCAGCTCTGGGGACCCAAAAGGTATAAGTGTTTTGAAGTTTTTGTAGCCGGTATGGATTAATGGTGGCTGCAGGATGAATGAGCAAATGGACCATGGCACCATGGTTCAGAAAACTATTTAAGTGATTGGAGTTAATAGGAATGTAGTGGTACTTGGAGACAGTATAGCCAATGGGATACAAATAGTTCTCTGCAGCAAAAGTGGGAGTCCAGGCGGCTGTTACCTGCCCGGTGCCAAGGTTTGGGACACCTCTTCTGGGCTGGAGAGGAACTAGCAGTGGGAGGGGGCAAATCCAGCGGCTGTGATCAACATAGGTACCAACGAAGTAGCTAGAATGAGGACAGATGCTCTGTCGAAGGAATATGAACAGCTAGGGGCTAAACTAAATAGCAGAATCTCAAAAGTAATAATTTCTGTATTACTGCTTCAACCACAAGGTATCTGGCAAATAAGAACAGAGAGTTAAATGCTTAGCTCAAAAATTAGTGTGGGAGAAATAGGTGGAGGGTTAGCTATGTTAATTAAGGATGACATTGTTACAATGGAGAGAGATGACCTTCGTTCTGGAGATCAAGATGTAGAATCAGCTTGGGGTGAGATGAGAAATAGTAAAGGTAAGAAGTCACTTGTGGCACCCCCACATTGTAGGATGGAGTACAGAAGAAGAAATAATGCCAGGAGGGTGCGGTTGTGAGAAATATACAGTGATAATCATCAGTGCATTTAAATTGCATAAAGATTGGACAAATCAGATTGACAAAGGTAGCCAGGATAATGAGTTCCTGGAGCGTTTTTGGGAGAGTTTATTCGAGTTATATATTAACACTAACCTGCAGGCTATACTAGATCTGGTCATGTGTAATGAGATATTATTAATTAATGACCTCATAGTGAAGGGACTCTTAGGTAACAGTGTTCATAATATGAGTGAATTTTACATTCTGTTTGAGGGAGACAGGAGTGGTTCTAAGACTAGTGTTTTAAACTTTTTTTACTTTCATTTTACAGGCTCTATGCGTGGCTGGCTGGGCCAGCATTTATTGCCCATCCCTAGTTGCTCTTCAGAAGGTGGTGGTGAACTGCGTTCTTGAACCGCTGCAGTCTCTGAGGTGTAAGTACACCCACAGTGCTGTTCGGGAGGGAATGCTAGGATTTTGGCCCAGCGACAGTGAAGGAACGGTGATATATTTCCAAGTCAGGATGGTGAGTGACTTGGAGGGGAACCTCTAGGTGGTGGTGTTCCCAGGTACCTTCTGCTCTTGTCCTTCCAGATAGCAATGGCTATGGGTTTGGAAGCTGCTGACGAGGGAACCTTGGTGAGTTCCTGTAGTGCATCTTGTAGATGGTATACACGGCTGCCGCTCTCCATAGTTGGGGAGTGATTGAATATTTGTGGACCGAGTAGAAGCCAAGTGGGCTGCTTTGTCCTGGATGGCGCTGAGCTTTTTGAGTGTTGTTGGAGCTGCACTCATCCAGGCAAGTGGAGATCATTCCATTACAAGCCTAACTTGTGTCTTGCAGATGGTGGGCAGGCACTGGGGGGGGTCAGGAGGTGAGTTCCTCAGTGCAGGATTCCTAGCCTTTGACCTGCTCTGATTGACACAGTATTTATATGGCTAATCCAGTTCAGTTTCTTTTTTTTTTTAATTTAGAGTACCCAATTCATTTTTTCCAATTAAGGGGCAATTTAGCGTGGCCAATTCACCTGGCTTGCACATTTTTGGGTTGTGGGGGCAAAACCCACGCAAATACGGAGAGAAAGTGATCCAGGTCAGTTACTGACCAGTGGTAACCCCCAGTATGTTGAGTTAACAATGGTAATGTCATTAAATGTCAAGGGACAATGGTTACGCCTTCTTAAACGATCCTCTTAAACGTACATTGTGTACCTTGTGTTGCCCTATTATGTATTTTCTTTTCTTTTCACGTGTTAAATGATCTGTTTGAGCTGCAGACAGAAAAATACTTTTCATTGTACCTCAGTACATGTGACGATAAACAAATCCAAATAAAGAAGGGAATTTATTTATTTATTTTAATGTATTTTATTCCAAACGTATTCAGTTACAAAACATGAACAATTCATTCCAAGATACATTCCAGTGAGAAAGAAAGACTCTTAAAGGAAGGACATACAATGACATTCAAAGAAGTTAAACACAGTATCAAATTAAAAGAAGAAGTGTCAAATTCCATAAGACATAGGAGCAGAATTTGGCCACTCGGCCCATTGAGTCTGCTCCACCATTCAATCATGGCTGATAGTTTCTCATTCCCATTTTCCTGTCTTCTCCTCATAACCCCTGATCCCCTATATCTCTGACTGAAAGAGTTCCACAGATTCACCACCCTCTGGCTGAAGAAATTCCTCCTCATCTCAGTTTTAAAGGATTGTCCCTTTAGTCTGAGATGGTGTCCTCTGGTTCTAGTGGAACTGGCTAACTTCTCACTTGAATATGCAAATCTGGGGCCCGACTTGAATGGGCGGGAGCCAGATCACGACACTTCGCATGTTCTCGTTAGAGGCCGATAAATCGCACTGCATAAATGCATTGGTTTTAATTTTCCAAAATACTGGCAGCACGGTGGCGCAGTGGGTTAGCCCTGCTGCCTCACGGCGCCGAGGTCCCAGGTTTGATCCCGGCTCTGGGTCACTGTCCGTGTGGAGCTTGCACATTCTCCCCGTGTTGCGTGGGTTTCACCCCCACAACCCAAAGATGTGCAAGATTGGTGGATTGGCCATGCTAAATTGCCCTTTAATTGGAAAAAATGGATTGGATACTCTAAATTTATATATTAAAAAAAATTCCAAAATACCTTAGATTCTGGAAAGGTCCTATCATATTGGAAAATAAGAAATGTGATTTCTCTGTTCAAGAAAGGATGGAGGCATTGAAGGGGTGTATGAGGGAAGAGGGAAAAGGAAAAAGGAGGCGGGATTGGGGTGACGGGGTGGAGGGTTGGGGGGCCAATGCTGAGGGTGGGTTGTTAGTTTTGTTACCTTTTGCCAAAGTTGTATTTTTGTATTTTTGTATTTTTCTACATATGAATGCCTTTGTTAAAAATATTTTTAAAAAAAAGAATGGAGACAGAAAGCGGAAAACTACAGGCCAGTTAGCTTCACATTTGTCACAGGGAAATTGCTGGAATCTATTATTAAGGCGGTTATAGCAAGGCAATTGGAAAATCTCAATGCAATCAGGCAGAGTCAGCATGGTTTTGTGGAAGGGAAATCATGTTTGACTAATTTATTGGAGTTCTTTGTGGAAGTAACAAGCAACATGGATAATGGGAAACCTGTGAATGTGCTGCACTTAGATTTCCAGAAGGCATTTGACAAGATACCACTTCAAAGGTTACTGTGCAAAATAAGAGCCCATGGTGTATGTGGTAACATATTAGCATGGGTAGCGGATTGGTTAGTCAACAAGAAACAGAGAGTAGGCATAAATGGGTCATTTTTGAGTTGGCAAGGTGTGACGAGTGGAATGCCACAAGGATCAGCTCTAGGACCTCAACTATTTACAATTTACATTAATGACTTGGATGAAAGAACCAAAGGTATGGTTGCTACATTTATTGATGACACAAAGGTAGGTAGGAAAGTAAGTTGTGAAGGGGTATAAGGCAAAGGGTCATAGATAGGTTAAGTGAATGGACAAAATAATTGGCAGATGGAGGATAATGTGAGGAAAAGTGACTTTTTCCACTTTGGCAGGAAGAATAGAAAAGCAGCATATTATTTAAATGGAGAGAGGTTGCTGAACTCTGAGGGACAGAGGGATCTAGATGTCCTGGTACGTGAATCACAAAGTATGCAGATACATCAAGTGATTCAGGACGCAAATGTTCATTTTTTTTAACAAACATTTTATTATGGCATTTATGGTTTTATAACAACAAAAGATACAAATACAAATGTAAACATAATTCAGTGCGTAACACCTCCCTCTATCTCTCACTGTTCCCACCTAAGCTAAACAAAACTAACCTAACTCCCGCTGCCCCCTTACTCCCTAACCCCGCCCCCTTATTGAATCTGCTAACAGTTTAGTTTCCCCCGAAGAAGTAAATAAATGGCTGCCACCTCTGAACGAACCCTGACATTGATCCTCTCAGGGCGAACTTAATTTTCTCAAGTCTGAGAAACCCAGCTATGTCGCTAACCCATAGCCCTGATTTTGGGGGCTCCGAGTCCCTCCAGGCTAATAAGATCTGTCTCTGGGCTAGCAAGGAGGCAAAAGCCAAAACGTCGGCCTCTCTCGCCGCCTGGACTCCTGGGTCTTCTGACACTCCAAAAATCGCCACCTCTGGACTCGGTGCCACCCTCATTTTTAGCACCATGGACATGACATCGGCAAATCCCTGCCAGAATCCCCTAAGATTTCCGATACCTTCCCCTCCCCTGCTCCCGTTCTAGAGACTACCTTGTCCTGTAAGCAGAAAGGTCAAAACCTGCCATTGCACAAAATCCCTCACCTGCAGATAACAAAATCCAGCAAATGTTCTTGTTTAAGGAATATAAAAGTCAGAATGTTTTACTACGTTTGTACATGGCATTGGTGAGACCACATCTCGAGTACTGTGCACAGTTTTGGTCTCCTTATTTAAGAAAGGATATAAATGCACTAGAAGCAGTTCAGAGAAGGTTCACTTGACTGATACCCAGGATGAGGGGGTTATCTTATGAGTCTGGATCTGTAACCATTGGAGTTGAGGAGATTGAGGGGTGATCGTATTGAAAAATATAAGTTCCCGAAGGGATTTGGCAGGGTGGATGCTGAAAGGATGTTTCCTCTTGTGGGAGAGGTGAAAACTGGGGGACACAGTTGAAAACTAAGAGGTCTCTTACTTAAGACAGAGGGAGAAGATTTTTTTTTCTCTGAGGGTTGTGAATGTTTGGAACTCTCTTCCCCAGAGATTGGTGGATGCAGGGCCAATTAATATTTTTATGGCAGAGATCGATAGATTCTTGAGTAACAAGGGCAGCACGGTAGCACGGTGGTTAGCATAAATGCTTCACAGCTCCAGGGTCCCAGGTTCGATTCCCGGCTGGGTCACTGTCTGTGCGGAGTCTGCACGTCCTCCCCATGTGTGCGTGGGTTTCCTCCGGGTGCTCCGGTTTCCTCCCACAGTCCAAAGATGTGCGGGTTAGGTGGATTGACCATGCTAAATTGCCCGTAGTGTCCTAAAAAAAAAGTAAGGGGGGGGGTTGTTGGGTTACGGGTATAGGGTGGATACATGGGTTTGAGTAGGGTGATCATTGCTCGGCACAACATCGAGGACCGAACGGCCTGTTCTGTGCTGTACTGTTCTATGTCTAAGGGAGTCAAAGGGAATGGCAGAATGTGGAGCTGAGGCCACATCAAGCCTTAATATTATTGAATGGCAGAACAGGCTCAAGGGGCTGAATGGCCTTCTCATTCTCCGAATTCATGTGTTTCCATGTTCTATTCCTGCTGAATCCATGGGAGGCACAATGCATCGACAGTAGAAATTACAGAGCAAAGTTTATTTTGGTACAATTACATTACCCCTCCACTCCTCGAAGGGTCTCCTCCCCTGACCTGCAGCTAGGCCGGGTTTTTTTATACAACTGGGACTCTCGTTGTAAAGGGAAAACACTGCCCCCGTAATGGGGAAGGCCTGCCTTAAAGGGGAAGTTCATATTCTGGGGGGGTCATGGGAAATCGTATAGCTCTGATCCCCGGATCTCCATTCGGGTTATAACAATTACCTTAATGCAATAACTGACAGAATTTTCCCCAGGTATTCAAATTGTGTTATCTGCTCCACCGATTGACCATTTATCTTGATCTCGACTTTTCCACCATAATTTACTCCATTGTTCATAACTTTCATCTTTTTTACTTTAATTTTCATTCTGTAAGCTTTCATCACCTAATTAATTCTATCCATTTGTATTTGTAGATGTTGCTGTACTAGCTACTTGAGCCTGGTCATCTGCAAAGAGCTAAATCTGATCAGTACAAAAAGCAAAATACTGTGAAGGTGGAACTCTGAAGTAAAAACACAAAATATTAGAAATGCTCAAGAGACCACATAGCATAGATGGCGATATAAACCGAGTTAACATTTCCGGTTTGTGACTTTTGTGAGATATTCCAGGGTGTGGGAATTGAACAGGAATGTGGGATTCGACTGGGGTGGGATATGGTTTGGGAAGTGATGAGAAGTATGGGTGTAAACGCGATGGGATATTGTGGGAAGTGAGCAAATGCGTGGGGCGAGACTGAGTGAGATATGGGAAGTGAGGAGGAAGCCTTGGATTAGGTTGAGTGCAATATGAAGGGGTGCTGCATATGAACTGAGCAGGAGAGTTTAGACTGTATTGTGGTGAAAAATATCAGCGATCTAAGAGCTGGTTTCTGTGACTTTGTATTAAATTAATTCTTAATTTTCCTAAAACTGCAGGCCTTTGATCATCATGTGAACTTGTTTGGTTGTTCACACACTGATGTGCACACTGTAATTCAAGATACTCTTTTGTGGGTTTGTGGTCTCATCTCCCACAGTGTTTTGGATGATAATTCTACTTCCTTTCTCTCCCTGATGTTGGCAGCTTTGTTCTCAACGTTTATAGTTTTGTCCTGTGGGGGTTTGTTCTTCCACCTCACTCTCCAGCCCTCCGAAAACATTCTACCGCACACTGGGCCAGCTCGCATAATGGCAACGAGCAGAGCAAAAGGAGGGGAGGTGAAAACTACAATTCCCAGCAGGCCCCGCGCAACTTTCGCCCTTCGTCCGCTTGAGGACGGATGTGGCGTCACGAGAGAACAGCCGATGGACAGACGGCTGAACCAATAGGGTGCTAGGGCGATCGCGGCGACCAACGGGAGGTCAGGTTGCTGGAGAAGGTGGGTGGGACATCCGGGATGGGGAGCCCAGAACCTGAGCCTTGCACAGTTGGGCTGATTATTTGTGGACTGAGAATTTTTTTATTTTAAAACCCATAAAACCCCCCAAAAGGGTAACTGGCCACACAACCTTGCAGCAATGGAGGTAGATATGGGGGATCCTGTGAGTGCAGTTTCTGTCACTATTTCTCTTTGTCAGAGAGCGAGAAGAGAAGTAGGAAATTCACTGCCTGTGGTGAGTGCATCCTGTATATCTGTCTGTGTATCTGCAAAATAGTATTTAGTACGAATAAACATCTCCCAAACTTAATTCCCCCGTTAAAATCTGAACTTATCGCTCCACCTTCGCTATTGTTGTAATTATTGATGCAAGCTTTGACTGGTTGGCAAGGTGCGATTTTATTTTAAATGTATAAATACTTCGTTCGCAACGGTGACAATTTCCTTGTCCCACCTCCGAACGAAATCCTGTACAGGCTTTGACTTGTTAATATTATATCTGCTCTTTTTGTTGTTTCAAAAGTCGTCACCTGTTCCGTGCAAAGGAATCTTATAAAACTTATTTTTATGCGTGTTTTCCTTCGCTTGCTCGATTCCATCCAAAAGGATGACCAAAAGTGTAGGAAATGCAGCTGGAGCTCAGCCTCGTTCCGTGCCCGCTGACTGACTGAGCGAGGCGTGATGCTGATGGTTGTGAGGGAAGTCGGGATTTATTTGGAGGTAAAACTACTTTGCCTGTCGGAGAACATGTCCACCTCGTGTGTCAGCCTAGGCACGGTGTGATCACACTCTTGCCACTGAGTCAGACGGGGCACGTCCCCACGGCAGAAAGTTGAGCCCACAATCCAGGCTGTCATTCCCAGTGTGGTACTGAGGGGGTGCAACACTGTCGCTGCTGCATCTTCCAGACGAGGCATTAAACCGGGGTTTGCTTTCATCCTCCAGCGGAAGTAAAACACTGCTTATACAAGAACAGAGGAGTTCTCCTCATGCCTGGCTAATGTTTATCCCTCAACCAGCACCTTTTAAAATAAAATATCTTTGTGTTATCTTGCTGACCCCGAATTGCAAATAACTACATTTTAAAAGTAATTCATTGGCGGTGCAGTGCTTTGGGATTTCCTTGGGTCATGAAAGGTGCTCTATGAATACAAGTTCCTTTAAAATGCTGGGAGCACTCAGCGAATCTGGCAACTGTTTTGTTGATTACAAACGAAGGGTGGTGGCAAAGGACCTGAACCATCGTTTTGCCTTGAGTTTTTCTCACCACCTAACTGAGGGTTTCCAGAATTTTCTTTTTTTTTTAAAATTAGTCCCTTAGTATCTGCATATTTTGCTTCATGCTTTAAATTTCAGCTGTGTGTGTGTGCACATGTCTTGAAAAATAAATCGCAACTCTAGTGTAAATCCTCAGTGAACTCGGCTAGCTAGACGGCTGGTTTGTGATGCACAGCAACACCAGCAGAATGGGTTCAATTCCTGTGCAAGCTAAGGTTTTTTATGAAGGCCCTGTTTTCTCAACCTTGCCCCCTCACCTGAGGTGTGATGACTTTCAGTTTAAATCACCATCAGTCCCCTCTCAAAGGGGAGAACAGCCTGTAGCCTCTGGGACTGTGGTGACATTTACATTTTGCTGAAAGTTTGTTCAATGTGACCTGTTTCATGTGTAAGATTTCTGTTTTAAGCAGCAAATTCACATTTTCAATATATTTGGAAAGTAATCCTTCTCCAATAGGGTGTTGTTATTCCTTGGAAAGTAAGAAACTGAAAAGGGTAGAGAAATGACACACTCTGGTTTAAAAAGGTACACAAATTAAATGATCAACAATACTTGATAAAGCCATAAGAGTGCTCACAAAGTACTTGGGATCATTTCTAAAAGAACAGAGTACAAAAGCAGGGGAGGCAAAGTTGCATTCATAGGGAATCATGGTAAGACTGATTTCATCAGGGTATTGTATGCATTTCTGATTTCCATGCAGCAAAAAGGGATATTGAAGCACTTGCTTGAAGGTCTACAAGGATGGTGTCAGAAATCAGAAGATGCAGGATTGAATAGGATGAGGCTCTTTTTTTTCTCATTTCTAAAAGGAGATATGAAAATTCTTAAATATCATGAAGGAGTTTGATCGGGTGGAAGTGGAGAAACTTTCCATTTATGGAATCCTGAACAAGATGATGCTTGTAAATAAGCCACTAACTGAGTGAATAAAGAATTTGGGAAGAATTTCTCTAAACAGGGTGGTGAGAATGTAACTTTTAATCACTATAAAATGGTGATGCATTTAAGAGTTGCCAACTTGAAGGGATAATGTTTCAAATCCGGGCAAAACATTGCACTTAATCATTAACCTTGTTTTTTTATCTCTTCTGACCCAGTGATTGGGAGCATCTACCTATTTTGCTTTTGGTTTTATTTTTGGCTCTGTGTGTCCATGTCTTGAAAAAGATATGGGGGTGGGGCAGTAAGAGGTAATTGGAGTGGATTGAGGCGTGTGTGGTGTATAAACACCAGTGTACGGTATTTGAATTGAATAGGTGGTTTCTATGCTGCAGATGATTTGAAATAGATTTAAGCTTGCTGGGGAAAGTGAACAAAGTTCAGAGATTGAAGTGGCTGAGGGTAGGCGGTGGCATAGTAGTATTTTCGTTGGACTAGTAATCCAGAGACCCAGGGTGATGGAATTTAAACTCCATAAAATATCTGGAATTAAAAGTCTAATGATGACCATGAAACCATTGTTGATTGTCGTAAAAACCCATCTGGTTCACTAATGTCCTTGAGTGAAGGAAATCTGCCATTGTTACCTGGTCTGGTTTATATGTGACACAGCAATGTGGTTGACCTCCAGGGCAATGAGCAATAAATGCTGGCACAGCCTGCGATGCCCACGTCCCATGAACAAATAAAAAAAATGGTTTTCCAGGACTTCACCCAAGTGCCAGACAGAAAATACAACTGAGAATTAGGCTGAATAACTAGGGTTCAGGGGAGAGGTGAGAAGCAAAAAGTGTATGAAAAGAGACTAACAGCTAATATAAGGCTCACACTGTGGTTTACACTGCTGCCTCACAGCGCCATGGACCCGGGTTCAATTCCAACCTTCGATGACTGTGTGGAGTTTGCACTTTTTTCCTGTGTCAGCGTGGGTTTCCCCTGGGCGCTCCAGTTTCCTCCCACAGACCAAAGATGAGCAGGTCTGGTTGATTCGCCATGCTAAATTTCCCCTTACTGTCCAGAGATGTGTAGGTTAGGTGGGGTTATGGGGAGGGGTAGTGGGCTAGGTTGAGTGCTCTTTCAAAGGTCGGTGCAGCTTGATGGGTCGAATTGCCTCCTTCTGCACTGTAGGAAATCTATGATTCTATAAAAGGCAATCTCAAAGTCTTCTAAATCGTATAACTAGTGAAAGGAGGACTAAGGCCGATGTAAGGACCACAAAAATTTACACATGAAGGCAGGGGTATATTAAATCAATACTTTGCATCTGTCTTCAGCAAGGAAGAGCATTCTACCCAGGCCACGGTGAAAGAGGGGGTAGTAGGAGGCAGTTAAGTCACTAGAAGGGTTTCAAATTTCTGATGAGAAATTGGATCGGCTGTCTGAACTTAGAAGACTGAGATGCATCTAAGGATACTGAGGGACGTGAGAGTGGAAATTGCAGAGGTGCTGGCCACAATCTTTCAGTCTTCCTTGGACTTGGGTGGTGCCAGAGAACTGGAATATTGCAAACATTATGCCCCTGTTCAAAAAGTCCAGCATCTGCAGACCAGTCAGTGGTGGTAGGGAACTTCCAGAATCTATAATCCCAAAAGATGTGTTTGTCAGGTGAATTGGACATTCTGAATTCTCCCTCAGTGGAGCTGAACAGACACGGTGGTGTGGCAACTAGGGGATTTTCACAGTAACTGCATTGCAGTATTACTGTCAGCATCTTGTGACACTAATAAAGATTATTATTTAAAATTCAGAACATTATTCTAAAATTCAGAACATAATGACTAGTCATGTGGACAAATGTGAGTTAATTATAGAGAACCAGCATAGATTTCTGAAGGGAAAATCATGTTTAAATAACTTGGATATTTTAGAAGAGGTAACAAGAGGGTTGACGAGGGTACTGCTGTTGATGTGGTGTACGTGGACTTCCAAAAGGCATTTGATACCATTTCACATAACAGACGTCTGAGCAGACGTCTCACCCTTGTGGAGTAAAAGAGCAGTTGCAACGTAGATGCAGAATTGGCTGAGGGTAATGGTTAGTGGATGTTTTTTGGGCTGGAGAAAGGTTTGTGGTGGAGTTCACCAGGGGTCACTGTGGAGACCTTACTCTTCTTGATGTATATTAATGAACTAGACTTTGGTGTACAGGGCACAATTTCAAAAATTGCAGACAATACGAAGCTCGGAAGCATGGTAGGAGTGCTGGGGAGCAGTGTAGAACTTGATGTAGATAAGTTGGCTGGAATAGGCGGACAGGCGGCAGGTCAAGTTCGGTGCAGAGAAATGTGAGATGATAAATTTTGGTAGGAAGAATTTGGAAAGACTGTTGAGTATTCATGTCTGTTCCAATTAGGAACAAGATCATTTGTTTGATCACGTGATGTACTGATGATGTCATCGGCAGTTTGGGCAGGACAGCAGTCAGTTGAGTCTCGCAGCCTGTAGAGAATACATCTTTCCAATAAAGCCCTTGTTTGTTTGTACCTTCATGGTCTGCAAGCCTCTCCTTTTAAAAGTACCAAAAAGAAACTGGCAATGAGGTGACTGCAAAGATCCAAAAAAGGACTTCAGATATCTGGTGGAGTAAGAAAAATCATCGATCCAATGCTTCAGCCATCCAAAATGGGATTAAGATAAATGTTCCACCAAAGCTGACAATAGAGGGGTGCCGAATAATAGCAGCAGCCATGAAAGGACCAAAATTGAAACAAAGATTTCTGTGAAAACAGCATCAAAAGAAGCTTGCCATGTGCTCTGCCTGGAAAGTTCTGAAACAGTGCTCCCTCTACTGTGAGTAGCAAGTAAAGTAACAAATATTCTGCAACAATTAATTGAGAGTTAAGGGAGTTTTGCAACACCTCTTGTTGGGAGGGATCTTTCACTCTCTACTATGTCTAGTCCAACCAGAAAAGCCAGGCTCAAAAACTTGTGAAATAGTGGAGATATCGCAGGGCCCTTCTCCAGTACTCACATCTTTTTTCCAATTAAGGGGCAATTTAGCATGGCCAATCCATCTACCCTGCACATCTTTGGGTCGTGGGGATGCGACCCACGCAGACATGGGGAGAATGTGCAAACTCCACACGGAAAGGGGACCGGCATTGAACCCGGGTCCTTGGTGCCGTGAGGCAGCAGTGCTAACCACTATGCCACCGTGCTGCCCATCGCAGGGCATTTCTCACCTACCATGAAGTTCAGGTTCCACAAACGTCACCAACAACAAGATGAATCAATTACAATATTCGCAGCTACTTGAAGAAATTAGCTGAATACTGTGAATTTGGAGATGTCTTGAACGACACCATTAGAGACAGACTTGTGTGTGGGCTAAGAAGCAAAGCTGTCCAGAAGAAGACTGTTTACAGAACCCAATTTAAACCTTAAGAAGGCTTTAGAACAGGGGTGGGCAAACTTTTCCGTGCAAGGGCCACATTCAGAAATTCACAATTCACAAAGGGCCGCATAGTATATTAAGTAAAATAATTACTTCACCCGGTTATGATTCTGGGCGCCTCATATAGAACAGCACAGAACAGGCCCTTCGGCCCTCGACGTTGTGCCGAGCAATGATCACCCTATTCAAGTCAACGTATCCACCCTATACCAGTAAGTAACCCAACAGCCCCCCCGCATTAACCTTTAAAAAAAATTTTTAAAAAAAGAATTTAAAAAAAAAAAAAATTTTTTTTTTTTTTTAATGACTTGGTGGGCCGCAGAAATACATTTGGCGGGCCGCATGCGGCCCGCGGGCCGTAGTTTGCCCACCCCTGCTTTAGAAGTTGGTCTTTGTGGAATTAGCAGCTAAGGAAGCCCAACATTTAAGCTCTTGCATTAAAATCCACAAAATGTCACTTGACCCCAGGGTCGGCACGGTGTGCAGTGGTTAGCACTGCTGCCTCACGGAGCTGAGAACCTGGGTTCGATCCCGGCCCCGGGTCACTGTCTGTGTGGAGTGTGCACATTCTCCCCGCATCTGCGTGGGTTTCACCCCCACAATTCAAAAATGTGCATTAGGTAGACTGGCCATGTTAAATTACCTCTTAAATGGGGGGTAAAAAAAATTGGGTACTCTAAATTTATTTTAAAAACAAACGAACACTGACACGGTTTTGAAATTGCCGCCAATGTGCAAAATCTGGGCAGACAGCAGAAGATTGCTGGAATAAAAATGCAAAATGCAGGAATTGTGGCAAAAAGGAGCACATCCAAGTTTCAATCAAGAATTGTAAAAAGCAACAACTGAATCACAAAAAGAAGAGTATCCATGTGACATAATAAGGGCACAAAATTGGACCAGAGTCACAGTCAGATGACCTGTCCTAGAAAGCACTGGCCGCGGGCGCAACCAGTTGTTACTGGGCCAGTGCTTTACTGGATGGATAACCGGTGAATATGGATATGGACACTGGTGCAGCTGTCACATTGGTCCCAGAAACTGAAACTTATTGCCAGGAAACCAAGATAATACTGGAAACCTACACCGGAGAAGTAGTGCCATTTGAGATGCTTATCAATTTAAATGTGCAGCGAAACAGACAGACCACTGACTCATTCCTGCATGTCGTTAAAGGGAACTGTCCAGCCCTAATTGGGAGAACCTGGATGGAGAGAATCAAGCTAAGCTGGGCCGCGGTGAATCTCATGTTGGATCCAAAGCAGGACTGATGAAGATTCTAAAGAAACATGCCATAATCTTTAATGGAGATCTGGGAAGCCATGGAACACTTCTCCGTGAAACTAAAGTTTAAGGTTGAAAGCCAAGCAAGATGCTTAAAGGCATATGCCAGCAGGCCCAAGGTCAAGGCAGAATGAGAGAGGCTGGTTAAGATTAAGTTCCTCCAACATATTATTAAGTGATTTCCTTTCCTTGGATTGCCACTTTGCCGTGGTGGAGCGGCTTTAACGTTCCAGTGATCCCAAGAGCAATGTTGTCGCGAGTCTTGAGCAACTGGTAAGGCCATCCATGACGGTAAGGTCGGAGGGGAACAACCAGGCCAAGTGCAATCCAAAACAAAGACACCTACGTGAGACTGCTGTTCATAAACTACAGCTCCACCTTGAACACCATTATCCCGATGAGACTTATAACCAAACTCTGCAATCTTGGACTTGACCCCTCCCTGTGCAGCTGGATCCTCGACTTCCTCACCAATAGACCGCAATCTGTCAGGATAGGCAACAGCACCTCCTCCACAATAGTCCTCAATACCGGAGCCCCGCAAGGACGTGTGCTCAGTCCTCCACTGTACTCCCTATACACACATGACTGTGTGGTAAACTTTAACTCCAATAAGTTTGTGGATGATACGACTGTGGTGGGCCGCATCTCAAACAACAACGAATCAGACTACAGAAGGGAGATAAATCACTTGGTTGTATCGTGTACCGAAAACAACCTCTCTAAATGTCGGAAAGACCAAGGAACTGATCATCGACTTCAGGAAGCGGAGCACAACGCCCCCCCACCCCCCTCCCAGCTCCGAAGTGGAGACTTTGGGGGTCACCATCACCAATAGTCTGTCCTGTTCCACTCGCCTTGATGCAGCTGTCAAGAAAGCCCAACAGCGTCTCTACTTCCTATGGAAGCTAAAGAAATTCAGCATGTCTGCATCGACTCTATCAAACCTTTGCAGATGTGTCATAGAGAGCTTCCTACCCGGCTGCATCACAGCTTGGTGTGTCAACTGCTCAGCCCAAGATCGCAAGAAACTGCAGAGTGTGGTGAACTCAGCCTTATGGAACACACAAGCTTGCCACCCTCGCATTGATTCTGTATACACCTCCTGTTGCCTCAAGAAGGCAGACAGCATTATCAGAGACTCCCCCCACCCAAGCATTGCCTTCTTCCAGACCCTTCCATCAGGCAGTAGGTACAGAAGTCTGAAGACCTGCACATCCAGATAGAGAACAGCTTCTTCCCCATAGCTACAAGACTCCTCAACGACTCCCCTCAGACTGATCTGTTCCCTGTACGAACACTACTCGTGACGTCCAATGCTGCTCTTGCTCATGTATTTGCTTTGTTTGGCCCTTTGTTCCGTACTATAACCAATCACTGTTTGACGATGTACCATTTGTCAATGTTCTCTGTTGATTATTCTTCTGTCTACTATGCAGGATATTGCCTGGTATGGAGGGACGATCTTACGAGGAAAGGCTGAGGGACTTGAGGCTGTTTTCGTTAGAGAGAAGAAGGTTAAGAGGTGACTTATTGAGGCATACAAGATGATCAGAGGATTAGATAGGGTGGACAGTGAGAGCCTTTTTCCTCGGATGGTGATGTCTAGCACGAGGGGACATAGCTTTAAATTGAGGGGAGATGGATATAGGACAGATTCAGAGGTAGGTTCTTTACTCAGAGTAGTAAGGGCGTGGAATGCCCTGCCTGCAACGGTAGTGGACTCGCCAACACTAAGGGCATTCAAATGGTCATTGGATAGACATATGGATGATAAGGGAATAGTGTAGATGGGCTTTAGAGGGGTTTCACAGGTCGGCGCAACATCGAGGGCCGAAGAGCCTGTACTGCGCTGTAATATTCTATGTTCTATGTACG
Source organism: Scyliorhinus canicula (assembly GCF_902713615.1). NCBI lineage: Eukaryota > Metazoa > Chordata > Chondrichthyes > Carcharhiniformes > Scyliorhinidae > Scyliorhinus > Scyliorhinus canicula. The sequence continues at coordinate 53,409,405 of NC_052155.1, read as the reverse complement.
TACTGTGTACGTTCCTTTGGCTGCAGAAAAATATATTATACTGTACTTCGGTACATGTGACAATAAATCAAATCCAAGTCCTCAACGGTGCATTAGGTGGATGATATTTTTATGGTATTAATGGCTGTGATGGCGGATGACAGCTGAAGCAGTCGGGACATTTCCACTTGTCGAGGTTCCCTTGTCACTGGAAGTAGACCTCCCCTCTGTCAAGGACTCTGACTTTTGATGTGCAATGGCATACCCATGCTTTTGAAAAATAAATTTAGAGTACCCAATTCATTTTTTCCAATTTAAGGGGCAATTTAGCATGGCCAATCCACATACCTTGCACATCTATGGGGTGTGGGAGTGAAACCCACGCAGACACTGGGAGAATGTTCAAACTCCACACAGACAGTGACCCAGGGTCGGGATTGAACCCGGGTCCTCCGTGCCGTAGGCGGCATTGCTAACCACTGTGCCATCCGGCATTCACATGTTAAAAGATAACCCGCAACAGACATCTACCGACAGGAAACCAGCACACCTCTCACACAGACCAGCCCTGCGGTGGTTGGCAAGAGGTGAAGAGGACAGGACCATAGGATCTGGAAGTTCCTTGCTTTGGACCGGCATGTAGGCTTTGGAGTTTGATTCTGTCATCTTGCTAGGAACAGGAAAGTGTTTCAGCAGCTTTCTTCATGACTGAGTAGACCTCTTTCAGGATCCACACTGCTCATCCCGCATGGGGAAAGGGTGAGAAAAGGTGCCCGAAGAATAGTCTGTTCTGTCTTCAAGGGGGAGAGATCACCCGTCAGCTGTTGCTGAAAATGTGGGACAGAGAAGTAATTCCTGCCAAGCTCAGGGCTGCCATTTTTCCCACCACCTTCAAGAAAGGAAACAAAGTGGATTGTAGGAATGACCGGGGAATCTCCCTACTCTCCATCACCAGGATGATCATCACCCGAATCCTCGCTAGTCGCCTTCTCCCAGTTTCTGAAGAACTCCTTCCAGAAAACCAGTGTGGCTTCCAATCAAACAGTGGACTGGATCTTCACGGCTCAGCAACTTCAAGAGAAATGCCAGGAGCAACATCAGCCGCACCACATGGCCTTCTTGATCTGATCAAGGCTTTTGGCTCAGTCAATCGGGAAGTGCTATGGAAGATCCTGTCAAAGGCCGGCTGTCCAGAGAAATTGGTGAATCTCCTCCGACTCCTCCCATTTTATTTTTCCTTTTTAAAAAAAATTTAGATTACCCAATAATTTTTTCCAATTAAGGGGCAATTTAGTGTGGCCAATCCACCAACTCTGCACATTTTTGGGTTGTGGGTGCGAAACCCACGCAGACACGGGGAGAATGTGCAAACTCCACACGGACAGTGATCCAGAGCCGGGATCGAACCTGGGACCTCAGCGCTGTGAGGCAGCTGTGCTAACGGTAGGGCAGCACGGTAGCATTGTGAATAGCACAAATGCTTCACAGCTCCAGGGTCCCAGGTTCGATTCTGGCTTGGGTCACTGTCTGTGCGGAGTTTGCACATCCTCCCCGTGTGTGCGTGGGTTTCCTCCGGGTCCTCCGGTTTCCTCCCACAGTCCAAAGATGTGCAGGTTAGGTGGATTGGCCATGATAAATTGCCCTTAGTGTCCAAAATTGCCCTTAGTGTTGGGTGGGGTTACTGGGTTATGGGGATAGGGTGGAGGTGTTGACCTTGGGTAGGTGCTCTTTCCAAGAGCCGGTGCAGACTCGATGAGCCGAATGGCCTCCTTCTGCACTGTAAATTCTGGTGAAATCTAACCACACAGCCACCGTGTTGTCCTCTCCGACTCCTCCCATGACGAGACGTCAGCAACTGTCCTCATCGACAGAAGTAACATTTTGAGGCCAAGACGAGTCGAGCAGGGATGTGTCATCGCCCCCACTTTTCAACTTGTCAAGAACAAACTTCCCAGTGGAGTGGTGGACATATCGTCCACCGGATGGTTGGAAAACAATGTCAACTTCAACCGCTTGGAATTCAAGAAGAAAACGACGCTGACATTGCGCATGAAAGAGAACTTCAGTATGCGGACAACATTGCCATCTCCACTCTCAAGAGAATCTAGAAGCCCTGCTTGACACTTTGGAAGCATACCAAAGACTTGGTCTGAGTCGCAACCTCAGGAAGATTCAAGTCCTTTACCAACCCACCCCAGGGCAAGATCCCATCTCTCCTTCCATCAAGATCAACAAAGAAACCCTATCAAACATGGAACACTTCCCATACCTGGGGAGCCACCTCTCCTCCTGAGGCTGACATCAGTGTGGAAATCCAACATCGTATACAATCCACGAGCGCCTCCTTTGGATTTCTAAAGACAAGATTCCTTGATGACCCTGACATCCGTGTTGACACCAAGTTCCTCGTGTACAGGGCGGTCATCCTCCTCCTATGGCTCAAATGCTAACCACGATCTGATGCCACCTCAAGCCCTTGGAGAAGTACCATCAATGCTGCCCAAGGTGGATTCTCTGCATCAGCTGAGAAGGCAGGCGTTATATAATTGGCATCCTTGAAGGAGCCAAGGGCACCAGCATCAAGGCCATGATCATCAAAAGCAAATCTGCTGGTCGGTCATGTGCTTAGGATGTCAGTCCCCACTGCCAGAGCAAATTTCCTTTGCCCAGCTCAAGGAAGGCTTCCGAAAAAGAGGATAAAAGCGCTTCAAATACACCCCTGGAGGCTTACTTCAAGAAATCCATAGACGCCAACAGGGGCATTAGTGAAATCTGAATTCCTGCCACACTTTTTGATCTGAAGTTATCCTTGCAACCCGGCTTGTGACGCATCACGATATGCGGTGTTGGTCGTTCTGGGTGAGTGTGCTTATCACTCACTTGGCTCTGTTTCTCGTTCTAAGCTCTGGAGTCGCCAGGTGCCGTTAAGACACCGCCACAAGTTTCAAGGTGAAGTTCAAAGCAATAAAAACCGTACACCAATTAGTAAGTCCAAACAACTAGAGTTTATTATAACACAATTATAATAACTACCCATGCACACGCTAAAGAATTAAACTTACTCCTACCGCTAAACAACTAATACTTATCTCGAAGGAACTGCGAGGTCAGGGAACAAGGCCTCTTGCTCTGCTCTGGTCTGCAGACTTCGGATTGCTATCAGTTGCCAAGGGTGTTAGGAGTGCATATGTCTGGTAGCGGTCGTTGTCTTTAGGCACTTACTTGTTGGTGGCTGCTGCTCGACGGCTGTAGAAGACAGGAGCCCGGAGACAGGAGACTAAACCATGTGTGGGACCTTTCTTTTATAGGTCCCAGGGGGTCCGCGCCCCTTTGGGCGGACTCCCTTACCTGCTTGGAATCGATTCGGTCTCTTCCCAATCCTAGGGCAGTTCCTTGGTTGCTGGGGCGGTTCTTGGGACCTTTTGTCTTGGGCTTCTCTGGCGCCACTGGGTCTGGCCTTCCATAGAATGTATCGATTTGTGCTTAACTTGTGTCCATTGTATCTGGGACTCGCCCGGTATTGCCTCATTAATATGTTAACGGATTTTCTTTCACAGTGCTGTCTGGTCTCTGCAGCAGTCAAAACCGGTTTCTGCAGTTGTCCCAATACACAATCGCCTTGCAAGCTGCTTGCTTTCCAACATGTCCATTTTCCCTGCATTCTTTGCAATCTTCCATTTTGTGTTGGGTAGAGGCCACCCCAGGTGGCTACAGCGGTGGGAGCAGTAGTTTCTCAAGTAATTCCCAATGGTGAAGAGAAGCCAATGGCATTTGCAACAAGACCCTTGAACAAAGCAGAAATGAAGAATGCACAGATAGAGAAGGAAGCTCTCGGCATTATTTAATACCTGAAGGAAATTTTAGCAATACCTGAAGGAAATTTATTTGACTGATAGATCATGGACCACAAACAAGGATACTCGGGCTGCATGCCGGTATTCCATCTCCAATAGCGAGACGGATACAAAGATGGACAACAGCATATGATAGAATATCGTAAATCAAATATCCATGGGAACACAGACTCTCTAGATTGCCTTTATCCAACATGTTGTCATTGAATAGTTTTGAATGGTAATATTTTCTATTTCAAAGAAGTCGATAACATTCCTGTAACCGCGGGACAGACAAGTTGAGAAGTATACCAGAAATAATCCACTACTGTCAGAAGTTAAGGTCATGGTATTTTGTGGCAAGACCACAGGAGTAGACCCGGAGTTGTAGCTGTATGTTACCCGAAGATTCAAACGATCATTCAGGCCGGTTGCCTACTCTGGGGAATGGGGGTCATCATTCCACTGTTCAGGAAATGTGTTCTAAACCAACTTTGGGAAAGTCATTGGATGATAGGGTGAAGAAGAAAGCTAGAAGTTATTTTTGGTGGCCAGAGTTTGATTGTGAAATCGAGAAGTCTGGCATATGTTTGGCTTGTGCAGAAGTTCAAAACCTACCGCCACGAGTGCGATTACATCCGCTGGAAGGGCCATTTGATATAGATTATGATGGACCATTCGAAAGATATTTTTTCATTGTGGTCAATGCACACTTAAAATGACCTGAAGTCACCATTCTGAAGACTGTGTCCTCGGAGAGAACAATTGAAAGACTGGGTGAGAGTTTTGCAAGATTCAGTTACCCTGAGCAAGTTGATAGTGACAATGGATCACAGTTCATGTCACGCATTCAAGTTATCTAAAGAAGAACAAAATCCAATACATCAAACTGTTTATCCTGCCACCAATGGGCTGGCTGAAAGGATTGTTCAGCCAATCAAGCATTCATTGAAGGTAACTGTGAGCAAGGATCATTGTCTGAATGACTAAACCAATTCCTGATGACAGACAGAAATATAACACATTCAACAACCCAAAATTTTCCGACATTACTGAATATGAAATGTCAGTTCGGCACAGTCTTTGATCTGCTGAAGTCACCTGTGACAAGGGCAAAATGCTGCATTTTTCATAAAGTTCGGGAAGTATTGGCAAGGAACTACACCAACAGATAGGACCGGTCTCTGCACTGTACAAACTCTGGATAATTTTGTTTGGAGAAGGCTTGTTGATAAACTTTTAGTAGCTAGAACGAGGTTGTCAGAGACCGAGTCAACCAAGAGTGCGAAGTGAAGATCTGTACATATCTGAGAACCTGACAATACCGAAAACACCTGTGGAAGACAGTACCTCAGTTGAGGAAGCTTGAGCACTTGAGTCTACCTCCAAATCCTACATCAACTCTGGTTGAGACAACTACAGACAATATCCAAACTAACCAAAAAACACCAGAGGTGACCGTCAACACGGAGAAAAGCAGATGCCTGAGGTTTGCTGACAATGACGCAAGAACCAACATCCTCCGAAACATTGACTGTTGTGTTTGTTAATTGTAAATTGTACCATTGTAGTAACCCCTGATGGAAAGGAAGGAGGAAAAAGTTCTGTATTAATGTTTGTTCCACAAACCAGCCCATTGGCAGTTCGGGCAAGTTAACAGTCCGTCTAGTCTACAAGCCAGGAGAAAAGACACCTTTGCAATAAAGCTCTTGTTGATTGATACCTTCATCGTCTGCAAGCCTCTCCTTTAAAAATACCACAGGTACGACTCTTAAAGGGGTGCAGGAGCAGTGGGACATGGAAGTCATTAAAGGTTGAAAGGGAAGTTAAGAAAGCGTACAATATCCTAGGCTTTATCAATAAGAACATAAGACTACAAGAGCAAGGAGGTTATTTTGATCTTGTATAGACCTTAGCTGGAGTACTGCGTGCAGTTCTGGATGCCGCATCTTGGGAAGTATTTGAAAGCATGAGAGAGAGTGCGGATAAGATTAATGAGAATAGTTCCAGGGATGAAGAACTTCAGGCATAAACATGGATTGGAGAAGCAGGCACTCTTTTCCTTTGTGAAAATAAGGCTGAGAGGAGATTTTATAGAAGTCTTAAAAATCATGCGGGACAGAGTTGATAGCGGGAAACCGTTCATATTGGCAGTAATGAGGGCTCAGATTTAAGGTAAATCTGGTGAAAGAAGCAAAAGCAATATGAGAACATTTTCACACTGAGTGGGTGTTGATGCCAATGTAACAACAATTGCCATACAACTGTGCCATACAACCTGAAGTCTTCCCAATTCATTGGGCAGACTGCACCGCATCGTCAGGCAAAGTAAAGGGTGGAGGGGTTTGCCTACTCATCAACTCCTCCTGGTGATTGGATGTGGCGACCCTGGTGACTTACTGCTCCCCGGACCTGGATTACCTGACCGTAAAGTGCCACCCATACCATCTTCCACGTGAGTTCACATCAGCCATTATCACAGCGGTCTACATCCCACCCCAGGCAGAAGTGAAGAAGGCGCTAGACAAACTGTACACAGTTATAAACAACAACGAAACAGAACACCCGAAGGTCTTGTTCATCGTGGCGGGGACTTCAAAAAGGCCAACCTCAAGTGTGTACTGCCAAAATTCCACCAGCACATCTCCTATCCCACCAGGGGCGACAACACTCTTGACTACTGCTATTCAAAAATCAGCGGCGCCTACCGTCCCATCCCCGACCGCACTTTGGAAAATCAGGCCATTATACGGTGCTCCTTCTCCCAGCATACAAACAGAAACTTAAATGGGAGAATCCAGCCAAGAAGGTTGTGCAGTGCTGGTCCAGGGAAACAGAAGAGCTCCAACGTGCTTGGAGACAGTGGACTGGTCCATATTTAACAACTCACCGACCAACCTAAATGAGTAGACCACCACCATCACCGACTTCATTAGCAAATGTGTGGACGACTGCATGGCAAAGAAAGCATTACCTATGTTCCCCAACCGGAAACCGTGGCTTAATTGAGAGACTGACTCCCTGCTGAAGTACAGGTCTGACGTTCAAGTCAGGCGACCCTGACCTATACAAGAAATCCAGGTACGACCTCCGCAAAGCCTTTCAGGATGCCAAGAGAGAATATCAGACCAAGCTAGAATCACAGAATATCAGACCAAGCTAGAGTTACAGATTCTCGTTGGTTGTGGCAAGGCCTGAACAACATAACGGACTACAAAGCGAAGCTGTACAGTATTTCCGGCAGCAGCAAACCCGTCCCCGATGAACTCAATGCATTCTATGCTCAGTTCACGCAGGAAACCATTGATCGCATGTGGAGTGCCGCAGCAGCCCAAAACGCACCCATACCCACCGTCACCGCTTCCGAAATCCGATTGGCCTTCCTGAAAGTGAACCCTCAGACGGCGACGGGTCAGGACGGGATCCCTGGTCGTGCACTCAGAGCCTGCGCGAACCAGCTGGCAGATGTGTTCACGGACATCTTTAACCTGTCCCTACTCCGCTCCAAGCTCCCCATCTGCTTCATTAAGACCACCATCGTTCCGGTGCCAAAGAAGAGCCAGGCAATGTGCCTCAATGACTACCGTTCGGTGGCCCTGACATCAATCGTGTTGAAGTGTTTAGCGAGGTTGGTTATGAAGTACATTTGAAAAATAAGTTTTAAAAAAACAGAAAACACACATCAACCCCCCCTCCAGTGTTCAATGGCAACAAGTTTCCGAAAGTGCATGATAAACAAACCCCAAGAGTTGTAGAACCCCTCCTTCACCCCCTTAGCTCAAATTTCACCGACTTCAGGATCAAGAATTCCAGTAGGTACCCCTGCCACATAGGTGGAGAAACTGACCTTCACCCCAAGCAATCAGCAAGGCGAAGGCTAAAACATCTAGCCCCGCACCTGCCTGCAGCTTGGGCCAGTCCGACACACCAAAAAATGGCCTCTGGGGGACCCAGTTCCAAGTCCACGTGTAACACCCCTGAGATTGTTATGTATGAAATGATGCATACAACCTCCGACCAGCAGGTGGCAGGGTAAATCTACCATGTGACTCTGTACCTGGAGGAATTCAGAGTTAGTCTTGTTGATGGATAGTTATACTTGCAGTAGCTCTAGGATAATTTATTTAGTGGTTTGTAATGTATTTCTTATAGTTAGTTTTACCACGCATTTGTTTTATTTTATTTTTTTAAATTAGTTCATCAGAGTTTCAAAGCCAGAGCTCAAGAGTATGGACAGGGGCAAACCCCTAATTCAGCTCCTTGTCTGCTCCAAAAACGAATTCAAATTGAATCCAATTCATTGTTTCCAATTAAGGGGCAATTTAGTGTGTTCAATCCACCTTCCTTGCACATCTTTGGGTTGTGAGGGCAAAACCCACGCAAACACTGGGAGAATGTGCAAACTCCACACGGACAGGGACCCAGAGCTGGGATTGAACCTGGGACCTCGGCGCTGTGAGACTGCAGAGTTACTACCGTCCTGCCAAAATTTAATCCAATTCATAGTCCCCTCAAGTGAGACATACCAGATCCAGACATTACACCTGACCTCGCGCTCATCTTAGCCAAAGACCTATAAGCGATACCATACATTTGTTTTATAATAAATGACTTTAACTAAGAACGGGATGTTCTGTTGTGCATCGTTCCCACTGGCCATAGAACAAGAACATGACAATTGTATTAAAAACCTTCCTCCAATACCTTCCCAGCTTCGGACAGGACCAAAACATATGTATATGGTTTGCAGGGCCCCGCCCACAAAGCTCGCAGACATCCACCACCCCCTTGGTCCTTGCTTTTGTGAGGTGCATCCGATACACAACCTTCAATTATATCAGCCCCAACATCTGCATGAGGTTGAAGAATTCACCCTTCATAGCACCACAGACCGTCTTCTATTACCTCCCCAACTCTTCTTCCCACTTGGCCTTGATCCTTTCCATGGACATTCTGCCCTCCTCCAAAATCTTCCCGTAAATCTCTGACACTACCCCCTTCTCTAACCCCTCCTGCCGACAGTACTTCCATCAACAACGAGGGGGCAGATGCTATCAGGAATCTCGGGAACTCCATTCTTACTAAGTCTTGGTCTTGCAGGTGCATAAACCCTTCCTCTTGCGCCAATTTGTACTTCTCCCCCAGGAACAGATCTTTTATTACCTTGATTTCCCCCTCTCCTCCCATCTCCGAAATCTCTCATCCAGCCTCCCCAGCTGGAATTTATGATTCCCCCCTGATCGGCATCTCCCCTGACCCAGCCCCCAACTAAAGTGCTGTCTCAAGTGCCTCCAGATCTTCAAAGTTGCCACCACACTGGACTCCCAGAGTACTTGCCCAGCGCCATCGGGAGCAGCACCGTTGCCAATGCCCTCAACCCCAACTCCCTGCACAAGCCTTTCTCCATCCTAATCCACCGGGACAACCCCACCCAACCCTGCACTTTCTCCACATTTCCCGCCCAGGGTACTAGAAAGAAAAAAAGAGAGAGGTTGCCCCACGTTGCCAGTCAGCCTTCACTCTCTCCACCAAGCTAGTAAAATTGTACCTGTGGATCTCCCCCTGCACCCCAAAATACCTGAAGTGGGTTGTTGCCCTGCAAAATGGCAGCCCCCCCCAATCCCGCCCCCACTTCCTGGGGCACCATAAAATACTCTCTCTTCTCTAAATTTAGTTTATACCCCCAAGAACGACCCTAATCTTTTGAAGTAGCTCCATTATATTCCCACTTGACATACTCCGCTCTGTGATATACAGCAGTAAATCATCTGCAAAGTGATTCTCCTATCTTTGCAGCATCCTTGAACATGGGTGAGGTACCGGAGGACTGGAGAACTGCTAATGTTGTCCCCTTGTTTAAGAAGGGTAGCAGGGATAATCCAGGTAATTATAGACCGGTGAGCCTGACATCAGTGGTCAGGAAGCTGCTGGAGAAGATACTGAGTGATAGGATCTATTCCCATTTGGAAGAAAATGGGCTCATCAGTGATAGTGAACATGGTTTTGTGCAGGGAAGGTCATGTCTTACCAACTTAATAGAATTCTTTGAGGAAGTGACAAAGTTGATTGATGAGGGATGGGCTGTAGATGTCATATACATGGACTTCAGTAAGGCATTTGATAAGGTTCCCCACAGTAGGCTGATGGAGAAAGTGAAGTCTCATGTGGTCCAGGGTGTACTAGCTAGATGGATAAAGAACTGGCTGGGCAACAGGAGACAGAGTAGTGGTGGAAGGGAGTTTCTCAAAATGGAGAACTGTGACCAGTGGCGTTCCACAGGGATCCGTGCTGGGACCACTGTTGTTTGTGATATACATAAATGATCTGGAGGAAGGTATAGGTGGTCTGATTAGCAAGTTTGCAGATGATACTAAGATTGGTGGAGTAGCAGATAGTGAAGGGGACTGTCAGAGAATACAGCAGAATATAGATAGATTGGAGAGTTGGGCGGAGAAATGGAAATGGAGTCCGGGCAATTGCGAGGTGATGCATTTTGGAAGATCCATTTCAAGAGCGAACTATACGGTAAATGAAAAAGCCCTGGGGAAAATTAAAATTGATGTACAGAGGAATCTGGGTGTTCAGGTCCATTGTACCCTGAAGGTGGCTGCGCAGGTCGATACAGTGGTCAAGAAGGCATACGGCATGCTTTCCTTCACCGGAAGGGGTATTGAGTACAAGAGTTGGCAGGTCATGTTACAGTTGTATAAGACTTTGGTTCAGCCACATTTGGAATACTGTGTACAGTTCTGGTCGCCACATTACCAAAAAGGATGTGGATGCTTTGGAGAAGGTGCAGAGGAGGTTCACCAGGATGTTGCCTGGTATGGAGGGTGCTAGCTATGAAGAAAGGTTGAGTAGATTAGGATTATTTTCATTAGAAAGATGGAGGTTGAGGGGGGACCTCATTGAGGTCTACAAAATCATGAGAGGTAGAGACAGGGTGGATAGCAAGAAGCTTTTTCCCGGGGGGGGGGGACTCAATTACTCGGGGTCGTGAGTTCAAGGTGAGGGGGGAAAAGTTGAAGGGAGATATGCGTGGAAAGTTCTTTACGCAGAGGGTGGTGGGTGCTTGGAACGCATTGCCGGTGGAGGTGGGAGAGGCAGGCACAATAGCGTCATTTAAGATGTATCTAGACAGATACATGAATGGGCAGGGAGCAGAGGGATGCAGATCCTTAGAAAATAGGCGACTATTCCTGTGCTGTAATTTTTCTTTGTTCTTTATGGTGATTAATATCTTCAATGCAGGCAGTCCTCGACTTTATGATGTTTAAGTTCCAAAAAACTGCATTTATGACGTTAATAAATTGACACCCTGTTGATTGCAATCTTCCGATGCCACATCAGTGGGAATAGATAGGATAGATGCGGGCAGGTTGTTTCCAATGGCGGGTGAAAGCAGAACTAGGGGGCATAGCCTCAAAATAAGGGCAAGTAGATTTAGGACTGAGTTCAGGAGGAACTTCTTCACCCAAAGGGTTGTGAATCTATGGAATTCCTTGCCCAGTGAAGCAGTTGAGGCTCCTTCATTTAATGTTTTTAAGATAAAGATAGATAGTTTTTTGAAGAATAAAGGGATTAAGGATTAAGGTGTTCGGGCCGGAAAGTGGAGCTGAGTCCACAAAAGATCAGCCATGATCTCATTGAATGGCGGAGCAGGCTCGAGGGGCTATATGACCTACTCCTGCTCCTAGTTCTTATGTTCTTATTTGTATATATCTGGTGTTGTAAGACTTCTTACTGTGCCCACCCCAGTCCAATGCTGGCATCTCCACATAATTCGTACATATGCATTGATGTTCACGGTAGGTGGCACGGTAGCACAGTGGTGAGCATTGTTGCTTCAGGTTCGATTCCTGCTTGAGTCGCTGTCTGTGCGGAGTGCTGAAATCATTGCAGAGGGTGTGAATTGTGCTCAGCAATTTTTTAATGTTGAGAAAACTGGATTCTTTTGGGAAAAAACTGCTGAGGGGAAATCCATACTAGGTTACAAAGTTGCAAAAGATTGAGACGATGCTGCGGGTGACTTTCAAGTTAACCTTTGCTTGTGTACCATTCGGAAATCCCAAGACTTTCAAGAGATATTCCAAGGTATTTCTCCCTATAATGTGGAAATCCAGTCCTAAGACCTGAGTCAATAGGAACATATTTTTAGGATGGGTTTAACCACCGTTTGGTAACGCGTGTCAGAAACAATCTTGCATTTAAAGTATTGTTACTCCTTAACAATGCTCTTGGTCATCCAAACGTTCTTGATGACAAGCGTCCAGCCATCAAAGCTGTGTTTCTGCCCCCCCAACACCACCTTACTGTTAGAACCCATGGACTGGGGGTAATTGCGTCCTTTAAAGTCATTGTGGTGAAAACAGTCTCCCAGCCCCAGGTCACTGTCCGTGTGTAGTTTGCACATTCTCCCCGTGTCTGCATGCGTCTCACCCCCACAACCCAAAAAAATGTGCATGGTAGGTGAATTGGCCATGCTAAATTACCCCTTGGGCAGCACGTTAGTGCACTGCTGCCTACGGCGCTGAGGACCCAGGTTCGATTCCGGTCCTGGGTCACTTTCTGTGTGGAGTTTCACCCTCACAACCCAAAAGATGTGCAGTGTAGGTGGATTGTCCACAGTAAATTGCCCGTTAATTGGGGAAAAACAGAATTGGGTACTCTAATTTTCAACATTTTTAAAAAAAAAAGATACTTTTCCAGGAACCAATTGTGCCCCAAGTTCAAGGACTGCCTGTACATGTATTATTAATATTCCAGTTATTCCCATGAGGTGGCAGTATTTGAAAATGAGAGGTTGTTCGCAAAGAAAAAGAGAATCAGTAGTTTTGATTTGGTTAAAGGCACAATTGGGAAATTACACTCATTAGATTATGGTTTAGGTTTCCAGTAGAATTACTTTTGCATAATAGCAAGTAAAATATTACTTGGAGTAGAACTTGCTGTTTTCCTTTGCATGAAAGTGTTCCATAATCTGTATTACTAACAGTAATCGAGCTTTGTTTTGTTAACACAGCTGAAAATGGGATTATCAAAACTATGTATAATAAGGATGTCCAGTTTTTCACATTTGTGTAAGCTGACTTAACATAAAAAGAAAGAAAAAGTAGACTTTAAATCACAAAATCAGAAAAAAACTGTGGGGAACTATGTTTTGTAGGTGTACGCAAGCCGGTTTGAGTAAATGTTTTTGATGTTGTGAATTAGTTTTACATCATGCTTGTACGCCTTCTTAAAAAATGAGCATAATTTAATAAGCCTGTCTAAATTGGTGGAATTTTGATATCCGCTCAGGATCACATTCGAGTGAATGGAGTTTTGGTCCAGTGTAAAAAATGTCATCAATATCAACCTATGATTTTGGGACAGAACTCATAGGCACTTAAAATTGCTCAATCGTTTGCCCTGGTTTGGTCAATTTGGTGATGATTGTGGTGATACGACGGTTAACTGTACCAAAAGATTGAGGAATCTTATCCAGCTGTCTGCTCCATCAGTATAAATCTGTATTTAATTTAAAAATATTTTTTAATGTTTAATTATTAATAATTGGGCACTGTAATGTCATAGTTCTGCCAGGAGTTTCAAGAAGGTGGCCATGTGCTCGGGTATATATAATGAACAGAAGTAGACAATTGAGCACTTGGAACCTGTTCTGCCATTCAGTGAGACCATGGCTGATTCTTTCTCTTTATCTCTCTCTCCTTTCTCTACCTCTCGCGCTCTCCCTCTCGCACTATCTCTCTTTCAATCTTTATCAATCTTTTGATCTTTCTTTCTCTCTTTCTTTCTTTCTCTCGATCCTTCTGTCTTTGTTTCTTTCTCTTGCTCTTTCTCACCCACTCACCCTTTTTCTCTCGTGAGCTGTGGCAGGATGACGTACCATTCAAGAAACATCATAGCTCTGTCATAATTGTCATGACTTGTGCACCCCTGCCCTTTTCTGAGAGCTTGGGGTGTGGGGTGATTGGAGGTGTTACAGGAGAAGATGTTGGCACGAGGGTTTTATTGAATAGCGGCTGGGGTATGACCCTGGCTTGTGCCTATCTTCTCCTTTATGATCAGTTTTGGGATGTTTTTTTAAAATAAATTTAGATTACCCAATTGTTTTTTCCAATTTAGCGTGGTCAATTCACCTACTCTGCACATTTTTGGGTTGTGGGGGTGAAACCCACGCAGACACGGGGAGAATGTGCAAACTCCACACGGACAGTGACCCAGAGCCGGGATCGGACCTGGGACCTCAGCGCCGTGAGGCGGTTGTGCTAACCACTAGGCCACCGTGCTGCCAGTTTTGGGATGTTGAAGCTAATTTTCATGCCTTCGTAGCTTGTCCAGTTTATTTAACACAGACTTATGATTGTACTACAGTTGTTTGGAAAGGGCAAAAGGGCCTTAGAACAAGGATGCGGGGTTGGAGGACATTGCAAAAGTGAAATGGAGCAAAATCTTGGACAGACTTCAACATAATGTGGCTCAGCTGAAGTGGTTGGGGGGGGGGGGGTGGCTGGGTGTGTTAAAGTACTTGGAAGCTGCGGCAGAGTGAGGTTGGAAACCAGACACCAATCATATTAATGAATACAAGATTTATTTATAAATTCAACATTATATTTGTCTCCCTCTTTCCACAATGAAGGCCATGTCCCAGCAGTGACATGGGACACTTTCTACTTTTCTTGAAAAACCAATACAACAATTAAACAAATGAACAGCTTCTTCGAGTGCCACAGCTGTTCTTCAAATAACCTCAGGTACTGAACCAAAGCTCTTCACCTGTGTATCCTTAATCTTGCAAATACAATTAACATATAATTTACTTGGTGTGTGGGACACCAGCGAGTTCACAAGTAACAACAGTTTTTAAAAATAAATTTAGATTACCCAATTATTTTTTCCAATTGAGGGGCAATTTAGTGTGGCCAATCCACCTATCCTGCACATCTTTTGGGTTGTGGGGGCGAAACCCACGCAGACACTGGGAGAATGTGCAAACTCCACACGGTCAGTGATCCAGGGCCGGGATTCGAACCCGGGTCCTCAGTGCCGTAGGCAACACTGCTAACCATTGTGCCACCGTGGTGCCCTACAAGTACCAACAGTGATTGGGTTTTGTTGTTAATCTCATCCAGGACTGAACTATGTTCATTGAAGTATGTTTCTGCTGATGTAAATAAACTCCAGCCTGATTTACAGTGGCTAATATTAAGCATAAAAATCAAATAAATCACTTTGTGTTTTAAAAAAAAATAGATGCAGGAGGCTGAACTTTGGATATTTGGAAGTTGTTACCAACTAGAGCTTGGGATGTCTCGATGTAACTCGGTAATGTGGATGGGAAGGTTGGAAACAGTACATGTAAAAGAGGTTGACTTTAGCGAATATGGTGTTGGGATGGCATTGGAAATATTTTTGAAGTCTAGAAATCTGAATCTCATTTTGATGTTATATTGGTTATTGGAAGATATTTCTCCTGGCATTCAAAGCTCTGGTGTAAATGAAATCGCAATACCTGTGTGTAGAGAATTGTTTTCAGAATTCCTGGACAGCTATTAGTGTGAATGTGTCTCTAATTCACTTGTCTCTCAGTCCGGAAGAAACGGTCTCGAACACGTTCGTACTTTAGAATATTCTTCATTGTTTCTGTTAATAATTTTCCAATCTATTGGTGAAGGAGTCCCTACTGAGGGATGAAAATGAAAAATGAAAATCGCTTATTGTCACGAGTAGACTTCAATGAAGTTACTGTGAAAAGCCCCTCGTCGTCACATTCCGGCGCCTGTCCGGGGAGGCTGTTACGGGAATCGAACCATGCTGCTGGCCTGCTTGGTCTGCTTTCAAAGCCAGCGATTTAGCCCAGTGTGCGAAACAGCCCCATATCTCTCAGCTCAAGGGCCAACTAAGCAGGGCCCTGGCTTAGGAATGAGAAGTTGGCCAAGGTTCCTGCTCTCCATGTTTTGCTGAGAAGTGCGTCTGTGTTCATACTGGATTTAAGCACCAGTAATGAATATGCTGTCAAAATATCTCACTGACATTTGCTGTCTGGTCAAGCCAAAAGGATTGCTAAGTCAACAAGGGTGAATGATACATATTGAATGTAGATGAATTTGCAAGAGCTTAATTTAGCATTTGGAATGTTTCCTGTATTCTCATTCTTTTGTGCATTTTGTTTCCTCCCCAGGGTGAAATGTGGGCAGTGTTCGGGTGAGGTCAATCTTGGACTGCTCAGACAATGTCACCTCCGACGCCTTCTAGCATTGTCTGCCCATGGGACTATAATCTGGAGTCTTGGATCAGTTTAAACAAATGGAATCTGGAAGGGAGTGGTCGATCTGATGGCATGAGAGTGGGTGAGTTTTTTGTGTAATTTTTTGGGGGCTGGAGCTGTCTTTTAAAGACTGAAAGGACTTGTATGACCTACGACCGAGGATTTTCTTTGCAATCATGTTGCAGGAGTTAGAGGGCAATTTGGCGGTGGTCGTGTTCTGAAAACCTTGCTATTGAAAAATCCTTTTCTGAGTTGGTGTGTGCCCTTAATGTAGTGCACACTGGTGGATGACTGATTTATGAGGATGAATTTGTCCTAGGTGGTGATGTTGACAGCCTCACCCATCCAGGCTAACAGGGAGAGTATTGAAACAGGACATGGAGGTGCAGTTCAGCCCCAGCCAAAAGTCAGAGATTTTTGCTGCTGTTTTGTATATTTTGTTTATTCGCCTTCCTTGATTAGTTATTATAATCTCTTGCTTTCTTTTGAGGAAGCAGGCAGGTTCTTCCTGCTCAGGCTTTGTTAATCAATGAACTTGATTGTTTTGTTCTCAACTTATTTTTGTTCATCTTATACTTTGACATTCCACAAAATTTTAGATGGTCTGTTAAATGTGGCAGCTTGGTAAATACAGAATTGCACATTTTGTAATACTGCAAAGCCCCAAGAATGATTGCTTTTACAATTTAGTTTGCTCCCCTCTTTTAATATTTTCCCCACCTGAGCTCCTCTCTTTTTCTGATTCTTGTTTTCCTCCCTTACGAGAGCAGTGTTCTTCAAACTCTTTTTCCGGGGACCCATTTTTACCAACCGGCCAACCTTCGGGACCCAACCTGGCCGAACTTCGCGACCCAACCCGGCCGAACTTCGGCCCACCATTTTCTCTTACCTTGTTTGCTGCTGACAAAAATGGAGGAAATACTTTTGGGTCCCTTTGGCTCTCGTACATGCTCCTCCAATGGAACCTGTTGGATGAAGGTGAAGCCTTCCGGTGTCGGAAAGTATGGAGTCTCCAACTGTCCAAAGTTCTGAATTTTTTTCTTGAATAAAATAAATTAAAAAAATAAAAATGAAATGAATAAAATAAATGAATAAAAACCACTACAGAACTTGTAAAACAAAAGGCTGCAACCGTTTAAAAAAAAAAATAGCGGCCGCACTGCACATGCGCGCTGATCATCGTGCGAGGATTTGTGCGATCGGGAGCGCCGTGGACAACGGCTCCCGACATCCGCCCGCGACCCACCTGCAGGTCGCGCCCCCGACTTTGAAGAACACTGCACTAGAGTACCCAATTAATTTTTTCCAATTAAGGGGCAATTTAGCATGGCCAATCCACCGACCCTGCACATCTTTTGGTTGTGGGGATGAAACCCATGCAAACAAGGGGAGAATGTGCAAACTCCACAAGGAAAGTGACCCAGAGCCGGGATCGAACCTGGGACCTCGGTGCCGTGAGGCAGCAATATTAACCACTGCGCCACCGTGCTGCCCTCCCCCACCACACTTGTACCATTAACTTCTACGTGCCATACTAACCTATGTGACTAAATTTGTACCCATCTGCATGTGCACCACCACAGTGTTAACTAGTTACCTTTTGGCTAGTTTATAGTGAACTAAAATATAATACGTCACAACAATGAAGTCTTTATTTACTTTAACTTTAAGCATATTTTTGTTTGTTTCGATCTCAGGCTAGATGTTGTTTTATTTGTGGGTCTGATTTATGTCCAGTGAAAGAGGCAACTTGGTGCCAATTGTTTTGTGTAATCAAAGGAGGTGCTGTCCAAATTGGGCCTCCAAAATTACAGGCTTAACAAGAAAGAGATCAACCCCAAGGCATTTGGGAGAGGCTTGAAGCTGGGTGGGGTGAATGCTGAGAGGGATGGTGGCAAGTTGTAAAGTTGAATAATTAGTTTGATCATGAAATAGCTCTTAGATTGATCATGTACTGAGTCATAAATTCTTGCAAAACACCCAGACCAACAACATTTCAAGTTATATTTATTTTGGCTAATTTTCCAATCTCCTGTCATGAAGGCACACAGCTGCCTGTCATTCTCCAGCTCAATCACTTCCATGTAAACTCCTCATCATAACTGCCTGCACGTTATCTCAATTATACAAGTGATCACATGAGCTTAACATTATCCAACATCCTTGCACATGGCAATACAGTAGCTATGTTACTTAACTAGTCAGTCCAAAGACGCGCAGGTTAGGTGGAGTGGCCATGATAAATTGCCCTTAGTGACCAAAAAGGTTAGGTGGGGTTATTGGGTTATGGGGATAGGGTGGAAGTGAGGGCTTAAGTGGGTCAGTGCAGACTCGATGGGCCAAATGGCCTCCTTCTGCACTGTATGTTCTAGTAATTCGGAGTTCATGAGATCAGATCATTAAAAAAAAATAGCAAAGGGGGCCATTCCATCTAATTATATCCTTGTCAGCCATTAAAATTAGCCAGCTTAATCTTACTTTCCAGCACTTTGTCGGTAGCCTTCCAGGTTACAGCACTTCAGATGCACGTCCAAATGCTTTTTAAATGCGATTAGGATTTCTGCTCCGACCACCATATGCGGCAGAGAGCTCAAGATCCCCACAACATTTGGAGGAAAATATTTCTCGAGTCCTTTCCAACATTTACTGTAAATCTATGACCCCTGGTTATTGTCCTCTCTCCCTCTGGAAATAGTTCCATCTGGTCAACTCTATTTCGACCCCTTTGTAATTTTATTACATCTCAATTAAATCGACCCTCGGTCTCCCTTTTTGTTCCAATGAAAACAACTCCAGACTATCCAATGTTAAAATTCACCAGTCTTGACAACAATCTCCTTTATCCCTGTACCCTCCAGCATGATCACATCCTTCCTGCAATATGACCTAATTTGTGTTTTATACCATAATTCTACTATGGCCTCTATTCTACAGTCGGCAATAAATGAAAAATATCCTGTATCCCACTGTATAATTTTATCCTGCTGTCTTCAGGAGTGTGTGGACGTGCACTCGAAGGTCCTTCACTTCCCCTCCACTTCACCATTTCTGACCATTTATCTTGGCCTGTTTTATTTTTTGCCCTCTCCAAAAGCATCATCTCTCACTTGTCTGGATTTAATTCCATTTGCCACTTTTCAACTCGCTTTATCTGTTCATTTATCTTCCTGCAGTCTTAAGCATCTTACTTCACTATTAGCTGAAGAACAGAAGGAACAGGAGCAGGAGTAGGCCCCATGAGCCTGCTGCGCTATTCAATATGATCATGGCGAATCTCGCCGTGGCCTCAAGTCCATTTTCCTCCTCCTCCTCCTGCAGCTGCCCCCCCCTCACCCTAAAATACCAGATAACCCATAACTCCGTGATGGATCAATAACCTGCATGACCCTGCTTTGAATACATTCAGTGACCCAACCTCCACTGTTCTCTAGGCTGGAGAATTCAAAGGCTAACTGTCCTCTGAGAGAAGAAATTCCTCCTCACCTCCACATTAAATGTGAGACCCCTTTATTCAGAAACTACGCTGCTTAATTCTACAGTACCTTAGGAGAGAAAACATAATAAGTGTCTGCTCCATCGCACCTCTTAAGAATTTTACATATTTCGCTCAGATCATGTCTCATTTTTCTTTAACTCCAATGAGAATAGGCTCAACCTTTCATCAAGGCAACCGCTTCATCAAAGGAATCCAGCTAAACGGGCTGGTTTAGCACGCTGGGCTAAATCGCTGGCTTTTAAAGCAGACCAAGGCAGGCCAGCAGCACGGTTCAATTCCTGTACCAGCCTCCCCGAACAGGAGCCGGAATGTGGCGACTAGGGGCTTTTCATAGTAACTTCATTTGAAGCCTACTTGAGACAAGCGATTTTCATTTAATTTCATCATGGATCTTTGCTCAACTGCCTTCATTGAAAGTATATACCTCTTCTTTTTTTTAAAAGAAGGATACCAGGTTGCTAATTAATTGATCAATATTAAGAACAACATGAATAACAAGAGTGCCAGGACCTGCAACACCCTACTGGAAACGGCCTTCCAATCACAAACACATTTCAGTCATACCCTTTGCTTCCTGACTGAGCCAATTTAGGATTTAATTTCCCACGTTTTCTGTGATCCCATGAACTTTTCTACTCCATCTGCTGTTTTGTGCTTTATTAAAAGCCTTACTAAAATCCATGAACACTGTATCAAACGTTCTATCCCCATCGACCGGGTATCCCCCCCCCCCCCCCCCCCCCCCCCCCCCCCCCCCACACACACAAAAACCGCTTCCAAATATACATTCAAATTGGTCAGACATGCCCGAGCTTTGACAAATGCATGCTGACTGCCCTTGATTAATCTGTACCTTTCTAAATGATTGGTACTGTCCCCCAGGATGTTTCAGTTAAATTGCCTGCTACCAAGATCATATTTCTAATTATTCTTTCATGGATGGCACTAGCAAAGACAGCATTTATTGCCCAACCCTAATTGCCCCTGAAATGCAGATGGCGAGCTGCCAGCTTGAACTATTGCAGTCCATGTAGTGTAGGTACACCTGCAGTGCCTTTTTGGAAGTGAGCTCCCAAGATTTTGTCCCAGCGACGGCCAAGGAATAGTGATATAGTTCCAAGGCCGGATGGTGTGCGGTTTGGGGGAACCTCCAGGAGGTGTTGTTCCCATGCATCTGATGCCCGTGTCCTTCGAGGTGGTGGAGATTGGAGGTTTGGAAGCTGCTGTGTTTGGAGCCTTGATGGGTTGCTGCAGAGCACCTTGTAGTTGGTACATGCTGCTGCCTCTGTGCATGGGTGGTGGATTGAGTGAATGTTGAAGATGTAGGATGAGTTGCTAATCAAGCAGGCTGCTTTGTACTGGGTGGTCTTGAGTTGCTGGAGCTGCACTTATCCGGTCGTGGAGAGTATTCCAAACACACTCCTGACTTGTAGTTGGTGGACAGGGTTTTGGGAGTCAGGAGGTGAGTTTCTCGCCACAGAATTCCCAACTTCTGACTTGCTCTTGTAACCATGATATTTATATAGCTGGTCCAGTTCAGCTTCAGGTCAACGGTAATCCCCAGGATTTTGTTGGTGGGGATTTCAGTGATGGTAATGCCATTGAGGGAAGACCAAATGGGAGATGGTCAAATTATCCCTTCTTGGAGATGGTCATTGCCTGGCACTTGTGTGACACCAATGTCACTTGCCATTTGTAAACTCAAGCCTGGATATTGTCCAGGTCTTCCTGCTTTTACACATGGACTATTTTATTATCTCTGGAGTCACAAATGAACACTGTAGAATCATCAGCAAACATCCTAATTTCTGATCTTATTATGGTAGGAGGTCATTGATGAAGCAGCTGCAGATGGTTGGGCCTTGAACCCTACCCTGAGGAACTCCTGCAGCGATGTCCCAGGACTGAGATGATGGGCCTCCCACAACCATCTTCGTTTATCTTGGTGTGACTCCAACCAGTGGAGATTTGCCCATATTCCCTTTGACTGATATTTTGCTTGGGCAGCTTGATGCTATTATACTCAGTCAAATGCTGCCTTGATGTTGAGGGCAGTCACTTTCACCTCGCCTTTGGCGTTCAGCTCTTTGTCCGTGTTTCAACCAAGGCTGTCATGAGGCCAGGATCTGAGTGGTCCTGGTGGAATCCAAACTGAGGATCAGTGGTAAAGTTATTACTGTGCAAGTGACACTTAACAGCAACCCTGTCCATTGCTTTGCTGATGGCTGAGAGTAGACTGATTGGGCAGTAATTGGACATGTTGGATTTATCATGCGTTTTTAGGACAGCATAGAACCTGGGAAATTTTACACATTTGCTGGGTAGATGTTGTGGTTCAGACTGGTCTGTAAATACTCTTGTCTGAATCTCTTTGTACAATGGCACAATGATAGCAGTCCACCAGTTATCTTGCATCATACCAGTTGCCAAAGAAGACTGGAAAATTATGGTCAGAGTCTCAGCCATTTTGTTCCTTCCTTCTTCGAGCACCTTGGAATGTTTCATCTGTTTTTGAAGTTTTTAATATTTACTTTCTGTTTATATGATCCAATATTTCAACCCTTATTAATCAATGTCTGCATTATTTCTCTCTTCTATGAAGTTAGATTAAGGATGCCCACACATACATTACCTTTTTGGTCTCAAATAAGCTGTACTTTTCCATAGCCTCCATAGTTAGGGAAGCAAAATGTGGATGCAGCCTTTGCTCATCCACTGGGTGGCGCTTGAGACCAGATGTTACATCGAGTTGGTATTCCTTCAGTGGTAGCAGTTTGAATGAGGCAGAAAAGTCAAGTGAAGTCTTAGGTAGCAGAAGTCTGCACATAACCTCAGCAGACACAAATGTAGCATTGACAGACTGTTGCAAATGCCATCTTTCGATTGACACATTAAACGGGGGCCCCACTTTCAAGTGCACTTATTACACATATTTTAGTAGTGCCTTTGTGTAACAAAAAATGTTCCAAAGCGTTTTATGAAAAATTCTTTTTTAAAAATGGGATCGAACCATATAAGGGCAGATGGCTAAAAGCTTGTTCAAAGAGACAGGTTTTAGATTTGATGGAGTCGAGTTTAGGACAGTGACAAGTGAGCAGGAAGGTGAAGGAGGATTAGAGGGTTCTGGTCAGAAATTGGAAGGGAAGATTACTTGATAGTGGAGAATTGAAAGGTGGCACAGAAGCATAGGAAGTAGGACCAGGAAGATGCCATTCAGCCCCTCCAGCCTGCTCTGCCATTTAATCAGCTCATGGCTGATATACCTTGCGCACTACCCCAAACCCCTTGATACCTTTATTGTCTTGAAATTTATTGATCTCTGTCTTGAACATACTCAGTGACTGCACCTCCACAGCCCTCTGGGGCCTCCACAGCCCTCTGGGGTAGAAAATTCCAAAGGTCACCAACTGAGTGAAGAAATTACTCTTCATCTCTGTTCTAAATGTGTGCCCTTGGTTCTGGACCCCCAAGCCAGGGAAAACATCCTTCCTGTATCTACCTTTTCCAGTCCTGTATGTTTTGTGTGTTTCAAAAGAACAATACAGCACCACATGAACAGGCCCTTTGGCCCTCCAAAAAATGAGAAAACACCTCCCTAAACTCCAGAGAGTACAAGCCCGGTCTCCTCAATTTCAATTCATTGGAAAATCCGATCATTCCAGAAATCAGTCGTCTATCACCGAGAAGGACAAGTGCAGCTGATACGTGGAAACTTATCACAATTCCTTCACTGTGGCTGGGTGAAAATCCTGGAACTCCCTTCCTAACAGCACTATGGGTGTTCCGATAAAGCGTGGACTGCAGTAGAACAAGAACACAGCTCACCACCACCGTTTCCATGGCAATTGGGGTTGGGCAATAAATGCTGGCTTAGTCAGCATGCCCACATCTCATGAATGAACACCGAGAAACATAGAAAATAAGAGCTGGAGGAGGCCATTCGGTCCCTCGAGTTCAACAATTCAGTATGATCATGGCTGATACTCTAAGTCAGTGCCAAACACATCTTTCCCCACACCGTAGTAAATAGAACAGGAGTAGGCAGTCTGCCCCCTTGAGCCTGTTCCACCATTGAATAGAATCATGGCTGAACGACATTCCCCACGTCCACTTTCCTTTCCTCATAACTCTTGAATCTGTCTACCTCAGCCTTAAATATACACAAAGGTTCTGCCCCCACAGCTCTCTTTGGCAAGGAGTTTCAAAGACTCTGAACACTCAGAAGAAATTCCTCCTCATCTCAGACTTAAATTGGCACCCCTTTATTCTGAGACTATGGCCTCTGGTCTCTGGTCCGACTCTCTCATGAAGGAAAACGTCCTCTCAGCATTTACCCTGTCAAGTCCCTTAAGAATCCGATATGTTTCAATGAGACCCTCTCATTCTTCTAAATTCCAATATGTAGCTTCCCAACCTGTTTAACCTTTGCTCATATGACAGTTCCTCCATACCGGGGATCATCCGAGTAAACCGTTTCTGAACCGCCTCCATGAAGTATATTTTCTCAAATAAGGGGACCGAAACTGCAGATGTGGTCCCACCAGTACCTTGTACAGTTCCAGCAAGGCTTTCCTACTCTTATACTCCAACCCCCCCGGAAATAAGGGCCAACATTGCATTAGCCTTCCTGATTACCTGCTGCACCTGCATGCTAGCTTGCTGTGCTTCAGGCACAAGTACCCCAAGTCTCTTTGCATTGCAGCTTTCGGCAATTTTTCTCCATTTAAATAATACTGTTCTTTTGTTCTCCCTTGTAATTCCTTGTTTTCTTCCTCTTTTTAAAATTTTTTTTAGAGTAGCCAATTCATTTTTTCCAATGAAGTGGCAATTTAGCGTGGCCAATCCCCCTGCACTGCACATCTTTTTGGGTTGTGGGGGCGATACCCACGTTAATACAGGGAGAATGTGCAAATTCCACACGGACAGTGATCCAGAGCTGGGATCGAACCTGGGACCTCGGCGCCGTGAAGCAGCAGTGCTAACCACTGTGCCGTCATGCTGTCCCCTCCCTCTTTTTTTTTAAATAGTGAGGTTACCCTTGCCACCTTCCAATCTGCTGGGACTGCTCCGGAATCTAGGAAGATGGCAACAAACACATCCACCATTTCCATGGCCACCTCCTTTCATACTCTGGAATGTAGATTATCAGGTCCTGGGGATTTATTGACTTTCAGTCCCATTAATTTATCCACTTTTGTACTGATAATTTCCTTCAATTCCTCCTTCTCATTAGACCCTTGGTTCCCGCGTATTTCGGGGAAGTTATTTGCATTTTCTTTCATGTTCACCGTAACGTTATTCTGATACTCTATTTTTGCCCTCCTTTGCTGAATTCGAAATTGCACTCATTTCTTGGGCCTGCGACGACTTCCGAATTCCTCTTTGGATCTAAAACTATCCTTACTTACTTTTTTGTTAGCCATGATCAGGCCGCTTTTCCTGATTTTGCACCAGAAAGGAATGCATTATTGTTGCAGTGCATGCATTCATTCCTTCAATATTAGCAATTGTCTGTTCACCATCATGCCTTTCAATGAAGTTCCCACATCTATCGGAATCAACGCATCCCTCATAATCGCAGTTTCCTTTTATTTAGATTTAGGACCCTAGTTTCAGATTGGACTACTTCACATTCCATCCTAACAAAGAATTTTATCCTGTTACGGTTAGTCTTCCCTAAAGGACCCCACACAAGAAGATTATTAACAGTTTTTATTTGCACAATACTAGACCTTGGATAGCCTATTCCCACTTGGTTCTGCACCTAGTGGTCTGAAAGAAAATCTCTTGCACACTCCAGGAATCACTTCAGGTGGTCTCTTCCTTTTTACATCCTTATAGAAGCTTTTACTGTCTGTTTATATTTCTTGCTAGTTTTCACTGCTATTCCAATTTCTCCCTCAATATTTTATTACTCTGCCTTTGTTAGTCTCTAAAACGTTACCAATCTTTGACCACTTTTGGCAGCGTTGTTTTTTTTCCAATTTGATATCATCCTAAGCTTCCCCGGTTAGTGCTGCCAAACAGTGTTGAGGACCCGTGTTCGATCCCGGCCCCAGGTCACTGTCCATGTGGAGTTTGGACATTCTCCCCATGTCTGCTTGGGTCTCACCCCCACAACCTAAAGATGTGCAGGGTAGGTGGATTGACCACGCTAAATTGCTCCTTAATTGGAAAAAAAAAATTGGGCCCTCTTAAAATTAAAAAAAAACTTCCCTGCTTCGTCATGGACGCTGCATCCTTCTTTCTCAATGGAATACATTTTCTTGAAACTTATGAAATATCTCCTTAAATGCCTACCACTGCTTCTCTACTGTCTTAACTTTTAATCTAATTTCCCCAGGTAATTTCAGCCAAATCTGTCATTATATCCTTGTAATTGTCTTAAGTTGATGACGAGTTTCAGACCCACGTTTCTCCCACCCAAACTGAATGTGAAATTCCATTAAGCTTTGATATTGAGGGCAACACGATGGCGCAGTGGTAGCACTGCAGTCTCACGGCGCCGAGGTCCCAGGTTCGATCCCGGCTCTGGGTCACTGTCCGTGTGGAGTTTGCACATTCTCCCCGTGTTTGCGTGAGTTTCGCCCCCACAACCCAAAGATGTGCAAGGTAGTTGGATTGAACACGCTAAATTGCCCCTTAATTGGAAAAAAATGAACTGGGTACTCTAAATTTATTTTTAAAAATGTATTGATATTGAGATCATTAATTAATCCTCTCTCATTACCCAATAACAAGTCTACAATAACCTGTTCCCTGGTTGGTTCCAGAATATATACTGAGGAATTGCCCCAAATAAACTAATTACGATACATAAAAGACTGATAGTAAATGGGAAATACATAACAGGAAGCAGTCCAGAGTTCAAGTTGTAAGTCCTGTGGTGGGTTAGTGGTGACGTTGAAATCTGCATGGATCATCAACATGTTGTTCTCAAAGTTTACATGTGATTACATGTTTAATAATTGGTTGTAAAGAAATTTGGGGCATTTTGTTGTGACAGGCGCTATATTAATGCAGTCCTTTCGCATTGCCTTTTGCAAACTACATACTAAAAAGAAAATTCTGTAAATTCTCAGCAACAAACATGTTTTGAAGAGAACAGAGGTTTCAGGGTGTATCCCAAGGATATTACAGTTGGAGTTCTGAAAAAAAAAACCAAGTAAGGGCATGGGGGAAACCAGAAAAGTATAAGCGAGAGGAAAAATAAAAGAACAAGCTCAGAGCTTCAGTGAAGTTGGAGAGTTAAATGATTGGGAACATTCTTATGATCCCAGTGAAGGTGGTGATGAGGTAAGCTATGTTTAAAATGAAACAATTTTATTTAAATGTCTACTAATGGGAAGTGGCCAAGCAGAATGGAGGCGTGAGCCAATTTTAGTGTGTATGATTTACATTCTTGATGTTTCCTTTTATCACAAGTCCACAGATGTGTGACCAGTTCTGTGCATGTTTTGGGTTGGTTATCTGATGAGTGGAAGGACTCGAGTAGTTTGGGACTAAGCTGCCAGATGTTCTTGAAATGTTAAGATTATTTGGGAGTGTTAAAGTGCAGGATAATTGTGCATTTGAAGCTGGCGAACAATGCTGCAAACATTGTTTGTGGTGTCTGATAATGAAAATATTACATGTAACTCTGTAGCTTGAACTCACGATTTCTAATATCTTTCAGAAACTTTACGATTCTCTTCGAACTGTTTAGTTTTAAAATGCCCTATTGAAGCGCCAATACTAAACAATGAGCCATCAGCCAGGAAAGCAGCCTTTTCACATCTACCCTGTCAATCTGACTCAGAATCTGAAGTCTGAGTTTCAAACTGATCACCCCTCATGCTTGTCTGTTTGATAAAGTATAGGCCCATTCCACGTGACCCTTAAAACACGAATCAGACTGATAAACCAATGAGAGGAGGCGGTCAAGTCAGTGAGAGTTCGCTGATTGATGATTAGTTGTATTATCAGGCACTTAATTTGGGTTCCACCAGATGCACGTAACTTCAAATATCATTATCACATTGGGTTTTAAAAATGGAACAGAGATGAATTCCAATAGAGACTTACCTTGGAGAGCAAGGCAACATTTGTGTGAAGATGGAACTCCAGTTTTGGCAGCACAGTAGTTAGCACTGCTGCCTCAATGCCAGGGACCCAGGTGGAATTCCAGCCTTGGGTGACTGTGTGGAGTTTGTACTTTCTCCCCTTGCCAGTGGGGGTTTCCTCCGGGTGGTCTGTTTCTTCCCACAGTCCAAAGATGCGCAGATTAGGTCGATTGGCCATGGCCCCTAAGTGTCCAAAAGGTTAGTTGGGGTTATGGGGATTGGATGGGGGCCTGGAGCAAGGTAGGGTGCTCTTTCAGAGGGTCAGTGTGAACATGATGGGCTGAATGGCCCCCTTCTGCACTGTAAGGATTCTATGGGACTCTTTTGGAAGCATCCCTGGCCCAACATCTCCTTCAATAATTGACATTTTAAGGAAAGAAACCTGCCAAAAGTGGTCTGGCATCTTGTGACTCCAATTCCACCTGAATGTAATTTAATTGAAATGACCGAAGCAAGGCACTCAGTTGGGTCAAACTGTGACGAGGACTGCAGCAGTCGGAAAAAGATTGTCTACCTGCTCTGGGGAACTAGGAATTGAAAATACATGCCAACCTTACCAGTGATGCTTGCATCTTGAGAATGGGGTGGATGGAGGTGGGAAAGGCTACTTCATCACTGATCTACCTGCCATTGTTAGCTGTTGCTAATAAAATAATCATTATTAGTTTCACAAGTACGGGCGCCAGAGTGTGGCGACTAGGGGATTTTAACAGTAACTTCATTGCCATGTAATGTAAGCCTACTTGTGAAACTAATCAAGATTATTATTATTATTAAGCAGGCTTGCATTAACACTGCAATGAAGTTGCTGTGAAAATCCCTTAGTCGCCTCACTCCGTTCCCTGTTCAGGTACACAGAGGGAGAATTCAGAATGTCCAATTCACCTAACAAGCACATCTTCCGGGACTTGTGGGAGGAAACCGGAGCACCCGGAGGAAACCCAATGCAGACACTGGGAGAACATGCAGACTCCACACACACAATGACCCAAGCCGGGAATCAAACCGGGTTCCTGGCTCTGAGAAGCAACAGTACGAACCACTGTGCTACAATGCCGCACATGTGCTAGCTGACCATTTTACAGCATTCTAATCCATTCAGAGGTGTTGGGTGAATGTCACAGCCGTTTTGGACACAGCAAGTGATTAGCACTGCTGCCCCTCAGTGCCAGGGACCTGGATTCAATTCTGACCTTGGGTGACTGTGTGGAGTTCACACATTCTTCCTGTGTCTGCGGATGTTTTCTCTGAGTACTCTGGTTTCCTCCCACAATCCAAACTTCTGGAGGTTAGGTGGATTGGCTCTGTTAAAGCCCTAGATGGGGTTATGGGTATAGGGTAAGAGATTGGGCATAAGTAGGGTGCTCTTTTATAGGATCAGTGCAGACTCGATGGGCCAAATGGCCTCCTGCACTCTAGGGCTTCTATGATTACTCGTTGATGCTATGGTACAGTACTACTTAAGTTGCCTCAGTTTCATCCGTCATCGGAAGGATGCATCATCTGACTTTTGGTAAAATTTTCCATCACCTTCAATATGGATTGATATTGTTAAATTAAGTTATCCATCATGGACTTCAATAACAATTGACCCAACATGCTGTAACAAAGGTGGCTGTTGCCATTTATGGAAATGAATGCAGGCAGTGTCTTTAAATGTGGATTCACAGAGTACAAATTGTTGAGAGCTCCATTATTGCCAAGCTTTGGCATCATTACAGCTGTCTAGCCTGATCCTTTTTTCCCCATCCCACCCCAGTGGTACTGGATTGTGAAATTCCTCTGCTTTGTAGCTTGTGTGGAATTTTTGTTCAATTTTTCTTTTTAATCCAGTCTGTGAAAGGACAGATTTTATGAAAAGTTACAAGACGTAAAGTCGTATTGAGGACAACAAAGACGAAACTGGCAGTCAACAGAATTGTCAGTCAGCATATAAAAATAAAAATGGATTCATGTTTCAGACGAAAACATATTTCTAGAATTCTAAATTTTCTCCTCCAGATCAACCTTGTTTATTTGTTTCCAGCATTTTCTGTATCTCCGATTTCAGAGTTCCTCTCTTTGTTGTATTTGTCTTGCAAATATTTGTGAGTTGGCATGCTTTTTGATTGTGGGGTGGTGGAGAGAAAACACATGGTCCCATATCCAACTCTTTGAGGTCAATTCAGGCAACTTTCACCAGGTGTTGCTGTTTTTTTTTGCTGTTTCCCCTCCCCTCATGACCAAGGGACACTTTCCATTTTTTTTTTACATAGAATTTACAGTGCAGAAGGAGGCCATTCGGCCCATCGAGTCTACACCGGCTCCTGGAAAGAGCACCCTACCCAAGGTTAACAACTCCACCCTATCCCCATAACCCACCAACCCCACCCAACACTGAGGGCAATTTGGAACACTAAGGGCAATTTATCACGGCCAATCCACCTAACCGGCACATCTTTGGACTGTGGGAGGAAACCGGAGCACCCAGAGGAAACCCACGCAAACACGGGGAGGATGTGCAGACTCCGCACAGACAGTGACCCAAGCCGGAATCGAACCTGGGACCCTGGAGCTGTGAAGCGATTGTGCTAACCACAATGCTATCGTGCTGCCCCCATCATTTGAAGTTGCTGAGAATAATCTTCAGGGAGGGCAGGATTTTGTACAACTGATTTCCAAACTCTGATCTCATGTTGCCATCTCTGCTGTTGGCAGAAAGGAAGGTAACTTGCTTGAATCAGCCCTGCAAATGATTGTACGTCTCTGTGCAGCAGCATGAGAGAGAAGCATTTAAATGTGTGAAGTGTGGTTTGAATGAGACAACTGGATGTCCTGACGTTTTGTTCCTTGAGTCAAATCTAGTGGAGAATGTGGGCATCGATCCCACTACCTCTCACATGCAAAGCAAGCGCTCTACCACTTGAGCTAATTCCCCCTAGTGGCCAAAGCATCCTGATTGATTTGAAGCATCCTGATTTGTCCTGATTTGAACTTGGCTAACCCAGTAAAATTCAGGATCAAACCTTAACAGAAAAGTTTTTGCTCAGCCATTCGCTTTAATGAACTGTTGACACGGCAAAGGAAACCCTGATTTAAAAAAAAACTCCCTTTTCCCACGAGCCTTTCACCGCCCACCACACCTTGTATATTTACAAAACTTGGCGTCCTATTGACCGTACAATTACACTTAAGACAAACTTGTTCTTTTTATCAGGACACTGATCACGCAGGACTTATCTGGCATTCAGTTGTACTGTGGCTCTGAATATGTGTTTGTGAGCACTAGTGAATGAGAAGTATTTTCTAGAGCTCCTGAATTAACCCAAGCAGATTCTTTTTGGCTTCTTGCTTGTGTAGTCACATGGTGGAGGGTGTCACTTTCTGCAAGGTCATGGTGGTGTGATAAGCTCTGCAACATAAACAGGAACTGTAGTAGAGACTGGTGAACACTCAGTCCCCAGTCACTGGAAATGGTAGAGTCTGACTGCCGCTCCTTTCTCTTGGCCTTGCTTTAATCAATGGATCTTTTCATTTTAGTCATTATCCAGTGTGATGGGGCTGGTTTAGCGCACTGGGCTAAATCGCTGGCTTTTAAAAGCAGAACGGCAGGCCAGCAGCACGGTTCAATTCCCGTACCAGCCTCCCCGAACACGCGCCGGAATGTGGCGACTGGGGGCTTTTCACAGTAACTTCATTGAAGCCTACTCGTGATAATCAGCGATTTTCATTATCCAGTGTGATGCAGCAGCTGCTGGTTGCAAAAATAAGCTAAGCTTATTTTAACATTTTTTAACCACGTCACTGGTTAATAGCATTCCTGCCCCTCCCCCACCACCAGTTTTTTTTGCTGGAAATCTGCATTTAAGCACTTTGAAAGGGGATTGAGTTAACTCCCATTGTGATTCACTTTGTTCATGGGAGGAGGGGTGGGGATGGCATAAATATCAGCTGAAGCATTTATTAGCTTGGCATTGCTCCAATTCTTGCGAAATCATCACCCATGACTTTGTCACAAACAAGCGCTTACCTTGCTGGCATCTTGAACTCTGCTTCAAACTCTACCAAAATTTAGCTAATCAGTCTGACATCCGTAATTATCCTGGAAGATTCCCCATCCAGAATACAACAAAATCAAAATGTTTCTTTATTTTCCCAGAAAATATTTTATTGAGGCATTTATAATTTTAACAGTTTTACACATCAAATTTTCAACTAAAAGAAAAACACAACAATATAACCAACAAACTACCCCCAAGCACAAACCCTGGCCAACATGGCTTACACAAACAGAGTGACACCTTCCCCTGCTGTTGGTTCTCCTGCCCGTATTCATCTCTCCCATGCTCCCCCACACCACCTGGCTGACAGTTTAATTTTTCTCGAAGAAGTCCATGAACAGCTGCCACCTCTGAGCAGACCCCTGCAATGAACCCCTCAAGCGAATTTAATTTTTTCTAGTCGCACCACCCGAGCAAAATCCATCTCCGGGCCACCAGGGAGGCAAAGGCCAGGATGTCGGCCTCACTGGGCTCCCGGATCTTCTGACACACCAAAGATTGCCACCTCTGGTCTTACTTTTAAGACCTCTGTCATGACGTCAGCAAACCCCTGTCAGAAACGTCTTAGCCTCGGATATACCCAAAGCATGTAGACATGGTTCACAGGAACCCCAACACAGCGCCCACACCTATCCTCCACCTCAAAAGAACCTGCTCATCCGGCACTCTCATGTGTGCCCTGTGGACCACCTTAAACTGTACCAGGCTGAGCCTGGCGCACGACGAGGACGCATTCACTCTCCTCAGGGCCTCCTCCCAAAACCCGACATTCACTCTCCACACCCAGCTCTTCTTCCCACTTTCTCGTCACCTCCCCTTTTGGGGCTCCCTCCCACTCCATCAGCTCCTTATAAATCTCTGAAGCTGTCCCTTCTCCCACTCCTGTTCGCAACATCACCTTATCCTGTAGCCCCTGGGGAGGCAGCTGCGGGAGGGTAAAACCTGCCTCCACACAAAATCTCTCACCTGGGGCATCACGGTGGTGCAGTGGTTAGCACGGTTGCCTCACAGCGCTGAGGTCCCAGGGTCGATCCCAGCCCTGGGACACTGTCCGTGTGGAGTTTGCACATTCTCCCGTGTTTGCGTGGGTTTCACCCCACAACCCAAAGATGTGCAGGGCAGGTGGATTGGCCATGCTAAATTTCCCCTTAATTGGAAAAAATGAATTGGGTACTCTAAATTAAAATAAAATAAAATAAAATCCCTCACCTGCAGATACCGGACCCCATTCCCCCCTGGCAACTCAAATGCCTCCTCCAGCTTCTCCAGATGAGGGAAATCCTCTTCAATAAAAAAAAGTCTCCAAATCTCTTGATCTCTGCCCGCTGGCACCTACAAAACCCCCTGTCCAGCCCCCTCCGGAGCGAACCGGTGGTTATTGCACATTGGTGCGCCCCCAACCCCATATGCTGTCTCCACTGTTCCCAAACACTCAGGGCTGCCACTACTACTGGGCTTGTGGAGTACCCAGCCGGCAAGAACGTCAGAGGTGCCATTAACAGTGCCCCCAAACTTGTGTACTTACATGAGGCCGCTCCCATACTGACCCCTCTCCCACTACCCACTTCCTGACCATTGCAATATTCGCCCCCAAGTAGTAGTTAACAAAATTCGAGAGGGCCAGCTGCCACCCCACGCCCCTGTTCCAGCAGCTTCTTTTTCACCCGCGGGGTTTTACCCGCCCAAACAAATCCCAAGATCTCTGCATTCACCTTTTTGAAGAACGCCTTGGGGATAGAAATTAGGAGGCTCTGGAAAACAAACAAAAGCCTTGGGAGGACCGTAATTTTAATCGTCTGAACCTACTCTGCCAATGACAATGGGAGCGCGTCCCACCTCCGAAAGTCCCCCCATATCTGATCCACCAACCGACCCAAATTTCGACCCACATTCGAGGAAGGAACAGTTCTCCAAAAGCTAGTGATTTGAAACAAACCTGTTGGACTTTAACCTGGTGTTGTAAGATTTCTTATTGTGCTCACCCCAGTCCAATGCCGCCATCTCCACATCATGAACCAAATTTAGTTTATGCAGCAGCTCCCATTATCGCGCCACCTAGCCACTCAAATATCAAAAGCTCCCTCCCACCACCTTGAAAGGCATCTCACCCAATCTCTTCTCCTGCCCCCTCACCTGGAGAGCAAAGACCTCACTCTTACCATATTCAATTTGTATCCCGAAACCGGGCGAATTCCTCTAATATCCCCATAATCCCCCTTTAGCAGGTCCGATATATTCAGCAGCAGATCGTCCGCATAGAGCAAGACCCTATGTTCCAGCATTCCCCCCCCCTGGACTGTCCCATGCCAGACCCTCGACGCCCTCAATACCAATGCCAACGGCTCTATAGCCAAGGCAAACAACAGTGGGGAAAGTTGACATCCCTGCCTCGTCCCCGGTACTACCTGAAGTAGTCCGATCTCACCCAATTCGTCCGCACGCTCGCCGCCGGTGGCTGGTTTTGCAATTGAACCAAATCCATAAATCCCTGCCCAAACCCAAACCGCCCCAGGATCTCCCATACGTATTCCCACTCCACCCGATCGAAGGCCTTCTCTGCGTCCATGGCCACCAACACCTCAACCTCGCGCCACTCTGGAGGCATAATAACATTCAGCAACCTCCTAATGTTGGTCGCCAAGTGCTGCTCCTTAACGAACCTCATCTGGTCCTCCCCTGTTACCCCTGTGATGCAGTCTTCGATCCTTGTGGCCAGGATCTTTGCCAACAGTTTGGCATCCATATTTAACAGGGAGATCGGCCTCTATGACCCACAATTTTCCAGATCCATATCCCGTTTTAAGATGAGGGTCAACGCCTGTGACAACGTCAGGGGGGAGTACTCCCAACTCCTTAGCTTCATTGAAGGCCTTTACCAACAGCGGTCCCAACACCCCTGAGAACTACTTATAAAATTCCACCAGGTACCCGTCCGGTCCCAGGGTTCTACCCAATTGTATCGCCTCCAACCCCTTTACCACTTCTCCAAGCCCAATTGGAGCCCCCAAGCCCTCCACCAGCTCCTCATCAACCTTCGGGAACTCCAACCCTCCCAGATACCTCCTCATCCCCCTGCCTCCCCCTCGGCTGGGGGTTCCGACTTATACAATTTGCCATAAAACTTCCTAAACACCCCATTCACCCCCGCTGGGTCCAAGACCGTGTTCCCACCTGTGTCCTTCACTTTCCCAATTTCTCTCGCCGGCTCCTGCTTCTTTAACTGGTGCGCTAACATCGTGCCCACTTTCTCCCCATAGTTGTCTTCAGCCCCTCTCCCCCTTTGCAATTACTCGACCGCCTTACCCGTGGTTAACAACCCAAACTCTATTTGCAGCCTCTGCTGTTCCTTAAACAGCCCGTCCTCCCGCGCCTCTGCATATCTCCTGTCCACCTGCAGGATTTTCTCCACTAGCTGTTCCATCTCCACCGGCTCTGCCTTCTCCCTGTGTGCCCGAATCAAAATAAGTTCCCCCCCGACCACTGCTTTCAGTGACTCCCAAACTGTACCTGCGGAAACCTCCCCTGTGTCATTAATCTCAAGATGCCCCCGGATGGCCTCACTCACCCGGTCACACATCTCTTCCTCTGCTAACAGCCCCACATCCAGCCTCCCATGGGGGCGCTGCCCTTCCCCTTTTTGCTTACTTTTAAATCCACCCAGTGCGGAGCATGGTCCAACACCACTATTACCGAATACTCGACATCCACCACCCCTGCCAACAAAGTCTTATCCGCCACCAAACAATCTATTCGGGAGTACACCTTGTGCACATGGGAGTAAAACGAAAATTTGTTCACCCTCGGTCTTCCTAATCGACACTGATCTACAACCCATGTGCTCCATGAACCCCCGAAGCTCCTTAGCTGTAGCCAACAGCAGCACACATTCCACAACGTCCCAGTTCGGGGCATAGGTGTTGACTAACACCACCGGCATCCCATCCAATTTCCCGCTTACCACAATGTACCTCCCACCAGAGTCTGCCACTCTATTTATCACCTTGAACGCCACATGTTTATTGACCAAAATCGCCATCCCCTTCATTTTAAGATCCAACCCTGAATGAAACACTTCCCCAACCCATTCCTTCCTCAGCCTAATCTGGTCTCCCACCTTCAGGTACGTCTCGTGTAGCATAGCCACGTCTTTTTTTTTAAAATTTGGAATACCCAATTCATTTTTTGTTCCAATTAAGGGGCAATTTAAGCATGGCCAATCTTTCTATCTGCACATCTTTTTTGGTTGTGGGAGTGAAACCCATGCAGAAAAGGGGAAAATGTGCAAACTCCACATGGACAGTGACCCAGAGCTGGGATCGAACCTGGTGCCATGAGGCAACAGGGCTAACCCACTGCGCCACCGTGCTGCCCTAGCATCGCCACATCTTCTGCCTTCAATCGCTTTAAGTGTGCGAACACACGGGCCCTCTTGACTGGCCCATTCAATCCTTGTGACCGCCTGGTCGGCCCCCCCCCCGGCCCAACCATAGTCCCTCTTGGGCCAGCTCCAAGCCCGTGTCCTGTGATGGAACCATCAATTCTACGGACACGTGCTTGTAGGATTAGAATAGCGGTTTTAATATACTTACAACAGAGCCAGCCTGTTAACTGTTGAACTTTCGGTGAACTGGCTGGCTGACTCTGTGGCACGGATCTTTATACAGCAGCTCCAGAGGGAGGAGTTCTGGGCGGAGCCAAGGGGGGAGCCCAGTACAAACTCTCGAGTACTCCCAGAGCTACACCCCCTGGTGGTCAGGTAGTGCAACTGCACTTAGAATATCGGTACATATATATACTGGGAACAGTGTGACATTGGTAACTTATAATACCGTGTGAATCTCATTCACCACATTCACCCCCTGTGAAAAAAATCAAGTCCGGCGGGGGTGGTGGCTCACAGAGTTAGTCTGTCCGATGGACGAATTGTTCGTTGCGATCTGCGGAGCCCCGGGGTTGCAGCCTCTTGCGGTGGCTGGGTGGGTGTTGAGAGCTGGGGTACGATGGCAGACTCCGGGGCGGGTCTCGTCCAAACTTCATACACCTCTGGCTCGTCCGGAGACTGGGGGCAGGCTGGTGCTGGCGCGTGGAACCGGTGGGGCGAGCTTGCGGAATCGGGGGCAGCAGCATACCGGAATGGGGTAAGGGGTTCCGCAGTGGGGGGGGGGGGGGGGGGGGGGGGCTGGATCCAGCGGGTGCCAGGTCCCGAAGGGATACTGTGTCCTGGCGACCGTCCGGGAACTCCACAAATGCGTACTGGGGGTTGGAATGGAGGAGGCGCACCTTTTCAATAAGGGGGTCAGTTTTGTGCGCCCTGACGTGCTTCCTCAGGAGAACCGGGCCTGGTGTCCTCAGCCACGCCGGAAGTGAGATCCCCGTGGTAGTGCCCCTCGAAAAATGAAGAGCCGCTCGTGAGGGGTTTGATTTTTCGCTGTATAGAGGAGGGATCTAATTGCGTGGAGCACATCTGGGAGGACTTCTTGCCATTGGGAGACTTGGAGCTTCCTGGACCGGAGGGTCAGTAGGACGGTCTTCCAGACCGTCGCGTTCTCCCTCTCCACCTGCCCGTTCCCCCTGGGGTTGTAGCTGGTAGTCCTGCTCGAGGCAATGCCCTTGTCGAGCAGGTACTGACGCAGCTCGTCGCTCATAAAGGATGAACCCCGGTCGCTGTGCACGTAGCTGGGGAAACCAAACAGAGTGAAGACACTATGCAGGGCCCTAATGACTGTGTGGGAGGTCATGTCGGGGCACGGAATGGCAAAAGGGAATCGGGAGAATTCATCTATGATGTTGAGGAAATAAATGTTCTTGTTAGTGGAGGGGAGTTGCCCTTTGAAATCGATCGCAAGGCGTTCAAAGGGCCTAGAAGCCTTGTCCAGGTGGGTCAAGGTCTATAGGTCTATAGAAGTGCGGTTTGCACTCTGCACAGATCGGGCAGTCCCTGGTGACCGCTTTTACCTCCTCGTTGGAGAAAGGCGGGTTTCGGGCTCTAATGTAGTGGGCGAGCCGGGTGACCCTGGATGGCAGAGGTCAACGTGGATGGCTTTCAGACGGCTGATCTGCGCGCTGGCGCATGTCCCGCGGGATAGGGCATCCGAGGGCTCGTTGAGCTTCCCCGGTCGATATTTAATATCGTAACTATAGGTGGAGAGTTCGATCCTCCACCAAAGGATTTTATCGTTTTTTATTTTGCCCCTTTGCGAGTTGTCAAACATAAAGGCAACTGATCGTTGGTCGGTGATGAGGGTGAACCTCCTACTTGCGAGGTAGTGCCTCCAGTGTTGGACAGCCTCCACGATGGCTTGTGCTTCCTTCTCGACTGAGGAGTGCCGGAGTTCTGAAGCGGATAGGGTACGGGAGAAAAATGCAACTGGCCTCCCTGCTTGATTTAAAGTGGCTGCTAGAGCTACCTCTGAGGCGTCGCTCTCAACCTGAAAGGGAGTGGATTCATCCACCGCCCGCATGGCTGCTTTGGCGATGTCCTCCTTGATGCAGCTGAAGGCCTGGCACGCCTCAGCTGACAGGGGAAATCGTGTGGCCTTATGGGCGGGCTTTGTCCGCATATTGAGGGACCCACTGGGCGTAGTATGAGAAGAACCCCAAGCACCGTTTGAGGGCCTTGGGGCAATGAGGGAGGGGGAGTTCTAAGAGGGGGCGCATGCGGTCCGGGTCTGGGCCCAGGACTCCGTTCCCAACGACGTAGCCGAGGATGGCCAGTATGTTTGTGTGGAAAACGCATTTCTCCTTGTTATAAGTGAGGTTTAATTTCTGTGCCGTCTGGAGAAAACGGTGGAGGTTGGCGTCGTGGTCCTGCTGGTCATAGTCGCAGATGGTAACATTGTCCAGATACGGAAACGTGGCCCGCAGCCCGTACTGGTCTACCATTCGGTCCATTGCTCGTTGGAACACTGAAACCCCGTTAGTGATGCCTAAGGGAACCCGGAGGAAATGGAAAAGGCGGCCATCAGCCTCGAACGCCGTGTAGTGGCGGTCCTCCGGGCGGATTGGGAGCTGGTGGTATGCAGACTTCAGATCCACCATGGAAAATAGCCGATATTGGGCGATCTGGTTAACCATGTCTGCAATTCTGGGGAGGGGATACGCGTCTAGGAGCGTAAAGCGATTTATGGTCTGACTATAGTCGACGACCATGCAAAATTTTTCCCTGGTCTTGACGACCACCACCTGAGCTCTCCAGGGACTATTACTGGCCTCTATGATCCCCTCATTGAGCAGCCGTCGGACTTCCGATCGGATAAAGACCCTGTCCTGTAGGCTGTATCACCTGCAGAGAGTAGCTACTGGTTTGCAATCTGGAGTGAGATTGGCGAAGAGAGTAGGCGGGGAGATGCGCAGCGTGGCTAGGCTGCAGATAGTGAGTGGGGGCAGGGGCCCGCCGAAGCTGAGGGTGAGGCTCTTGAGGTTGCACTGGAAATCCAGGCCTAATAAGAGTGGCGCGCAGAGTTCGGGCAAAACGTAGAGTTTGAATTTCGAGTAGCTAGCGCCTCGAATTGTGAGCGTAGCGACGGTGCGTCCTTGGATTTGGACTGAGTGGGAGCCCGAAGCGAGGGCGATAGTTTGGCTCACAGGAAAAATAGGAAGCGAACAGTGTCTTACCAGCTCTGGGTGTATGAAGCTCTCGGTGCTCCCGGAGTCAAAGAGGCATGGCGTGGTGTACCCGTTGATCTGGACCTCCGCCATCGAACTTCGTAGGTGCTTGGGGCGGGATTGATCTAGGGTGACCGCATGGAGTTGCGGGCCACGTGATGGGTGCCCGGGGAAGTCGTAGTCTTCTGAGTGGGCGTCCGGTCGAGTAGATGCCGGTACGTTTTGGCGAGCTTGATGCAGGATCGCTGCGCTGAGTTGCGGGCCGCGTGATGAGTGCCCGGGGAAGTCGTAGTCTTCAGATGAGCTATCTGAGCATGGAGATGCTGATGGGGCGTGCGGATCGCACGTGGTGAGCGGCGAGGAAGATGGCGTCCAAGATGGCGGCCCCCATGGATCGCATGTGGCGGGAGGGGGCAGAGTCGGGGCGCAGGCCGCAGCGTTTCAGGCCCCGCGGGCCCGCTGGTGCTGGGAGCGATTTGTTCTCTCTACTGGGGAGTTAGAAACTGGGGCCCTTTTCGCGAGGCACACTCTGGCATAGTAGCCTTTCTTCCCGCAGCTGCTGCAGGTCGCGGATCGGGCTGGGCAGTGCTGCTGCGAGAGCTGGCTTTGGCCACAGAAATGGCAGGCTGGGGCAGCTGAGTAGCTGGCTGGAGCAGCTGAGTAGCTGGCTGGGGCAGCAGAGTAACTGGCTTTGGCAGCGTGGTAGCTGGGGGGCCGTGCGGCACAGGCCTGGGGGGATTGTTGTTTGGGGGTCCACGATGAGGTCGCGGGGTCCGCGGGAAACGAGGTGAGGCTGCGGAAGGAGACTTCCATAGTGGCAGCAGCCTCCACAGTAGTATCTAAGTCCTGGGCCCCCTTTTCTAGCAGTCTTTAGCGCACATAGTTCGATCTAAGGCCCGCTACGAAAACGTCCCGCACAGCAAGCTCCCTATGTTCACCCGCGGTAACGGCTTGATAATTACAGTCATTAGAGAGATTGTTCAGTTCCCGTACAAATTCGGCTCGCGTTTCTGCAGGCCGCTGACGGTGAGTCGTAAACACGTGGCGTGCATAAACCTCGTTAATGGGCCTAATGTACATTTTGTCCAATATCGCCAGCGCTGCGGTGTAAGAACCGGCCGGATTTAGCTGTGTGGAGATTCTGTGGCTTACCCTCGCGTGCAGTAGGCTGAGT
The DNA here is from genome assembly GCF_902713615.1 of Scyliorhinus canicula. Taxonomy (NCBI): domain Eukaryota; kingdom Metazoa; phylum Chordata; class Chondrichthyes; order Carcharhiniformes; family Scyliorhinidae; genus Scyliorhinus; species Scyliorhinus canicula. The sequence goes on along the minus strand of NC_052155.1, from coordinate 53,368,905 downwards.
TTTTGTTCCTCCGTTGTTCCAGCGGTGCTGGCTTCTGCCAGGTAGGCATTAAAACATCTCAGCCAGTGGGAAAAAATTTCTTTAGCCTCTGATCCTGCGGGTCGAGTTCTAGGCGTCCGGGCTTGAGGGCTGCTTCCATGATTTACTTCGACTGTTTCGTAAGTATATTAAATTGATGGAACCATCAATTCTATGGACACGTGCTTGTAGGATTAGAATAGCGGTTTTAATATACTTACAACAGAGCCAGCCTGTTAGCCGTTGAACTTTCGGTGAACTGGCTGGCTGACTCTGTGGCACGGATCTTTATCCAGCAGCTCCAGGGGGAGGAGTTCTGGGCAGAACCAAGTACAAACTCTCGAGTACTCCCAGAGCTACACCCCCTGGTGGTCAGGTAGTGCAACTGCACTTACAATATCGGATATATATATATATATATATATATATATATATATATATACTGGGAACAGAGTGACATTGGTAACTTATAATACCATGTGAATCTCATTCACCACATCCTGCACCTCCCCAGGCTAGCCCTCGGATGCCCACCATCATCAAACCTCCTTCCCTTACACACACACACCCGCCCCCCCCCCCCAAAGCAACAACCCTTGCCACCATCACCCCCCCCCCAACTGACCTTCCACGCACTGACCCCATTGTGCTTCCGTGAACTAGCTACACTGGCGGCCCCCGCCCATGGCGCACAGCATCCTACCCCCTGCTGATTTCTCCCCCCCCCACTCGAACATTAGTGCCAACAGCCCCTCCCCAAACCCAAACAAAGAGACCAACCCCTATCTCTTAACAAAGGACAGAAAACAAACCTGAAGCCGAAAAAGAAAGAAATGGCCCCAAACATAAATTATTATTTATTTTTCAAAGTACAATTCCCGGCTTTCGTAGGTCACCCACAGACGTGCCGGGTAAAGTGGCCAGAATTCACCTCCTCGTAGAGGGCTGCCTTGACCCTGTTGAAGCTCTCTCTCCTCCTAGCCAGCTCTGCACCCAGGTGCTGGTACACTCTGATTTTGTTGCTCTCCCAGGTGCAGCGCTTCGTCTGTCTGGCCCACCTCATAATTCGCTCCTTGTCCAGGAATCTGTGCAACCCCACCACCGTTGCCCTTGGCTCGTTCTCCTGGGGCTTCCTCATTAGTGCCCTGTTTGCTCGATCCATCTCCAACTGCCGTGCAAATGCACCCTCTCCAGGCAGCTTCTCCAGCATCCTCCCCACATACACGTCAGCATCGGCTCCTTCACTTCCCTCCGGCAGGCCCACGATCCTTACCTTCTGCCTGCGTGACCGGTTCTCTAGATCCTTGACCTTCTCCTGAAGCCTCTTCTCCTGATTGCGCATCAGCCCCATCTCCGCTGCCATAGAGGCGAACTGCTCCTCATGTTCCCCTGCCAGTTCCTCCACCCTCTGATTGATTGGCCTGACCCTGGGCCGCCAGCTTCGTTTCCACGCGGTTGATCGCCGCCCTGATCAAATCCACTGCCTGGGCCAGGTCCTCCAGACTTGTTCTGTTGCTGGGTGAACTTCTCATTTTAAGAAGCTCACAAGTTGGTCCGTCGACCACTGAGCCAGCAGGGCCGCTCCCTGCCCCTCCGCCATTTCCAAGTACGTTTCAGACGCCACACCAGCTCCAACCGACTGATTCCCTCTTTTCCGACCGGCTCTGGCCCTCGGCTCCATACACCCAGGTTTGATTCCTCGCTGGGTCACTGTCTGTGCGGAGTCTGCACGTCCTCCCCGTGTGTGCGTGGGTTTCCTCTGGGAGCTCTGGTTTCCTCCCACAGTCCAAAGATGTGCTGGTTAGGTGAATTGACCATGGTAAATTACCCTTAGTGACCAAAAAAGGTTAGGGGGGATTAGATTCTGGGTTACGGGGATAGGGTGGAAGTGAGGGCTCAAGTGGGTCGGTGCAGGCTTGATGGGCCGAATGGCCTCCTTCTGCACTGTTATGTTCTATGTTAACACCAGAGGGTCAATCTCTTTCCCTCACTCTCCTGCACCTATATTCCACCTCACACCCACCTGTTAACCGGGGAAAAGGTCCGAAAAAAACGCCACATGAAGGAGCCACCCCTCACTCCATGGTCGCCTCAAGAAGTCTCAAAATATGTTTCTTTACCCTCTCCCCAACTATGCAGCATGTGCCCCCTACTCTTCTAATTCTGACCACCTTTTTATCTTCATCCCTGTCTTACTCCATCTTCCACTGTGGAATCTTCAGTTACTCGGGTCACCCTAAACACAACATAGAGCATAGAGCATAGAACAGTACAGCACAGAACAGGCCCTTCGGCCCTCAATGTTGTGCCGAGCCATGATCACCCTATTCAAACCCACGTATCCACCCTATACCCGTAACCCAACAACCCCCCCTTAACCTTACTTTTTGTAGGACACTACGGGCAATTTAGCATGGCCAATCCACCTAACCCGCACATCTTTGGACTGATACAATGATACAATATCATTCAAACTTCAAGTTTACTCAGCCTCTGACTGTGGCCCAATTCTTCTTTCATCATTTCAGAGTTTGCTTTAGTTTTGAAACATGACTTTAAAACTTTAAAAAGTGATTCTGAATCCAAGGATAGGTGACCGAAAGCTTGTGTGCTTTTAGTGGGGGCCTGAAAAGGAGAGGTTCGGCGAGAGAATCACCAGGCCCAAACATTGAAGACAAAGCTGCCAATAGTGGGATGAAGGAAGTTCAGAAAGTAGAAAATGAAATGAAAATGGCTTATTGTCACAAGTAGGCTTCAAATGAAGTTACTGTGAAAAGCCCCTAGTCGCCACATTCCGGCACCTGTTCGGGGAGGCTGGTACGGGGATTGCTGCAGGCCTGCCTTGGTCTGCTTTAAAAGCCAGCTATTTAGCCCAGTGTGCTAAACCAGCTGGCCAGAGTGGAGTGAAAATGGAGGGTTTGTTGAGTTTTTCTATTCATTCATTGGATGTGGACATGGAAAAAAGTGGCATTTTTAAAATTATTTTTTGAAAATAAATTTATTTTGGAAAAATAATTTTTTCCAATAAAGGGGCAATTTAGTGTGGCCAATCCACCTGCCCTGCACATGTTTGGGTTGTGGGGACGAAACCCACGCAAACACAGGGAGAATGTGCAAACTTCACCCGGACCGTGACCTGGGGCTGGGATCGAACCTGGGACCTCGGCGTCGTGAGGTAGCAGTGCTAACCACTGCGCTACCGTGCTAAAATTGGCATTTATTACCCATCCCTCATTGCCTTTGAAGGTGGTGATGAATTGCCATCTTGAATACAGTTGTGTGGTTTATGAGGCAGTTTCAAAGTGCAGTTAAACGTCAAGCATATCTCTGTGGGTCTGAAGTCAGATATGAACCAGCTAAATTGGCTTTTTATTCCAGATTTCTTGACTTGATTTTAAATTCCCCAGCCTCTAAGGTGGGATTTGATTTCACTGTATTGTTACTTCAGATCTCTGGATTCATCTTTCAGAAAAATAAGCACTATGCTAACACCTGATTTTAGGGTGGGTGGCCATGAAGGGATTTTAAGATGAGAATGATCAATTTAAATTTAAGCCATATTGGTCAGTGATGGGTGATCCAGGACTAATGCTGGATAAGATAGCACTTTTAGACTAGCACTTTTAGACTTTTAAGTTAAAGTTTAAAAAGTGGAGGACGGTTGCTGTCCAGGGAAACATTGGAACAGTTGAGTTTGAATGTGACAAGGTATGGAGGCGGGTTTCAGCAGTACATGCATTGACATGGATGCAAAGGTGGCTTGATGTCCCCCATTGGTGGTCTTTGTGCTGAAGAAGATTGTGGTTGGAAGCTCAGCTTCAAATATGACTTTGAAGTTGCCATGATTGTTCAATGTCAGAATGGTAGTGGAGGAACATGGAAACAAAGATGAGGGTAAAGACTTTGCTGTAGGGGGTGAAGTCGAGGACAATCTTATTAATGCCTTCAGATGGTTGTTGTGAAGTCATGGTGTGGGGGAGAAATCCCATTGGCTTTTATATTAGTCCAGCATTTATTACCCATCCCTTGATTGCCTTGGAGAAGGTGGTGCTGAGCTGCCTCTTAACTGCTGCAGTCGATGCGGTGTAAATACACCACAGTGCTGTTGGGAAGGGAGTTCCAAGATTTTGATCCAGTGACAGTGAAGGAGTGGGGATGTAGTTCCAAGTCAGGATGGTATGTGGCTTGGAGGGGAACTTGCAGATGGTGGTTTTCCCATGGGCCTGCTACCTTTGTCCTTCTAGGTGGGGGAGATTGGAGGTTTGGAATGTGTTGTTGAAGGAGTCTTGGTGAGTTGCTGCAGTGCATTGTGAAGATTGTACAAACTGATGAAGCTGTGCATCGGTGGTGGAAGGAGTGAGTGCTTGTCCTGGATGGTGACAAGCGTTTTGAGTGTTGTTGGAACTGCTCTCATCTAGGCAATTGGAGAGTACTCCATCACACTGCTGACGAGTATTGCAGATGGTGGACAAGCTCTGGAGTTTACTTGCTGCAGAAATCCCAGTCTCTTCTGGCCACAGTATTTATATGGCTGTTCCAATGCAGTTTCTGGTCAATGGTAACATGCAGGATTATGACAGGGAATTACTGCGATGCTACTGCTATTCAATGTCAAAGGGGAGAAGGTTTGATTCTCTTTTTGGAGATGGTCATTGCCTGGTACTTGTGTGGTGTGAATGTTACTTGCCACTTGTCATCTGAAGCCTGAATGTTGGCTCAGGTCTTGATGCATATGGGCACAGACTACTTAAGTATTTGAGGAATCGCAAATGGTGCTAAATATTATGCAATTATTGGGAACATCAACATCCCAACCTTCATTGATGAAGTAGCTGAAGGTGGTTGGTCCTACGACACCACCCTAGTGTCTAGACACTTTGTGGGGAGATGGTAGCATAGTGTAATGTCACTAGACCAGATGCCCAGGTTACTGGACCAGATGCCTAGGTTAATGATCTGGGGACAAGGCAGTTGGTGGAATTTGAATTCAATACATAAATCTGTAATATAAAGCTTGTCTAAGTAATGCTGATCATGAAACTAACCTTGATTTCACCGCAAACCCAACAGCCCTGTGAAATGGCTGAGCAAGGCACTCTGTTAATGGGCGATTTGGGATGAGCAGCAAATGCTGGCCTTGCCAGCGATTCCCACATCCCTAAAGAAAAAAAATCCCTGAGGACCTCCTGCAGTGATGTCCTGGAACTGAGGTGATTGATCTCCAACAACCACAACCATTTTCCTTTGTGCTAGGTATGACAACAAGAGTTTGCCCCTGATTCCCATTGACTCCAGTTTTACTCGGGGATCTTCATGCTACACCTGGGTCAAATGCTACCTTGATGTCAAGGTCAGACACTCGCTCATTACCTCTCATTCCGCTTTCTTATCCACGATTGCTGGCTGTAATGAGGTCTGGAGCTGAGTGGCCTGGCAGAACCCGAGCTGAGGGTCAATCAGCAGGTGATTGCTGAGTAAGTGCCATTTGATAGCACTGTCAACCCCTTGCATCACTTTGCTGGTGCTGAAAATGAGACCAATGCACATTATTAGAATATATGGAAGATGTACACAGCCATGTGACTGTGCAGGACCTGGTGCTCATATTATTTGAAGCAGGGAAAAATGTCTAAAAATAAGGACATACATGGTTGAGTTGCTGGTACTGCAAGTGATTAGGAAGGCGAATGGAATAAAGAAAAATTGGGATGCTTTACTACATTTGCAGTACGTTGGTGAGACCCACATCCGGGTTACTGCAGACAGTTTTGGTCACCTTATTTGACAAAGGGTATGAATGTGTGTTGAAGCAGTTCAGAGATGGTTTACTTGACTGATACTTGGGGGGGTATCAGTCAAGGATGAGGGGTATCTTAGTGAAACTTAACAGGATACTGCGAGACCTGGATAGAGTAGATGTGGAGACGATGTTTCCACTTGTAGGAAAATCTCGAACCAGAGGACACAATCTCAGACCAAAGGGAAGATCCTTTAAAACGGAGATGAGGGGAAATTTCTTCAGCCAGAGTGTGGTGAATCTGTGCAACTCTTTGCTGCAGAAGGCTATGGACGTCAAATCACTGAGTGTCTTTAAGACAGCGATAGATAGGTTCTTGATTAATAAGGCGATCAGGGGTTATGGGTAGAAGGCAAGAGCATGGAGATGAGAAAAATATCAGCCATGATTGAATGGCAGAGCAGACTCGATGGGCCAAGTGGCCTAATTCTGCTGCGATGTCTTGTGGCCTTGCGGGTATTATGTTATGAGTAAAGGTCAAGGGCAGCACGGTGGCCTAGTGGTTAGCACAACCGCCTCACGGCGCTGAGGTCCCAGGTTCGATCCCGGCTCTGGGTCACTGTCCGTGTGGAGTTTGCACATTCTCCCCGTGTCTGCGTGGGTTTCGCCCCCACAACCCAAAAATGTGCAGAGTAGGTGGATTGGCCATGCTAAATTGCCCCTTAATTGGAAAAAAGTAATTGGGTAATCTAAATTTATAAAAAAAAAATGAGTAAAGGTCGGACACGCTAGGCCTGTGTTCGTTTTGAGTTTAGAAGATTGAGAGTGGTTTTTTTTTTTGTTTTAAATTTAGAGTATCCAATTCATTTTTTTTCCAATTGAGGGGCAATGTAACGTGGCCAATTCACCAATCCGGCACATCTTTTTTAGGTGAGACCCACGAGACACTGGGAGAAAGTGCAAATTCCACACGGCCGGTGACCCGGGACCGAACCCAGGTTCTCAGCGCTGTGAGGTAGCAGTGTTAAGCACTGTGCCACCATGCCATCCTATTGAGAGGTGGTCTTATTGAAAAGTAAAAGATCCTGTGGGGACATGATGGGGTGGATGCTAAAAGGGGTTTCCCCTCGTGGGAGAAATTGGAATGAGGGGACACAGTTTAAAAAAAGAGCTTCCCATTTTTGATGGAGATGAGAAATTATTTTTCTGACCATCATGAATCTTCGGGACTCTCTTCCCTGGAGAACTGCGGAGGCAAGGCCATTACACAGTGGTTAGCACTGTTGCTTCACAGCGCCAGGGTCCCAGGTTCATTTCCCGGCTTGGGTTACTGTCTGTGTGAAGTTTGCACGTTCTCCCTGTGTCTGCGTGGGTTTCCTCCAGGTGCTTCGATTTCCTCCCACTAGTCCCGAAAGACTGTTGGGTGAATTGGACATCCTGAATTCTCCCTCCTTGTACCCGAACAGGTGCAGGAGTGTGGCAACTCGGGGATTTTTGCAGTAACTTCATTACAGTGTTAATGTAAACCTACTTGTGACAATAATAAAGATTATTATTATTATTATTGAATATCAAGGTAGAAATAGATAGATTCTTGACGAACAAGGGAGTCGAAGGTTATCGGGATCGGTGGAATGTGGAGTTGCGGCTACAATCTGACCATTGTGATTTTATTTAATGGCAGAGCAGGCTTGAGAGGTTGAATGGCTTACACCTGCTCTTTTATGTGTTAGTCATGTCAAACAGGGGGCTATGAAGCAGAGGCTATGATACCTTCCAGCAGATGAGATTGGTAATGGAAAGTAAATAAGATCAAAAGGAAATGAGACCCATAGCTTTCAATTGTCTGAAAATGAGTCACATAAAATTAATTAATTTGAAGTGTGGCAACTACTTAATAATTAGATGTTGTAGGCATTGTGTAAACAGCAGCAGTGGAACTAAAGGACGACTTATTCTGTTTGATGATCGAGGAAGTCCAGGACACTGAAAGAACCACGTGCTCTCCTTCCAGTTATGTTAAGGGATCTTCAAAATGTGTCTGAGGGAAAGAGCTGACAAATGAGGCCTCAGAGCAACAAATCTGTCCTTTGGTACTTGATGTTGAGCTGAATTAAGTGATCATTTCCTGAAGTAGGCCTTGAACTGACTGACTACTTAATGTGACTAATTTTCAGCTTCAGAGTCATGCCTGGAATCTCTGCATTGCCTCCTGAAGGCCAGTTAGAGGACTTAGTAATTTATTAGTTGTGTCCTTGGAGCTGGCCATGTGCTTTCTCATGAACTCTTGAAAAAAATGTAAATATTGCAACTTGTCTGCCCTAAAAATTAATTAACTAATTGACTTATAAATAAGGTTGGGCAGGGACAGTGGTGTCACATAACTTCTGATTGTGGGAATCTATGGAATACACTGCAATCCTGAACAACCATATCTTCAGTTTGTGCAACTTTGGCACAGCATTGCTGAACTGGAGTTGTAAGCATTGCAGGGCATCAGTTAGGAGTAAAATTACCTGGATTTGTTATTGCAGGAGAGTCTTAGGCAGAACTTCAGAGATAGAGAAAGGTAGCAGTGTGTTTGCAAGCAGGCGTATATGGAGAACTAGCATAGTAGCAGATGAGCCTCTTCCCTTGACTTTGTCCAACCAGTACAATGTATTGCTGAGAAGGACGGCAAGGTGTCATTTCAATTGGGGACCAAAAATGAATGTGTCTGTGATAGGAGACGGTATGATTGAGTTTTATTTATTAGTCCATGGGATGTGGGTATTTCTGACTAGGGCAGCGCTATTTCCCTTGAGAATGTGATGGTGTGCTGCCTTCTTGGACTGCTGCAGTCCATGTGGTGCAGGAGCATCCATATTGCTGTCAGGAAAGGAGTTACAGAACTTTGACCCTATGACAGTGAAGAAAAGGAGATATACTTCCAAGCCAGGGTGGTGTGTGGGTTGGAGGGGATGTGCAGATGGTCATTTTCCTACACATCTTCTGCCCTTGTCCTTCCAGGTGACAGGTTGACGGTTTGGACGATGCTGTCAAAAGGAGCATTGTTGATTTACTGCAGTGCATCTTGGTGGTACACACTGTTGCCACTGTAGTTGCGTGATGGAGGGAATGAATATTTAAGGTGGTGGATAGGGTTTCAATCAATCAAGACTGTTTGTGTCCTGGATGGTGTCAAGCTTCTTGTGTTGTTGGACCTTTTGCTGTCAACAGGCACTCCTAATATCGTGTTGCCTGCCTGTTGCCAGCATTGCGGTCATCTTCTCATGGCTGGAGAAGAATTTGGAATTGGAGGGGGAGGATCCAATTGTCATGGTCCATGTGGGAACCAACAACAGAGTAGAACCAGGATTGATGCTCTGATAAGATAGCTGAAGAGTCGGAGTAAAATTAAAAAAACAACATCAAAGGACTGTTACTATTTCCGGATTGTTACCTGAGCTATGGGGTCAATTATAAGGTCGAGCAAATTAGAGAATGATAAGTGGAGTGGGGAGAAGGGGTTTCGCTTCATGGGACACCGACATCAGTACTCTGCGAAGTTGGAGCTGTTCTATTGGGATCGGCTCCACTTCAACCAGGCTGGTACCAGTGTCCCGACCTAGTGTATAACTAGATATGTGGACAGGGCTTTAAACTAACAGGGTGAAGGGGAGGGTGCAGGTGAAGGTTGATTTGGAAGTCCAAAGAGAAAGGTTGAGGCATTGGAACAAAATAGAGATGAGGGTAAAGACGAGCAGAGTGGGACAAGGTATTAAGAACTTTAATATGAATTGTGCATCAGTGAATAAAGTCATTGCAGGGAACAGAAGTTAACGAAAAAAGAATATGATTTTCAAGGTTCTTCATCTGAAGGCACCAGAAATCTAATAAGATCGATGAATTAGTGGCACAAATAGAGATAAATGGTTTAGATCTAATTGCGATTGCAGAGGCATGGTTGCAAGGTGATAAATGTTGTGAAATAAATGTTCCAGGATAAACAATATTTCACAAAGGTAGAATGGCAAAGGAGTAGGGAAGCCCTGACAGTAAAGGGTGACATAAAACCATGAGCAAGAAAGGACCTGGCCACTGAAGACAATCAAGTAGAATCAGTATGGGTGGAAATTGGGGAAAGCAAGCTAGGAAATGCAGATGGGAGTAGTTTTATAGACCACTAACAATAGTTCTGTGAGACAGAGCATTGAATTAGAAATTATTGGAGATTGTCACAAAGGCAATGTAATAATTGTGGGGGACTTTAATCTTGTTATTACACTGTAACAATCAAATTGGCAAAGATGGTCTCCAAGATGGGTTTGTGAAACATTTTTGTGATTTTCTTGGCAGAATAAGTTGCGAAACTAACTGGGGGGGGGGGAAGCTATTGTAGATCTAGTATTGTCATGAAGGAAGGTTAGTTAATGTCACAGCAAAAGTACCATTGGGAATAGTAATCTTAATACCATTGGATTCCATGTTAATTGTGAAAGTGGCATGATCCAATTACAAAGAAGTATTTTAAAGCCAGTTGCGTAGGTATGAGGGGAGAACTGCTAAACCTTGATTTGGTAAATAGACTAAAATGTATTGGGTACATGAATAAAATAAATAATGGTAAGTGTTCAAAAATACATTCAATTTTAGAACCAAATTTAGCAATAATCTATCCATGACTCGCTCAGGAAGTTAAGGACAGTATTAGATTACAATATGATGTTTATAATGTTACAAAGAGTAGCAGCAAATGTGAGGATTGGAAGTGTTTTAGGAACCAGCAAAGGGATTCCAAAAAGTTGATGATAAAGGGAAAAAATAGAATGACCCTATCCAGAAAGATGGAAACAGATTGTGAAGAGTTTCTATACATTATATAAAAAAGAGTGTAGCTAAAGTTCAATGATGGTCCCTTGGAATCAGAGACCGTAGAAAATGTTGTGTAGAATGAGGACATGGCAGAGACATTGAACAAATATTTTATGTTTGACTTCACTTAAGGCACAAGTTACATAGCAGAAATAAAAGGTAATCAAAGGGCTAATCGGAGTGAGGAAATGAAGATATCAACAGAGAAAAAAGTACAAAAGAAACTTGGGGAACTTAAGTTCAACAAATATTCCACCCAACTCCAGACCTGATGGCCTATACACCAGAGTTCTGAATGAGATAGCTGGAGATGGATGTTCCAGCTAGGAATTTCCAAAAATCCTCTGATTCGGTAACAGTCGCATCAGATTGAAAGTTGCCAAACCGAACGACATGGTGGCTCAGTGGTTAGCATTGCTGCCTCATAGCGCCAAGGATCCAGGTTCGGTCCCGGCTCCGGGTCACTGTCCATGTGGTTAGCACAGTGTCCCAGTGTATGCGTGGGTCTCACCCCACAATCCAAAGATGTGCAGTGCAGGTGGCTTGGTCATACTAAATTGTGCTTTAATTGTGAAAAAAAGAATTTGGTACTCTACATTTATAATAAACGTCTGAAGGTTCTCAGAAGGAGGCAGCAAGAAAATGAGGAATGGCAAATCTTGTCTTGCTTTGCCCAAGTAGCCATTCCTGGTGAGCACAACCCTGTCTTTCACACCAAAATGAAAATGTGTAATTTGCTTTTATCAGTGGACAACTGTAAACAATGTGGATTTGGCCAAAAGCCTGCCCATCATAACTTTAGGTTGCTGACTTTGACTTGTATGAAATTCAACATGTATGAAATTAAAGGGTAGCACGGTGGCACAGTGGTTAGCATTGCTGCCTCGCAGTGCCAAATCCCAGGTTCGATCTTGGCTCTGGGTCACTGTCCGTGTGGAGTTTGCACATTCTCCCCGTGTTTGCGTGGGTTTCGCCCCCACAACCCAAAGATGTGCAGGGTAGGTGAATTGGCCACGCTAAATTGCCCCTTAATTGGAAAAATGAATTTATAAAAAATGTATTTAAAAAGTGTATGAAATTAAGACCTTGCTGCTTTTTCTGTCTTCTGGCGTGATGGCCAATGCAATATTTTTTTGTAATCAAAAGCAAGTGAACTTATGTGAAGTTATCACTGCTTGCAGGACCTTAGTGAATTGATCAGATAATCTATAATTATGTTGGTTGAAAGAGAAATGTTGGTTAATATACCAGAAGAACTGATGTTATTTTTGAATAATGACATTTGATCTTGCTTGTCCACCTGAAAATACAGATGGATTCTCAGTTTAAGACCTCATGTAAACAGTGACGCCTCTTGAGACCCTTTTTAGCCCTGTAACACTGATTGCTGCGCTCTTCCAATTCTGGCCTCTGGCACTTTCCTGACTTTCACCTCCCCTCCATTGGGGCCTTAGGCCCATTGCTCTGGAATTATTTTTTTAACTGTCCCTTAATCTTCCTCTCTCATCCATTCAGATGCTTTTTAATATTAAAAGACTTGTACTTTTTTTAGTACCTTTCATGATTTGTGGCATGTGGTACTATTATTCAAGAAGGGAAGTAGGGAAAAATCAGATCATTACAGGCCAGTGTGTCTAACATCAATGGTAGGGAGATTATTCGAAAAAAATTCTTGAGGGACAGAATTAATCTCCACTTGGAGAGGCAAAGATTAATCAAGGACAGTCAGCATGGCTTTGTCAGGGAGAAATCATAAATTTGTTTGAATTTTTCAAGGAGGTGACTAGGTGTGTGGATGAGGGCAGTGCAGTTGATGTAGTCTACATGGACTTCAGTAAGGCTTTTGACGACAAGGTCCGGCATGGGAGACTGATCAAGAAGGTAAGAGCCTATGGGATCCAGGACAATTTGGATCGAAATTGGCTTTGTGGCAGGATGCAGAGGGTGTTGGTCGAAGGTTGTTTTTGTGACTGGAAGCCTGTGTCCAGTGGTGCATTGCAGAGATCTCTGTTGGCTCCCTTGCTGTTTGTAGTGTACATTAATGATATAGAGGTGAATGTGGGGGGTATGATCAGTAAATTCACAGTTGACATGAAAATTGATGCTGTGGTAAATAGCGAGGAGGAAAGCCTTGGATTGCAGGGTGATACAGATGAGCAGACAGTGGTAAATGGAATTTAACCATGAAAAGTGTGAAGTAATACATTTTGGGAGGACTAACCAGGCAAATGAATAAACAATGAACTGTTTGGATGCTATGAACTACAGAGGACCACAGGGACCTTGGAATGCATGTCCAAAGATCCCTGAAAGCAGCAGGATGGGGAGATAAGAGTTAAAAAGGCAAATGAGATACTTTTCTTTTGGCATAGAATATAAGAACAGGGAGGTTATGGTGGAGCTGTATAAAATGCGCGTTAGGTTACAGTTAGACTATTGTGTTCTGGTCGCCACACTAGGGGAAGGATGTGATTGTGTTCAGAAAGGTGCAGAGGAGATTCACCAGGATGTTGGCTGTGCTGGAACGTTTCAGCTATGAAGAGAGGTTGAATAGGGATATAGATAGGAAGAAACAGTTTTCCTTCGTCGGGGGTCAATAACCACGGGCATAGATTTCTAGCAATGGGCTGGAGTTTTGGAGGGGATTGGAGGAGAAGCTTTTCTGGAACTCACTTCCTGAAAGGATGGTTAGAGGCTGGAATCCACACCGCATTTAGATAAGCACTTCAAACACCACCTCATAAAAGGAAACGGACCTAGTGCTGGAAAATGGGATCAGGATAGGTGTTTGATGACTGGCACAGAAACGATGAGTCGAAGTGCCTGTAATGTGAAACTCTGACTCTTATCACTTGGGACATCCCAAAACACTTGTGCCAATTGAGTAGTTTTAAGTGTAATCACAACTAATGAAGGAAATGCAGCAACCAATGTGCACACAATACCAGATGATCTTTTTTTCTTATAAATTTAAATTTAGAGTACCCAATTCCTTTTTTCCAATTCGGGGCCAATTTTAGCGTGTTCAATCCACCTACCTTGCACATCTCTGGGTTGTGGGGGTGAAACCCACTCAAACATGGGGAGAATGTGCAAACTCCACATGGACAGTGACCCAGAGCCGGGATAGAACCTGGGACCTCGGTGCCACGATACTGCGCCATGGTGCTGCCCCACATGATGATCTTTTTGATAATTGAGAGATAAATATTGGTCAGGACACTGGGCATAACCCCTCTGCTCTACAAATTAGTGACATGGTATCTTTTACACTCACTTGAGGGCCAATGGGGCCGTGGTATAATATCTCAACCAAAAGACTACCACTGACAGTGCGGTACACCTCAGCACTGCGCTGGAGTATTAGCCTAGATTTTTGTGCTGTTTACTCTAGAGTGAGAGGTGAATCTACAACCTTTTGAGTCAGAGGTGAGAGTACTGTCAGTGAGTCATGGTTGACCGAACCTACCTCTTTTGAATTTTTTTCGAAAGTGCCATGGGATGCTTTTGCTGCTGTCTCTCCTGCCTCGACTGAATTATTAGTTGATGTGCTGCATCCTGGACCAATGGACGCAATTTGTGTGGATTAGGTGGTTCGGTGAGTAATGCGGCGTTCCTGGCCAGGCAAGGCCCTGATTTGAACAGCTGGACTTAATTTAAATAAATCTCCACAGACGTTGTTAGATTACCTGACTGGGTCTCAGGCAGCAGCCTGGGATCATGTAAATGATTCCCATATGTCGGTTGGGAAGGGAGGCTCTCGGTTGCACTGGGACATGGGAATAAAGCTGTGAGCAGAGATGGGGTGGTGGGTGGCCTGGTGTGAAGCTTCCAATGCGGTCTCGAGGAAACATAAAAGTTTTAAACTTAAGCTTTGGGCATCTTCTGCTCCAAGTTCCAGTTCCCAATGGGAGACATCACAACCTGCCCCCATTTTGGACTTTCAACTAAAATTGCAGATCAGAGATACATAGGTTCTTGATTAATAATAAGGGGATCAGGAGTTATGGGGAGAAGGCAGGAGAATGAGGATGAGATAAATAGCAGCCATGATTGAATGGAGCAGCAGACTCGATGGGCCGAGTGGCCTAAATCTGCTCCTATGTCATCTGGACATAATTGGACTCACTTGACATAATTCAAATAGGACCTTGCTTACTTTGTGCAGATATCCTGTTCGTAATATCAGGTCATGGTGCCTCATGTTATTTTAACTGCCCTCCTTGCCAGCAGAAGCAGTTAAAATTTGAGTTATTGGATCAGAAGCAGGTCTTCTTGCTCCTTGACCTTAAGAAGAATATTACCACCTGAGCCCAGTTGCACAGGCTCCAGGCTTAGCTGCTGTGATATAAATCTGAGAGGGAATTACTCTGTTTCCATTTTTTATTTCAAACCATGTACATACGAACATACAAATTTTGAACAGGAGTAAGCTATTTGGTCTGTCAAACCTACTCCACAATTTGACATGTTGATCATGATTTATCGGATTGTGGTCTCAACCCAGGGGCTGGTTTAGCACACTGGGCTAAATTGCTGGCTTTTAAAGCAGACCACTGACATAGGTGAAGTCAACAGTGAAATAGGCCTAAAGAACCACACTCCACGGGATTCTTGTCCGTTTTCAGGATCAGGGAGATTGACACCTGTGCCAACATGGTCGACAGCATCCCCTTTGACAGAGAATCACTGAATAGCACGAGCAGCACAAGTGGATAGCACTGTGGTGTCACAGCGCCAGGGTCCCAGGTTCGATTCCCCGCTGGGTCAATGTCTGTGCGGAGTCGTCATGTTTTCCTCGTGTCTGCATGGGTTTCCTCCGGGAGCTCCGGTTCAAAGACATGCAGGTTAGGTGGATTGGCCATGATAAATTGCCCTTAATGACCAAAAGGGTTCAGAGGGGTTATTGGGTTACGGGGATCGGGTGGAAGTGAGGGCTTAAGTGGGTCGGTGAAGACTTGATGGGCCGAATGGCAGCCTTCTGCACTGTATGTTCTAATATCCCCAGTAAATGTGGCGTCAGCGAGGCTGCGAACTGCTTGTAGAATTCCACCGGAAAGACGTCCTGTCCCGGTGCCGTCCCAATTGCATGGAACCAGTGCAATCTGTAACCACCTCCAACCCCTGCCTTTCACCCTCTCTACCGAGAGAGAGAGAGAAACGGACTGGGCTCAGCCCATCTCCAGTCGCATATATACATCATGTGGCGCATGGATGATATTACAATCGCTGAGTTCCCAGCCCCCACCATCTCCGGGAGTAACGCTTTCCGCACCACAAAAAAGACTATTCTGGAGTAGATATGGTGCTCTCCCATGGATGAATAAACCTCCACAGATCCACCAACTCCCCCATCTGTTCAATGAACACTGCCGACTCCCTTGCCATCCCAGAAGTCCCCAGACACCTGGGACTCGACCTGTCCATTCTCTGATCTTTAAGAAAATAAAAATAAATTTAGTGTACCCCATTCACTTTTCCAATTGAGGGCAATTTAGTGTGGCCTGCACATTTTTGTGTTGTGGGGGCGAAACCCACGCAGACACGGGGAGAATGTGCAAACTCCACACGACAGTGACCCAGAGCTGGGATCGAACCTGGGACCATGGCCCCGTGGCACTTGTGCTAACCACCGCGACACCGTGCTGTCGTTCCATTCTCTGATCTAATACGTAATTGAAAACTGCCCCCATAATCAACTGATGAGTCAAGCCACCGAACCCCCCTCCCCAAAAGCTATCCTCTTGTTAGTCAAAATGCCACCTCTCTTGACCTCAACTCAAAATTTAAGTGGAACACCTTCCCCACCCCACCGATCCCTTCCTGATCCTCATCTAATCCCGAACCCTCAAATGCATCTCCTAAAAGACTACCACCTTTGCGTTCAAGCATTTCAAATTGCAAACACTTGGGCCCTTTTTAAACTGGCCCAATTAACAGCCTAATGTTCCACGTAACCAGCCTGACTGGTGGTGGAGGGGGGGGGGGGGGGCCTCTGGACCACTCCCCTGTACTAGACTCAGCCATATCTGCCACCGCCACCCCTCCGGCCAGGGTCTCCAACTGGGCCCGAACCTACCTTGAATCCAGGCCCACCCAAGATGACCGCCGTCCCCACGTTCCACAAAGAAACCTTCGTTGCCAGGATTTTATAATTTCCCCTCTTTGACTTCCTTCCCACCCCCTCCAAACATGTCCCTTCCCAAACAAAGAAAACCAAGCCAACCTCGGCTCATTGCCTTACCCCACAAACAAAACAGAAACCACTCTCCTCATAACCGCTGGCCAGGTGAACCCCGCATGGGAACCAGAAATCAAAATCCAACCAGAAGAAACCAAACACCCCATTACCCCCAAAACCTTATCCTGAATATTACTGGGAAAAACAAAGTCCCATACTACCATAGACAAAAACAAACGGAACACAAAACAGCAAAAACACAGAAAGAGATGAGAACTGTAAATATAAACATAAATTCAAAACATCTCATAACCACACTCCGATCTCTCCCTGTCCACTTTTCTTCACCAATTCATTCATCTCCTGTGGCATATTGAAATAATGGTCTTTGTCTTTAAATGTGACCCACAATTGAGCCGGGTACACCATTCTGAATCGTACCTTGAACTTGTAGAGTGCCTTGTTGAATCCAACTCATCATTTTTCCAGCTCTGCCCCGATACCCTGGTAGATTCTAATTTAGTGTCCCTCCCAATAACTCTCCCACGTGACCGTCGCCCACTTTAAGATCTGCTCCTTGTCCCGATATCTGTGGAAATAGACTGTGACCGCCTGTGGCAGATTCCAGATCTCGGCTTCTGTTGCGCGACTTGTGGGCCCGTACATCTGGGGAGGGTTCGCAAAGATTCCCTCTCCTGCCAACTTCCTGAACGTGTTCGGCCCATACTCATACCTTGAATGCCCTGGATCCAGTCGCCTGACGATCCTCAGGTTCTGACACCTGGACCACTTTTCCTGGTTGTCCACCCTGGCCTTCAAAACATTTTGGACCTCCACCTTCAATGCCATTTTAGCCTCCAAAGAAGCAATCTGGTCATTGTGGTCTGGGGCAGCCTCCTCTGCCTCCCGGATCATCTCGACTCGGAGATCATCTATCATTGAATGCCTCTGTTTCTGGAATTCCCCCAATTTCTCTGTTGGCCATTGGGAGGGCATCGACAACACTGAGGGCTCTGCCCTGTTACTTCCACTTCGCCACGATGGACTGCTGAATTTGGTGCGGGCCCTTTACTTGACTTCTGCCTGGTGTTATACCCTGCAGACATCCCACACCAGAGGAGAAAACAAAAAAGTTCACTTACTTCCCCTTTCTTCCCAAATATCTACATGTTAGCTGGGTAACCAGCGCCAAAAGCCACATCGCCAAACAGGAGTCACCTTGTGTGCGATGGTTCAGCTCGTTGCCGCCGTTGGACGTAGTTCCTCGGTTAGTTTTTTTTCCATAAATTTAGAGTACCCAATTTTTTTTCCCAAATAAGGGGCAATTTGGTGTGGCCAATTCACCTACCCTGCACAAACTCCACGCAGACAGTGACCTGGAGCCAGGATCAAATCCAGGTCCTTGGCACCGTGAGGTAGCAGTGCTAACCACTGTGTCACCGTGCTGCCCTTGCATATGTTGTTACCAGTGAAAGCAATTCAAACTGATGGGGATTGATTCAAGAGGCAACTGAGAAGGAACATATGAATATAATCAGTTGGGTTCATCTATGAAAAAGGAATATACTTGGACTAAGTAACCATCAGGGGCAGCAGGGTAGCATGGTGGTTAGCATAAATGCTTCACAGCTCCAGGGTCCCAGGTTCGATTCCCGGCTGGGTCACTGTCTGTGTGGAGTCTGCATGTCCTCCCCCTGTGTGCGTGGGTTTCCTCCGGGTGCTCCGGTTTCCTCCCACAGTCCAAAGATGTGCGGGTTAGGTGGATTGGCCATGCTAAATTGCCCGTAGTGTCCTAATAAAGTAAGGTTAAGGAGGGGGTTGTTGGGTTACGGGTATAGGGTGGATACGTGGGTTTGAGTAGGGTGATCATGGCTCGGCACAACATTGAGGGCCGAAGGGCCTGTTCTGTGCTGTACTGTTCTATGTTCTATGTTCTATTTCCTTTCTTATAATTTTTCTAGATGTGGCACGGCCCATCATAGTGGCACAGTGGCACTGCTGCCTCCGAGCGCCAGGGACCCAGGTTCAGTTCCGATCATGGGCGAATGTGGAGTTTGCACTTTCTCCCCGTGTCTGCATGGGCTTCCCCCGGGTGCTCTGATTTCCTTCCACAGTCCAAAGATGTTCGTGTTAGGTGGATTGCCCTTAAGTGTCCATGGATGTGCAGGATGGGTGGAGTTGCTGGGTTGGGGCTGGGGATTGAACCTGGGTCAGTGAGGACTTGATTGGCCAAATGGCCTCCGTCTGCACTGCAGGGACTCTGTGGTTCAAAGCAAGGAACAGTTTTTATAACACTCATTATATCTTTTCCATTTTTATTGCTTATGATGGGAGACTGAGAAGGATAAATTGTTTGTTTAAATATGCTCTACATCAAGACATTGTTCAGCAACACTGGCTTGGAAAATAATTTCCAACGTTCATAGAATTGTTACAGCACAGGAGGCTATGTGGCCCATTGAGTTTGTCCCAGCTCTCTCACAAGAGCAACATGGCCCACATTTTATTTTTACCTTCAGGGACTCATCCAGCTCTCTTTTTGAAAGTCATGATTGAATCCACCCCCATTTCAGGCAGTGCATTCCAGATGGTAACCACTCACTGCATTAAAAAATTTCCTTCTGTCGCCTATGGTCTAGTCATTTTGGATCAACGCCCATTGGTTCTTGACCCATCAGCCTACGAAATAGTTTTATCCCATTGCTCGGTACAACATCGAGGGCCGAAGGGCCTGTTCTGTGCTGTACTGTTCTATGTACTCTATCTAGACCCTTCATGATTTTGAACATTTTAAACAAATCTAATCTCAATTTTCTCTTTAAGGAGAACAACTTCTGTGTAACTGTAGCTCCTCATCCTTGAAACCCTTATTATAAATTTATTTTTCTCCACCCTCCACTAATGCCTTCACATTCTTCCTAAAGTATGGTACTTAAGAACTGTACACACTTC
This sequence comes from Scyliorhinus canicula, assembly GCF_902713615.1. Taxonomy (NCBI): domain Eukaryota; kingdom Metazoa; phylum Chordata; class Chondrichthyes; order Carcharhiniformes; family Scyliorhinidae; genus Scyliorhinus; species Scyliorhinus canicula. Next base: position 53,349,163 of record NC_052155.1, on the reverse strand, counting down.
ATCAGTTGTGGCCACCCAGGGTTGCATTTTAACTTCCGTGCTATTTTTGGGGAGTAGGCGGTGGGGTAGTGGTATTGTCACTGGACGAGTAATCCCAGAGATCCAGGGTAATGCTCTGGTTCCAATCTCAGGTGAAATTTGAATTCAATAAAAACATCTGTAATTAAAAGTCTGATGATGACCATAAAACCATGGTTGACTGTCGTACAAACCCATCTGGTTCACTAATGTCCTTTAGGGAAGGAATTCTGCTGTCCTTGCCTGGTCTACATGTGACTCCTGATCCACAGCAATGTGGTTGATTTGTAAAATGCCACGCAATTCGAGGCCAATTGGGGACGGGCAACAAATGCTGGCTTTGCCTGTGACGCCCACATCCTATGAAAGAATAAAGAATTCTACTTTCCGCCTACAAAGCTCAGAATCCTTTAACCACTTTCTAATTCTATCCTCCCACCTTCAATGATTTTGTTTTTCTGCACTCCCTCGAAAATTGTTACCTTTTCATTTATATTTTCTCTTCTTGTTCTTCCGACTAAAATATGTTCCTTTGCGCTGCTCTGCATTTAGGTTGGATCTTCCCATTCCACCAGATTGTCTGTTTCCTTTCATTGCAAACTTCCTAGTTCCTGTGGTTGTGAAAATATTCTTGGTAAAATCATTTCTGCTCTGTGTGGCAGACTAAGCCACACAGAGCAGAAAGTCTCATTCAGTTCCCAGTCTACTCTGGATTAGTTGATCTCAACCCTGGCAGCAGTTGGAGAGCCTTCGGTACCATTGGAATATAGGAGAGAAAAATCAGCATGAGTTATCATTCGCTGCTGTGCATTGGTAAAAATGTGTGTACATCTTGCATGTAGCAAGATTAAGCTTTGTTGTAGGGTCGTACAGCCAAATAGGTTTTAATTTGAATACAAAGAATAGCTAGCAAGGCTGCACATGTTATGGAACTACATTGTCGAGAAGTTGGCATTTGAGGCATAAAATGCCACTATAACTGGTCGTTGAGAAATTATATTTTAAACATCAACGTGAATGTTCTCCTTGCAAATGCAGAATGACCAGTGAAGTGTTAACATTATCTGTTATTAACATTATCTGTTACTTCAATAGCTCCAATGTGCTATGTTTGGAGTAGTATTGACCCATCAGATTCAAATCTCATATATTCTGCAAATGGAGTGCTGAATTAGATCAGTGATCGGTCTGGTGCTTGTATAAAGCATGATCACCTCAATTCTAATTTTCTAATCTACTTCACTGAATCTCTGTGGTTAAAGTGGACCTGGTGACCTGAATCAGAAACAGCAAATTTAAGGCTCATATCAGAAAATTCTCTGACAGAGTCACAAACATTTAGGATAGACTTGGATATGAATTTAGAGGTCTAAAACATGGAATCATTAAATGGTAGCATAACATGACTGGGGAGTTTTTGTTTCAGAATGGACAACAGAATGGCTGCTGTATAATCTTGAGTTGGATGATCTCTTGGGCAGTGAGGCTGGTGCTGGAAGTGTATTTACAAACCTTATAATTCAAAAATCCACCAACATTTCTGTTCCTCATTGGCATACAGTGACAAATAGAACATATGATGTGGAGATGCTGGCGTTGGACTGGGGTGAGCACAGTAAGAAGTCTTACAACACCAGATTAAAGTCCAACAGGTTTGTTTCAAACAGGTTAGCTTTCAGAGCACTGCTCCTTCCTCAGGTGAGTGAAATGGAACATAGGATGAGGACAGGATTTGGATAAACTGTCCTACTTCTTGACCATGAGAATATCCTGCTGACACTTGCTGCTGATGTCACTGTTGGTTAGGTACCAGAGGTTGATTGGTATCTGTGTAATCGTATTTCAGCAAACCATAAACACAATGAAGACAGCAAAGGGGAAGGTGGCCCTTGAAGCCATGGTAATTCTATTCTGTTTGTTCTCTCAACATTTTATTAGTTTGGAAAGCCTTGTAAATCCAAGTGCCTGACTTCCTGTTTTCCATTTGAACACTGCACTGTTACTACCTACCTGCCATATTTATTTTAAACTTGGGTAACCTCACCAATTCTCATGGTACAAAGATGCAGTCAAGGTTGCTTGCCAGTTGGATTATTTGGCCATTCGTTGGCCAATTGGCAAACAACCTTGACTGCACCTTTTGTACCATGAGAATTGATGAGGTTACCCAAGTTTAAAATAAATATGGCGGGTAGTAACAGTGCAGTGTTCAAATGAAAAACAGGCAGTCATGTGAGCTGCAGCCCAAAGTATATTGTCCATTCTGAAACAAACTAAGTCGACAAATGCAAGCAGTGACACTGTAGAAATAATCTATTATTTCTGAAGTATCATGTAACATGTCAAAGAAGTGGAAGTCACAAAGAAGTACATTTTAATGTGAACACCTCATTGTCCAATACTCTCCATCAATCTTGTAGCAAAGATCTGGAAGAGGAATCACTGAGATTGCAAATTCCCTTTCCAGCACAGCTAACACTCAATTTACTCCATGGAAGAAACAAATTTGATGTTTGGTTTAATTATAATCTTTATTAGTGTCACAAGTAGGCTTACATTAACACTGCAATGAAGTTACTGGTAAAAGCTGTGCAGCTTAATAAAAAAGAAAATTAAGGGGCAATTTAACGTGGCCAATCCACCTGCACTGCACATACATACTTTGGGTTATGGGGGTGAGACCTATGCAGACATGGGGAGAATGTGCAAACTCCACATGGAGTAACCCGGGATTGAACCCGGGTCCTTGGTGCCGTGAGACAGCAGTGCCACCCTAACTGTGTAGCTTATAGCAAGTTTGAATATATGTTACCAAATCATGACAAGACTTTGGCGCTATACTCGAGACATATGTAGATGCTTGAGTATGCATTAAAAAAAAAAAGATGTTTAAAGGATTTGAGAAAGTTGATAGGAACTATTTGCATTGTTGGGGACATCAACGAGGTATCTTGAAATAAGGGTGAACCATTTACTGTGTGATGTCAGGAAGCAGTTAACAGTGTATGAGAAAATTCAATAAGTGATAGATTTCAGTAATGTTATGTAACTAACTTGGGTCGATGGAGTTAAGACACAGAACAACCCTGATCTAATTCAATGGTCCAGCAGGTTGGAGGGGCTGAACGTCCTTCTTCTTGTTGGATTTAAATGTGTCTTCTAGTGAGGAAAACATTGTCCTTTTTGGGATCTACAGTGCATTTCATCAGCCATTCAGCGACCTGAACTATAAGCAGCTGTGAAGTGGAATATTTTCAGGGCTCAGGTTAGCTTGTATACTGAGCTGCATCTCCTCATGGGGAGGTGAATACCTCACTCAGTAAGTGAAGTAGGTAACAGCACCCACAAGAAAGAGCGACAGGCGAGGGGGCTAGGCTTCCCAAACTTAGTGTACTACTATCGGGTGGCAAATACGGAGAAGGTGTGGAGCTGGACCAAGGAGCGCTCATGCAGGGGGTCGGGGTTGCGGGCACTGGCAACGGCGCTGCTCCCAATGGCTCCAGGAAGGTACTCGATGACTCGGATAGTGGTGGCCACTTTGAAGATCTGGAGGCAGTTCAGGCAATGTTTTAAGCTGGGGGTCGGGTCAGGTCGATCAGGGGGAATCATGGGTTTGAGCCGGGGAGGATGGATGCGTGTTTCGAAGATGGGACAAGAGGGGGATCAAGGAAATAATGGATTTGTTTCTTTGGGGTGGGTGGGGATGGGGATTCTCGAGTGTGTTGGCATTGGGAGAGAAGTATGGATTGGGACAGGGGGAAGGGTTTAGATACCCGCTGGTTCGAGATTTTGCAAGGAATGTTTTCCCAAAAGCAAAGTGGGAGAAGGAGCTTGGGAAGGCGGGGTGATGGAAGAGGGATTGTGGTTCTGAGATGCCGTGGAGGATAAATGCCTCAATCTCGTGCGAGGCTGGTACTGATATAGTTGAAAGTCGTGCGTAGGGCGCATCTCACAAAATTGAGGATGAGCCGGCTGTTTGACAGGGGTGGAGGATGTCTGAGAGCGATGTGGGAGGGGCCCCACAAACCACGTTCATGTTTTGGTCCTGCCCGAAGCTATAAATGGAGAACGGTATTTAGCACAATCTCGGGGATCTTGCACATGGATGTGGAACCAGGTCCTTGAGAAGCATATTCGGGGTGTCGGACTGGCCTGAGTTGCAGGCAGGTGAATATGTTTTAGCCTTCGGCCTTCGCCTCGCTGATTGTTCCTAGGTGGGTCCTGTTGGGATGGAGGTCAGTCCCTGCTGGGATTTTAATCCTGGAGAAGGTGAAGTTTGAGCTGATTTGGGGGGCGGAGTGGTGCACGGCGGCAGCGAAGGAGAGGTTCTACAATTCGTGGGGTTTGTCTATTATGCACCTACTTCTGGGAGTTGGTTGCTGTTGATTTTTTATGGGAGGGTTGTTTTCTTCTTCATATTGTTGGGGTTGTTTTTGTTTCTCTTTTGTATGATGAAAATATGGTGAATAAAAATATTTTTAAAAGAACGTTTCAACACCCCGAGCCCTGAAGTACGTATTAATTCAAATTGGGAGCAGAAGTAGGCCCCTCGAGCCTGCTCTGCCATTCAAGAGCATGGCTAATCTGATTGTAACCTCAATCCCACATTCCTGCCTACCCCCACAACTTTACACTCTGCTGTTAGTCAAGAATCTATCAACACTCCTTAAAAATTATCATGTTTCTCCTTATCTCCTTTCATGCCTTTTGATCTTATCTTGTCCATGAACCCAACTCCTGTTCCCTTGACCTGATTTCCACCAAATTTCTGATCACTAAACTTAGGTGCTAACTGATTATGAATGTTCCCTGCGAATGTCGGTAATACTGTAACCAGAAAATCTAATATCCTAAGACTGGAGTGCACATTGCAATGGTGCTTATAATGAAAGAAACACCATTCTCAGCATAACCTGAATAATGCTGTCACACATCTCTGCACATTCCAGCTCAATGGGGCTATCACCGTTGTCATGTTTAATTTGCAAGTATTTAAATGGTAATACCAGACCATTGACGCAACCTACATGGTCGTGCATGCAAACCAAAATTCGTACTGCCTTTATGGAGGGAGGTGTGGTTGGTTAGAAGAGATAGTGTTGGTAATATCACTGACTATGGTAGTCCAAAGGCCCTGACACTACTGGAGTTTCAATTCAATTAGTAAAATCTCGAATTGAAAGCGAGCATCAATGGTGACTGTAAAAATATCCACCATTCAATAAGATTTGTTTTTTTTAAAATTTAGAGTACCCAATTATTTTTTCCAATTAAGGGGCAATTTAGAGAGGCCAATCCACCTCCCCTGCACATCTTTGGGTTGTGGGGGTGAAACCCACGCAGACACGGGGAGAATGTGCAAACTCCACACAGACAGTGACCCAGGGCCGGGATTCGAACCTGGGTCCTCAGAGCCGTAGGCAGCAATGCTAACCACTGTGCCACCGTGCTGCCCTTCCATTCAATAAGATTGTCCGATTTTGGTCACTGTCTGTGTGGAGTTTGCACATTTTCCCCATATCTGTGTGGGTTTCAACCCCACAACCCAAAGATGTGCAGGTTAAGTAGATTGGCTGAACTAAATTGTCCTTAATTGGGAAAAAAAATAATTGGGTGCTGTAAACTTATTTCTTTTTAAATTCTGATTTTAACCTACCTTCACATTACTGCCTATCCCTTGTTATCAAGAATCTTTATTCCTCTACCGTAGAAATATTTGCACTCTCCTCTCAAAAGCTGGTGGACGTAGAGATCTGAAGACTCACAATCCTGATTTTTCTTTCCTCATCTGTCTTAAATGGACAAACACTTTTATTTTTAAAGTGACCTCTCGCTCTAGATTCTCCCACAAGGAGAAACACCCCCCTCCACGTCCATCCTGTCGAGACCCCTTGGGATCTTAAAGGTTTCAATCAAGTTTTTTGCTGTTCTAAACTCCAGCAATACGAGCCTCACCTGTCCTCATGCTTTGCTGAAAATGTATTTGTGCCTATTTTGTTTCCATACTTGACAATTCCAATGTGGTCTGTGCCAGTCTCCCACATTGTACCTCCTGTAAACTTGAGGTAATCCAGAATTCTGCTGCTTGTGCCTCAATTTGTACCAAACACATTGATTTTTGGCAATCACTCGCTCACAAGTATTATCATCTACCTAAAAAATGTTACTGGTCATATGTTTTGTGAGTGGCTGATGAACCTAATCCTAGGGCCATATCTTCGACCGCACACTTGGCAGTTGTTTCCAGAAGGTGGGGTCGGTCTTTGGACTCTAGATTGTTGGTATTACTTTCTTAAGCTCCTTTTCCAGGTGTCCTCAAAGATTTGTGTTCCTTCAATCAGGAGGTTCCTTCAAGTAGGTCTCTTCTGTGCAAGGCATTGATTAAATGAAAAATGCTTGTCACAAGTCAGCTTCAAATGATTTGCTTTGGCAGTTGGGACTCTTGACATCCGAAACACATGGCCAAACTAGCGGATTTGGTTTGGATAATCATAGCCTCTATGCTGGTGCTCCTAGTTCCTTCATGGATGCTGATTAAAATACGCCTACCCTCACCAGCTGACACCGAGAGTCTGTCCGATGGTACCTCTCCAGGGCCTTGAGGTGGCGGTTTAGCTCAGTTGGTTCATGATGCAGAACAAAGCCAGCAGCACAGATTCAATTCCTGTACCAGCCCAGGTTATTCGTGTTGTGTGGTGATCCCCTCCAAGGTCATCTGGAATTATGGCGAATTTACCTTGCCTGTGGCCCTAAACTTTGGACTTTCCTTCCTGTATCTCTCCCCACTCTCTACCTAATCTTCTTCCTTTAAAAAAGCCAATATAGCCTTTTTGACCAAGCTTTTTGTTATCTAACATGATGTGGCAGTCATTTTTATTTGAAAGCGTTCATGTGTCTCATCTTCGAAGTTTTATTATGTTTAAAAAGGCGCTTCATAAAAATCTGTTATAAAAGGTGCTGCATGCTTGAGTGGAAAATGTAGTTTGACATTGGCGCTGGTATTTTTGAGATGTTGCCAGATGACTAATGTGAATTAGTTTAACGGACGGGAGATAAAGGGATCGAAAAATCACACGATAAGCAGTAAAGTGAGGTGTGAGGTGTATTTAAGTGGCAGGACACCAGTATTGAAGATCTGGGTAATTTGAATGCCCGTGGGATATAAATTACGATGTTATTTTCTCGTCCCCTTTTTAACCAAGTTTATATATTCAGTTAAACCAAGTCCCACGGAAGGAAACAAAAACCCTACTCACACAATTACAGGATGACGGTTGTGAAAAACCATCTGCGATTTTTGTCTCAAAGCATCATTGTGACAGACGCTAAATAAAGGGAAAACCGCAAAAAATGTGATCAGTAATTTGCAAGGATGTTTTCACCCTCTCCCATGTCAGTTGGAATTGCAGCCGCGCGCGCTTTTTTACTCCCTGAGCACCGCGGCCGCCATTTTGTAGCGGGAGGGGGGAGGGGAGAGATAAAAGATGGGAAAGTGGGGGAGGAGTGGAGAGATGGACGGTTGGGGGGCGGGCGGGTGAACAGACGGGTGGGAGGGTGTGGATGGGGGAGGGGAGATATAGATGGGAGGGTGGGGGAGGGGAGAGGTGGTAAAAAACAAGATGGCCGCCGGCCGCTTGAAGCGAATGGTTTCCCCGGCTGTGAGTGAAATCGCTGGCGAAGCGCGGCAGCAGCAACACGGACTCAATTTGGCCGTGTCGTCATCCGCACCACAGCCGCTATCGTCGTCGCCTCCTTCAGCTGCGCCCTCGCCGCCTTTCTCTTCGGCTCCAAACGGCACTTTAGACGAAGGGGAGGAAAATAATAAAAATAATAAACTCGCCGCTGCTTTATATTTCTCGGTCGACCGTATGGACTCTCTGTTTTTGGCCCGGCCGACCAGAGTGCGGCGGCGCCCCGAGCCTTTCTGTCGCGGCGAGAGGTGCGCGGCGGCCGCTCGAGGAGGAGCCAAAGACCCCGAGACAAATAATTATAACCATCACAACAACCATCACCATCATTCTCCTCACCGCCGGCACCATCGTCACCACCAGGCCGGGGAGCCGGCGGTGAGTTCTACGGCAACCCCCGGTCTCGGCCTAAATAGGGGGTCCTCGCGACTCTGCGCCAAGCGCCAGGAGGGAATGAATTCCGATGGAGTTTTCTCCAACGTCGCCGCCGAGGAGAAAGAGAGGGGCAAAGCTGCGATCGTGAGCACCGCCGGCAACGGCCTGGTCAAAGAACCGCCTTGCCTGAACCGCGACTCTGGCCTGGTGAACGGCAGCAACAAAACGGCGGGCGGCTTCGGTGTTCAGCGGAACAACGGCGCCATCTCGTTGAACTCGGCTTCGCCTTTCAAGGGGAACCCGGATAAAAGCCGCTGGCTGCGGCTGCAGAAAAGTACCACCACCTCCGACCTCGGCCTACTATTCAAAGACAGCAGCAAAATTCCCGGTCTCGAGTATGGATGTCGAGCCGAACTTCATGGCACAAACCCCGGGGAAAGTTCACTTAAATCTCGATGCAGCGAAATAAATCTTAATTGTATAGGAGCCGATACCCAAAACAAAAAACACACTGATAGGAGAAACCGCGCTATCAGTCACATTAACCACCACAATACTGGTAATAGTCTCAGTAATACTCTTAATAGTCACAATAATATTAGTGTTAGCCAGAATGAGGTGAGTGCTCAGAGTTTATTAGTTATCAGTAAACAAGCTGAGATCAGGAGCAGGGCTCACCGGCTCTGCAAGCGTTTGCAGGTCGTGCAAGCTAAGCAGGTGGAGCGCCATGCTCAGCAGCAGCTGGCAGGTTTGGTGGGACACAGTTTAAAGCGGTTTTCTTCCTCTTTCACGGAAAGTTTTATTAGTAACAACAGTAGCAGTAATAATAAACACAAAAACTCTTTGCACGGGAACAGCGCACTGCTGGTTGGGTCTTCGCTGCTGAGGAGTTATCCAAGAACTGATTCAGAAGGAGGTGGTGGCGATGCTCATTTTGGTCTCGCCTCTTGCCTTCGATCTGGCGGGGGCAGTAAATGTTCGTTGTCTTCACCGAATGGGGATACTTTCTCTGGTTTTGTGAAAGATCGAGCTGTTTCTGAGGATCTGCTGAAACTGGTGTCCAGCGTGACTGCAAAACTCAGGACTTCGGAGAGGGCTTTCGATTCCGATGCCACTGAAAGCAGCTCAGGGGGCGAGACGGATGTAGAAGAGGTTGGCACAAGTGGTGCAAAATTCGACCATCGGCATGCAATCCTGTAAGTAATCGGGAGATTATCGTTTTTAATTTCTTGCGGGAACAGTGGGCTACTTTTGTAAATGTGTATTTTGGACATGTTTGCCGCATATCTACTCTTCATATATAGAATATGTTCATCACACCTCAGATAATGGCTTGAAAATACTGTAAAATTGATTCACGAATTGAGATTTCGTAGTTTTAATGATATTAACCTTTGTTTTAGTTATCTTGTGAAAGGAGATTTTAATAGGTCACCAATAGATCTGGGTAGGAGCACCTTTCACTGCAATGATATGCTGCATGCATATTGACTCCAGTTGGAAGCTTTTGCTGTAGCTGTTGCTTTTAAGGTTGCAGAAGTAACAGAAAGCTCTGCAGCAAGTCTCAGTCAGAATGGGTCATTACATTAAGTTCCTATTTGCAGTGCAAACTGCATGCTGTTGTGCTTTGTACACCATTATGTTTTGGAGGTTTATTATTCGTGCCAACAGATTGGCAGGTTATTGTTTCATTAAATAGACATTTCCTTTCTGTTTTGTTGGCATCATGAATTGCAATATACTTCATAGTCAGAACTGTTTCTAACTTAAAAATTAGGAGGTGCAGTGTGAATTTGTTTATATTCACTGGTCGTGCAAGCAGAAATCTCTTTTTTGATTCATTTACGGGAAGTGGGCATTGATGGCTCGGTCAGTACTTACTGCCCCCCCCCCCCCACCACCACCACCACCACGTTTCAGAGGGCATTTGAGATTCAACCACCTTGCTGTAGATCTGGAGTCACATGTAGGCCAGACCAGATAAGGTTGACCGATTTCATTCTGAGGACATAGTGAACCAGCTGGGTTTTTATGGCGGTCAGTAGACTTTTGATTCCAGATTTTTAAATATTGAATCTGTTATGGTGGGATTTGAACCCTGGTCCCCAGATCGTCCCTGGGTCTTTGGGTAACTTAACTAGTGACTATACCATGATGTCATCACCTCCCCAATTATCAGCAGATTTTCAGGGTGTTGCTTGGGAGAGTCAAGAGTATATATTGAAATGTGATGTTATAGCATGACAGGAAGGAAGTGTGAACCAGGCATGAAGTGTGCACAATGTGCCAATTTACTGTATTGTAGCTATGTATTTCAATGTGGAATCAGAGAGGTACAGAGTATCTTTGGGTCGTTGCTGAAATGCTTTTAAATTCCACAAAGTCTGAACCTGTAATTTCAAGTGCAAATATGAAAGTATTACACAAACCGTTACTTAGGTTTTTGTGACTTCCTTATAACTCAGTGAGTTTTCTTTATCAATAAATATTTAGATATTTGTATCATATTGTTTGTGCTGAGTTTCTGCAAGAGGACTGAGACACAGTAAATTTTGGGTCCTATAAAGAGGAGTCAAAATGGCTTCCTTTTTGTCCATAATATTTCTGATGCAGTTACAGCTGTTTTCTTGTGTTTGGTCGGAATAGGAGTGCCATTTGTTTTTTTCTTGCCCCCTGACTTTATGGAGAGGAGAATTATTCAGTGTTGACCATTTCTGATCACGAACCATCAGCCCCTGCTATAAATGAAGAGTGTGTGCATGTTGGGCGAGATCAGCAGCTGGCCTGGGAGATTCACCAACCTCTGCAATTACTGCCTTGGCTTGTGCATTAAGATGTCCATACGGTTCATTAGGAACGTAGAACAATAGGAACAGAGGACGACAGAAAGCCAGTTAGTTCTTGTAACCTATTGCACCATTTGATGTGATAGTGGTTGATCTGAGAGGGAACTCATTACAAATGCCTTTGTCTTATATGCTGTGATATCTTTCATAAAAATTTATCGATCTTAGTTTTAACATTAACAATTATTCAAGCATTAATTGCCATTAGTTGAACAAAGTTACAAACTTTTACCACATTTCATGTGTTTCTTAAGTTCATTCCTGAAATACCTCCATCTAATTTTAATTTTAGACCCAGTCTTGGACTCCTGAACTGAGAGGGTAGATACAGAGGAACTATTGATTTATCTTAATATTTTGAAAACTTCAATGATATCGCCCCATAATTGTATAAGCTCCAGGGAATAGGACCCTAGTTATGGGGGTGGGGGGGGATATGCAGTGTTTGACACTTCGAGCCAAATAATTATTTTATGAACTGTAGCTACTGTCTCTAGGCAAGGAGTTATTATTTTACATAGAACCAAGTCTTACAAACAGCAATAAGATAAATGACCATTTAATCTGCTTTGGTGGTTCTGTATGGTTTTGATGGTAAAAGAAATGGTGGTGGCGTGGCACTGCTGGTTAAAGAGGAAATTAACACAATAGTGAGAAAGGATTAGCTCTGACAATGTGTAGTCGGTATGGATAGAGTTGAGAAATACCAAGGGACAAAAAACATGAATTGATGCAGGTAGGGCAGTGGATGTTGTCTATACTGACTTCAGTAAGGCCGTTGACAAGGTCCCTCATGACAGACTGGTACAAAAGATGAAGTCACACGGGATTAGAGATGAGCTGGCAAGGTGGGTACAGAATTGGCTAGGTCATAGAAGGCAGAGGATAGCAATGGATGGGTGCTTTTCTAATTGGAGGGCTGTGACTAGTTGTGTTCCGCAGGGACTGTTGCTGTTTGTAGTATATATAAATGATTTGGAGGAAAATGTAACTGGTCTGATTGATAAGTTTGCGGCTGATGCAAAGGTTGGTGGAATTGCGGCTAGCGATGAGGACAGTCAGCGGATACAGCAGGATTTAGATCATTTGCAGACTTGGGCGGAGAGGTGGCAGATGGAGTTTAATCCGGACAAATGTGAGGTAATGCATTTTGGAAGGTCTAATACAGGTAGGGAATATACAGTGAATGGTAGAACCCTAAAGAGTATTGACAGTCAGAGAGATCTATGTGTACAGGTCCACAGGTCACTGAAAGTGGCAACACAGGTGGAGAAGGTAGTCAAGAAGGCATATGGCATGCTTGCCTTCATTGGCCGGGGCATTGAGTATCAAAATTGGCAAGTCGTGTTGCAGCTGTATAGAACCTTAGTTAGGCCACACTTGGAGTACAGTGTTCAATTCTGGTCGCCACACTACCAGAAGGATGTAGAGGCTTTAGAGAGGGTGCAGAAAAGATTTACCAGGATGTTGCCCGGTATGCAGGGCATTAGCCTTGAGGCGAGGTTGAGGGGCGACCTGATAGAGGTCGACAAAATTATGAGGGGCATAGACAGAGTGGATAGTCAAAGGCTTTTTCCCAGGGTAGAGGTGTCAATTACTAGGGGGCATAGGTTTAAGGTGTGAGGGGCAAGGTTTAGAGGAGATGTACGAGGAAACGTTTTTTACATGGTGTAGTGGGTGCTTGGGACATGCTGCTGGAGGAGGTGGTGGAAGCTGGGACAATAGTGACGTTTAAGGGGCGTCTTGACAAATGCATGAATAGGATGGGAATAGAGGGATGCGGACCCCGGACGTGAAGAAGATTTTAGCTTAGACGGGTAGTATGGTCGGCGCAGGCTTGGAGGGCCTGGAGAGCCGAAGGGCCTGTTCCTGTGCTGTATTTTTCTTTGTTCTTGTTCTTTGTGTTATATATAGACCCCAAACTGCAGTGGTGATTTTGGGAATGGCATTAAACAAGAAATTAGTGATGCATGTAATAAGAGAATATCGGTGATTTTAATCTGCACGTAGATTGGACAAATCAAATTAGCCACAATGCCGTAGAGGAGGAATTCCTGGAGTGCATACGGGATGGTTTTCTTGGCCAACAAGGATCCAACTGGAGAGCAGGCCATCTTAGACTGAGTACCGTGTAATGAAAAGGGAATCATTGCCAATCTGGCTGTGCGCGACCCCTTGGGGGTGAGCGACATCACATGGTTGAATTTTTTATCAAGGTGGAGAGTGAAGTAGTTGATTCGGAGACCGGGGTACTGAATCTTAATAAAGGGAACTATGAAGATATGAGGTGTGAGTTGGTCTTGATAGATTGGGGAGAGTTACTTAAAGGGATGACAGTGGATAGGCAATGACAAACATTCAAGGAACGCATGGGGGAACTGCAGCAACTGTTCATTCCTGTCTGGCACTAAAGCAAAATGGGTAAGAGGGCCAATCCATGGCTTACAAAGGAAATTAGAAATAGTATCCTTTCCAAGGAAGAAGCATTCAGATTGGCCAAGAAAAATAATAGGTCTGAGGATTGGGAACAGTTTAGAATTCAGCAAACCAGGACCAAAGGATTGATTAAGAAAGGAAAAATACAGTACCAAAGTAAGCTTGCAGGGAACATAAAGACTGACACAAAGAGTTTCTGTAGATATGTGAAGAGAAAGAGATTGGTAAAGACAAATTGAGGCCCCCTACAGACAGAAACAGGGGAATGTATAATAAGGGACAAATAGATGACTAAGCGATTGAAAACCTACTTTGGTTCTGTTTTCACAAAAGAGGACAGAAATCAGATACCAGAAATGTTAGAGAACTGACGGAGATCAATATTAGTAGAGAAATGGTGCTGGGAAAATGGATAGGATTGAAGGCGGATAAATCCCCAGAGCCTGACAATCTGCATACCAGAGTGCTTAAGGAGGTGGCTCTGGAAATAATGGATGCATTGGTGGCCGTCTTCCGGGATTCTAAACTTTCTGGAACAGTCCCTGCCGATTGGAGGGTAGCTAATGGCAATCGAATATTCAAAAAGGGAGGTAGAGAGAAAGCAGGGAATTGTAGTCCAGTAAGCCTATCATCGGTAATGGGGAAAATTCTTGAATCCTTTATCAAGGACTTTATAGCGGAACATTTAGAAAGCAGTGGCAGGATCTGTTAGTCAGCCTGGATTTATGAAGGAGAAATCGTGCTTGACTAATCTGTTGGAATTCTTTGAAGATGTAACTAGTACAGTTGACAAGGGGTAGCCAGTCGTTGTGGTATATTTGGACTTTCAGAAGGCGTTTGGCAAAGTCCCGCATAAGAGATTATTGTGCAAGATTAAAGCACATGGTATTAGGGGAAGTATATTGAGGTGGATAGAAAATTGGTTGGCAGACAGGAAACAAAGAGTAGGAATTAATGGGTCCTTTTCAGATTGGCAGGCAGTACAAGTCGGGTACCACAGGGATTGGTACTGGGAGCCCAGCTATTCGCAATATATATTAATGATTTGAATGAGGGAACAAAATGTAACATCTCAAAGTTTGCAGATAATACAAAGTTGGATGGGAGGGTGAACTGCAACAGGGTTGCAGAGACCCTTCAGCAAGATCTGGACAGGTTGGGTGATTGGGCAAACCAATGGCAGATGCAGTATAATTTGGATAAGTGTGAGGTTATTCACTTTGGAAGCAAAAACAGAAAGACAAAAACCTGAATGGTTGTAAATTAGGAGAGGGGAGTGTGCAGCGGGACCTGGGTGTCCTTGTGCACCAGTCGCTGAAGGTAAACATTCAGGTGCAGCAGGTGGTAAAGAAGGCTAATGATATATTGGCCTTCATTGTGAGAGGTTTCGAGTACAGGAGCAGGGATGTGTTGCAAGTGTACAGGGGTTTGGTGAGGCCACATTTAGAATATTGTGTGCAGTTTTGGTCTCCTTTTCTGAGGAAGGATGTTTTGGCTCTTGAGGGGTGCAGCAAAAGTTTACCAGACTGATTCCTGGGATGGCGGGACTGTCATATGAGGAGAGATTGACTAGGTTAGGATTGTTCTCGCTGGAGTTCAGAAGAATGAGGGGGGAAATCCATGTAGACGTAGAAAATTCTAACAGGACTAGACAGGGAAGATGCAGGGAAGATGTTCCCGATGGTGGGAGTCCAGAACCAGGGGTCACAGTCTGAGGATTCAGGGTGAACCATTTTGGACAGATGTAAGGAGACAATTCTTCACACAAGAGTGGTGAGCCTGTTGTATTCACTTCCATAGGAAGCAGTTGATGCTAAAACATTGAATATTGAAGAGGTGGCTAGATATAGCACTTGGGAGTATGGGATCAACAATTATGGGGAGAAAGCAGGATTTGGGTATTGAGTTGGATGAGCAGCCATGATCATGATAAATGGCAGAGCAGGCTCGAAGAGCCAAAAGGCCTCCTGCTATTAGCTTCTGTGCATCAATGAACCTATGGTTGAGAGATCAATGTTGGTTGAGATCATAGGATTTGAAGGGATAAAAGCTGGAAAAATTATGAAGTCAAAAGACAAGTTTGCATTTAAAACTCTAATGTTGTAAGAGGAAGGGAAAACTGAAGGAGGTAATTAGTTGCACAGATTTTAGGTTCTGCCAAAAAGAGAGTTCTGATTTCTGTGCAGTGTGAACCTGGAGCTTTGTGAGAGGCAAAAAATCAAGCTGATTTGACATGCTAGATCTGCAGTTGGATCAAAAGATAGAATGTTTTTTTTGTGAAATGACAGGGCTTGGTAAATAATTGGTTTGAGGCTCTGTCCAAATGTAACTGTGACAAAGGTAAGCTATCTCCAGTTCAGCCTTTGGTATGGTAGACCACACTATCCTCCACCAAAGCGTCTCCACTGTCACCTAGTTGGGTGGGATTGCGCTCTTGTTTCCATGCTTTTTTTCTAAATCTTAATCACAGCTGGAGAATCACCTGGAAATAGCTTTTCTTCCCATTTTTGTCCTGTTAGTTCGAAGTGTTTCTTAAGGATCTATTCATGGCCCTCTCATTTCAACTCACCTCATTTGCATGTTATTCTTTTGTGGTATTATCTGAAAACATAACACCCGTTTCTCTGTGTAGGCTGATGGTGACTCGCCTCAGTTCCACTTCACTACCGCTTAACCTCTCCTCTTAAGTTATCAGACTACGAGTCTGACATCCAATACTGGATGTGCAGAAATCTCCCACCTAAATAACTGGTAGACTGAACCCGTAACATTGTCTGACTCCTCCACCCCCGTCTCAAATCATGTACTGCCAAAAACCCCTGCCCATTTTTAAAAATGCATTTAGAATACCCAATACATTTCTTTTCCAATTAAGGGGCAATTTAGCGTGGCCAATCCACCTACTCTGCACATTTTTTGGGTTGTGGTGGCGAAACCCACGCAAACATGGGGAGAATGTGCAAACTCCACACGGACAGTGACCCAAAGTTGGGATCGAACCTGGAACCTCAGTGCCGTGAGGCCGCAGTGCTAACGACTGTGCCACTATGCTGCCCTTGCTGCCCATTTTTAATGGTTCCAAATTTTATTCACTCATCCCCACTGTGCTAACTGACTTAAATTGACTCCCAGTTCAACAACGGCTCTGTTTTAAAATTCTCATCGTTGTTTTCAGATCTTTCCATGGTGTCTGCCCTCCCCTAAATCCAATCTTTGCAAGTTTCACAACCATCTGTGATATGTGAGCACCTTCAGTTCCTGATGGGTAAACGTTTTAATCGTTCCATGATTGAAGGCTGTACCTTCAGCTGTAAGGCCGTCGGGGTTCTGGAATTCCCATTTAAGACTGAGATGAGAAAAAAAAGTTTCTGAGGGTCATGAATCTTTGGCACTTTATTCCCCAGAGTGGTGGAAACGAGTCAGTGAATATTTTTAATGCAGATGCAGATAGATTATTGACGAAAAGGGAATCAAAAGTTATTGGGAGCAGGTGAGATGTGGAGTTGAGGCCATAATCAGATAGCCATGATCTGATTGGATGGCGGAGCAGGCTCTAAAGGCCGAATGGCAAACTCTTCCGAATTTGTATATTCTTTCGCCTCTTGAGGTGCTGCTTAAAATTTAGCTCTTTTGATCAAGTTTGAAAATCTGCCCAAATATCTCTCTCGCTTGGTGCAAAACTTGTTAAAATACTCTGAAGCACCTTGAGACACTTCATTATGTTAGACGCAATGTGAAGATGTTGGTCATAATGTTGCTGCAGCCTCCTACGATATGCGTGTGTGACTTAGAGATGAACCCTGGGATGTCAGCATTCTTTGGAAGTAGATGATTTGACATGGAAAATTCCATTTCAACGTTTGAAGATCCTCTTTTGGAGTAAAATAATCTTGCCAACTTTAGTTATTATTGCTTATTCTGATACTCCAATCCAGCAGTTGAGTATAAAACTGGAATTTCTAGCTTGTATGGAGTTAATCTTGGCATGTGTTACCTGCATGTCTGTGTGTATGTATGTATGTATGCATACACAGAAGAACTTTTCAGTTCATGTATGTTTATTTTCAATTGTTCCTGCAAACTTCCCAAGTTGCCTCCATATTGTTTAATGTTATGTGCAAGTCTCCTCATAGTGAGCTCTGCTCACTTGAGGTTAGTCACACTGCGCCTACTTTACAGAAACAAGCGGCTCATTTCCACTATGTTCCCGCTGATCACTATGCACTATCAACTGGAATATGTTTATTAGTAGTGATAGTTTTTAAAAAAGTCTGAACTCCAGATCTTTTTCAGGTGGCTGTGATAATAGTCATCGACAAGGACCCGAAGATATTTTTGTTCCTGCAAGATGACCTTTTCATGATTTGTTAGGGTTTAAGAGGTTTGGCATTGTAGCATGGTAATTGAAGAAGGTGGCTTTTATGCTTTTGAACCTGGTGAGATTACTGTCTACAACGTGGAAGCAAATTGCCAAGCTAAGAATTGAAACTCTTCAGTGAAGAGAAATATGTGAAGACTCGCAAGAGATATAAAAAACATATTGTAAACATTTATATGTATGTAAATGGGTTGAGATTAGTGATAGTAGAGGCAGGGAAAATTATAATGTGGAATAAGAAAATGATGGAGACTTTATTTTTTCAAATATAAATTTAGAGTACCCAACAATGAAGGGGCAATTTAATGTGGCCAATTCACCTACCCTGCACATCTTTTTGAGTTGTTGGAGTGAGACCCATGCAGACACTGGGAGAATGGGCCAACTCCACATGGACAGTGACCTGGGGCCGGATCAAACCCGGGTCCTCGGTGCCTTGAGGCAGCAGTGCTAACCAGTGCGCCATGATGGCGACTTTAAACAAATATTTTGCATCTGTCTTGATGATAGAAGGCACTAACACTATTGTAAAAATAAGCTGGTAAGAATGAGAAAATTGGAGCAGCATGGCACTGTGGCTTCACGGTGCTGAGGTCCCAGGTTCAATCCCAGCTCTGGGTCACTGTTCGTATGGAGTTTGCACGCTCTCCTGTGTTTGCGTGAGTTTTGCCCCCACAACCCAAAAAAATGTGCAAGCTAAGTGGATTGGCCACGCTAAATTGTCCCTTAATTGAAAAAAAAAATGAATTGGGTACTCTAAATTTCAAAAAAGAGAATGAGAAAATTGAGAAAAA
Source organism: Scyliorhinus canicula (assembly GCF_902713615.1). Taxonomy (NCBI): domain Eukaryota; kingdom Metazoa; phylum Chordata; class Chondrichthyes; order Carcharhiniformes; family Scyliorhinidae; genus Scyliorhinus; species Scyliorhinus canicula. Next base: position 53,330,628 of record NC_052155.1, on the reverse strand, counting down.
TTAGTCTTGGTTCAGAAATACTAATCAAACTATGTAGTAACAAATGCATTGGACCTGATGACCTACATCCTTGAGTTTGAAGAAGAGAGACCTGCAGAGATGGTGGTTGCATTAATTTGATCTTTATAATAATCTTTATTGTCATCAACACTGCAATGAAGTTTCTGTGAGAAGCCACTAGTAGCCATATTCCGGCACCTGTTCGGGTACACTTGACAATTCAGAATGTCCAAACTACCTAAAGGCATGACTTGTGAGAGGAAACCGGATCAGCTGGAGGAAACCCACGCAGACATGGGGAGAACGTGCAGACTCCGCACAAACAGTGACCCAAGCCGGGAATCGAACCTGGGACCCTAGAGCTGTGAAGCAACACTGCTACCGAGTTTGCACATTCTCCCCGTGTCTGCATAGGTCTCACCCCAATAAACCCAAAGATGTGCAGGGTAGGAGGATTGCCACGCTAAAAGTTGCCCCTTAATTGGGGGGAAAAAAATTGGATATGTTAAAAAATGTTTAATTGTTGATTTTCCATAATTCTTTCGATTCAAACATTGTTTTGAAGGATTGGAAGGCAGAAAATCTAACCCCGTTAATTAATTAGGATGAAAAATAATGAGGAAATGTCGATTGACCATTTAACCTCTGTAGTTGGAAAATGCTAGAAACTGCTAAAAATGCTAGGGATGTGGTTTTTGATGCAGCAGATTTATGAGAAAAATGTGTGCCAAATATGCTGTGTTTTTTGGAGTTGTTACTCGTGTGAGGACTGGAATGGGGGGGTGGGTGGGGGGGGGGCGGCAGAGTGAAGAGGAGGGGGAGGATTGCAGTTTCTCTAGCCTAAGAGGAGGGGGAGGATTGCAGTTTCTCTAGCCTCGTGACACCACAGGCAGCATCAGTGTAAATATTTAATTTTCTCACCAAAATGGCTAATTGTTTACCTTTGCCACTGCAAACCCAGAATAAAAGAGACTTTGACCAGGGTCCTTTCAATAAACTCTGAATAATTGGTTTATTATGAAACAAACATTACTTTTTTAAATTGCAGAATTGGTTAATATGCACACAACACTGGCCAAGACAAACAAGGTCTGGAGATTGACATAAGGGAACACCTTATGAAAAAGGATGAAGTATGAACATTACTTGAAGCTGCTGATTTGGTATTCCTGCATGTGAAGACTGAGCTTTGGTTGTAGTAGTTGCCTCGAAGTCCTTTCCAAACGATATTTGGTGAAACATTACCGTTAACTCTCGCTTGTCAGAGTTTTGCAGGCTTTCATGTTCAACCAGAACTTCTCCCAAACCAGGTGTTTTTCAGCCAATCAGCAGGAGCTCACAGTCTATCAACTGCAGTTTTCAGGTTTTAATTCAAGGAAACAAAATAATGCTTATTTCCCCAGGTGTCTTGCTGGTCAGTTAGCTGAAATCGTGATTTCTTGGCAAGGGCAGCTTGCTCACAATGAACTTTTAACTTAAAAGAAAATGTTAGGAGTCTCCAAGTTGTTTAGTGTCCGTACAATTTTTTTAAAAAAGCATATAGTTCTAGGAGAAATTAATTCCAAACACTAAGGTGGAACCGATGGGCATAATGTGTTTGGATTTTAAAAAAGCATTCGAGGAAGTATATTGCAGAGTTAGTGCAGATATAATAGTTATTAGTAGATAGAGATGGTGTTAGTGAGTGTAGTTTAATTCTTAGATGTATGCTTGCTATTCAGTATAAATGTCAAACTTAAATTTAGTAGTGTTAATAAAATTAGTTTCGTTTTTCAAAAGAGCTTCGGGTATCTTTATGATCACTACGCCTTCCATCCTGGAAACCCCTCTCAAAGATCACCTGGGTCTCTTTTTCTGACTGGCAAGGTGTAATGAGTGGTATAACACAAGGATCAGTGCTGAGGCCTCAGCTCTATACAATTTATATAAATTACTTGGACAAAGGGACAGATGTTATGGTTGCAAAACTTGCTGCTGACACAAAGATGAGTAGGACAGCAATATGTGAAGAGGATATGGGGAATCTGCAAAATGATAATAGGTTAAGTGAATGGGCAAGGATCTGGCAAATGGCGGATTATGTGGGAAAGGTGATATGGTCCATTTTGACTGGAAGAATAAAAGGCATATCTAAATGGTGAGAGATGAGGTGCAGACTGATCTGGGTACCCGAGTGCATGAATCACAAGTCCAGTCGGCAGGTGCAGCAAGTAATTAGCAAAACTAGCAGAATGTTGCCATTTATTGTGAGGGGAATCTAATACAAAATTAGGGATGGTATGTTTCAATTATAAAGGCCATTGGTGAGACCATGTTTGAAGCACTGTGCAATATTGGTCTCCGTATCTGAGGAATTATGTACATTTGTTGAAAGCAGTTCAGAGAAGGATTGCTGAACTCCTACCTGGAATGGGCGGATTGTCTTGTGTGGAAAAGTTGGACAGACTGGACTTGGCTCGCTGAAGTTTAGAAGAGCAAATGGAGACCCGATTGAAACATATACCATCCCTAGGGGACTTGACAGGGTCGATGTGGAGAGGATTGTCATAGATTGTCATAGAATTTACAGTGCAGAAGGAGGCCACTCGGCCCATCGAGTCTGCACCAGCCCTTGGAAAGAGCACCCTACCCGAGGTCAACACCTCCACCCTATCCCCATAACCCAGTTAACCCCACCCAACACTAAGGGCAATTTTGGGCACTAAGGGCAATTTAGCATGGCCAATCCACCTAACCTGCTCATCTTTGGACTGTGGGAGGAAACCGGAGGACCCGGAGGAAACTCACGCACACACGGGGAGGATGTGCAGACTCCGCACAGACAATGACCCAAGCCGGAATCGAACCTGGGACCCTGGAGCTGTGAAGCGATTGTGCTATCCACAATGCTACCGTGCTGCCCCAAAAAGAGGATGCTTCCTCTTTTTGGGGAATCTAATGCTAATGGCCACTGTTTAAAAAGTAAGGGGCTGGGGCGGCATGTCGGCGCAGTGGTTGGCACTGCTGTCACACGGCACCGAGGACCCGGGTTCGGACCCGGGTCACTATCTGTATAGAGTTGACACATTCTCCCCATGTCTGCATGGGTCTCACCCCCACAACCTAAAGATGTGCAGGATAGATGGATTGGCCATGCTATCGCCCCTTAATTGGAAAAAACAATTGGGTGCTACAAATTTATTTTTAAAAAGGTAAAGGGTCACCCATTTGGGATAGAGGAAAGAATCTTTTTCTGCGAGAGTTGAAAGTCTTTGGAACTTAGCTTCCGCTGCCTTTTGAGGAAGAGTGGCTTTGGATATTTTTATGGGAGGTAGATTCTTAATAAGCAAAAGGATGAAAAATGGGAGTAGCCGTGATTGTGGAGTTGAGATTATCATCAGATCAGCCATGATTCTTATTGAATGACGGAACAAATCCAAAGGGCTAATTGGCCTACTCTTCATTCGTAGGTGCAGTGAGCAATTAGAAAGACAGTGGTACATTAGCTGTTTTTGCAAAGGAACCAGAGCATGAGTGAAGACGTCTTTACCTAATTGCAGGGGGCATTGGTGAGACTCTACCTGTTGTAGTATGCATAGTCTTAGTCTCTTACTGAAGGAAGAACTTATTTGCTCAAGAGGGAGTGCAGTGAAGATTCACTTTGTGCAGAAATTGAGTCAACAAGGCCCAGGTTCCATGGAGTTTTGAAGAATGAAAGGTGACCTGATTGAAGCAAATGAAATTAAGTGACCTGACCGGGTCGATACTGGAAAAATATATCTCCTGTCCAGGAAATCTGGAACATGGAGTCAAAGTCCAAGGGGAATGGGTTAGCCAATTTGGACTGAGATGAGCAATTTATCCACCGTGAGGGTTAGCAACCATGGAAATTCTCTATCCCAGAGAGTTGTGCATGCTTTGTCATACAGTATATATTCAAGAAATGGGTCATTAGACTTGGATACAAGGGTAATTTCTGGAATATGAAGAAAGCAGAGAAGGTGAAGTTAAGGTAGAGGATTAGCCATGATTTTATTGGATGTCAGAGCAGGCACGAAGGACCGAATGGCTGTTCCATTTCTTTTTAATGTTCTTTCCTACTTTACAACAATGACTGCACTACTCATTGGCTGTTGAGCACTTTTGTGACTTTCGTTGATGATGTGGAGATGCTGGCGTTGGACTGGGGTGAGCACAGTAAGAAGTCTTACAACACCAGGTTAAAGTCCAACAGGTTTGTTTCAAACACTAGCTTTCGGAGCACTGCTCCTTCCTCAGGTGAATGAAGAGGTATGTTCCAGAAACATTTATATAGACAAAGTCATAGATGCCAGACAATGTAATCAAATCATTACAGATCCAGAGATGGGGGGTAATTCCAGGTTAAAGAGGTGTGAATTGTCTCAAGCCAGGACAGTTGGTAGGATTTTACAAGTCCAGGCCAGATGGTGGGGGGTGAATGTAATGCGACACGAATCCAAGATCCCGGTTGAGGCCGCACTCATGCACGCGGAACTTAGCTATAAGTTTTTGCTCAGCAATTCTGCGTTGTCGCGTGTCCTGAAGACCGCCTTGGAGAATGCTTACCCGGAGATCGGAGGCTTGAATGCCCTTGACTGCTGAAGTGATTTGATTACCCGCAAATGCTCGCATTCCAAGCATTGTCTGGTTATGATGAGGGTGCAGAAGAGACTTCTTGGAATTGTTCTGGAATTGACGGATTGCAGTTACTGTGGAGAGTTTTAAGAAGCTGAAGAGTGTTCTTAACGGCGAGTAGGCTTAGAGGAGATTTGATAGAGGTTGTAAAATCATACGGGTTCAAACAGAGTAAATAGAGTACAATTGTTTTCCTTGACTGAAGGGTTGATAACTCCAGATCACAGATTTGAGGTGTCTGGCAAAAGAAACGGGTGTGTGAGGAAATACTAGTTTTCAAATACATTGTCTTGTATGGTAGTGGAAATAAGTTCAGCAGCAGCCTTCAAAAGGAAATGGGATAAATAGTTCAAAGAAGAACATTTTAGCCATCTGGTGGGAAAAGAGGGTTGTGCGATTAACTGGATTGTACTCTTTGAGCAGTCTGGTCACTGCCATTCCTCTGCTCAATTCCTATTGCCCCGCAGATTTATTTCCTTCAAGTGCCCATCCAACTTTCTTTTAAAATCATTGATTGTTTCTGCTTCCACCACCTCCATGGGAAATATGTCATTACCACTCACTGCACAAGAAAGTTATCCTTGCACTGTCCTGCATCTCGTGTCCAAAGCATTAAATCCGTACCCCCTATTCCTTGTGCTACCAACGAGTAGGAATATATTTTCCTTGTCTGCTTTGTCCAAACCTATCAAATCGGCCCTTCATCTCTTCTGCTCTAAGGAAATAAGATTTGTTTTCCCCACCTAATGGTGTAATTAAGTTCCCCATCCTGAAACCATTCCAGTCAATCTCCACTGCACTCTCTCCAGGGCGCTCGCATCCTTTCTGATGTATAATGACCAGGACTAGATACAACTAGTTGTGGCCTAACAGAGCTTTATAAATGTTCAGCAGAACGTCCCTGCTTTTATACTCGGTACCTCCTATTTAGGAAGTCCATGACCTCATCGCCATTGCTAATCAATGCTTTAATATACCCTGTCACCTTCAAAGATCTATGGACATGTATACCCGTGTCCCTACACATTCTTTAGAATTGTGCCATATTGTCTCTCCCTACCCTTCTGCCAAAATGCATCACCTCAGATATCTGCCACGACTTGACTGCCCATTCTGTTAGCTTATGTCATGTTGCAGATAATTCATATCATCCTTGCTGATTACCACTTCTCCAAGATGGTACTTGGACAAACTTGGAAATTCTACTCTATTCCAAGAACAAATATATAGAAAAAAATAGTTGTAGTAATAACAGTAACCTTTGGGGGAACTCCACAGTCTGCCATCCTCCTTTCTGAAAAAATAGCCAATTATCATGACTTGCTCTTTTCTGTTCTTAAGCCAATTTTTAAAAATCCAATTGGAAGCTGGTCCTCCAATTCTATGGCCTCAATTTTGTTAACAACAAGCCTTTTATTTGATTCTTTGTCAAATGCGCTCTCAAAATCCAGATAGACACGGCCACCTCATTTCCCATCATCGACTTTCTTTGTTGCTTCATCAAAAGATTCAATTACGTTATCAAGCATGGCCTACCTTTTTAAATGCTTGCTGGCTATTCTTAATTAACTCCGTTCTCTAAGTGCTTGTTCATCTTTTCTTCCACCACCCCAGATTATTGTTTCTAGAACTTTATCCACTATTGATGTTAAACTAGCTGTCGTTTAAGACATAGCTACATTAAGAATAGCCAGCCTTTCCAGCACATTCTTTATATCACCTTCCTTGTCCTTAAAAGGAACCAGCCCACCTGTTGCTATCTGCTTACTACCAACATGCTGGTAGGAGGTTTTTGCGGTCCCTTTTGTATTGAAGACCACTTGAATCTCCTATTTTCTCAATGTCAGTCTTATTTCCTGTTGCCATCTCCTCACTCAATCAATTGTATTTGACGTTGTTTTGAACTTGAAGAATTCATCTGACATACATCACAATGCGTTCAGTTTTAGGCACCACCTCGGAAAGGATTAATTTCCTATAGGAACATAGGAAGGATTATTTACCTGGAGAAGCATAGAGAATAGGAGTAGATCATTTGGTCCTTCGAGCCTGCTCTGCCATCCCAGGAATCAGTCTCAGAAACCTTTGCTGCAGTGCCTCCAAAGCAAGAACATCCTTCTTCAAATAAACACACAGTATTCCAGGTGTTGTCTCACCAAGTCCATGTTTAACTGCAGCAAGATACCTCCTGCACTCAAATCCTCAAGCTATGAAGGCCAACATACCATTTGCCTCCTTCATCGCCAGCTGCACCTGCATGCTTACTTTCAGCAACTGGTGTAGAAACCCAGGTCTCATTTCACATTCCTCTCTTTAAATCGATAGTCATTCAGATAATCTGCCTTTTTTTAAGACCAAAGTGGGCAAAGTGTGGCGACGGGTTTCACAGTAACCTCATTGCAGTGTTACTGTAGAACTAGTTGTGACAAAGATTATTATTATTATAACCTCACATTTATCCACATTATACTTTTCCAAATCACACTGAACCATCTCTACATCCTCCTTGCAGCTCATCCTCCCATCCAGCTTTGTGTCATCAGCAACTTTAGAAATATTACGTTTAGTTTCCTCATCTAAATCATTAATATACATTGTGAGTAGCTGGAGTCCCACCACTGATCCCTGCAGTATCCCACTGGTCACTACCTGCCACTTGGGAAAAAATAAACATTTATTCCTACTTTTTTATTTTCTGTTTGCCAACCGGTTTTGTCTCCATCTCAATACGCTACTCCCATTCCCATGCACTTTAATTTTACACTCTAATCTCATATGTGGGACTTTGCCGAAAACTACTGCAAGTCCAAATAAACCACAGTCTTTTATAATGTATAATAATCTTTATTGTCATAAGTAGGCTTACATTAACACTGCAATGAAGTTACCGTGAAAAGCCCCGTGTCGCCATATCCTGGCATCTGTTTGGGCTGCACATGGAAAATTCAGAATGTTCAAATTGCCTAACATTCACTGGCAATACCTCATCAAATCTGCTAGTTATATCCTTGAAGAATTCCATGCTGACTGTCCAATCCTGCCACTGCATTCCAAGTGCTCTGCTATTAAATTTAATGGACTCTAGCATTTTCCCCACTACTGACATGACTGCTCCATAATTCCCTATTTTCTTTACCTCTCTTTTTGAGTAGGGGGAGTGCATTAGCTACCCTCCAATCTGTGGGGTTGGTTCTAGAGTCGATAGAATCTTGAAAGATGACCACCAATGATTCCACTGTTTCTATGTCTATTTCCATAAGTACTCCGGGATGTAAATAATCCGGCCCTGGGGATTTATCAGCTTCAATTCCATCAATTTCCCCAACACCATTTTCTTACTAATACCGATTTCCTTCAGTTCCTCCCCCTCACTACTAAACCCCGTGTTCTCCAATATTTCTGATACGTTATGAGTGTCCTCCCTAAGGGTAGCACGGTGGCCTAGTGGTTAGCACAACCGCCTCACGGCGCTGAGGTCTCAGGTTCGATCCCGGCTCTGGGTCACTGTCCGTGTGGAGTTTGCACATTCTCCCTGTGTCTGCGTGGGTTTCGCCCCCACAACCCAAAAATGTGCAGAGTAGGTGGATTGGCCACGCTAAATTGCCGCTTAATTGGAAAAAAATAATTGGGTAATCTAAATTTATTTTAAAAAAAATGAGTGTCCTCCTTTGTGAAGGCAAAACCAAATTATGTATTTAGTTGGTCAACCATTTCTTTGTTCCCTGTTATAAATTCCCCTGCGCTGGCTGTAAGGGGCCTACATTTGTCTTCAATCTTTCTCATGAAGGGCCAATTGGCCTCCTCCTATTTGCTATGTTTCTACATTAACAATTGTAGCTGTTCATTAATGTACTCTTTGAATATTTGCCATTGTCTGTCCAATGTTATTGCTTGAAGTAAAGTTCCCCAATCCATCATGGCCAACATGCACCACCATCGTAGTTTCCTTTATTTAGATCAGGACCGTAGTCTCAGAATCAACTATGTCACTCTCCATCTTGATATAAAATGCTACCATATTATGGTTGCTCATCCCTAAGGAGCCTCACACAACTGGATTGTCAATCATCCCTTTCTCATTGTACAATACCTAGTCTAGGATGACCTGTTCTCTAGTTGGTTTCTCAAGGTGTTGGCCCAGAAAACCATCCTGTACACACTCCAGAAATTGCTCCTGTATGGTATTATTATTAATTTGATTTACCTAATCTAATACGGATTAAAATCACCCACAATTACAGATGTTCCTTTATTGCATGCATCTCTAATTTCCTGTTTAATGCCGCTTCCGTTATCACCGCTACAGTTTGGGGTCTATATACAACCACCATCTCGCATATTTTTGTCTTTTGGTGTTTTTTTAAAGCTTTAACCAGACAGATTCCACACCATTGGAGCTAAGATCTTTTCTCACTATTGTGTTAATTTCCTCTTTGACCAGCGATGCAACTCAACTGCTTTTTCCTTTTGCCTTGTCCTTCTTAAACACTGAATACCTCTGGATGTTCTGTTCCCGTCCCTTGTCACCCTACCAGCCATATCTCTCTAATTCTGACAATATCACACCCGTTTACGTCTATTTGTGTGATTACTTCCTCTACTTTATTGCAAATGTACTGAATGTACAGCACAGATTCAGCAGTATGATGGTAGGATGTGAAGGATTAAATCAAAGCAACGTTTGCATTAACCTTGCTGCCATTCCCCTGAGCTTAGGGGATTGCTTTAAAAAAGGCATTGGAAGTCATATTAAGATAATATATAGATGGTGAGTGAATAAGAAGGCATAATTTTATAATTGGAAGAGTGAAATCAGGAGGTACTTTCACTTGCAGGGTGTTAACAACACTCTCTCAACTCTGTGGATTCCAAGTCAATTGCAATTTTAAAAACTTTGATTTTTTTTGGTTTGGTAAGGTATATAAAAGGAATTTAGCAGACCCAGACCCAATTTAGCATTGGGGGGCAACACGGTAGCATGGTGGTTAGCATAAATGCTTCAGGGTCCCAGGTTCGATTCCCGGCTGGGTCACTGGCTGTGCGGAGTCTGCACGTCCTCCCCGTCTGTGCGTGGTTTTCCTCCGGGTGCTCCGGTTTCCTCCCACAGTCCAAAGATGTGCGGGTTAGGTGGATTGGCCATGCTAAATTGCCCGTAGTGTCCCAAAAAGGTAAGGTTAAGGCGGGGGGGGGGGTTGTTGGGTTACCGGTATAGGGTGGATACGTGGGTTTGAGTAGGGTGATCATGGCTCGGCACAACATCGAGGGCTGAAGGGCCTGTTCTGTGCTGTACTGTTCTATAAGTACTGATCTGATTGACGATTGGGACAGACTCAAAGCTGAGTAGCCCTCTCCTGTTCCAATGTTCCTTTGCTATTCAAAAAAAAGCTAGATTCAAAATGTTTTATCTATTAACAAGCAGGCTGGACTTTTAATGTTCCTGCATAAATGGACCAGATTACTCAAGCAAAATGGAGGGAATAATTAAATTTTCCACCAGCTTTTCAATAGTTTAGTTCTTTTTTTAATATGAATTTAGAGTACCCAATTATTCTTTTTCAATTAAGGGGCAATTTAGCAGAGCCAATCCACCTAACCAGCACATCTTTGGGTTGTGGGGGTGAAATCCACGCAGACACGGGGAGAATGTGCAAACTCCACACGGACAGTGACCCAGGGTCCTCAGCACCATAGTCCCTGCGTCGCATGCCACCCCTTTGGTTTATTCTTGAAGGCAGTATGAGCCTGCAACATACAGACTGAGGTTGTGAAAGAAAATAAAAACTTGCATATATGTAGTGCCTTTCATGAGGCGTGGACATCTCAAAGCGCTTTACAGCCAATGAAACATTTTTGAAGTGTGGTCGCAGTTGCAATGTTGGAAACGTGGCAGTTAGTTTGCACACAGCAAGCCCCCACAAATAGCAATGTGATGATGACCAGTTCAACTTTTTTATGATGTTGAGCGATTAATATTAAGCAAGACTGGGTCTAACCCCCTTGCATTTCAAAATGGTGCCATTAGATCTTGTATGTCCAGATTAAAGGACACACAGGGCCTCAGTTTAACTTCTCATCTTGAGGATGGCACCTTCATCTCTACAGAACTCTCAGAGAATTGCACAGAAGTGTCAGTCTTGATTTTTGTTCTGTAGTCTTGGGGAGGGACTTGAATGCAGAAACCTCTGACTCAGGTGAAAGATCTAGCAACTAAACCATGGTTGACACTGCCAATTTCAATTCTTTGCACTATTTGAAATTATGCTTTAGCTGGACACGATTGTGCAATGTGGGAAAATATACCCAGTACATGATGACTTGACAGATTACATTCAGTGCGACTGTCGCAGGATGAGGGTTGAAGGGCTCATCTCAGCCCATGGTGAAGGACTGTTTACACAATAATCCAACATTAAAGAAGGGATGAACTGAAAGTGTTCAACTCTTGATTGCTGTCAAACCACCCTGTTGTGATCTGATGGTGGCAGGATTGGCTATAGTACCCTCCCCCACAATTGTGTAAGCTTTAGAAATAATTGGGTAATCAAAAAGCATGTGTGCAAATGGAACCATATCAACTTGAGTAAATCCTTTTGGGAGATGAGGCATGGGGAAAACATGTTTTAACAGTTGCCAACAAATTTACTGCCTGATCCAGGCCTCTGGTTGTTTAATGAAGTATAACTGAAATGGATGGTTGTGCCTTTACCAGTGTTAAGATTGTGATTGATGATTTGAGGTCCTTCTGAAATGACAAGGTGCACCAAATTGCCATGTTATATATGTTTCTATCTTTATTGACTATCCCTCAAAATATGCTATATATTAATTTCTCACCCCAAAGGGTCTTGTATACAGGAGTGGAGTCCAGCAACATCATGTCTTTTTTTTATTATCACCTTTATTGTCACAAGTACGCATACATTAACACTGCAATGAAGTTACTGTGAAAAGCCCCTAGTTGTCACATTCCGGCACCTGTTCGGGTACATGGGGGAAGAATTCAGAATGTCCAAATTAGCTAACAGCATGTCTTTCAGGACTTGTGGGAGGAAACCGGAGCACCCGGAGAAAACCCACGCAGACATGGGGAGAACATGCAGACTCCACACAGACAGTGACCCAAGCCAGAATAGAACCGGAGACCCTGGTGCTGTGAAGCAACAGTGCTAACTGCTGTGCTACCATGCCGCCCATACGTTTTTTAAAATAATAATTTTATTGAGGTATTTATGGTTTTATAACAGTAACAGAAGAACCACTGTACATACAAATATGAATATAGTGCAAAAGCCATCTTCCTCTCACAGGCCCCACTTTTTCTCGCCTCCAACTCTGTACTAAACTACCCCCCCCCCCTCTCTGCTGAAGGTTAATTTTCCCTAAAGAAGGCGACAAACGGCTGCCACCCCTCCCGGCGAACCCTAACATTGACCTTCTCAAGGCGAACTTGATTTTCTCCATACAGAGAAAGCTAGCCATGTCAATTAGCCAACTCTCCAACTTCGGGGGCTTTGAGTCCCTCCAAGCTAATCATATCCGTCTCTGGGCTACCAGAAAGGCAAAGGCCAGAACGTCTGCGCCTCTCCTCCTGGAATCCCAGATCTTCCGACACCCCGAAAATTGGCATCTCTGGACTCCGCACCACCCTTGTTTTCAATACTTTGGACATGATGCCCGCAAACCCTTGCCAGAATCCCCTATGCTTCGGGCATGCCCAGAACATGTGAGCATGGTTTGCTAGTCCTCCCGCACACCTTGCGTACCTGTCTTCCACCCTAAAGAACCTGCTCATCCGGACCACTGTCATGTGAGCCCGGTGAACAACCTTAAATTGTATCAGGCTCAGCCTGGCACATGTTGTGGACGCGTTGACCCTACTCAACGCATCTGCCCAGAGACTATCCTCTAATTCTCCGCCTAACTCTCTTCCCATTGGTGTCTCAGCTCCTCGGTCTGTGTTTTTTCTCTGACCCCATAAGCTGCTTATAAATGTCCGGAAACCCCCCCCCCCCCCCACCCACACTCTGGAAACTACCCTATCCTGTATCCCCCTTGGTGGTAGGAGCGGGAAGGTTGAGACCTGCCTCCGTTGGAAGTCTTGCGCTTGCAGGTACCTAATTTCATTCCCACCCGTCAGTTCAAATTTCACCTCTAGTTCCCTCAAGCTGGGAAAGCTTCCTTCTATGAACATATCGCCCATCCTCTCGATCCCTGCTCTCTGACACATCCGGAAACCTCCATCTAACCTCCCCGGGGCAAACCGGTGATTATTGCAAATTGGGGACTAGACCGATGCTCCCACTGCTCTCCACATGTCTCCTCCATTGCCCCCAGACTCTCAGGGCTGCGACCACCACGGGGCTGGTGGAGTAGTGTGCCGGTGGGAACGGCAGAGGCGCTGTTACCAACGCTCCCAGACTAGTGCCCTTACAAGATGTCGCCTCTACTCACCACCATTCACTTCCTAATCATGGCTATACTCACTGCCCAGTAATAATTACTAAAGTTCGGGAGTGCTAGCCTGTCCTCCTCCTCCTCCTCCTCCTCCTCCTCCTCCTCCCCCCCCTCCTCCTCCCCCCCCCCCGGGCTGTGCTCCAACATCCACTTTTTAACTCGTGGGGCCTTACCTGCCCATACAAAGCCCAAGATCACCTTGTTGACCCGTTTAAAAAAGGACCGAGGAATAAAGATGGGGAGACACTGAAACACAAACAGGAATCTCAGGAGAACCGTTATTTTTGCTGTCTGTACCCTCCCAGCCAGTGACAGCGGGAGCATGTCCCACCTCCGAAAATCCTCCTTCATTTGGTCGACGAGTCGGGCCACATTACGCTTGTGCATGCATTCCCATTTCCATGCCACCTGGATGCCTAGGTACCGAAAGCTTCCCCCTACCACTAAATGGCAGCTTCCCCAATTGCCGCTCCTGCCCCCTTGCCTGGATCGCGAATATCTCGCTTTTCCCCATGTTCAAATTATAACCCGGAAACTGGCCAGAATCCCCATAATTTCTTCCATCCTTTCTAATTGGTCCGAAACATATAAGAGCAGATCGTCTGCATATAGCGGGACTCTGTCTACCCCCCCCCCCCCCCCCCCCCCCCCCCCCCCCCCCTCCAATTCTTTCTGGGACCAGCCCTTTGAGGCTCTCAACGCAATTGCCAGCGGTTCTATGGCCAGTACGAACAACAGCGGGGAGCGGGGGCATCCCTGCCTCATCTCTCGGTGCAGCCTAAACTAGCACGGTGTCATCCTGTTTGTCCGAACTCTTGTCACCGCCCATACGTTTTTGACCACTGTCTGCCCCCTCCTTCTCCTGGAAGTGTTTCATGGATTCAATAAAGTTTACTAATCCTTCAAAATTGGACAGCCTAATGGAGATCAAATTCTCACAATGTAAATTCCTTCTGAATGTCATTTTATGCATATTTTGTTTGTTGGCACAAACATGAGCATCGTTTTTAAATGTAGGGACTGAAGGAATGTGATCCACAAAAAGTGAAAATCTTGTAATCCCATTTAATCTGAATGAAAGATGAATTATTTAGTCGTCAGAAAATTGTTTCGTTATAAGCAGAACTGACCAAATAATTTATGGGATATTGTCTTTGTTGCTATGCTGGAACCATGACTACGTGAACATTGGAATGAATTGGTTAAATCGAATGCACATTGTCACGTTTGATGTGGATAAGTGTGTTGAGATAGTTGGATCTGGTGCATGGAAATGAAATGGGCTAAATGGAGCACATGTTTGAGAGAACACTTGAAATGAAATGAAAATGAAATGAAATGAAAATCGCTTATTGTCACGAGTAGGCTTCAATGAAGTTACTGTGAAAAGCCCCTAGTCGCCACATTCCGGCGCCTGTCCGGGGAGGCTGGTACGGGAAGACAACACTTGGTAAGATTGATCAAAAATAACTTTTGGACCAGTAATATATCGTAGGATGCTGGATGAGAACCCAACTATTTTTAGTTTGTAAAACTGAGAGTAAATGTTATTGCAGCACAGGACGAATAGGTCTCTTTTATGTTAAAACAAATTTAAATTCAATCAGAGAATTAACCACATTAGCAATAAAGAAATAGCATTGCAATTAACAATTACAGCAGTTCCGAAGTAAAAGAAGAAACTTTAACTTACTACTTTTCATGGCAAAGAGAACAGCAGTACAGCTGCTGTGTCTGGCTTCAGTTCCAACACTGAAAACAAAACTAAAACACAGCCTAAAACAAAAGTAAAAAGCTGACAGCCCAGCTCCACCCATACTGTGACATCACTTATAAACACCCTTTTCTTAAAGGTACATTTCTTAAACATCCATTTCTTAAAGGTACTCACGTGGCACTGTATACAAATAAATGATTCCCAAGATTTATTAACAGAACACTTCATCTGCAAATCAATGATTAGCTCACTTTTACATCTTACTCAAAGCTCCAACAGCAATACTGTGTCTTAGCCTAGGTTTTAATAACACTGCAATAAAATATCAGAATTTCTTAACATTCTTCACATATAGAAGAGCAAGGAACACTGTGGAGCGTCTAACTTGGAAGAAGGCTAATTTAAATGTGGTGAGGAAGAATCTAGTCAGGGTGATATGGAATGAAAGACTGACAGGGAAACTGAATGGTACAATGGGGTATGTTTAAGGAAAATATGCTTCAGGTGCAGGTTATGCAAGATAGGGGAACCAAAATCGGTGTTCCTTGAATGAGGATGGAGAGAGAGAACATGAAGAAACAAAATATCAAGCAGGTCAGGTGAATTCTTGAAGTGACAACCAGATGAAATATGGGTTGAGATGGGAAGTGAAGAAGAAAGTAAGACTGGCAAAGAGAGAATATGAGAATGGTAATCAAAAGGGACCCCAAAAATCTACTGGCATGTAGTATGTGGTTAGTAAGAGGTGGAGTGAGTCCTATTAATGACAGAGGCTATACATACTAAGAGTTGCAGAAAAAGAATAGATTACCCAATGAGTGCTTTGTATGAATATTTACTAAAGGAGCATAATCTGACAACATTGGTAGAAGCGGAGATATGAGTTAGCAAAGGACAGGGTGAAAATTGACTGGAAAGATGGGCGATGCTGAATGTCACATGGTCCTGATGGTGTGTACCCCAGGTTGCCAAATGAGGTTGGAGGTGGAGATATTTTAATCTTCCCTAGATGTGGTGATGGTTTGATTTGATTTGATTTATTGTCATATGTACAGAAGTACAGTGAAAAGTATTGTTCTGTGTACAGTCCAGACAGATTGTTCCATACATGAAACAAGATATGGCATTACATAAATACACAATGTAAATACATAGGCACAGGCATCAGGTGAAGCAGACAGAGCGTAGTACTACTGAGTAGAGAAGATGTGTGAAGAGTTCAGTTCAGTCCTTAAAGCCATTCAGGAGTCTCGTAACAGTGGGGAAGAAGCTGTTTTTGAACCTGTTGGTGCGTATTCTCAGACTTTTGTATCTCTTGCTTGATGGAAGAGAGAATAACCTGGGTGGGGCGGCTCTTTGATTATGCTGCCCACTTACCCAAGGCAGTGGGAGGTGCAGACAGAGTCAGTGGATGGGAGGTGGTTTTTGCGTGATTGACCGAGCTGTGTTCACGACTCTCTGTAGTTTCTTATGGTCTTGGGCCGAGCAGTTGCCATACCAGGCTGTGATGTAGCCAGATAGGATGCATTCTATGGTGCATCGGTAAAAATTGCTGAGAGTCAGTGTGGACATGCCAAATTTCCTTAGTTTCCTGAGGAAGTATAGGTACAGTTGTGCATTCTTGGTCGTAGCGTCGACATGGGTAGACCAGGACAGATTTTTGGTGAAATTTGAAGCTGTAGTCACCTCCACCTGGGCCCATTGATGCAGACAAGGGTGTGTACAATACTTTGCTCCCTGAAGTCAATGACCAGTTCCTTAGTTTTGCTGACCTTGAGGGCGGGACTGTTGTCGTTACACCATGCCACGAGGCTCTCTATCTCCCTCCTGCACTCTGATTCATCATTGTTTGCGGTTCGACCCACTATGGTCGTGCCATAAGCAAACCTGTAGATGGAGTTGGAGCCAAATTTTGCCACGCAGTCACATGTGTACAGGGAGTATAGTAGGGGGCTAAGTACACAGCCTTGCGGGGTCCCATTATTGAGGACTTTCATGGAGAAGGTGTTCTTGTTTTCTTTGCTGATGGGTCAGGATGTTGAGGATACAGTTGCAGAGGGAGGAGCCAAGTCCTATGTTTAGGAGTTTTGATGTGAGCTGGGCTGAGATTATAGTGTTGAAGGTGGAGCTGACGTCAATGAATCGGAGCCTGATGTAGGAGTCCTTGTTTTCGAGATATTCCAGGGATGAGTGTGGGGCCAGGGCAATGACGTCTGCTGTGGGCCAGTTGTAGCTGTATGCAAATTGCAGTGGATGAAGGCATTCTGAGAGTATAGTTAATGTGTCTCACGACCAACATGTTGAAGCACTTCAGAATGATAGATATCAAGGTCACCGGACAGTCGTCATTGAGGCACATTGCCTGGTGGTCTTCTTGAAGCAGATGGGAACCTCGGAATGGAGTAGGGGGGAGGTTGAAGATGTCCGCAAACACCTGGTTTGTTCGTACAAGATCTGAGTGCACAACCAGGGACTCGGTCAGGACCCGTTTCTTTCCGAGGGTTGATTTCCAAGAATGCCGATCTGACGTTGGAAGCTGTAACAGTAGGTATGGTTATATCTGAGGTTGCTCGGGCAGTTGACAAAGGTTTGTTGATTTCCTGCTCGAAATGAACATAGAATGCATTGAGTTCATCGGGGAGGTGCCAGAAGATTCGCAAATAATAATAATAATAATCGTTTATTGTCACAAGTCGGCTTCAATTAAGTTACTCTGAAAAGCCCCTAGTCGCCACATTCCGGTGCCTATTCGGGGAGGCTGGTACAGGAATTGAACCCGCGCTGCTGGCCTTGTTCTGCATTACAAGCCAGCTGTTGCCCACTGTGCTAAACTAGCCCCTTATGACCTCCTTATTTCAGAAAGGGTATAATAACAACCATTACCCAAGTTGATAGATTTTTGCTCCATTTTGGACCAAGGCAGTAATGGGGTCACGAGCTGAGTGGCTCTGGCAGAAAACAAACCGCGTCAGTGAACGGTTTATTGCTCAGCAAGTGTCAGTTGATAGCATTATTGACGACACTTTCCACCACTTTGCTGATGATCAAGAATAGACTGATGGGGTGGCTTGGATTTGTTCTGCTTTGTGTGCACAGGACCGATCCGGAGCAATATTTCACATTGTGGGTCGATGCCGATGTTGTGGCAGTACTGGAATAGTCAGGTTAATGGCACAGCTAGTTCTGGAATGCAAGTCTCCAATACTATTGCGGGAATGTTGTTGGGCCCACCCCCATTTCTGTATCCAGTATCTTCAGCCTTGTCTCTCATGTGTTTATATGACGTGGAGTGAATCAAATCGACTGAAGATAGAAGTTTGAAATAGCTGTCAGTGCAGAATTAGATGGAAAAACATCCTGTCCATTCTGTTGATAGTCCCTGAGGAAGTGAGGACCTAAATCGATATTGGTAAATAAGTCTGAAGTTGTTTAGATTTTCCAAAGGTGTTTGATTAAATGCCACATAAAAGGTCATTACATAAAGTTAAAACTGAAAATTCAAAGCAATACTGGTTTGGAAACAAAACTGGCTGAAATGTAGAACATTATAGTAGGCTTGGTACACAATCATGCCAATGTGGGGACAAGTACTGATTGTGGTGTTTCAGGCAATTGCAATTTATTTTTGAAAATAAATTTAGAATATCCAATTCATTTTTTCCAATTAAGGGGCAATTTAGCGTGGCCAATTCACTTACCCTGCACATTTTGGGTTGTGGGGCGAAACCCACGCAAACACTGGGAGAATGTGCAAACTCCACATGGCCAGTGACCCAGGACCGGGATAGAACCTGGGATCTCGGCGCCATGAGGCAGCAATGCTAACCACTGCGCCACCGTGGTGCCCCAATTGCAATTTCTAATTTATGTCCTTGTCTTCGACTCTGAAAATTAATGCACATTGGTTATATTTGCAGACAACACCAAGGTCGGAAGGCTGTGGAATTGTAGGAGGGCCTGGAAGTGACAGGATAAATTAAGCCTATGTTAGTGAGATGAAATGTAATACAAACAAATGTTAAGTATTGCACACAAAAAAAATGTGAAGATGCTGCCGATGGACTAGGGTGGGTACAGTAAGAAGTCTCACAATACCAGGTTAAAGTCCCAACAGATCTGTGCTCCGAAAGCTTGTGATTTCAAATAAACCTGTTTGATTTTAACCTGGTGTTGTGAGACATAATACTATGAAGAAAAATGACTATGCATACTTAATGAAAGGTTTTGAATTCTTCATATAGTGCCACGTGATCTTTAATGTTGTCCTGAACCATTGCATAAAATTAAATGTGTTGTCAGAACACCCTGAACAGAAGGTTGGAAGCGATTTAGTTTAATAATAGACACAAAACTTAACATGCCCAACTGAGTTACAGCAACAAATGGTAAAGCAAAGAGAAAGTTAAACTGGATATGCAGAAATGTGGAATACAAATCAGAGAAGGACTGCAAGTTTCTTTGGCCACCCGACATAATGAATAACAACAATCTGCATATCGCTGAAACCGTAATGTATTAAAGCATCGCCTGCTGCTTCCCAGGAATTTAACAAAGCAAAAATTAGACACCAAGGCACATTAAAGCAGTAGAGGGTCAGATGACCAAAAACTTGGAAAATAAGTAGGTTTTAAGCAGTGTCTTCAGTCTGAGGAGTTGAGAGTCAGCGGTTTAGGGAGAGACCTCGGGGCTGAGACAGCTGAAGGCGCGGCCACCAGTAGTGGAGCAAGGAAAATGTGGGATGCTTGTGAGGCTAGGTTTTGATGTGACAGTGGAAATCCGTGGCTCTTGAGAATACAGAGATGTGGAAAAAAGAAGAGAATTTTAATAACAAGCATTGTTTGATCAGGTGACAATGTACTTAAGTAAGCACAGTGGTGATAGCTGAATGGGATTGGCAAGAGTGAGGACACGAGTTTTGGATAACCTCAATTCTGTAGAGGAGATTGTGGGAGAACAGCCAGGTGTGTATTGGAGTAGTCTAGCAGTAACAAAGACATGGATTGGGGTTTCAGCAGCAGATGAACAGAAGAAGGGATGAAGTCAGTTGATATGCAGGTGCAAATAGATGCTCTGATTGATACCAGATGTGGTTGGATGCTTACCTCATGCTTAGTAAGAAGTCTTATAACACCAGGTCAAAGTCCAACAGGTTTGTTTCAAACACGAGCTTTCAGAGCGCAGCTCCTTCCTCAGGTGAATGGCGAGGTATGTTCCAGAAACATTTATATAGACAAAGTCAGAGATGCTGGACAATGCTTGGAATGCGAGCATTTGCAGGTAATCAAATCATTACAGATCCAGGGAGAGGGATAATCACAGGTTAAAGAAGTGTGAATTGTCTCAAGCCAGAACAGTTGGTGGGATTTTGCAAGTCCAGGCCAGATGGTGGGGGGTGGATGTAATGCGACATGAATCCAAGATCCCTGTTGAGGCCGCACTCATGCATGCAGAATTTAGCTATAAGTTTTTGCTCGGCAGTTCTGCGTTGTCGCGTGTCCAGAAGACCGCCTTGGAGAACGCTTACCCGGACATCAGAGGCTGAATGCCCTTGACTGCTGAAGTGTTCCCCGACTGGAAGGGAACATTCCTGCCTGGTGATTGTCGCACGATGCCCGTTCATTCGTTGTCGCAGTGTCTGCATGGTCTTGCCAATGTACCACGCTTCAGGACATCCTTTCCTGCAGCATAAGAGGTAGACTACATTGGTCGAGTCGCACGAATATGTGCCGCGTACCTGGTGTGTGGTGTTACCACGTGTAATGGTGGTATCCAAGTCGATGATCTGGCATGTCTTGCAGAGTCCAAGTCGATGATCTGGCATGTTTTGCAGATGTCTCCACATCATACCTCATGCTTGTAAGAGTAGAAATAAGAAGATGGGGAGGATCAATGTGTGTCTTGAAGTACGATGCGGAAGGGAGAGCGGAAACTGAGGGTGGTGGAGACTACAAATGATTTTGAAAGGAAATTGCAGCGGCACTTGAGGGAAACAGGCTTGCAGGACTGCGGAATAGAACAGGGAAATAGGATTGTCTGGTTGCTCTTCAGAAAGCAGGCATGGACTTTCTGGGCCAAATGGCTGCCTTCTGTGCTGTCATGATTGTGGGACTCCATAACTAGGAGGCAAATGTGATACCAGGATCGTGCGTGCGTTTGATAATTAACCAACAGTGGAGGAGTTGTGAGAGTTGGTGAGGTACAGTTGGGTGTTGTCCGTGCACTTCAGAAATAGGAGGTTGTCTGGGATAGATTCTTGTGGGGTTACAGTGCAGAAGCAGGAGGATAAGCCATTGCAAGTGATACTCCGGCTATGGTTAGACTGAAAAAAGGGGGACCAGAATGAGCACAGTCCCACGTAGCTCAATGGCAGTAGAGAGGCATTGTCAACCGTCCCACACCTCCAGACAAATCCAGATGTTTGAAGAGAGATGGGTTGTCTTTGTCACAGTTGGATGGGATGTCATACAGCTGCACGCTGTATCCAATTCAAGTAGCTGAGAAACAAAGGGGACATATAGTCACTGGTGGCAGGGCAGAGAAGATTTGAACCTTTCAGCCTGGAAAGAACTTGGCTAAAGGTTATCTTTCAGGCATATGATTTGTTAAATGGTATGAAAAGGTTAACTTGCCAGATTTATTCTAATCAGTTTGTAGGGCTTTGTTGAGGGGACAGAGGTTCAAACTTGTCAAAGGTAACCTCTAAACTGATTTTGGGAATATGGCTTGATACAGCATGATTCATACTTGGACTGAACTTCAGGGGATGATGTTGGGAAACACAAAAAGGAGAATCACTTTAACAACAATTAAACACTTATGACTTATCTGTGCAATTTGATGAAATGGCTATCATCCCCAAGCCACAGAATCACAGGATTGTTATGGTGCCAAAGGAGACGATTTGGCTCATTGAGCCTGCTCTGGCTCTCAGCTAGTGCCATTCAAATAACAGTCCAGTTCCCTTTTTGAATGCTTTAATTGAGTCTGCTCCACCACACTCTCAGGCAGTGCATTTCAAATCCAAACTCGCTGTGTAAAAATGTTTCTCCTCCAACACGGTTGCTTCTTTTACTCAGTTTAAATCTATGCGCTCTTGTTCTTGATTGTCTCATGGATGGGAACAGTTTCTCCCCATCTAATCTGTTCAGACCCCTCATGATTTTGTGTACCTCTATCAAATCTCCCCTCCCATCTTCTGTTTTCTAAGACAACAGCCCTAACTTATCCAATCTATCTTCATAATTTGAAGTTCTAAAGGTTTACTAAAGCAGTTGAAACACTTGTCAAGAGGAAGAAGGAGGCTTATGTAAAGATGAGATGTGAAGGTTCAGTTAGGGCGCTCGAGAGTTACAAATTAGCTAGGGAGGCTCTGAAGAGAGAGCTAGAAAGAGCCAGGAGAGGACATGAGAAGTCTTTGGCAGGTAGGATCAAGGATAACCCTAAAGCTTTCTATAGATATGTCAGGAATAAAAGAATGACTAGGGTAAGAGTAGGGCCAGTCAAGGACAGTAGTGGGAAGTTGTGCGTGGAGTCCGAGGAGATAGGAGAGGTGCTAAAATGAATATTTTTCATCAGTATTCACACAGGAAAAAGACATTGTTGTCGAGGAGAATACTGAGATTCAGGCTACTAGACTAGAAGGGCTTGAGGTTCATAAGGAGGAGGTGCTAGCAATTCTGGAAAGTGTGAAAATAGATAAGCCCTGGGCCGGATGGGATTTATCCTAGGATTCTCTGGGAAGCTAGGGAGGAGATTGCTGAGCCTTTGGCTTTGATCTTTATATCATCTTTGTCTACAGGAATAGTGCCAGAAGACTGGAGGATAGCAAATGCTGTCCCCTTGTTCAAGAAGGGGAGTAGAGACAACCCCGGTAACTATAGACCAGTGAGCCTTACTTCTGTTGTGGGCAGTCTTGGAAAGGTTTATAAGCGATAGGATGTATAATCATCTGGAAAGGAATAATTTGATTAGAGATAGTCAACACGGTTTTGTGAAGGGTAGGTCGTGCCTCACAAACCTTATTGAGTTCTTTGAGAAGGTGACCAAACGGGTGGATGAGGGTAAAGCAGTTGATGTGTATATGGCTTTCAGTAAAGCGTTTGATAAAGTTCCCCACGGAAGGCTATTGCAGAAAATACGAAGGCATGGGATTCAGGGTGATTTAGCAGTTTGGATCAGAAATTGGCCAGCTGGAAGAAGACAAGGGTGGTGGTTGATGGGAAATGTTCAGACTGGAGTCCAGTTACTAGTGGTGTGCCACAAGGATTTGTTTTGGGGCCACTGCTGTTTGTCATTTTTATAAATGACCTGGAGGATGGCGTAGAAGCATGGGTGAGCAAATTTGCAGATGACACTAAAGTCGGTGGAGTTGTGGACAGTGCGGAAGGATGTTACAAGTTACAGAGGGACATAGATAAGCTGCAGCGCTGGGCTGGGAGGTGGCAAATGGAGTTTAATGCAGAAAAGTGTGAGGTGATTCATTTTGGAAGGAATAACAGGAAGACAGAGTACTGGGCTAATGATGAGATTCTTGGTAGTGTGGATGAGCAGAGAGATCTGTGTGTCCATGTACATAGAGCCCTGAAAGTTGCCACCCAGGTTGAGAGGGTTGTTAAGAAGGTGTACGGTGTGTTAGCTTTTATTGGCAGAGGAATTGAGTTTCGGAGCCATGAGGTCATGTTGCAGCTGTACAAAACTCTGGTGCGGCCGCATTTGGAGTATTGCATGCAATTCTGGTCGCCGCATTATAGGAAGGATGTGGAAGCATTGGAAAGGGTGCAGAGGAGATTTACCAGGATGTTGCCTGGTATGGAGGGAAGATCTTATGAGGGAAGGCTGAGGGACTTGAGGCTGTTTTCGTTAGAGAGAAGAAGGTTAAGAGGTGACTTAATTGAGGCATGCAAGATGATCAGAGGATTAGATAGGGTGGACAGTGCGAGCCTTTTCCCTCGGATGGTGATGTCTAGCACGAGGCGGCATAGCTTTAAATTGAGCGGAGATAGATATATGTCAGAGGTAAGTTATTTATTCAGAGAGTAGTAAGGGCGTGGCATGCCCTGCCTGCAACAGTAGTGGACTCGCCAACACTAAGGGCATTCAAATGGTCATTGGATAGACATATGGACGATGAGGGAATAGTGTAGATGGGCGTTAGTGGTTTCACAGGTCTGCGCAACATCGAGGGCCGAAGGGCCTGTACTGCGCTGTAATGTTCTATGTTCCTCATCCGTGGGACCATTCTTGTGAAACTTTTCTGCACAGTCTCTAAAGCCTTCACAAGTGCAGCACCCAGAACTGGGGACACTACTCCAGCTGAGGCTGAACAAATGACATGTACAAATTCAGCAGCACCCCCTTGTAATATTCTAGACCCTCGTTAATAAAACTTGGGATATGTATGCTTTATTAACTGTCGTCTCAACATGTCTTGCCACTTTAAATAATTTGTATGCACATACACCCAGTTTCCTCTGCTTCTGAACCCCATTTCGAGTTATACCCTTTATTTTATATTGCCTACCTATGTTTTTGCGATCAAATGAATCACTTCACATTTCTCTGTATAGAATCTCCTCTACCTGTCTCCCCATTCCTTAGCTTATGATCTTGATTCATCTTTCCTCACTTCAAGATAGATACACGAGGAAGTCCCTGCTCGCCTTTCTTTCTCTTGTTCAATCAAAACATTGTGCTGAGAAGGATTACTCTGCTCTTTTCTTCTCCAGAAATATATTCCATTTGCTGATGACTTGTGTGAAGAAGAACACCTGTCATAAAATTGTAAATGACCAGTTTGAACCTTCATACCAGTGTGATTTTAAGTAGGGTTCTGGAGTCATTGTTTGCTGCTTGCTACCTTGAATACCCCTGCAAGGGATTATTTTAAGTTGAAGAATTTCATGTTTTCTGTGACCTTTCCTCAAGTCTTTTGGCTTCCACTGACAAAAGTTTGTTTTGTAACTGCAGTGTGGCTGTCATTTTGGTTTCTTTAATTGCTGCTTCACATGGACACATATGGCTCAAACTGTTATTTCGGCAGCACCGCAGTCAATGAATCCAGACATTTCAGCAACTTAATAATTTTAAGTGTACGTTAATCAAATCTTCTGTGCTGTACATGCAGCTGCTCTTTGAAGCCAGCTTTCATTAGGTGGGTATGATGGTTGAACATCCGTGGACAGGATCATATTTAACTCTGGTGAGCTTAAATGTATTCAAAGCTGTGTTACGCTGATCCAAATTTTCCCAATTAACATTACTTCTGTGCTGAATGGCTTTTGTTGTTCTCTGCTCCACCAACCCTAATCTTTTAGAATTATAAGACCATAAGAAAATATGAGCAGAATTAGACCATTCAGCCCATTGAGTCTGCTCCGCCATTCAATCATGGCTAATATATTTCTCCACCCCATTCTCCTGCCTTTACCCCATAACCCCTGATCCCTTATTAATCAAGAACCTAACTATCTCTGTTTTAAAGACACTCCGTGACTTGGTGTCCACAGCCAACTGGGGCAATACGTTCCACAGATCCACCACCCTCTGGCTGAAGAAATTCCTCCGCAGCTCATTTTAAAGGATTGTCCCTTCAGTCTGAGGCTGTGCCCTCGGGCTCCCTCCTTCTAGTGGAAATGTGTTTTCTGCGTACGCTCTAGCTCGGCCTCTCTGTGTTCTGTAAGTTTCAATGAGATCCGCCCTCATCCTTGTGGGTTGAGTGCCGACCTCCAGTGTCCTCAAATGCTGCTCATATGGCAAGCCCTTCATTCCCAGAATCATTCTTGTGAATCTCCTCTGGTCCCCTCCAAGACCAGCATGTTCTTAGATTCAGGGCTCAAAACTGCTTGAAATATTCCAAATGGGGTCTGACCAGAGCCATATGCAGCATCAGCAGTGCATTCCTGTTCTTGTCTTCCAGCCCTCTCAAAATAAAGGTGAGCATTGCATTTGCTTTCCTTATTGCCAACTGAACCTGCATGTTCACCTTAAGAGAATCATGAACTAAGACTCCACTCAGTCCCTTTGTGCTTCAGATTTCGGAAGCCTTTCCCCATTCAGAAAGTAGCCTGTGCCTCTATTCATCCCACCAAATTACATAACCTCACAATTTTCCACATTGTATTCCACCTGCCATTTCTTTGACTGTTCTTCTAGCCTGTCCAAGTCCTTTTGCAGCCTTCTCACATCCTCTACACTACCTGTCCCCCTACATACCTTTGTACCATCTGCAAACTTAACAACCATGCCCTCAGTCTCTTCTTCCATTGATAAATTAATGTATATCGTGATAGTTGTCGTCCCAACACTGATTCCTGCGTAACACCACTCGTCACTGACGGCCATCCTGAAAAAGACCCCTTTATCCTCTGCCTTCTGTCAGTCATCCAATCCTTTATCCATGCCACTACCTTGTCCCTCACACCATGGGCTCTTACCTTATTTAGAAGCCTCCTGTACAGCACCTTGTGAAAGACCTTCTGGAAATCCAAATAGATCACGCCCACTGGCTCTCCCCTGTCTAACTTCATTACGTCAAAGAATTCCAACAGATTTTTCAGGCATTCCTTGACCAAGCCATGTGGACCCGGCCCTATTTTACCATGCACTTCCAAGTACAACACAATCTCATGTTTAATAATGGGCTCCTGCCTGACAGCGCAGAGGACCTCTGGTTTGATCCAGCCCTGGGTCACTATCCATGTGGAGTTTGCGCATTCTCCCTGTGACTGTGTGGGTCTCACCCCCAGAACCCAAACATGTGCAGGGTAGGTAGATTGGCCATACTCAATTGCCCCTTTATTTGGAAAAAAAAATAATTTGATATTCTGAATTTAAAAAATATAAATAATGGGCTCTAAAATCTTAAATACTGAAGCCAGGTTAACTGGCCTATAATTTCTGTCTTCGGCTCTCCTCCTACTTTCCTCCCTTCTCAAATAGTGGTGTTACGTCAGCCATTTTCCATTTATTTGGGTCCCTTCCTAACTCTAGTGATTCCCGAAGATCACCACCAGTGCTGCTACAATCTCTTTCGGAACCCTTGGGTGTCCATCTGGTCTGGGTGATTCATCTGGTCTGGGTGATTTATCCACCTTCAGACCTTTCAGCTTCCTTAGCACATTCTCCTTCGTGATGGCCACTTCACTTACCTGTCCCCTGACTGTCTTGAAATTCTGATATGTGGACGTGTGGTGCAACATGCAGGAGTAGCTCCCACCAGAGTCCTTTGTTTTTGGCCTTTTTCACCAGATGTTGGGGAAAATTTGTATGCAAATTTGTCCCAATTGAGACTTGGCTGGCAAAGGATGTCCAAGAACCAAAGAAAGAATATTGGGAAGGAAGGTGCGAATGCTCGCCTACTGGCAGAGTCGAGCATGTTGAGTGCATTGGGAGGGAAGATGGCGGGGGCAAGCCCACTGGGTCGGGCCATCCTATTATGGTGGATACTTTGGCAGAGGTGATGATGGCTGAATTCAAGCGGCAGGTCAGCAAACACTTTGAACGGCATGGGAGGGAGATGCTGGAGACTCTTGTCAATCAGTGGAGGACTCACTGGCCCCAATAAAGGAGGCCCTTGGAAGGATGTTGGATACGGTGTGGGAGCATTGTGTGAGGTGCAGAAGGGGGTGGAGGAAGCACTGTTGAGGCACAGTGACCAGCTCATCGCTTTAGAAGGAGAGCTGCTGAAGGTCGGGGACAGGAATAAGGGTCATAAAGCGAAGGCCGAGGACCTGGAAAATAGGTTGGATTAGGGTCCACCAGTCGCTCTGGCCGAAACCTCAGTTGAATGAGCCACCAAGCGCTGTGATAATTTGTTTTCACAACTACCAGATGAAGGAGCAGGTGCTGCGATGGCCGAAGCAGAATCGTGAGGTGGGAAGGCGGTGATATTTGAATATACCAAGATGTTACAGTGGAGCTGGTGAGCAGGCATACGGCCTTTAACAGGTTGAAGGCAGCACTTTGAAAACGGAGTGCGTTTCAAAACTGAGAGTTACACAACGCCAAGTATCACTTCATTGAGACAGTGGCGGAGGCGGTCGTGAAGACGGCGGAGGCGTTCGTGAAGATGGAAGGCTTTGGACTGAACTGAGAATAGTGGAAGGAGGACTTTGCTGTTGTTGGTTGGGGTATGTTTGGGGATATTATAGCTTTCTTTTGAATATTTTTTTCTGGTGCCCGTTATTCTCCCTGTACATAGTTATTGTCAATTGAAAGTTTGTTTGGGGTATTGTTCTCTTTGCTTTGGTTGCTTCTCTTTCTTTAAAAATTATTTAAAATTTAAAATTTGAGTACTCAATTTGTTTTTCCAATTAAGGGGCAATTTTGTTCAGTGTGGCCAATCCACCTACCAGGCAAACATCTTTGGGTTGTTGTGATGAGACCAACGCAGACATGGCTTCTCTCCTTTTCTTGAGGTACGCCGGGTTTGCGAGGGTGTATGGAAGCGGGGGCTGAACAGTTGCTGGGGTAGAATAGGGGGCGAGAGTTTCGAGACTTGAGGTGGGTTGGTGAAGGGTTTGTTTTTCCTTTGTCGTCCATCTGGTGCAGGGTGTCTCTGGTGAGGTCTGCCTTTCTAGCAAACTGCAGTTCACTAGTGAACGGGAGCAAGGTGGGGGAAGGGATTGCAGCCTGCTGAACCTGGTCAGGCAGATTTTGCATGCCTAGGAGGTTTATATGGTGGGGGGATGGGGATAGCGGAGCAAGGTGCTGTTTCAGGAGGAAGTGGTTGGGGGATTTCTGGGAAAGGGGGTGTGTGGGTTAGTTTGCTGAAGGTGACTTGGCATTTGTTCTTTGTCCTATCCAAAGGGCAGGGATGTCATCTTGGATAAGCTCTGATTTTTGGAGATTGGCAGGGAGCTGGGAGCGTCCCCTGTGGTGAGAGACCCCAATCCATTTGGTGACATGGAATGTGCTTGGGCTGAGGGGCCTGATAAAACGAGCAAGAGTTTCGGTTTGGGAGGGGTTGAAAAATAAGGTCTCGAAAGTCAGCTATTTGAGGGAGTGAAGGATGAGTGTGAGCCCTGTGGGGGGGGATCCGGCGAACCATGTTCAAGTGTTCTGGTCATATCCTGAGCGTGAAATTTTAGTTCTCCTTCAGCACCATGTTGTTGATTTTACAAATTGTGATCCCAGTTCCTTATGGGCCATATTTGGAGCTGCACATGGGTGTAGGGCAGATGTATGAGCGGGTTCTGTTGGGACTGGAATTCAGCTTCTCCACCCAATGTCTCAGTATGGTTGGGGGATCTTATCGAGTTTCTGCATCTTGAGAAAATTAAGTACACCATAAGGGGTGTTTTGTGAGGGCCATGAAGATCCAGTGCGTGTTTGTCGAGTCAAACAGTCACTTTTATTTACAACAATATTTACACAGCACCAGCAGTTCACCACTACTGGTTCTCTCTCTAGCCGGTACCATACTGGCCAGCTCTATTTATACAGCTGAAATGTTATTGGTTGCCCTGCCCCCTTATTTGGGGAGCTTGTATTCCTCAAGGTTTTATCATTTTTGGACTGAAATGTTCAGGGTGTTGGTTTGAGTTTAAAAAATAAAAATAAAAAATTGGGGTAACCAATTGTCCCCAGTCAATAGGTGACAACAGGGTGCAATTGAGGGGTTCCACAAAAGATGGCAGCTGTTTATTTTATACTTTAAAGATCTCGTCACCGTCAGCCTTTAGGGCTAAGGTTCGGATGTGGGGGTTGATGGTGGTCGGTGTTATCGTTCTTGGTTTGTTTTCTTGTTTTACTGTTTTGTACTTGCCAAAAATGTTTAACAAAAATATTTAACAAATTCCAATATGCCACTGGTGTCTTCCACCATGAAGACTCATGCAAAGTTTAAACTAATTCAGCAGGGGGATGGGAACCTAAATTGTAGTCCCAGTGTACAGGATGTTGAGAGTAGTGAGGTCAGGGATAGGGTTAAAAGTTTGAAAGAGGGCACCGGCAAACAAGACGCTGGTTTGAAGTGTGTCTACTTCAACGCCAGGAGCATCCGGAATAAGGTGGGTGAGCTTGCAGCATGGGTTGGTACCTGGGATCTCGATGTTGTGGCGATTTCGGAGACATGGGTAGAGCAGGGACAGGAATGGTTGTTGCAGGTTCCAGGATTTAGATGTTTCTGTAAGAACAGAGAAGATGGGAAAAGAGGGGGGGGTGTGGCATTGTTAATCAAGGAAAGTATTACGGCGGTAGAAAGGACGTTTGAGGACTCGTCTACTGAGGTAGTATGGGCCGAGGTTAGGAACAGGAGAGGGCGAGGTCACCCTGTTGGGACTTGTCTATAGACCTCCGAATAGTTCCAGAGATGTAGAGGAAAGGATTGCAAAGATGATTCTCGACAGGAGCGAGAGTAACAGGGTAGTTGTTATGGGGGACTTTAACTTTCCAAATATTGACTGGAAATACTATAGTTCGAGTACTATAGATGGGTCAGTTTTTGTACAGTGTGTGCAGGAGGGTTTTCTGACACAGTATGTAGACAGGCCAACAAGGGGCGAGGCCACATTGGATTTGGTACTGGGTAATGAACCCGGCCAGGTGTTAGATTTAGATGTAGGTGCGCACTTTGGTGATAGTGATCACAACTCGGTTATGTTTACTTTAGCAATGGGCAGGGATAGGTATATACCGCAAGGCAAGAATTATAGCTGGGGGGAAAGGCAATTATGATGCTATTCGGCAAGATTTAGGATGTATAGGATGGGGAAGGAAACTGCAGGGGATGGGTACAATCGAAATGTGGAGCTTTTTCAAGGAACAGCTACTGCGTGTCCTTGATAAGTATGTACCTGTCAGGCAGGGAGGAAGTTGTCGAGCAAGGGAACCGTGGTTTACTAAGGAAGTTGAAGCACTTGTCAAGAGGAAGAAGAAGGCTTATGTTAGGATGAGACATGAAGGCTCAGTTAGGGCACTTGAGAGTTACAAGTTAGCCAGGAAGGACCTAAAGGGAGAGTTAAGAAGAGTGAGGAGAGGACACGAAAAGTCATTGGCGGATAGGATCAAGGAAAACCCTAAGGCTTTCTTATAGGTATATCAGGAACAAAAGAATGACTAGAGTAAGATTAGGGCCAATCAAGGATAGTAGTGAAAGTTGTGTGTGGAATCAGAGGAGATAGGGGAAGCGTTAAATGGATATTTTTCGTCAGTGTTTACACTGGAGAAAGACAATGTTGTCGAGGAGAACACTCAGGTTCAGTCGACCAGGCTAGATGGAATTTAGGTTCAAAAGGAGGAGGTGTTAGCAATTTTGGAAAATGTCAAAATAGATAAGTCCCCTGGGCCAGATGGGATTTATCCTAGGATTCTCTGGGAAGCCAGGGAGGAGATTGCAGAGCCTTTGTCCTTGATCTTTATGTCGTCTTTGTCGACAGGAATAGTGCCGGAAGACTGGAGGATAGCAAATGTTGTCCCCTTGTTCAAGAAGGGGAGTAGAGACAACCCTGGTAATTATAGACCTGTGAGCCTTACTTCGGTTGTGGGTAAAATGTTGGAAAAGGTTATAAGAGATAGGGTTTATAATCATCTTGAAAAGAACAAGTTGATTAGCGATAGTCAACACGGTTTTGTGAAGGGTAGGTCATGCCTCACAAACCTTATTGAGTTTTTTGAGAAGGTGACCAAACAGGTGGATCAGGGTAAAGCGGTTGATGTGGTGTATATGGATTTCAGTAAGGCGTTTGATAAGATTCCCCACGGTAGGCTATTGCAGAAAATAAGGAAGTATGGGATTGAAGGTGATTTAGCGGTTTGGATCAGTAATTGGCTAGCTGAAAGAAGACAGAGGGTGGTGGTTGATGGCAAATGTTCATCCTGGAGTTCAGTTACTAGTGGTGTACCACAAGGATCTGTTTTGAGGCCACTGCTGTTTGTCATTTTTATAAATGACCTGGAAGAGGGTGTAGAAGGATGGGTTAGTAAATTTGCCGATGACACGAAGGTCGGTGGAGTTGTGGATAGTGCTGAAGGATGTTATAGGATACAGAGGGACATAGATAAGCTGCAGAGCTGGGCTGAGAGGTGGCAGATGGAGTTTAATGCGGAAAAGTGTGAGGTGGTTCACTTTGGAAGGAGTAACAGGAATGCAGAGTACTGGGCTAATGGCAAGATTCTTGGTAGTGTAGATGAACAGAGAGATCTCGGCATCCAGGTACATAAATCCCTGAAAGTTGCCACCCAGGTTAATAGGGCTGTTAAGAAGGCATATGGTGTGCTAGACTTTATCAGCAGGGGGATTGAGTTTCGGAGCCACAAGGTCATGCTGCAGCTGTACATAACTCTGGTGCGGCCGCATCTGGAGTACTGCGTGCAGTTCTGGTCACCACATTATAGGAAGGATGTGGAAGCTTTGGAAAGGGTTCAGAGGAGATTTACTAGGATGTTGCCTGGTATGGAGGGAAGGTCTTACGAGGAAAGGCTCAGGGACTTGAGGTTGTTTTTGTTAGAGAGGAGAAGGCTGAGAGGTGACTTAATAGAGACATATAAGATAGTCAGAGGGTTAGATAGGGTGGACAGTGAGAGTCTTTTTCCTCGGATGGTGATGACCAATACGAGGGGACATAGCTTTAAATTGAGGGGTGATAGATATAGGACAGATGTCAGAGGCAGTTTCTTTACTCAGAGAGTAGTAGGGGTGTGGAACGCCCTGCCTGCAACAGTAGTAGACTCGCCAACTTTAAGGGCATTTAAGTGGTCACTGGATAGACATATGGATGAAAATGGAATAGTGTAGGTCAGATAGGCTTCAGATGGTTTCACAGGTCGGCGCAACATCGAGGGCCGAAGGGCCCGTACTGCGCTGCAGTGTTCTATGTTCTATGTAAAGTACCTATTCCGTTTCTCTGCTATTTATTTGTTCACGATTACTACTTCACTTTTTTAGTTGTTCTCTGTTTGCTTTTAAAAGCTTCTCAATCCTCTGGTTTCCCACTAATCCTCGCCATATTGTATGCTTTTTCTTTTGCTTCTATGCTGTCCCTGATTTCCATTGTCGGCCATGGTTGCCTCATCCTCCTCTGAGCATGTTTTTTTACCCCTTGGGATTAATTGCTGTTGTGCCTCTTGAATAACCCCCACAATTCCTGTCATTGCTATTCCACCATCTTCCCTGCTTGACTCCCCTTGTGTTCAAATTGCTCTAACTCGCCACTCCCTATTTCTGCAAGCATCTGTGAAAGGTGTATTCTAAAAATTCTGGTCTTCTGTACAAGACCGCTCTTTCCCACCCACTGCCAAGCACATTCCCTTGTCCCAAACACATGTGGCTGTATGATTACGTAGCTATGCAGTTTGGAATTGTTCTCGAAATGTCTGTTTCTCCCATTATCCCCTTTTAAATTGCTCCTGAAATCCTACCTCAGTGAACTGCATTAGGTTATCTGCCATTCTGTATCCTTTATTGGGCTTGGCATTTGTATTTGTTTGTCATCTATGTGAGGTGCTTTGGGACAATGAGTCACAGTAAGTCTGCAGCACAGAAATTGGGCCATTCAGCCTAACTGGTCTGTATTAGCGTTTATGCTGCACATGAGCCCCCACCCATTGCTCATTATATAATGTTAACAGCATGCCTTGCTGTTCCTTGCTGCCTCATGTGGTGTTTATCTAGTTTTGTGGTAGTGATTTCCATGTTGTGACCATTATCCGGTTAAAGAAATTTGTCCTGCATTTTTCATTGAATTTATTAGTGACTACCTTTAGCTCCTCTCACAAGTAAAAACACATTGTCTGAAGTGTTGAAGTGAGATGAGTTTACTTGATCATTTTAATTTGTTCATGTGGCAAGGCCAGCATTTGGCCATTGATAATTGCCATTGAGAAGGTGTGTCAAATCACTATAGGGCAGAAAGAAGCCATTCAGCCCATTGTGTCTGCACCTAGCCACTGAAAGAGCACTCTATCGAGGCCCATTCCACTGCCCTATGCCCGTGCATTGATCATGGCCAATCTACCTAACCTGCACACCGTTGGACTGTTGGAGGAAACCCATGCAGAAAAGGGGGGGAAAGTGCAAACTGCAAAGCTGACCACTGTGCCACCATGCTGCCCCAAAGCCATGCCAGAGGGCAGTTACAAGTCAACCACCTTGATGTGGATCTCGAGCCACACGAAGGCCAGAATGGGTAAGAATGGCAAATCATCTTCCCAGAAGGATGTTTGTGGACCAAATGAGCTTTTCCGACAATCCAGTCGTTTTATGATCATTACGGAGTGTAGCTTTTTATTCCAGATTTATTAATTGAATTTAAATTCCAGCAACTGCAATGATGGGATTTGAGCTCAAGTCTCTGGAAGATTAGTTTGGACCTCTGGATTGCTGGTTCAGCTGAATGGACCGAGACTACTGTTTTGTTGGCAAGTGGACACCAAAACCACCTTCATGTCATTATCTTACAGACCACCAACTGGTCATTCTTTTCTAGAGACGAGCCCCAGCTTTCCCTCTTGGATCTATCCTTTGTTATGGTGTTATCCTTGTATCATCACACTTGTGGGTGAAATATGACCAAAGTTGGGGAAGGGTGAATCTATACTGCCCAGATAATATTGGATCTCCTGAATGTGGCTTTCGAACTGACCATGCGACCATAATATGGAGTTCAGGATCTCTTTAAACAAATGGAATTCTGGGAGGGAGCAATTGATCTGATGGCATGAGAGTGAGTGTGCTGTTTTTGCAAGGGCATAGGATTCATAAGAGCTGCTTCTCCATGCTGAAGCTGTCCTTCATAGACTGAAAGAACTTGCATGTCGGAGAAAAAGCAGCAAATGTTATATGCGCTCTGTTCTTGGTCCTATAGCTGAGGATTTGTTTGCAATCAAGGGGTTGTTGCATTTTGGTGCTTGAGATCTTGGTTGGTGATTATAGATTGAGGTACGGATGTAATGCCTTAATTTTTAGTGAAATGTCTGATATATGTGAAGTCTTGCAAAACGCTTGCTTAATCCGCACTGGAGCACATTTTTCAAACTTGTTGTTGGATGTGTTGCAACAGAGCAGCAATTCTAACTGGACTCTTTGCTGTATGAGAAGCTTCAAATAAAGTACTGAAATGTACTTGCTATTTGCTGATCTTCTATGGAAGACAGGGAGTAAGTACAAAATCATTTTCAATTGAAGCGGGGTTACAGTTACTAAAATAAAGACAAATTCTTCAATAAAAAACAGAAAATAAAAAAAAACAAGAGCCAGCAGGTCAGACAACAGCCCTGGAGAAAAAAAACAAGAGTTGATGTTTGGGGTCGATGATC
Organism: Scyliorhinus canicula; assembly: GCF_902713615.1. Classification (NCBI taxonomy): domain Eukaryota; kingdom Metazoa; phylum Chordata; class Chondrichthyes; order Carcharhiniformes; family Scyliorhinidae; genus Scyliorhinus; species Scyliorhinus canicula. The sequence goes on along the minus strand of NC_052155.1, from coordinate 53,295,569 downwards.
TTTCCTCGACACCTGGTTTAGTTATTTCTTACTCATTTTCAGATGCGAGTATCGCTAAAAAAGCTGATGTTTTATTACTGATCCCAGTTACCATGAGCTGCAGGTGATGGTCGTAATGTAATAGCAGTCCTTGTGGTAAAGATCCTCCCAAAATGCTGTTAAGTAAGGAGTTTTTTGATTTTGACCGTGTGGCAATAAAGGAACAGTGACATATGTCCAAGTCACAATAGAGCGGAACTTGAAGGGGAATGGTTAGGATACCAGACCTCAACTTTTGTTAGGGTATTGTGACAAGAACCCCAAACAATATTGTTATCGTGTGAGTACCTTTAAGAAATGGGTGTTTATCAGATAGCTGTAGTGATGCCAGAGTGTGGATGGTGCTGGGCTGTCTGTCTTTCACTTTTGCTTTGAGCTAGCAGCTACACAGTGTGTTTGGTTTCGTTTTGCTGATTGGGAACTGCATCCAGCAAAACTATGTGTAAATCTATTTTCTTCCTGCATGAAAGGAATGTCTTCAAATCACTTGCTAATTTAAAAGTGATAACTACTCTCAGTAGAGAATTTAAACCCGATGTCAGTGTTGAAGAGTATTTGTCTTATGGCTGTTGCAAGGAAAGACTAAGAGTTACTTATAGAATATTGTATGTGTGGGGATGATTAGTATTGATGTTCAGATGTTTACTGTGGGTTTATAAAGTGTTAATTGGTTTAATAAATTAACCTTGTTTGGATTTAAAACTCGTTTAGCTCTCTGTTGCACCACATCTGTAAAGTAGGCCCGTGTGCTCCCCATAACCCCAATATATTAAAAGTTGTAAGTTGTGGGTTAGGTGAACTCCATGATACACTTTGGGGTTCTCTAAATAATATTATTATTTGTAAAACTTTTAAGGAAAGGAAAGGATACTTTACCCCTGGAGTGATGTCTCTGACCAATAGCTATCTTTTATATTAAAACGAACTTTAATTTAAACACAGAATTAACATCAAGGAAATAGGTTTACAATTATCAGTTGAACAGTTCGTTTTTAATTTAAATTTAGAGTACCCAATTCATTTTTTGTCCAATTAAGGAGCAATTTAGCGTGACCGATCCACCTACCCACGTAGACACTGGGAGAATATGCAAACTCCACCCGGACAATGACTCAGGGCCAGGATTGAACCCGGGTCCTCGGTGCCGTGAGGTAGCAGTGCTAACCACTGCACCATCGTGCCGCCCCTGAACAGTTCCTAAATATTAAAGGCAAAACTAGAACGACTTTTTACCTGCTATTAATTCCAATTAAACAACCTAATATGGGGCTGGTTCAGCACACTGGGCTAAATAGCTGGCTTGTAAAGCAGACCAAGGACAGCAGCGGGGGTTCAATTCCTGTACCAGCCTCCCCGAACAGGCGCCCGAATATGGCAACTTGGGGCTTTTCACAGTAACTTCATTTGAAGGCTACTTGTGACAATAGGCAATTTTCATTTTTTCATTTCATAATACAGTTCAAATGCCACTTATAAATAAAGTTAACAAAACAGGTTACTTGCTTAGTTGTGTGGATACTTTTAGAGAGAAACCCTTTCCAGAGCAGAGCCAGTACACTTCTGCCTTAGGCCATAAGGCACAGGAGCAGAATTAGGCCTTTCAGCCCATTGAGTCTGCTCCCTCATTCAGTCATGCCTGATAATAATCATCTTTGTTGTCACAAGTAGGCTTACATTAACACCAATGAAGTTACTGTGAAAAGCCCCGAGTCACCACATTCTGGCGTCTGTTCTGGTACATGGAGGGAGAATTCAGAATGTCCAAATTACTTAACAGCATGTCTTTTGGGACTTGTGGGAGAAAATCGGTGCTCCCTGAGGAAACCCACGCAGACACAGGTAGAACATGGAGACTCCACAAAGACAGTGACCCAAGCCAGGAATTGAACTTGGGACCCTGGCACTGTGAAGCAACAGTGCTAAGCACTGTGCTACCGTGTTGCCATATGTTTCTCATCCCCCAATCTCCTTCTCCTCCTCCCCATAACCCTAGATCCCCATGTTAATCAAGACTCTTGTCAGACTCTAATCCGACAGCAAACTGCTGTTCAATTTAAAATCTGACTGCAAAACTACAGACAGACCTGGCTCCTCCCATCAATTACATCATCTGTATCCCACTATATTCCATGACCTGCTTAGCTAGGACTAAATACTACTCATAAATCATCTACATTCCGGGGAATCTTCTGCAATCAAAAAAATGTTCCATTAGTAATTACCTCACCTTTCACAACACCCAAATTGCAGCTTTGGTACATACACTGCCTGCATGTATTTTAAACTAAGGTTTTTAATAAGATTACTGCCACAATGTGAAATTTCATATACAACGTTTGCTATGTTCAGCACAGAATTTGGAGCTAGTTGTGTTTCAAGGCACTTTGCTGTTCTTGCGATTTTAAATGGTGGAGATTGTGCATTGGAAGATGCTGTCAAAGAGCATCCTTTTCTGAGTTTTGCAGTGTGACCCTATTTTAGATAGCCAAGATACACTGATGGCAGATGACTGATGACCAGGATGAATTTGTGTTGGATGGTGGTGTTGGCAGCCTCACCCATTCAGGCGAACATAACTTAAGAGGTGTAATTCAGCCAAAGTAAAACGTTGAGGACCTTTTGCGTTGTTTTTGTATCTTTACATTCTAAATAGTTTATTTTAATATGTTGGTTTATTCGGGGGGAAACGTTGTGACTAGTAATCCAGAGGCCCAGGATAATGCTCTGGGGACATGAGTTTAAATTGTACCATGGCAGCTGATAGAATTTAAATTCAGTTAAAATCTGGGAAATCATCCTAATCTCTGTGATGGTGATGATAACAACTACCATTGATTTTTTTTCATAATTCCTCTGTTTCACTTAATGTCCTGTTGGGAAAGAAATCTGTTATCCTTACCTGGTCTGCCTGCATGTGTCACCAGACCGACATCAAGCTGGTTGCCCCTATGAAATGGCCTTGCAAGCCAATCAGTTCATGGACAATTAGGGATGAGCAACAATGCTGGACTCGCCAGCGACGTCCACATCCCAGAGTAGAGATAGAATTACCCTCCTTGATAAGTCGTCATAAATTTATTTTGGTGAAGCCGTTAGTTTCTGCTCAAGCCCAAGTAATCTTGATTGTTAATCACTGAGCTTTATTTTTTTTTTACAAATCGCATATTTTGACAATTATTTCTCACAATTTTAGATGATCTGTTAAATGTGGCAGCTTGGTAAATACAGGATTGCAGATTATATATTACTGAAAATCTCCTACAACAATTGCTTTTAGTTTTTATTTTGCTTTTCTATTTTAATAATGCCTCCAATTGAGGAGCTTTGTTGCCCTAATTTCCTCTCATTCCTGTTTGTCGAACTTCCCAACCTGTGTTTCTGCAGTTCATCATTTTTAGCCTCCTGTTTCTCTCTCCCACCAAACTTCTGCTGATCGCTACTTCATTGCCAGCCCAATTCAAGTGACCATGTTCAACCACTCTTCATTCATGCCGCACTAACCACGTAACATTGAGCTGCTGCACATGCATGCAACCGTGCACTAAATTTTAACCATAAACTGCTTTTGTAAATTTGTCCTATTATGGTGCCTTCACTTGTTGTAAACTGGAGTTAACGTATGTCTATTTTATGTGGGAAGTTTCCATAAATCTGGAGATTTTCTTCTGTCTAAAAAATATGCACTGATTTACACTGATTTAATTGACTACTAGTTTATCCCTCGTTGCATTGTAGGAAAATTAAGTTTTTCTTTAATTTTGTTTTCTACTGTTTCATGTTGCTGTTTAGCTTGCCTTATTGTGCTCTTATCTCTTGCTTTCTCCTTTTCGTTGATAAGTTTTCTTTTTGGTTAAGTTGAGAGGGCTTAAATGTACTGCAGTGGGAAAATTTGTTGGAGGCTGCATTTGTTGTAGGGGTTAGATAGAAAATGTAGCCAACATTGGCTCCTGTGAAAAACAATTTGAATTCATATGTTTGCCTTTAATGCAGAAGTAGAACTCCCAAGGATGCGAGACAAATAAAGGATGCTGAGCCCATGGATGGAATATTTGCAGAGGATGGCACAAAAAGACCAAATGCATGGTTGAAGTGGGCTTTAAGGGAGGAGGGATAAGCATTGGAGTCTGAGGCAGCTGAAGGCCTGGCTGCCGATGATGGGGCTAATATAAAGAGCTGATGCACAAGAGGCTAAAGTTAAGAATGCAGTGTTCGGGTGGGACTATATGGCTGAAGGAGGTTACAGAAATGGAGATTGGTAAGGCTTTTAACATGCCAATAAAAAATTTAAATATGGTGCTGGGAAGATGTGTTTGATCTGAGCAATCCAGGACATACCATCAGCGAGTAAAGCAGCAACACAGAAGCAGGCATGGTCTCGATAAGATGCGGCTGTGTGCCAATCTTGAAGAGACTGCAGAGCACTACCATCAGGCCAAGAATGGGTCCCTGGGTAAGAACTATGTGTGCTGAAGTAGCGGTGTGCTAAAAGCTACACCAACGAGCATTTTAAGACCATCAGTCAAACTTGTAACTCAGTAGTTTGCACATTCTAGAAGGGACATATGCAGGGACCCATCTTCTGCAAACAAAAGGAATATTTTAAACCCTTGTGACATTTTTGAATTACATGGGCTGTTGGTGAGCATTTGTTCTCCATTGTTTTCGCAATGGCAACACTGTGACCAATCAGAGCCAACTTGCCAACGAATTACATAGGGAAAAAAAAGACACACAAAATAGAAACAGGAGGGGCCATTCGGCCCTTCAAGCCTGCCCTGCCATTCATTATTTAAAAAAAACATCTTTAGGAAAGGGCCAATCCACCTAACCTGCACATCATTCGGGTTGTGGGGGCGAAACCCGTGCAAACACGGGGAGAATGTGCTAACTCGGGAAGTGACCCAGAGTCGGGATAGAACCTGGGACCTCAGTGCCATGAGGCAGCTGTGCTAACCACAGCACCACTGTGCTGCCATTCATTATGATCATCGTGTTCAAAACGCTTGGCGGCACAGTAACGCAGTGATTAGCACTGCTGCCTCACAGCGCTGAGGACCCGGGTTCAATCCTGGCCCCGTGTTACTGTCTGTGTGGAGTTTCCACATTCTCCCAGTGTCTGCGTGGTCTCGGTCTCACAACCCAAAAATGTGCAGGGTACGTGCATTGGCCACACTAAATTGCCCTTAATTGGAGGGGGAAAAAGAATTGGATACTTCAGAATTAAGAAAAATTTGTTCAAAACCTCGATCCCGCCTTTCTCCCATATATATCCCTTAATCCGTTTATACCAAGTGCTGCATCTAATTCCTTCTTGAAATTACACATGTCTTTGCCTCAACTACTTTCTGTGGTAGTGAATTTCACACATTCGCTACACTCTGGGTGAAGAAATTTCTCTTCACCTCAGACCTAAAAGGTTTATCCCTTATCCTCAAACGATGACGGCCATTTCTGGACTCCCCCACCATCGGGAACATTCTTTTTGAATCTACTCCGTATCATCCTGTTAGAATTTTATAAGCTTCTATGAAATCCACCTCACTCTTCTAAACTCGAATGAATATAATCCTAACCAACCGACTTGATTGCTCCTCGTATGACAGTCCTGTCACTCCAGGAATCAGCTTGGTAAATATTTGCTGCATTCCCTCTTCTTACAAGAACATCCTTCCTGCGATAAGGGCACCAAAACTGTACAAAATACTCCAGGTGTGGCCTCACTAATGCGCTATACGATTGTTCTAAAACATCCCAATTCTTGTACTCAAATTCTCTTGCTATGAAGGCCAACATACCATTTGCCTTCTTTTCTGCCTGAATTAGAACCCATTGCTCCTGCAGTATAAAATGTTGTTGAAATTTGACATTCTTCCTGTTGTCCTGATGAGTGCAAGACTAAAAGCTTCAGTGGTGTGTCTTTTCAGCAATATATTCTTGGCTATTTTATTCCACTTACAGCATGACTACTATCATCCAATATTTTCCCCCATTCTTGGCCTTAGATTCTGACCTTGCTCCATCCTGAGCTTACCCAGAGATGCCTTGTAATTATCCTTCCAACAAGGTCTTAACATCTCAAGCAAGCATTTTTAATCATGCAGTTATTGTATAAATATGCTGCTGGGCATAATTCTAATTCTCAGTGGTACAACGAGCAACAACCTCAATGGCAAGTTTTTCACTTCTGTAAATTCACTGGATTTACAAAATTCATAATATCAAAATGTGCACGAATGTTTAGTTTAATACAGCTTTATTGTACAAGTTTTATCAAGCCATTGCATGACCAGTGTTTTTCCCCTCGAATGCCATTAACCCCAAATTTCAGTGCTGTGGCTGGAACCATCCACAAATGCTCGCAATGTTCTGAATTATTCAACTTTCCCTGAATTTCCTCCACCTTCTTTGTCTGATTCTTCGGAATAATATCATTTGCCACAAAAGCTAGAAACTGCAATTTGGGTGGCATAACGCTTAGAGGTTCCATTAAATTATCAACACATAACAAAGAAAAGAAATGGGAGATGGTGAAATCACAAGGTGGGCTGGAACTAAGGGGAAGCCAGAAGTGCAAAGAAAATATTAACACAGAATTTTGGCTAAATGATTTCTTGCATTAATCATGACTGAGGAAATGAACTTTGTCTTGACCTGCCTCTCTGGGATTCATTCTCAGTGCTATTCAGGCAAAGGTGACATCTTATTTTCTTAACCCTAGCCCTTTCCTCGGGGATCTCCCTCCACACATTGTGTCCAATATAAACTGCAGACTTGCACATGGACTGGTGCCTGGCTTGTGCTCTCTCTCACTCAAGCACGCTCTCACTTGTGTGCTCCTGTTGGGGAATATTGTGTTATTCTGTGAAGAAGACCGTGTCTGTGCAAATTAGTTAAGAAGTTAATGGAAACTATGTGTAAGATTTGATACATGAAAGAATAAAAGTGCTGGATACATACATTTGTGATGAGACTTTCTGGTCAAGTGGTTTATCATAGGCTAGGTTTAGAAATTTTCATTAGATGATATCAAAGGATTGGTTGTGTTCAGTTGTATTTCATTCAGCTTTTTTATTTCAAAGGAAAGTACAAGGCTTGTACAGCTTCCAGTGGTTTTGTAAGTAAAGGAGGAAAGGTTATTAGATTTTGTTTGATCCAAGGAGGCAATATTTTTTTTTTCACTTTTAAAAAAAATATTTTATTAAAGCATTTGTATATACATTAAACAGAACCAAAACCTCTGCCCCACCCTCCCTGCCCCCCCCCCCCCCCTCCCTGCCCCCCCCCCCCCCCCCCCCCCCCCAAAGAAGTCGATAAACGGCTTCCATCTCTGGGCAAACCCACCCACTGACCCTCTCAAGGAAAACTTAATTTTTTTCCAGCCGAAGGAACTCTGCCAGGTCTCTGACACACACACCCTTCATCGGCGGCCCCGTGTCCCTCAACTCCAACAAAATCTGTCTCCAGGCTACCAGGGAGGCAAAGGCCAAGACGTCGGCCTCTCTCGCTCCCGGGTCTTCCGACGTCCAAATACCGCCACCTCCGGACCTGGAACACCTTCACCTTCAGCACCTGACATTACGTCCATGAACCTCTGCCATAACCCCTTCAGCTTCGGACATGCCCAAAACATGAGAGATTGCAATACTCAGTGTTACAGATAAATCTGCGCTGCAGGAATCACTAAACGTTAGTGTGCTGCTACAGCAATTGATTAGGAAAGCAACTGGAATATTGGTGTTTCTCACAAGGGGAATGGAATCTACAGAGGTGCAGGGCCTCTGTGAGACCACATTGCAATATTGTGCACTATTCCTTCACCTTGTTTGAAAAGAAAAGATAGAATTGTGTTGGCAGCAGTTCAGAGAAGGTTCACTTAATGCATTCTTGGGATGAGAGGCTTCTCATGAAGAAAGGTTGAACATGTTGCGTCTGTACCCACTGGAGTTTAGAGGTGATTTTGAAACATGTACAATCCTGTCTGTCTGTGTGAAGACCGCCCGTCCTCCCCATGTCTGCGTCCGACCCCCCCCTCTCTCAGTTGGTGTTTAGTCTGTGGAATTCTGTAACCCAGAGAGCAGTGGTGACTGGGTCATTGAATATCTTCAGGGCAGTTAGACAGATTTTTGACAGATAGTGGAGGAGAGGGTTATGGGGGCCAGACAGGAAAGTGGAGTTGAGATTACAACCAGATCATCCATGACCTTAAAGAATTGGGCAGAAGGCTCGAAGGGCTGAATGGCCTACTCCTGCTCCTCTATTCCTATCTGCAAATTTCACCGGATGTTCAATTCAAACCTGTTTCAGTTGATCTAAACCCAGAATTTATTCCAGCCCAGTTACAGGGGGCTCCAACATCTTCAGAATTAAACTCCAAGGGTCAAAATCAATATAGGTGGCAAGGTTTTGCAGTGGTTAGCACTGCTGCCCCACGGCATTGATGACCCAGGTTAGATCCAGGCCCAGGGTCACTGTCCATGTGGAGACCGCACACTCTGTCCGCGCCTGCGTGGGTCTCACCCCCACAACCCAGAGGTGTGCAGGATAAGCGGATTGGCCACGCCAAATTGCCTCTCAATTGGAAAAAAAATTGGGTACTCAAAAATTATATTTAAAAAAAATCAATATGGTTTGGTCCTACACAGGAGCAACATCAGAATCATTCTCTCTCTCAAACTATAAATCTCTGTTACAGAATCTCTACAGTGCAGAAGGAGGCCATTCAGCTCACCGAGTCTGCACCGACCCTCCGAAAGCGCACCCACCCAAGCCACGCTCTCGCCACATCCCAACAACCCCTCAACCCCACCTACACATCTCTGAACACTAAGCAGCAACTTAGCGTGGCCAATCCACCCAACCCGCAATCAGCGGGAGGAAACCGGAGCACCCGGAGCAAACACACACAGACACGGGGAGAAAGCGCAAACTCCACACAGCCAGAATTGAACCCGGGTCCCTGGCACTGAGGCAGCAGTGCTAACCCCTGCCACTGTGCTGCCACACACACACCCTGCCGCCTATTTATTTTAACACTAATCCATCCTATCCTCCTGCTTTCCCCCAAATTCTCCTCCCCTGAAGGTGCTGACCATCTGGTTCAGTTTCTCTGTCACCTATTGCCCTCCCCAATGTCACCCAGGTGTCTGAATCTTTACACCTGAAGGTAACAAACTGTTCTGCTCAGGGGGACATCACAATCCAATCCCAAGGAGGCAATATGATTGACATGAAATATTTTTACATTTCTGGAAAGGTTAATTACAAAGAAATGCTGAGAACAATGGTACCTGAGATGAAAGGCAGGGAAAGGTATTTGAAAGTTACTTTGGAGAGCTGATTTGGTGATCTCACAGAAACCTATCAAATTCTAATAGGATTAGACAGGGTTATAGAACATAGAACAGTACAGCACAGAACAGGCCCTTCGGCCCTCAATGTTGTGCCGAGCCATGATCACCCTACTCAAACCCACGTATCCACCCTATACCCGTAACCCAACAACCCCCCCTTAACCTTACTTTTATTAGGACACTACGGGCAATTTAGCATGGCCAATCCACCTAACCCGCACATCTTTGGACTGTGGGAGGAAACCGGAGCACCCGGAGGAAACCCACGCACACAGGGGGAGGACGTGCAGACTCCACACAGACAGTGACCCAGCCGGGAATCGAACCTGGGACCCTGGAGCTGTGAAGCATTTATGCTAACCACCATGCTACCCTGCTGCCCAATGTTCCTGATAATGGGGAGTCCAGAACTCGGGGTCATAGTTTGAGGATGTGGGGTGAACCTTTTAAGACTGAAAACATAGAGCATAGAACATTACAGCGCAGTACAGGCCCTTCGGCCCTCGATGTTGCTCCGTTCTGTGAAACCACTCTAAAGCCCATCTACACTATTCCCTTAGCATCCATATGTTTATCCAATGACCATTTAAATGCCCTTAATGTTGGCGAGTCCACTACTGTTGCAGGCAAGGCATTCCACACCCTTACGGTCCCATGCGGTCATCTCCCTGAAAAACAGATATACCGCTTTGGGTACTGTTGAGGGAGATGGCTCACCAGGGGAAGGCAGCAGCAGCCAGGTTCATGGCACCGTGGCTGGCTCTGCTGCACAGCAGGGCAGGAAGAAAAATGGCAGGGCCATAGTGATAGGGGACTCGATCGTAAGGGGAATAGACAGGTGGTTCTGTGGGCGCAATCGAGACTCCAGGATGGTATGTTGCCCCCCCTGGTGCAAGGGTCAAGGATGTCTCGGAGCGGCTGCAGGACATTCTTGGGGGGGGGGGGGGGGGGAGGGAAGGGTGAACAGCCAGCTGTCGTGGTGCATATAGGCACCAACGATATAGGTAAAAAAACGGGATGAGGTCCTACAAGCGGAATTCAGGGAGTTTTAAAAAAAATTTAGATTACCCAATTATTTTTTCCAATTAAGGGGCAATTTAGCATGGCCAATCCACCTACTCTGCACATTTTTGGGTTGTGGGGGTGAAACCCACGCAGACACGGGGAGAATGTGCAAACTCCACACGGACAGTGACCCAGAGCCGGGATCGAACCTGGGACCTCAGCGCCGTGAGGCGGTTGTGCTAACCACTAGGCCACCATGCTGCCCGGAATTCAGGGAGTTAAGGAGTTAAACTAAAAAGTAGGACCTCAAAGGTAGTAATCTCAGGATTGCTACCAGTGCCACGAGCTAGTCAGAGTAGGAATGTCAGGATAGATAGGATGAATGCGTGGCTCGAGAGATGGTGCAAGAGGGAGGGATTCAAATTCCTGGGGCATTGGGACCGGTTCTGGGGGAGGTGGGACCAGTACAAACCGGACGGTCTGCACCTGGGCAGGACTGGAACCGATGTCCATGGGGGGGTGTTTTCTAGAGCTGTTGGGGAGGGTTTAAACTAATGTGGCAGGGGGATGGGAACCGATGCAGGAAGTTGGAAGGTAGTAAAACAGGGACAGAAGCAAAAGGAAGTAAGGGGAAAAGTGCAAGGCAGAGAAGACATAGTCAAAAATCTAAAAGGGCGACAGTACAAGGTACAGTGACTGAGGGGAGCTCAGTGAATAGGCCCAGTAATAACAAAAGGAATAAAACTGGAGATGTTAAGATTCAAAACAGAGGTAAAAAAACCAACATAAGTGTACTTTACCTGAATGCTCGTAGTATTCGGAATAAAGTAAATGAGTTGATGGCACAAATCATCGTAAATGACTATGATTTAGTGGCCATTACTGAAACATGGTTAAAGGATGGTCACGACAGGGAGTTAAATATCCGAGGGTATCAAACTATTCGGAAGGACAGAGTGGATGGTAAGGGAGGTGGTGTTGCTCTGTTATTTAAGGATGACATCTGGGCAATAGTAAGGGATGACATCGGTGCTATGGAGGATAAGGTTGAATCCATTTGGGTGGAAATCAGGAATAGTAAGGCGAAAAAGTCACTGATCGGAGTAGTCTATCGGCCACCAAATAGTAACGATATGGTGGGGCAGGCAATAAACAAAGAAATAACTGATGCATGTAGAAATGGTACAGCAGTTATCATGGGGGATTTTAATCTACATGTCGATTGGTTTAACTAGGTCGGTCAAGGCAACCTGGAGGAGGAGTTTGTAGAATGTATCCGCGATAGTTTCCTAGAACAGTATGTAATGGAACCTACGAGGGAACAAGCGGTCCTAGATCTTGTCCTGTGTAATGAGACAGGATTGATTCATGATCTCATAGTTAGGGATCCTCTCGGAAGGAGCGATCACAATATGGTGGAATTTAAAATACAGATGGAGGGTGAGAAAGTAAAATCAAATACTAGTGTTTTGTGTTTAAACAAAGGAGATTACAATGGGATGAGAGAAGAACTAGCTAAGGTAGACTGGGAGCTAAGACTTTATGGTGGAACAGTTGAGGAACAGTGGAGAACCTTCCAAGCGATTTTTCACAGTGCTCAGCAAAGGTTTATACCAACAAAAAGGAAGGACGGAAGAAAGAGGGAAAATCGACCGTGGATATCTAAGGAAATAAGGGAGGGTATCAAATTGAAGGAAAGAGCATACAAAGTGGCAAAGATTGCTGGGAGATTAGAGGACTGGGAAATCTTTAGGGGGCAACAGAAAGCTACTAAAAAAGCTATAAAGAAGAGTAAGATAGAGTATGAGAGTAAACTTGCTCAGAATATAAAAACAGACAGTAAAAGTTTTTACAAATATATAAGACAAAAAAGAGTGGCTAAGGTAAATATTGGTCCTTTAGAGGATGAGAAGGGAGTTTTAATAATGGGAAATGAGGAAATGGCTGAGGAACTGAACAGGTTTTTTGGGTCGGTCTTCACAGTGGAAGACACAAATAACATGCCAGCGACTGATCGAAATGATGCTATGACAGGTGAGGACCTTGAGAGGATTGTTATCACTAAGGAGGGAGTGATGGGCAAGCTAATGGGGCTAAAGGTAGACAAGTCTCCTGGCCCTGATGGAATGCATCCCAGAGTGCTAAAAGAGATGGCTAGGGAAATTGCAGATGCACTAGTGATAATTTACCGAAATTCACTAGACTCTGGGGTGGTCCCGGTGGATTGGAAATTAGCAAACGTGACACCACTGTTTAAAAAAGGAGGTAGGCAGAGAGCAGGAAATTATAGGCCAGTGAGCTTAACTTCGGTAATAGGGAAGATGCTGGAATCTATCATCAAGGAAGAAATTGCAAGGCATCTGGATAGAAATTGTCCCATTGGGCAGACGCAGCATGGGTTCGTAAAGGGCAGGTCATGCCTAACTAATTTAGTGGAATTTTTTGAGGACATTACCAGTGCAGTAGATAACGGGGAGCCGATGGATGTGGTATATCTGGATTTCCAGAAAGCCTTTGACAAGGTGCCACACAAAAGATTGCTGCATAAGATAAAGATGCATGGCATTAAGGGTAAAGTAGTAGCATGGATAGAGGATTGGTTAATTAATAGAAAGCAAAGAGTTGGGATAAATGGGTGTTTCTCTGGTTGGCAATCAGTAGCTAGTGGTGTCCCTCAGGGATCCGTGTTGGGCCCACAATTGTTCACAATTTACATAGATGATTTGGAGTTGGGGACCAAGGGCAATGTGTCCAAGTTTGCGGATGACACTAAGATGAGTGGTAAAGCGAAAAGTGCAGAGGATACTGGAAGTCTGCAGAGGGATTTGGATAGGTTAAGTGAATGGGCTAGGGTCTGGCAGATGGAATACAATGTTGACAAATGTGAGGTTATCCATTTTGGTAGGAATAACAGCAAACGGGATTATTATTTAAACGATAAAATATTAAAGCATGCCGCTGTTCAGAGAGACTTGGGTGTGCTAGTGCATGAGTCACAGAAGGTTGGTTTACAAGTGCAACAGGTGATTAAGAAGGCAAATGGAATTTTGTCCTTCATTGCTAGAGGAATGGAGTTTAAGACTAGGGAGGTTATGTTGCAATTGTATAAGGTGTTAGTGAGGCCACACCTGGAGTATTGTGTTCAGTTTTGGTCTCCTTACTTGAGAAAGGACGTACTGGCACTGGAGGGTGTGCAGAGGAGATTCACTAGGTTAATCCCAGAGCTGAAGGGGTTGGATTATGAGGAGAGGTTGAGTAGACTGGGACTGTACTCGTTGGAATTTAGAAGGATGAGGGGGGATCTTACAGAAACATTTAAAATTATGAAGGGAATAGATAGGATAGATGCGGGCAGGTTGTTTCCACTGGCGGGTGACAGCAGAACTAGGGGACATAGCCTCAAAATAAGGGGAAGTAGATTTAGGACTGAGTTTAGGAGGAACGTCTTCACCCAAAGGGTTGTGAATCTATGGAATTCCTTGCCCAGTGAAGCAGTTGAGGCTCCTTCATTACATGTTTTTAAGGTAAAGATCGATAGTTTTTTGAGGAATAAAGGGATTAGGGGTTATGGTGTTCGGGCTGGAGGGTGGGGCTGAGTCCACAAAAGATCAGCCATGATCTAATTGAATGGCGGAGCAGGCTCGAGGGGCCAGATGGCCTACTCCTCCTAGTTATTATGTTCTTTTGTTCTTACTACTCTCTGAGTAAAGAATCTACCTCTGACATCTGTCCTATATCTATCTCCCCTCAATTTAAAGCTATGTCCCCTCGTGCTCGCCATCGCCATTTGAGGCAATGATTCCACCGAGAAAGTGGTGGATCTGTGGAATTCATTACCACAGAAGGTAGTTGAGGCCGAAATGTTTTAATTTCAAGAAGCAATTAGAAAAAGCTCTTGGGGCTAAAGAAGTCGAGGGATATGGGGGGGGGGGGGGGGGGGGGGGGGGGGGGGGGGTGGGGGGGGGGGGGGAGCGCGAAAGGTGGGATCAGGGTATTGGAAGTGATGATCAGCTACGATAATGAAAGGCGAAGCAGGTTTGAAGGGACAAATGGCTGCCGTCTGCTTCTATTTTCTATGTATGTTTCTATGTAAGTCCTGAAAACAGCTCTGGGCAGGGAGTTTGGACATATCAGCCATGTAGTCAAGCCAGGAAAGTATTGGGTGATTTAAAAAAAAAAGTTTTATTCTGAAGTCTTAGATTTCCAGAGCAGAGTGGAAGAGAGGTTCCCCCCTGTCTGGGGGAAGTGAATTAGTAGTTCTGCAACAGTGTATACTCTTGTTTTATAAATTCAGAATACTTTGTTCTGCGCACCCCCAACAACAGAGTAAACATTACATAAGAAGAGTTTCTAAGTAATGCTTCCGGGCCTTTACAGGTTAAGGGATTTTTTCAACCTTTCACCAGTAGATACAGCCCAGTCAAATTGAGCTGGATGGTTAAGTAAGATACCTCTCTGTAGACTGCTGCTACCTTGTATTTAATTTATTGTGGTTTTGAACAAGGGTTAAATTATTTTTTTACTGTACCATTGTTAGGTCGATGCTTTCCGTTTGCGATCATTTTGGAGAAATTCCCATCAGCTTCGACTTAATTTTTGATTGTTCGTTTTCACGGAATTATTGGTTTCTTATACCTTTGTGCAATTTTAGAGCTGAAATTAATTTTGTTCTTGTCCACCTTTAAAGGGCACATATGTCAAACTGTAACAACTATTAGATATTTGCAAGTTACTTTCATGCTTATAATTTGTACTCTTGAATCAGATCGGCAACAATTTTTTCAATTAAAAACAAATAGCACTTGAGTTGTACTGGGTGTATCAGTAGATTAACATAGGGCAATGAGCGTGCTGTTGCAAGGAGCACCTTGGTAAAGCACTGCGTATACCAAGTGCCTTCTCATCATTTGCTTTTGGGAGAAAAAAACCGAGGTACTTTTGCCATGAGGTATCTGTTCATAATTCTATGGCCCCTGAGATTTTTTATTGTGCATTTCATCACGTTTATACCAGTTTAAGTATATCTAATTAAAACCTATTGGTCATCTTCCTGAATTTCATAACACAGGATTGTCAAATTCAGTTTTGCAGTCAAGTACCGAGAGGTTTATACTTAATGGTCTGAGCAGGCTACAAGAGCCGAGAATTATTTGTAGCAGGAGGACGGGAGTTCTTAATTTTTATTTCTACTGCAGAGATTTTTCCAGTACTCATTTTAAATTTACAAAAGTTCTTTGATTTGTTAGCTCTGTTGACCATGCTGACATAGTGCTTGATTGGTCTTCTGGGGCACTTGTCTTTGTTTTACCGTCAGTTGATAGCATTCTGTGATCTCATTAAGTCTCTGTAAATTCTGACCAAGGAGGTTGTCATTTTGTGTGCTGGATGCGATTTGGTAGCTGATGTGCATTTAAAGGGGCAAGGGAAGGCAGTGTCCCCCTCTGTTTCCAAAAGATGGACTTTGCGAAATTATTTTTAGTTTTTACAAATCCCGGGAGGCACGGTGGTGCAGTGGTTAGCACTGCTGCCTATGTCGTTGAGGACCCGGGTTCAATCCCGGCCCCAGGTCACTCTGTGTGGAATTTGCACATTATCCCCTTGTCTGCGTGGGTCTCACCCCACAACCCAAAGATGTGAAGGTGAGGTGGAAAGGCCATGCTAAATTGCCCCTTAATTGGAAAGAAAATAATTGGGTACTCTTTTTAAAAAAAAAAAAAAAATTTTTTTTTAAAGCTGTTAAAAATCTAATTTTCAAAATAAAATTTTGAGCTAATTTTCTCACCCGTATGTACTATGGAAACGAGCAGTCCGTCTATGGTTTATTGTCATATGTGAGCCTAAACTGAGTCATGGGTGATCAAATGCAGAAACCTTTGTTTTTCTTTCTCTGCAGAGAAGAATTAGTACATGGACATCAAACCTGTGCCCATCCAGTCTGCACTGTTTAATATCCCATACACTGCGTTTTAAGCCAGGGTGTAGGCTGTGTTTCAGCAACAAGTGTCTTGAGAAAAGTGTATGGATTAGCTCGAGACCCCTCCATTCCATTTGAGTTTGGATTGGATAGATGCCCATGAACTGAGTTATCAACCCTTGCACTTTGTGTTTCACTGTTCATGGGTTGATAAGAGCATTACCTGCTTCATGACCCAAGTTGATGATTCATTAATAAATCTGGTAGATTCACTGTCTGTATGGAGTTTGCACGTTCTCCCCGTGTCTGCGTGGGTTTCACCCCCACAACCCAAAGACGTGCAGATTTGGTGGATTGGCTACGCTAAATTGCCCCTTAATTGGAAATTTAAAAAATATATAGGGGTTATATAGGGATCAGGGGTTAAGGGGAGAAGGCAGGAGAATGGGGATGAGAAAATATCAGCCATGATTGAATGGTGGAGCAGACTTGATGGGCCGTGTGGCCTAATTCGGCTCCTTATTCAATAGAACCGCATCTTGTTAATAGTTGTGCTGTCATTGTCTTTGTAGGCGGGATTCATCCTGCACATTCTGACTTGTTGCTGCGATCTAATTGACCAAAGAAGCAGTGTTTTCAGTTCATACGGATCTATATAACTTGGACATAACTTGGATATAGCAGTGAAGGGGCCTGGCGCTAATCCAATCTGAGCAGGCTTTTTTCCGAGTCTGTCTTTACCTCAACAGTGTCAGTTTATTGGTGTTGCTGTTTTAAAATTTTAATGTCTACAGGCATCAAAGATGAAATATTTTGTTGAATTCATTTTTCAGTAAAAGGGCCACAATTAATTTTCTGGTCAACTGTGGAGCAGTTGGCAGCTACTAATCAATGCCATTTTGCTTCTGTGATTAGGAGATGGCTGTTGTACCTTTTGTTCCATCTTTGCAGTTGTGAGTATAGTTGAAACACCTAACAGATGAGTGGGGGTAATAGCAACATATCTTCATCCAGGCAAAACTCCGCTTCTTGGATTCAGTAAGTTGGGGGCCGGTTTAGCTCACTTAGCTAGACAGCTGGTCTGTGATGCAGAACAAAGCCAGCGGCCTGGGTTCAATCTCTGCACAGGCTGAGGTTATGCATAAACGCTGCGCCTACCCCTCGCCTGAGTTGAGGTGATCCTCAGGTTAAATTGCCACCAGTCAGTTCTCCCCCTCAAAGGGGAAAGAAGCCTCTGGTCACCTGGGACTATACCGTACGAAGGTTGTCAGCGGTCTTGCTCAGACCTTTAAAATAATGAACAAGAATAAGTCTGTGATTGCACCCCTGCAGCAGAAGTATGTCTTATTTTAACGAATAACTTGTGTTTTGTGAATATGAAGAGAGGTCAACGTCTCAATCTGTTGAGATAACCAATTATAAAAGAGTAAAGCAAAATTTTTGCAACTGGCTAGATGGACGGCACGGTAGCACAGTGGTTAGCATTATTCCAGGGTCCCAGGTTCAATTCTGGCTTTGGTCACTGTCTGTGCGGAGTCTGCACGTTCTTCCCGTGTCTGTGTGGGTTTGCTCCGTGTGCTCCAGTTTTCTCCCACAGTCCAAAGATGTGCAGGTTTGGTGGATTGGCCATGCTAAATTGCCCTTGGTGTTCAAAAAGGTTAGGTGGGGTTTCTGGTTTACAGGGATGCGGTGGAGGTGTGGGCTTAGGTAGGGTGCTCTTTCCAAGGGCTGGTGCAGACTCGATGGGCTGAATGGGTTCCTTCTGCACTGAAATTCTATGATTCATTTCAATACTGTTATGACCGATCCCCAGATGAAGGTCCCAAAGTTTGTTTATCTTCTCCTGAAATTCTCTTTTCCCTTTGTGTCCTTTCCTGAAATTTAACTCTCTTGAAATTCTAATTTCCACCTTTAATTTTTCTGCAACCATATTATTCATTTCATCACCTCCAATTTCCAGATGCAGATTGTGTTTTCTGGCTTTCGGCTGAAATTCCAACTGTAAGTGACTTGCCGAGTCTTTTAACTGTTCTGGGATCAGAACTTTTAAATTCTTAAAAGTAACTTTCTCTGGTTCTGGTCAAAAAGTGTTATCATCAATCCTGGACATTTTAACGGTTCAATAGTCCTTTTGGTTAAGATCAAGTGTAGTACCTGCTCTGCCTTTTGGCTCAGATCTGGTATGTGTCTCTTTTGGGGACCATGAATTGGATTCCATTTGAATTGGTTTTTGGAGCAGACAAGGAGCTGGATTAGGGGTTTGCCCCTGTCCGCACTCTGAGCTCTGGCTTTGTAACTCAGAAAAAGTAATAGTATAGACTCGAGAAGCCTTTTTACAATTTATTAAAATTAGTTTTGAGTAACAATTTACTTAACCCCATCTAATTTAGTTGTTTCTGGACCATGAGTTCCCTATTAGTTATGGTCTGCCCCCAGATGACGTTCCACAGATTTGTTAACGTAGACAAAATGTCTCTATTTGTTCCCGTCCAGCTTGGATACCCCAAATTGTTATGCCTCAGGTGAGGAGGGATAAATTGGCTCCCTTTATTAAACCCCCCCCCCCCCCCCCCTTGCTGGTCACAACAAGAAATCTAAAAAGAATCCCTTCCTTGGCAGATACCTTTTCCCAGGTCCAAAATTTGTTTCAAATGGAGCCAATTTAACCACGCTTTATTGAGTTATAAAGTTTATTAGCTACCAAATGCAACAAAATATCATCTTCATAGCCGTAGCAATATGAGATTTCAGGAGCTCTGACTTCAGCCGGTGAATAGTTGGCTTTGATATTCCAACCTTTTTGCTGTTTGACTGACAAGCTTCCCTGTTTCCATTTCAGCTGTGGTCTTTGCTGACTTGGCTTGGCTCAACAATCTGAGACCGATATGGAGACATACTTGCACAAAACTTTGGCAGGGGTGCTGCTGCTTTTTCTTTGGTGTCATGCACGTTCTGAAACCTCAGTGCTACTTCACGCAGACACCTGGGGCAGAGTTTCAACTGGATTTTATCCCAGTCTTTGTATATTCCTGGAAAGCGGAGTCCACAAATCAGGACTCTTGACGGGATAGTTCTTGATGAGATTAAACTCATCTCTCATTATGTCCCGTTGTCTCCACTGGAGATGACGATTAGATACTTCTAAAGCTTACAGAAGCTATGTCTGGAAATAGGGTGGTGTTCCATTGTCTCTTCAGCCAGTGACCACAAGTACTTCAGCCAGTGACCAACATCTTGAGCCATCTTTGGACTTGTATATCCATTTAAAAAAACAAACTAAGGCCTTATTTAAAGCTCACTATTTCCAAATGTAATTTGGTGCTTTTCCTTTGAGTTTGATGATGCATAGTACATAGAATTTACAGTGCAGAAGGAGGCCACTCGGCCCATCAAGTCCGCACCGGCTCCTGGAAAGAGCACCCCACCCAAGGCCAACACCTCCACCCCATCCCCATAACCCAGTAACTCAGTAACCCCACCCAATACTAAGGGCAATTCTGGACACCAAGGACAATTTATCATTGCCAATCCACCTAACCTGCACATCTTTGGACTGTGGGAGGAAACCGGAGCACCCGGGGGAAACCTACGCACAGACAGCGAGGATGTGCAGACTCCGCACAGACAGTGACCCAAGCCGGAATCGAACCTGGGACCCTGGAGCTGTGAAGCAATTGTGCTATCCACAATGCTACCGTGTTGTCCTAAACATAGTGCTACATAGTCCCGTACCAGCCTCCCCGGACATGCGCCGGAATGTGGCGACTAGGGGCTTTTCACAGTAACTTCATTGAAGCCTACTCGTGACAATAAGCGATTTTCATTTTTCATTTTCACATAGTGTTATGCCTAGGGCAAAATTAAGTTGGGACATTTCCTGAATGGTGTTGGGTTCAAAAGGTACAGGGCTAAGCAACATGTGGGATTGTGTGAGACTGAACTTGCGATGTTCAGTCAACTAACTCGATATGTTGAGTCAACTAATTTGATATGTTGAGTCAGTTTATGTAAAACTGACACTATGATGATGTCACACTTTGAATACTAGACTACAGGAAATGTCCTCGAAGGGTTGCTGAATGAGGCTGGGTGACTGATGCTTAGTGTCAGAGGATTACATATTTACATCTATTTTGTTGAAAAAAAACCTCCCATGTTAAAGTACAATTCCGTGGAGACCAGTTGTCCTCTTGTACCTTGCTCAAGTGGCCATTATTCATGTCAGCTTCGACAGTGAATAGGAAAATCAGTCTTTGGAAAATCACAAGTCTTATTGTGCTTTTACATAAGTGACGAACAGGAAAGCAAGATTATCTAGCTTGCTCCTCCCAAGCTTGGGGATGTTGGGATAAGTTGTAATGCCTCAACTAAAATCACTAAATGTGCACAAACCAGGGTGTAATATTTTTTTAAAAATGTTTATAAAGATAATTTTAAAGTACCCAATTAGTTTTTGTTCCAATGCAGGGGCAATTTAGCGTGGCCAATCCTGCACATCTTTTATGTTGTGGGGGTGAGAGTCACGCAGAATGGGGAGAATGTGCAAACTCCACACGGACAGTGAACCAATCCACACGGGATTGAACCCGGGTCCTCGGCACTGTGATGCAGCAGTGCTGCCACTGTGCCGCCCTCTAACCAGGGTAATGTAACGGTGGCAAAGTGGTTTGCACTGCTGCCTCACAGCATCAGGGACCTGGGTTCAATTCTGGCCCTGGGTCATTCTCTGTTTGGAGTTAGTACGTTCACCTTGTGTCTACGTGGATTTCCTCTGGGTGCTCTGGTTTGCTCCCACAGGCCAAAGGTGTGCTGGTTTGGTGGTTTGGCCATACTAAATTGTCCCTTAGTGTCCAGGGATGTGCAGGTTAGGTTGTTGGCTCGATGGGGGGAGTGGACATAGGTAGAGTGCTCTTTCAAGTAAGGGTCGGTGTAGACTCAATGGGCCAAATAGCCGCCTCCTTCACTAGGGGTTCTATGATTATGATACGGAATGAGCAATCCTTAGAAATGGAATTTTATAATCTGATAATTTGTAGGCAAGTACTAAAAATGAGGAAAGCTAACATTTTCTTTTAGAACATAGTGACCATTTGGCCCATCGGGTCTGCACTGACCCACTTAAGATCTCACTTCCACCCTATCCCTGTAACCCAATAACCCTTCCTAACCTTTTTGGTCACTAAGGGCAATTTATCATGGCCAATCTACCTATCCTGCACGTCTTTGGACTGTGGGAGGAAACCGAAGCACCCGGAGGAAACCCACGCATATACGGGGAGAGCATGCAGACTCCACACAGACAGTGACCCAGCGGAGAATCGAACCTGGGACCCTGGTGCTGTGAACCCACAGTGCTATCCACTTGTGCTACCTTTTCCACTTGTGCTACTGTGCTGTCCTCTCATAACATCACTGTCATAACTCAACTGACTTAGTTATAATGCCCATCAAGTAAAGAAATATGCTACCTTTGGGACACTTACCTTCTTGTGACTCGAGCCCCATGATAGTAGGTAGGCCCCTCCATATGGAGTCAGGTTCAGAGCAGCTATGACATAATTGAGTGGTGCATCAGGCCAAAGGGGTAAATGGCCTAATTATGTCCCAAGTTCCAGGGAAACTAAAGAGGACATTAGACGTGGAATTGCTAGTGTTGCCCACCTCCCAAGGATGAATAATGAAAATGATGAACTGCAGGAATGTTTCGGCTGTATTATCCTAGATAATCACTGAACCATTCTGAAGTCATTAAATTTCTTCCAAATGGTAACTGCACTGAGTTGGAGCTTTAGTACCGTGAGAATATCAGCTAAGGGTCTGCACTTCACCGTGCACTTATGAAGCTTTGTTGTAAATTTGAATCCTTAGTAATTCTAATACTTTTTCATCATCTAATTTTTATCTTGCTCTGGAATAAGCACAACCTGAATGGCTTCTCATGAAATTCATTTTAATCTTGGAACTGAGGGGAATCTTCGATGGCTGTCCTTGAGAATGCAAAACTGTTTCACTTGGTGTTTGGCAGGGCTTGGTATTGGGACCCCTGTTTTTTATTGTACATATTCACGATTTGGGCTTGAACGTGGGGGGCATGCTTGGGAAATTTGAAGAGGACACAAATAGTGGAGAGGGTAGCTGTAAGCTCCAAAATGATATCAGTATGTTGGTGGAGTGGGCAGGAAAGTGACAAATGGAGTTCCATTCTGATTGTGAGGTCATGCATTGAGGGAGATCAAATACTAAAAGGGAATAGACAATAAACGGGAATATACCGAGTGGGGTAGTTGAGGTAAGAGATCTTGGCTTGCAAGTGCATAAGTCCCTAAATGTAGCAGTACAGGTAGATAAGGTTGCAAAGAAGGCATATGAAATGCTGTCCTTCATTGCCAGTGGAATCGAAAACAAATGTAGGAATATAATGAAAGGAACTGCATAAGACGCAGGTGAGGCCACAGCTGGAGTATTGTGCCCTGTTCTGGTGGTCACATTACAGGAAAGACATAATTGCTTTGGAGAGAGTGCAGAGAATGTTGTCAGGGCTAGAGAAATGGAGCTACGAGGAGAGGTTGGGGCTGTTTTCCTTAGAATAGAAAAGGCTGTGGGTATTGTCTACATCAGGGGTGGGCAAACTTTTCCGTGCAAGGGCCACATTCAGAAATTCACAATTTTAAAGGGCCGCATAGTATATTAAGTAAAATAATTACTTCACCCGGTTATGATTCTGGGCGCCTCATATAGAACAGTACAGCACAGAACAGGCCATTCGGCCCTCGATGTTGTGCCGAGCAATGATCACCCTACTTAAGTCAGCGTATCCACCCTATACCAGTAAGTAATCCAACAGCCCCCCCCCCCCCCCCCCTCCCCATTAACCTTAAAAAAAAATTTATTTAAAAAATAAATAAATTAATTAATTTTAAAAAAAAATGACTTGGTGGGCCACATAAAGACCTTTGACGGGCCGCATGCGGCCCGCGGCCCGTAGTTTGCCCACCCCTGGTCTACATGGACTTCAATAAAGCCTTTGACAAGGCCTCTAATGGCAGACTGGGACAGAAGTTGAAGTCACACTGAATTAGAGGTGAGCTTGCACGATGGATACAGATCTTGCTCGGTCATAGAAGCCAGAGGGTAGCAGTGAAAGGATGCTTTGCTTAATGGAGGGCTGTGACTCGTGGTGTTCTGCAGAGATCAGTGCTGGGACTGTTGCTGTTCATGGTATATATAAATGATTTGGAGGAAAATGTAATTGGTCTGATTAGTATGTTTGCGGATGCTACAAAGGTTGGTGGACAAAGATGAGGACTGTCAGAGGATACAGCAGGATGTAGATCGGTTGGAGGAGACTTAGGTGGAGAGATGGCAGATGGAGTTTAGTCCAGACAATTGTGAGGGAATGCATTTTGGAAAAGGTGGGCAATATATAGTAACTGGCAGAATCCTTAAGAGTCTTGACAGACAGAGGGATTTGGGTTCACAGGTCACGGAAAGGGGCAGTGCAGGTGGAGAAGATAGTCAAGAAGGCATGCAGCATGCTTGCCTTCATCGGCTGGGGCATTGAGTATAAAAAATGGCTAGTCATGCTGCAGCTATATCGAACCGTAGGCTATAATTCTGGTCGCCACATGACCAGAAGGATTAGGAGGCTTTGGAGAGGTTCCAGAAGAGGTTTACCAGGATGTTGCCTGGTATGGAGGGCATTAGCTATGAGGAGAGGTTGGATAAACTCGGTTTGTTTTTACCGCAACGGCGGAGGTTGAGGGGTGACCTGAATTATGAGGGGCAGAGTGAATAGTCAGAAGTGTTTTCCCAGGGTGGAAGAGTCAGTTACTAGGGGGAATTGGTTTAAGGTGTGAAGGACAAAGTTTAGAATAGATGTGCGTGGAAGTTTGTTACACAGTGGGTGCCTGGAACTCGCTGCCGGAGGAGGTGGTGGAAGCAGACATGATAGTGACGTTTAAGGGCGTTTTGACAAATACATGAATAGGATGGGAATGGAGGGATATGGACACCGGAAGCGTGAAAGATTTTAGGTTAGATGGGCAGAATGATCGGTGCAGGGCTGAAGGGCCTGTTCCTGTGCTGTACTTTTCTTTGTCTGAGAGGTGACATGATTGAGGTATACAGTAGTCCCCCGTTATACCGCGCTCCGCAATACAATGCCGGCTGCTCTCTCCCTCCAATCCAACTTTTAAGTTTTAATGTTTCTGATTGGAGGGAGAGAGCAGCCGGCAGTGTCAATTTCAGCGGCCGGCTGATTGTTTCAGTGAGAGAGCAGCTTCCCTCTCCGGATCAAAGTGAGCCGGCCGCTGAAATTGACACTGCCGGCTGATTGGAGGGAGAGAGCAGAGAACACAGGAGGAGGTCATACGGGCCTCTGCAAGACCAGCATGGTCTCACATCGCCCCTCCCCTCTGTAGCTGGGGTTCAGGCTGTGGCTGCTGGGGTACAGGTTGTGGCTGCTGGGGTACAGGTTGTGGCTGCTGGGGTACAGGTTGTGGCTGCTGGGGTACAGGTTGTGGCTGCTGGGGTACAGGTTGTGGCTGCTGGGGTACAGGTTGTGGCTGCTGGGGTACAGGTTGTGGCTGCTGGGGTACAGGTTGTGGCTGCTGGGGTACAGGTTGTGGCTGCTGGGGTACAGGTTGTGGCTGCTGGGGTACAGGTTGTGGCTGCTGGGGTACAGGCTGTGGCTGCTGGGGTACAGGCTGTGGCTCCTGGGGTACAGGCTGTGGCTGCTGGGGTACTGTGGCTGCTGGGGTACAGGCTGTGGCTGCTGGGCTTCAGGCTGTGGCTGCTGGGGTACTGTGGCTCCTGGGGTACAGGCTGTGGCTGCTGGGGTACAGGCTGTGGCTGCTGGGGTACAGGCTGTGGCTGCTGGGGTGCTGTGGCTGCTGGGGTACAGGCTGTGGCTGCTGGGGTACTGTGGCTGCTGGGATACAGGCTGTGGCTGCTGGGGTACAGGCCGTGGCTGCTGGGGTACTGATTGGAGGGAGAGAGCAGCCGGCAGTGTCAATTTCAGCGGCCGGCTGATTGTTTCAGTGAGAGAGCAGCTTCCCTCTCCGGATCAAAGTGAGCCGGCCGCTGAAATTGACACTGTTAATTAGATCCACGATGGGGGTTTTAAATTTATTTAAAAAGCTATGCTAGCGCTTCCCATTGTGAGTCTACGGGGGTCTGACCTCTCCCCCCGCCCCCCGTAGACTCACAAGGGGAAGCGCTAGCATAGATTTTAAAATAAATTTAAAACCCCCATCGTGGATATCCGCGGCTCGGATGCAACGCGGGTGGCTGTCTTGGACCCCAACACCCGCGTTATAAAGGGGGACTACTGTATCAAGTTATGGGGTTGAGCTAGAGTGGACAGGAGGAAGTTGTTTCCCTCGGCAGAATGTTCAAAAACCAGGGTCACAGATTCAAGCTAAATGGCAGAAGGATTAGAGAGGATGCGAAAAACCTTTTTACGCAGAGAGTGGTGGGTGTCTGGAATTTGCTGCCTGAATGGTGGTGGAGGCAGAAGCCCTAACTAAACTCTTTTTAAAAAGTACCTGGATCTGCACCTTAAGTGATGTAAGCTACAGGACTATAGGCCATGTGCAGAAAGATGTGATTAGAAAGGGCACCTGGGTGTCTTTGCGTCGACATGTAGAAGATGGGCTGTATACGTTTTATGGTTCTAGCTCCTGAACAATGCATCACCCGAAAGATATGAAATGAAGAATCCTAGCAGATCATTGTGCAGCTGTTTTGACTTGGATACAAATTTCCTGTTATGGAAAACCGTTTTCTTGTTTTGAAAGCAAGCATGTTCACTCATTGGTTGATGGATTGATTGATGCGTAAGATGTTGCAGCTGGCTTGAATACGATGTGCTTTCTTTCATTAAGGTCAAAATACTATTCAGGTTGGCAGTTGTGAATTGAATATTTCGTGAAATAGGAAGAAAGGGATCATACTCACCAGTGATGTGGGATAATCTGAAAAAGCATTTCATAACTGCTTAGTTCCTTCGTCACGTTTCTGCAAACAGCATTTTTCCGTTGCAATTTTCTTTCCTACTCTTTGGAATGTAGTTCCTCTATAACAGCACAGGATGAATTCTTCGTCTGTGGGCCTGACGAATGAATATTTGACCAATAGTCTGAAGACATTAGAACTAAACCTAATATTTTAATTTGTCTTTGAGTGGCAGCTTTGACAAAGAGTCATCGGACTCTAAACGTTAGCTCTTTTCTCTCCCTATAGATGCTGCCAGACTTGCTGAGATTTTTCCAGCATTTTCCCTTTCGTTTCTAATATTTTAATCACTGCTTCCACATTGACTTTTGTTCCATTTGCCAGGAGCAACTGCAGTAGTGTCCTGATTGAGGTCAGTTACTTCTGCATTCGTTAGGAATTTGGCAGTTTTCGATCAATTTGACTTGTTACTTTGTTCTATTATCCAGTGGGCAAGCCTGGTATTTGGAGTTAATCATTGATGTCCACGCCAGTCATATATTGGGTGGTGTGAAATTTGTGTCTGGCCCACTCATGTTTCCTGTAGTTCTCCAAGTAGTATTGTTTTTAGCAGCTACTGGGATCAAATTTCTGAATTCACTCTCTCTTTAAGGAAGCAGGCCCTAAGAGGGCACTGGTGACCATCGACCTCCATGTTAATCTTGCTCTAAAGGTGTGGAACATCTTCGTTGGTGGTCCATTCATCCACTTTATGAGGCTCTTTGAAACAATTGTGTTTTGTCTATTGTGGTAACTTCTTTGCAGTGTTAACGTAAGCCTACTTGTGACACGAATAAAAATTATTGTTATTATCATTGATCTTTTCCACCAGCATCAGATTTGCTAAATTATGATTTCTTTAGGCCAAAACAATTCCGACTGTTTCTGACTGCTCTTGGTCAGCGGAGGTTTTTTACGTCTCAGATATTAATAGCACCTCTTGGGAGTGTGACTTGTCCAAGACATCTTCATTTTTCATCTCAAAAATCACAACTCATTGGTCCCAATTGTTCCGCCTTGCTTCACTGACCATGTAAAAAATTAAAGCATGGACTGTTCAGGATTCTCAGCTTTGTTTTCACGGCAAATTTTTGAATTCATTACGTTTTTCATTTTTTGAAATGCATCTTTGGCCATTCTAATCCTTCGTCTTATTTCTTGGGTGTAATTTCCGTCCAATGTTAATATTCGCCCTAGGTGATCTACCTGTTTGATCTTTTAATTCGTCACTGTTGTCTTACATTCTGGTGTGACTTTCTGTTTGCGCACGACTAGATGTTTTGCTTTCTTAGAACTTTTGTTCAGCACTTCTCTCTTATACTCACTACTCTATCCAAAATAATTTGCAAGTTCTCTTTTGAGCCAGCAATAAGAAAGATGTCATTGGTGTATCTTAAGATTGTAATCGTCAACTAATAATCTTGCTCAGGAATCTTCTCCATCCAAATTTAATAAATCTGGGGAGAAAACACACCACTTTTTGTTTTGTCACCCGGTCTGACCCTTATCGTTTGGATTATTCTCAACCTTTACAGCTGCATCCATTCCCAAAAAAGATTTCTTATTGCTCTTTTTGCCATCAAGATCAAGAGACCCTAACATGCTCATCAGTTCTTCATGTTTCACCGTATCAAATGCCTGGCGAGAGTTAATAAAATACAAGAATATATCTATCTTTTTTCAACTGCCGTCTACAAAACCACACTCAAGCTGAAATGTTTGGGTTTATCTTTGCTCCTGGCCCAATTTGGTACTCTAAGGAGGATCTTGAAAAATGTGACTCATCAGACTAATCGTGCAATGGAGTTCAACTGAGTGCAATAAACATTGATATACGCAAGCCTCTGGGATTTCTGTTGTGTCATAAACTTCATTAAAGGTGCTAGTCAGTTTGCCTGTTCCAAAGTCTTCTCAACTTCTAATTTATTCCATGATTATTTCATCTGGACTTTGGCTTTTTTGATTTCCATCAATTTTATAAAAATATTTTAAGTCCTTAAAATATCTTTATTTTAAAAAGTAGTTGAAGATGAATTTTTCTCTTGACTAATTTTTATTCCTAAATGTTGCCTCCCTCTTTCTGGTGAAGGCATAGTTTGCCTGTCCCAGCACTACCATTTCTTGGATCTTGATTAAATTCTATGTGTAAGCCTACTCAGTGAGTGTTAGATGAGCGGAGCAGTTGCAGAGGATATCAGTGATGGCTAACCCTGCCTACATCTGAAGATGTGAGCTTCCACAGGACGAGGCAGAGTTCCCATGACAGTTGGGTGATTACAATTGGCCTTCATGTTTTGGGCTACAAAGTTGAAAAATAATCAGCTGATCCCACCTGCTCTTTGTATCAAGTAATTCGTATTACATAGTGCATTACAGCAGGATTTAGATCGTTTGGAGATTTGGGCGGAGAGGTGGCAGATGGAGTTCAATCCGAACAAATGTGAGGTCATGCATTTTGGAAGGTCTAATGCAGGTAGGGAATATACAGTGAATGGTCGAACACTAAAGAGTATTGAAAGTCAGAGAGATCTATGTGTACAGGTCCACAGGTCACTGAAAGGGGCAACACAGGTGGAGAAGGTAGTCAAGAAGGCATACGGCATGCTTACCTTCATTGGCCGGGGCATTGAGTATAAAAATTGGCAAGTCATGTTGCAGCTGTTTAGAACCTTCGTTAGGCCACACTTGGAGTACAGTGTTCAATTCTGGTCGCCACACTACCAGAAGGATGTGGAGGCTTTAGAGAGGGTGCAGAAGAGATTTACCAGGATGTTGCCTGGTATGGAGGGCTTTAGCTATGTGGAGAGGTTGAATAAACTTGGGTTTGTTCTCACTGGAACGACGGAGGTTGAGGGGCGACCTGATAGAGGTCTACAAAATTATGAGGGGCATAGACAGAGTGGATAGTCAGAGGCTTTTTCCCAGGGGAGAGGGGTCAATTACTAGGAGGCATAGGTTTAAGGTGCGAGGGGCAAGGTTCAGAGTAGATGTACGAGGCAGGTTTTTTTACACAGAGGGTAGTGGGTGCCTGGAACTCGCTGCCGGAGGAGGTGGTGGAAGCAGGGACGATAGTGACATTTAAGGGGCATCTTGACAAATACATGAAAAGGATGGGAATAGAGGGATCCAGACCCAGGAAGTGCAGAAGGTTGTAGTTTAGTCGGGCAGCATGGTCGGCACGGGCTTGGAGGGCCAACAGGCCTGTTCCTGTGCTGTATTTTTCTTTGTTCTTTTGTTACATGTAGGCCATCAAACAGAAAGGCATAATTTTTGCAAAACTAAATTGATGGTTCAAGGAATGGTGGAGTAGGGATAAGAAAAGAGAGCAGTGATCATGATTGAAAATACTGAATGAATACTTTTCATCTGTCTTTACAAGGAAAAGATTGAACTTTATGTTGCAATAGAGGAGGGGAATAGAGATGTTCAGTGCGACAAAAATATAAAGAAAGCATTGAATAAGTTGATGCCACTCAAAAGACAAATTATCTGGTTCAGATTAGATATTTCCCAGGTTGCTGAAGGAAGCAAGGATGTGGATCTTGAAGCTCTGACAGCTATCTTTTAATCTTTCTTGGATAGGATTGGTGTAAAAGGAGAGCTGTTGCATTGCAAAAGGGGACTTCAGGCTGGCCAGTCTAACATCAGTGGGAGGAAAACTAATCACGGCCATTGTGAAAAATAAAACAAATTCCGTTTGATGAAGCATGGGTGACTGAGGGGCAACCAGCATAACTTTGTTGAATACCAATGATGCCTGGCTTACTTGATTGGCCTTCTTGATCACAAAATGTCCCAAGGGACTTCACAAGAGCATTCTAAAACAAAGAAACACACCGAGTCATATAAGGCATTATTAGGTTAGATGGCCAACAGTTTGGTCAGAGATATGCTTTGTGTTTTTTTAAATGTAAGTTTAGTGTACCCAATTATTTTTTTCCAGTTAAGGGGCACTTCGTGTGACTAGTCCACCTAACCTGCAAATCTTTGGGTTGTGGGGGTGAAACCCATGCAGATACTGGGACAATGTGGCCTTGTGTTTTCAAGGAGAAAAGTGAGGAAGGATTGGAATTCCAGAGTTTGGAGCCGAGGCAACTGAAGCCACAGCCGCCAATTGGAAATGCACAAGAGACTCCAGATATCATTGAGGATTTTGGAATTGGAGCAGATGACAGAGATAGGAAGGGACAAAGCCATGAGGTATTTGAAAATGAGGATGAGAATTTTAAAATCAATCAAGATATTGCTCGACTCGAAGCACAGCATAGGCTGGGAATAGGAAAATGAGACTTGGTGCAACTTAACATGGACAGCAGAGTTTTGGATGACCTCAAATTTACAACGGGTAGAATGTGGAGGCCAGTTAGGAGTGTGTAAGAACAGTTGTGTTGAGAGGCAATGAAGGCCTAGGTGAGAATTTGTCAGCACGTGAGCTGACATGGATGAAGTCAGAGCAGAAGACCATAAGACATAGGAGCAGTATTAGGCCACTCGACCCATCGAGTCTGCTCCGCCATTCAATTATGGCTGAATCATTCAATCATGGAGCAGACACTGATGAAGTCAGGCGATGTTATAGAAGTGAAAATAGATGACCTTCGTAATGGTTGCGGGTATGAGGTCAGAAACCAGTTTCGAGATCAAACGTGACACCAAGGTTGTGAATAGACTGGCTTAATCTCAGACTATTGCCAGGCAGAGGAATGGAGTCAGGAGCTAGAGAACATTGTTTGGAGTGGGGACTAAAAAGTCTTCCCAATATTCAATAGGAGGAAATTTCTGCTGATCAGTACTGGATGTTGGAAAAGCAGTCAGAGAAGGAGTCGCGAGAAGTGGTGGTGAGGTAGAAGAGCTGGGTGTTGTCAATATGCATGTGAAAATTAATACTCTGCCTTTGGATAATGTTGCCTGTTGGCAGCATTTGAATGAGAAATAATAGGACCAACTTCTATTATATCTGAATGACCTGTATTTGGATAGAACAAATATAAGTTTGAAGTTTGCAGGTAACAAAACTTCCCAATGCAGTAAACAATGAACCGACTGTAGCAGTCTTCAGAAGGGCAGACTGATGCAATGGGAGAAAACCTGGTCGATGTGATTTAAAGCATTGGCATTTGTTTGGGAGAAGAGGAACGTTATCAAATCAGGATATAAAGCAAACAAGTGTTTAAGATATTAATGAAAAATATTTGCATGGGAATACACAGTTTAATTCCTGTCCAGTAAAATCTTGCCCATGTTGGGTGTTTGCTACAGTAATAGCTGGTTATGGAACACAAATGGACTTTCCGGCAAGCTTTGCTTGCACAATTCAGGATTAGAGAGCTTGTCTCCTCAACTACAAATTGTAACAACGTGCATCTTCTTTAGCACAGACCTCAGTCTATCACTGGAACATTTGTGTGGCCTAATGCAGTTTTGTGAAATTTCCATCAAATTCTGTTACAGGTAACCCATTCATGGTGAACATTAAAGCAGAGAAAAATAAATTTTGTTCACCATTTAAAAAAAAAAGTCTTTTCAGGCTTGAGGTTCTATAAGACTGGGGAACAACAGCAGAGAAATTGTGGATCAACAAAATTCTGGCACGCTTTGTGTGGCCTGGCTGGGTGTCAGTACTCAGCTATGCCTGATTTTTTTTCCTTTACGATAGATAACGTTGAACGCCCTAATGAAAAGAGATATCCTCCTCCATTCTATCTTTTAAAAAATGCACATGGGAAAAGAACAGCAAAATCTGTCTGGTCATTGCTATTAGCTACCAAATTCATCACGTGCCTTTTGAATTCTAAATTCCATCTTCAAAGGCAGTGGAATATTCATCAACTCTTGTATGTTAAAAATATTAAATATATTTGCTGTACAAACGATGGAAAAGCTCATCAGTAATAATTCTTTTGTGTAATTATCTATTACAGTGGTGGGCAAAATTCTAAAAAAAATCACAATTCTATGAGTGAAGCAAATCCAGGAAAATTATTTTAACTCTCACTGTGCTTTTCCCTGAAGGAAAACTGACTACAGCTAACTTTTGAGATTTCAAGCTGCTGAATCACTTTTATATCATGGAAAAATATTGCAGGGAAATTCTAAAAAGAACTGTCAAATTCAAACTGAACCAACCACAAAACAGGAAATGTAATGAGATGTTTCTTAGACCTCTAACTAATGAAACAAGACTTTTCGGACAACATTTTATTCAAGGCATTTTCACATACGCAAACAGAACCAGAAGAGCAACTGAGCAGCCCCCCCCCCCCCCCCCCCAACCCCTCCCCAAACCCTGCCTTCCCCAAACAGCTTCCACCTGCAGGTAAACCCATTTGCCAACCTCGTAAAGGCAAACTGAACCTTCTCCAGCCTCAGGAATTCTGCCAGATCTTCACTGGCTTTCAGTGGCTCCGGGTCCCGCCAGCAGAACAAAATCATTCTCCGGGTTATCAGAGAGGTAAAGGCCAAAACATCGGCTTCTCTCACTCCCGAGTCTTCCGACACCCCAAATATCGCTACCGTCTACTCTGAACCACCCCACATCTAGCACCTCGGACATCATGTCCAAGAACCCCTGCCAGAACCCACTCGGTCTCCGACATGCGAAGAACATGTGGACGTGATTCAAGGACCTCACACGCACCGCCCACATGTGTCCTCTACCCCCTCAAAGAACCTACTCATCCTCTCCACCGATATGAGTCCATGTACCATCTTGATGTGGATGAGGCTCAGCCTTGAACATGATGAGGATGCATTCACCCGCCGCAAGGCCTCTGCCCATGTCCTAGCCCCACTGCCTCCCAGCCCCTCTCCCACTTGTGCTTACTATCCCCCCACCAGGGCTCCATCAACTCCTGAAAGACATTTGGCACCTTCCCCTCCCCTATTTCATGTTTCCACAACACCTTGTTCTGCACCCCAAGGGGCGGCAGCCAGAATAGAACGGCACCTCCCTCCTTACAAAGCCTCGAACCTGCAGATACCTAAAGCCATTCCTCTTGGGCGACTCGTACTCTTCTTCCAAGTCCTCCAACTTCTCATTTTCCCTGTATAAACAGATCGCCAAAGCACTCAATCCCCACTTGCCTCCAGCCCCGCCGGTACAAATCTATGGTTGTAACAAATCGGCGCCCAGACTGAGGCACCCTCCAGCCCCAGATGCTGCAGCCACTGCCCCACACCCTTACGACTGACACCGTCACTGGGCTCATGAAGTGCAAGGCCAGCGGGAACGGTAAAGCCACCAACAGCAAAGCCCTTAAACGCTTACCCATACATGATGCCACCTCATCCGACAGCTCCCTTAAGGTCCATTTCCTAACCAAAGCAATAGTCGCCACCCAATAGTAATTCTTCATATTTGGCAACTGCCCATATCTCCTTTCCTGCCCTCCTGCCTCAGTCAGGAACACCTCGCTTTTTTCCATATTCTATTTATAGCCCGAGAACCGACCAAACTCTCCCAGGATCCCCATGATGCCTCCGCTGTTGCCCATCGGGTCCAAAATATGCAGTAGCAGCTTGTCTGCATATAATGAGACGCTGTGTTTGATGCCCCCTCTCCGCTCAATTCCCCTCCACTCTCTTGATACCTTAAGTGCCATTTCCAGCGGCTCTGTCGGCAAGGCGAAGAGCAACGATGAGGGCAGGCACCCATGCCTCGTACCCCGATGCAGTCCGAAGTACACCAAACTCACTCGGTTCGTCCACACACTTGCAACTGGTGCCTTATCCAGCAGGCGGACGCAATCTCCAAACCCCTGCCCAAACCTGAACCACCGCAGCACCTCCAACAGATACGACTCTTCCACCCGATCAAACTAATCCACCCAATCAAACATCTTCTCAGCGTCCATTGCCAACACTGCCTCTCTACCTACTGCCCCAGAAGGCATCATGATTACATGGAGTAGCCTCCTCACATTCGCCGACAACTGCCTTCCCTTCACCAAACCCATTTGATCTTCGCCTATCATCAACTCTACCGGAAACCTGGCTCAGTGCCTTTCCTGCCTGCATTGTCCTCATACTCCCCATCACCTCCCTCAGCCCAATTGGGGCCACCAAAACCTGAATCAGCCCCATCTCTACTTTGGGAGACTAGCCCTTCCAGGAACCGTCACATCCCGTCTTCCTTGGCTGGGGGCTCTGACTCGTACAGCCGTCTGTAAAACGCCTCAAATATCCCATTAAACCCCTTCGGGTCCATCAGCACCTTGCTTTTATCGCCCCTAGCTCTGCCGATCTCCCTTGCCGTTTCTTGCTTTCTCAACTGGTGGGCCAACATCCTACTCCCCTTCTCCCCTTGTTCATGCGCTGGCCCTCCGCAGCTGCTCCATCGCCTTCCCTGATGAAAGTAGCCCAAACTCCATCTGGAGTCTCTGCCTCTCCTTCAACAGTCCTGCCTCCAAGTATTTCCTGTCCACCCTCAAAATCCCGCCTACCAATCTAGCCCTCTCCTCCCCTTCCATTTCTCCCTATGCGCCCAGATTGATATTGACTACCGCCTTGAGTACCTCCCACAGCGAGGCCACCGTGACCTCCCTGTATCCGTTTCGCCCCATGTAGCCCCAAATGGCTGCCCTCCCCGGTAACAATCGCATCTCTCTCCCTCTCCCCTCCCCCCTCTCTCTCCCTCTCTCCCCCTCCCCCCCTCTCCCCCTCTCTCCCCCTCCCCCCCTCTCTCTCTCCCTCCCCCCCTCTCCCCCCCCCTCTCTCTCCCCCCTCTCTCGCTCTCTCTCCCCCTCTCTCGCTCTCTCCCCCCCTCGCCCCCCCCCTTGCCCCTCTCCCCCCTCGCCCCTCTCTCGCTCTCTCCCCCCTTGGCCCTCTCTCGCTCTCTCCCCCTTGGCCCCCTCTCGCTCTCTTCCCCCTTGCTCCTCTCTCGCTCTCTCCTCCTTGCCCCTCTCTCGCTCTCGCCCCCTTGCCCCTCTCTCGCTCTCGCCCCCTTGCCCCTCTCTCGCTCTCTCCCCCTTACCCCTCTCTCGCTCTCTCCCCCTTGCCCCTCTCTCTCCACCTCGCCCCCCCCTCTCTCTCTCTCTCTCTCCTACCCTCTCTCTCTCTCTCCCTCTCTCTTTCCCCTCCCTCTCTCTCTCCCTCTCCCTCTCTCTTTCCCCCTCCCTCTCTCTCTCCCTCTCCCTCCCTCTCTCTCTCCCTCTCCCTCTCTCTCTTCCCCTCCCTCTCTCTTCCCTCCCTCTCTCTTCCCCTCCCTCTCTCTCTCTCCCCCTCCCTCTCTCTCTTCCCCTCCCTCTCTCTCTTCCCCTCCCTCTCTCTCGTCCCCTCCCTCTCTCTCGTCCCCTCCCTCTCTCTCGTCCCCTCCCTCTCTCTCGTCCCCTCCCTCTCTCTCGTCCCCTCCCTCTCTCTCGTCCCCTCCCTCCCTCTCTCTCGTCCCCTCCTCCCTCTCTCTCGTCCCCTCCCTCCCTCTCTCTCGTTCTCCCCCTCCCTCCCTCTCTCTCGTTCTCCCCCTCCCTCCCTCTCTCTCGTTCTCTCCCTCCCTCTCTCTCGTCCCCTCCCTCCCTCTCTCTCGTCCCCTCCCTCCCTCTCTCTCGTCCCCTCCCTCCCTCTCTCTCGTCCCCTCCCTCCCTCTCTCTCGTCCCCTCCCTCCCTCTCTCTCGTCCCCTCCCTCCCCCTCTCTCGTCCCCTCCCTCCCTCTCTCTCTCGTCCCCTCCCTCCCTCTCTCTCTCGTCCCCATCCCTCTCTCTCGTCCCCTCCCTTCCACAATGCTGCCCTCGAACGCAACCTGCTGATTAACCAACACCGCCATCCCCCCGCTCATCTTCATATCCAGCCCCAAATGGAAAAACCTGCCCCACCATCCCCTTTCAACCCCATCTGGTCCCCCAAACAAATAAGCTGCATCCACCTTTAAACTCCTCAGATACGTAAAGACATGCCACCATTTAACTGGCCCATTCAATCCCTCACATTCCACATGACCAGCTTGGTTTGCCCCCCCCCCCCCCCTGTGGAAAGTCACCCACAAGCGGGCCGGGTATGATACCCCAAATGTCACCCAGTTTTTGGAAGAGGACAGCCTTAAACCTGGCCCTCTTCACCAACTCCGCACCCAGGTCCTGGTGCGCCCACAGCTCATTCCCTTTCCAGGTACATTTCCTGGTCATCCTCACCCATCGAAGCATCTTCCCCTTGTCCAGAAAACAGTGCAACCGCACCACCATCGCCCTCAGTGGCTCGCCCGCCTGCAGATTCCTCAACGATCGGTGTGCTCGGTCCATCTCCAGGGGCCCCCTCCCCAATCAATTTCTCCAGCATTCTTGCCACATAAATGCAGCCTCTGCACCTTCAATGCCTTCAGGTATCCCGATAATCCATAGGTTTTGCCTTCTGGAGCAATTCTCAAATCCTCCATCTTCTCCCTCAGCCTTTTCTGGCTCTCCCACGTCAGCCACCAACAAGGCCAACTGCTCCTCGTGCTCCCCCACCGCTGCCTCCACGTTTTGGATTGCTAGGCCCTGCGACTCCAGACAATGTTCCAGTCGCTCGATCTCAGCGGTTCCACAACCGTGGCTAGGTCTTCCAGGGCCTCTTTCCTCTGCTGCTGAAACTTATTATTCAACAACTCTACCAACTGCTCTGTCCAGAACTAGGCGGGCAGCATTGACCCTTGTCCGCTGTCATCTTTACCTGTGGTGCACCACAAAGACTCTCCTCCCACTGCTCTTTCTTTCTTGCACCACTCCTTGTTCGTCAATCCATCCACCAGCCACACCAGAAGAGTATTACCGTTCCCAAGCACTCCTTTATCTTTTGGCCTCAAACACTTTGCCTTTAGGGCGGGAGAAAAAACTGAGAAATTCAGTTTGAGCGGGAGCCATCACATGTGCGACCACACAGGCCATGACTGCCACCGGAAATCAACATTTATTTTAGTTGACTGCAAAGCTCCACATGCGTTATTTGACAAGAAAGCTAGCAAATCAGAATTGGGCCTGAAAATGATTTTGTTTCACTCTTCCAGTTTTACATTATTCTGCTGTTCACTTCCATTGCAGTATATTTTGTTAGTGACGTGGAGTGGTTCTGTTCATATTGGGAGGTTGATACTCCTTTTTTAAAAAAAAAATGTTTTTATTGGTTTTTCGCATCTTCTATTTAACAAATCGTTTCACATTGCAAATTTGTGGTTTGAACATTGAGTTACAGAGTGCCGTATTCGCAAGTGGCAAATTACAAAGGCAATCAGGATGCAGTTCTTGCTTATACAAGAGAAAAAGAAAGAGAAGTAAGAACTAAAAAAGATTTTTTTTAAAAGTCAACCATTGAGTCCACACAGGCTAGGCTCACTGTACATATTTACAATTGCATGGCTTCCAAGTCTTGTGGAAGCCATCTTCTGACCCCCGGATGGAAGGGCTTGAAATTCCAACAGGTCGGGCAGCCAGTCTGCTACTTTGGGTGATGTTAGCCGAGCAGGATTCTTGGGCGGGCTATTGAGGAGGCAAAGGCATTGGCCCCCCAACAAGATTCTAAGGGGCATGGATAGAGTTGATGGGCAGGCACTCTTTTCCAGGGTGGAGGGATCAGTCACCAGGGGGAATAGGTTTAAGGTCCGTGGGGCAAAGTTTGGAGATGTGCGAAGTAGTTTTTTTACGCAGAGGGTGGTGAGTGCCTGGAACGCGTTGCTAGGGGGGAGGTTGTGGAAGCAGACACATTAATGGCGTTCAAAAGGCATCTTGGCAAACAAATAATAATCGCTTATTATCACAAGTAGGCTTCAATTAAGTCTTTTGGTACCTCATCTATCTTGGTGTTTATTTAAAAAAAAAAAAAAAAAAAATTCTTATTCAGTTGCTCATTGTTGCTTTTCCCCAAGTATCCAGGAAGCCTTTCTTTGACCCTCGGGTTGCGTACTTAATCTTCTCCAGGTGGAGATATTCCGAAAGGTCAGCGAGCCAGTCTGCAGCTGTAGGTGGTGCTGCCGAGCAGGATTCTCCGACGTGCGATTAGAGAAGCGAAAGCTTCCCCATGTGTAACTCTGGCTGCTCCGATACCCTGAAGGTTGCCACTATTGGGCACGGCTTCACCCTCACCCCCACAGCCTTGGACATTGCCTCTGAGAAGGCTGTCCAGAAACCAGCAAGCTTGGGGAAAGCCCAAAACATGTGGGTGTGGTTGGCCGGGCCCCTCTGGCACCACTCAGATTTATCCTCCACCTCCGGGAAGAACCTGCTCATTCGGGTTCTGGTCAGGTGCGCTCTGTGTACCACTTTGAGCTGCATTAGGCTTAGCCATGCGCAGGAGGCGGTGGAGTTCACCCTGCTTAGTGCTTCACTCCAGTGTCCCCATCCTACCTCTGTCCCCAGTTCATCCTCCCATTTTTGTCTGGTCTCGTCCAGTGGAGTCCGGGGTCTGTCCAGCAGCTGTACGTATATTTCCCCACATAGCCCCCCCCTTCTCATTGCTTGTGCCTATCAGGTCCTCTAGTAGTGTGGTTTCTGGGGCCCCGGGGTACCCCACTGTCTCTTTGCAGAGGAAGTGTTTTATTTGGAGGTGTCTCCTTTCCTATCCTTTTGCTAACCTCCACTTCCTCGTCAGTTCGTCTTGTGTCGCCAGTCTATGCCCTGCGTAAAAGTCCCCGACAGTCAATGAGCCCCCGTCCCGCCTCCATCTTTTGAAGGTGGTACATTTTGGTTATCCCATCGTGCTGTCTCAACTGGGTCCACATTTTCAGCGTGGCCGCTACCACTGGGCTCGTTGTGTATCTTGTTGAGGAGGATGGGAGTGCTGCTGTGGCCAGGGCCCGGAGGGTCGTTCCTTTCCTGGATGTCTCCTCCATTTGTACCCAATCTGTGTCAGGTTCTTGTACCCATCCCCTCACACTTTCTGCCGTTGCTGCCAGCGGTAGTTCAGATCGGTTTGGTAAGTCAAGCCCCCTTCGATTTTCCTTCTTTTCACTTGTCTGTTTGGGAATTCTCGGCTTGCGTCACTGTCGGTGCGGAGTCTGCAAGTTCTCCCGCTGTCTGCGTGGGTTTCCTCCGGGTGCTCCATTTTCCTCCCACAAGTCCCGAAAGACGTGCTGTTAGGTAATTAGGACATTCTGAATCCCTTCCATGTACCTGAGCAGGCGCCTGATTAATGGCAACTAGGGGCTTTCACTGTGACATTATTGCGGTGTTAATGTCTTCCTACTTGTGACCAATGAAGATTATTTACAAAAAAAGGTGAGGGGAGGCTTGATAGAGGCATTCAAGATCCTGAGGGGGCAGGTTAAATAGTGAGAAACATTTCTCACTCGAGAGCAACAAGAACAAGAAGGCACAGTAATTGGCAAAAGAAGTAAAAGTGATGTGATGAAAACATTTTTCACCCAGAGTGGTTGAGTGTTTGCAGCCGGCAACAAACCTACTGAGCGCGTGGTGGAGGCAGATTTGATAGAGGCTTGCAAAAAGGAGTTGGATTATTAGCCTGCGTGGTCTCAATGGAATTGAAGTGTTGGATAATTTTCGAGCATAAAACATTACAGTTATGGGGTCTATGGTCTGTAGTTCAATATTTTTGGATGGGTGTCTCAACAAGATGCTCAAGGACCCTTTTCGCACTGAATGGGTAGGCAGATCATTGACCGAGGAAAGCCCTCGCAAATAGTGGAAATATGCACACCACTACGCTCGTGTGGTTTCATCATCAAATCCTGAGAGTTGCTATTATTTCACACATTTTCATCAGATTGGTTCAAACAAATGCAGAAAATGAAGTTCAGTGGATGGAGAGAAGATACGTGGAGGGAAGATTCTAAACCTATGTGTCAAATCTGATCCAGTGTGAGATTCTTAGAACAATGACACGACCACATTGACCCAGAACACATTTGGCAAACTCTTTACTTTGGATGGTGAAGACATTAATCTTTCAGAAGGGTCAGTGCAGACTTGATGGGTCGAGTGATTGTATGATTTTTCTTGGATTCAAATTGAAAGCAAAACCTTTATTTGTACATTAAAGGAAATTTTACATTTGAAGGAAAGGTGGATAAGATTGGGTGGGTAATTAAATATATATTAAGAAAGAAAGAAATGGTAAAAGACAGTTAAAATGAAATGAGATGAAAACAAATGGGATGAGGTGGGGAGAGCTGATCATCTGAA
Source organism: Scyliorhinus canicula (assembly GCF_902713615.1). Taxonomy (NCBI): domain Eukaryota; kingdom Metazoa; phylum Chordata; class Chondrichthyes; order Carcharhiniformes; family Scyliorhinidae; genus Scyliorhinus; species Scyliorhinus canicula. Next base: position 53,255,169 of record NC_052155.1, on the reverse strand, counting down.
GTTGTTGAATTCGATGTTCAGGCCGGAAGGCTGTTGCGTGCCTAACCGGAAGATGAGATGTTGTTCCTCCAGTTTGTGTTTTTGTTTTCTTGTTTGAACACAGACTTTCTTTGGCAGTTTATCAGAATTTCTTCACTATGCCAGTAAGTGTTTGCTATCAATCAGTTTATGTTGGGCTAGTGGTCCTATATCTCTTGGATCAGATAAGTACAGCATGTGTATTGTACAAGGCAGAAATGCAGAGAGTAATAGTGCAAAGATATGTACTTCTGCGTAGGTGGGAGATTGTTAATAAATGCTGTTCAGGGCAGCACGGTGGCGCAATGGGTTAGCCCTGCTGCCTCACGGCGCCGAGGTCCCAGGTTCGATCCCGGCTCTGGGTCAGTGTCCGTGTGGAGTTTGCACATTCTCTCCGTGTCTGCGTGGGTTTCGCCCCCACAACCCAAAGATGTGCAGGGTAGGTGGATAGGCCACGCTAAATTGCCCCTTAATTGGAAAAAATTAATTGGGTACTCTAAATTTATTTTTAAAAAATAAAATAAACGCTGTTCATCTGAATGATTGATTTACAATTAAATATCCTCCTTCAATCTCACCCTGATATTGAAAATATATGTTGCCCACTGCCGAGCTTAACTGCCTTGTTGCTCTCCTCTCTAATCACCTTGTATGCCCTCTTATCCTGAATTAGACACTATTGCATTATGCTTGCTCTTGGTACATTGGACACAACGTCACATGTGGTCGTGGGATCTGGAGTGTAGGGTTTGCTTCCTTTATGGTCATCATGCTCCAGTACTGCAGTGAGACTTGGACTGTGTACCAGTGACACACGAGCACGGGAAAATGTCATCAACGGTGCCTCTGCCACATCCTCTGCATTCAATGAGAGAATTGTCAACAACCTAATGTCCTTCTTGAAGCTAGCACCACAAGCAGTTAGCCAAAACCTGCTACAAAATCAACTTTGATCACTGGACAGTGGTGTCCAGAAAGCCGAAAACTTTTCACCCCACCTATTCTCAATTCTCAAATGGACACTGTTCCATCAAGCTGCGTCAAGTCCCAACGTCTTAATGATGAGGCAGAGTGGCGGCAGAGAAGGCAGAAAAGTAAAGGGGGGGGGGGGGGGGGGGGGGGGGGGGGGGCAGCACGACAGCACAGTTGCTTCACAGCTCCAGAGTCCCAGGTTCGATTCTCGGGCTGTGGTCACTGTCTGTGCAGAGTCTGCACGTTCTCCCGTGTCTGCGTGTGTTTTCCCTCCGGTGCTGCTGGGGTTCCTCCCACAGTCCAAAGATGGCGGGTTAGGTGGATTGGCCATGCTAAAATTGCCTTTCGTGTCCAAAAAGGTTAAGTGGGGGTTTCGGGGATAGGGTAGATACGTGGGCTTGAGTAGGGTGCTCTTTGTCAGGGCCGGTGCAGACTCAATGAGCCGAATGGCATCCTTCTGCACTGTAAATTCTATGATAAACTGTTCCTGGTTAATGTACATGCATTCATCAAAAACCGTGGAATAAACTGAATCATTGTGTGAACCAAGTTTGAATATGCACTGAAACATGTTTCCAGTCCACTGTATTAACTTAGTTTAGGTGTCTATGGGGTGGCTGAAAAAAGTTTGCTTCAAACAGGCTATGACTTAGCAGGTTTAATGACTTGCCAAAAGATAGGCACAGAATGGTGGCCATTGAACTCTTCCTGCCTGTGCATCATGAGTTAGGTTGTTGCTTGCCTGTACTTCAATTCCATTTACCTGCCATTGCTCCATATCAAGCTGTAGATAACTTTCCCGAATCATCGAATCAGTTTGGTCTACTCCTATTCCTGTTTATTATTTATTGATCTCAGCTTTAAACATTGTGATCGAGCTATCATGAACAACTTTTTGGGTATTCGGATTGGATTTGATTTATTGTCCAGTCCGGTGAAAAGTATTGTTCTGCGTAGATTCCAGACAGATCATTCCATACATGAAAAAACATAGGCCATACATAAATACACAATTTAAATACAGAGGCACAGGCATCGGGTGAAGAATACGGAGTGTCGTACTGCTCAGTGGAGAAGATGTATGAAGAGATCAGTTCAGTCCAGAGTTATTCAGGAGTCTGGTAACTGGGGAAGAAGCTGTTTTTGAACCTTTTTCATAAGTATTGCGTGTTCTCAGACTTTTATATCTCCTGCTGATGGAAGAGGTTAGAAGAGAGAATAACCTGGGTGGGAGGAGTCTTTGATTATGTTGCCCGCTTCCCCAAGGCAGAGGGAGGTGTAGACAGAGTCAATGGATGGGAGGTGGGTTCGCATGGTGGACTGGGCTGTAGTTTCTGAAGGTCTTGGGCTGAGCAGTTGCCATACCAAGCTGTGATGCAGCCAGATATGATGCTTTCTATGGTGCCTCTGTAAAAATTGGTAAGTCGCAATTTGGGCTTGCCAAATTTGCTTGGTTTCCTGAGGATGTACAGGCACTTGTGCTTTCTTGGTTGTAACTTCGACGTGGGTGGACCAGGACAAATTGTTGCTGATGTACAGATCAAGGAATTTGAAGCTGTCAACCAGCTCCACCTCAGCACCATTGATGCAGACAGGGGTATGTATGATATTTTGCTTCCTGAAGTCAATGACCAGCTCTTTGGTTTTGCTGACATTGAGGGAGAAATTATTGTCATTACACCATGCCACTAGGTTCCCTAGCTCCCTCCTGTACTCTGGCTCATTGTTGTTCGAAATCTGACCTCCTACGGTAGTGTCATCAGCAAACCTTTGGATAGAGATGGAGCCTAATTTTGCCACACGGTCGTGCGTGTCTAGGGAGTATAGTAGGGGGCTAAGTACACAGCCTTGCGGGGTCTATCATGGCGGAGGTGGTGTTTATCTTACTAATTGTGATCTACGCGCCAGGAAGTCAGGATCCAGTTGCAGACGGAGGAGCCAATTCTTAGGTTTTGGAATTTTGATACGAGCGTGGCTATGACCCCAGACCAGACCCCAACAGTGGCTACGATACAGGACTGAGACCCCAGTATTTTAATTTAAATTGTCAGACTGTGCGGATACCCCTTAAACAATATTATTAAATTCAGTGAATACCTAATTAATATCTCTGTTCCCAATTGTGCAACAGGAAAGGAAAAATGTACAGCTTTCAATCCATCCTCCACCCAATGACACAAATTAATACTTCCTTTCCAGAACAGATTTGGATTCTGTTGGAGCCCCTGCACTGGTTGGATGTCTTCATTAAATATGTGCTAGACAGCTGGTTTGTAATGCAGAACAAGGCCAGCAGCGCAGGTTCAATTCCTGTACTGGCTTACCGAACAGGCGCCGGAATATGGCAACCAGGGGCTTATCTTGTACTTGTGACAATAAAAGATTATTATTACTATTAATATGTTACAACTGGCTTGTTTCAGCTTCTTCCTTGTCCTCTGACAAAGTCTGCACTGCTTTAAATACTGCTACTCTATATATCTGTCCGACTGAGAGAGAAAATACTTTACTTGGTCTAAAGTGTAGCCAGATCTGAACACAATTCAAAAAGCTTTCGCAGAATATCTGAATCTGGCTCCACCCAGCAATGACATCGCCTCCCCAAGCTGAAAGCAGATTAATTCTGGAGGCTGAAAACACATGAATTCCCCAAGAACTCCCCCTCACTAAACAACAGCACATTAGCCCAGGTATTTTACTCTGGTCAATTTCGCTACTGGCTCCTGAAATCTTTCTGGTCTTGCAAAACCATGTTTTAAAAACATGACTACTGCAGAAACACACTCTAACCCAGGCTTTTAACCTTTAAATTGCCAAATGTTTCTAATCCAATATATCTAAATCCTTCTTCCACATGGGGGAAGAGAACGGCAGATAATCTTCCCAAGAAAACATTTTGTGAAAAATTGGCCTTTTTTGTCAATGTTTAAAGGACCAATTTTTTAAAAATTCATTGCATTGTAGTTGTTTGATACAACCTCCTTCTATGCTGTAAAGGGCAATGACCATCTCTTCCACTACAGAGGCAGATCAGAATCAACCAGGTTGGTGCAGGACAGGAGACACAAATAGGTCTGACTGGGATAAGGATGGTACTGAAGTGCAATAGTGAAACCATTGGAATAAAAATATAAATTCTCTAATACTCCGGACAGACAGAACCTGTGGAAAGAGAAACAAAATTAATATTTTAGGTTTTTGACCTCCTGTGAGAACAACCATCAACCTGAAATGTTAACTCCTCGCCACAGATGCTGTCTGCTCTGCCAATTACTCCTGCATTTTCAGCTTTTATTTCAGATTTCCAGCATCCACAGTAATTTGCTTTTGTTTTCGTGAAACACCTTAACAGTTTCACAGTAACGTCCACTAATACTAGCTAGTATACTAGTAGGGAAGATGCTGGAATCTATCATCAAAGAAGAAATAGTGAGGCATCTGGATGGAAATGGTCCAATTGGGCAGAGGCAGCATGGGTTCATAAAGGGCAGGTCGTGCCTAACTAATTTAGTGGAATTTTTTGAGGACATTACCAGAGCGGTAAATAACGGGGAGCCAATGGATGTGGTATATCTGTTTTTACAGAAAGCCTTTGACAAGGTGCCACACAAAAGGTTTCTGCATAAGATAAAGATACATGGCATTAAGGGTAAAGTAGTAGCATGGATAGAGGGTTGGTTAATTAATAGAAAGCAAAGAGTGGGGATTAATGGGTGTTTCTCTGGTTGGCAATCAGTAGCTAGCGGTGTCCCTTAGGGATCAGTGTTGGGCCCACAATTGTTCACAATTTACATAGATGATTTGGAGTTAGGGACCAAGGGCAATGTGTCCAAGTTTGCAGATGACACTAAGATGAGTGGTAAAGCGAAAAGTGCAGAGGATACTGGAAGTCTGCAGAGGGATTTGGATAGGTTAAGTGAATGGGCTAGGGTCTGGCAGATGGAATACAATGTTAACAAATGTGAGGTTATCCATTTTGGTAGGAATAACAGCAAATGGGATTATTATTTAAACGATAAAATATTAAAACATGCTGCTGTGCAGAGAGACCTAGGTGTGCTAGTGCAGGAGTCGCAAAAAGTTGGTTTACAGGTGCAACAGGTGATTAAGAAGGCGAATGGAATTTTTTCCTTCATTGCTAGAGGGATGGAGTTTAAGACTAAGGAGGTTATGCTGCAATTGTATAAGGTGTTAGTGAGGCCACACCTGGAGTATTGTGTTCAGTTTTGGTCTCCTTACTTGAGAAAGGACGTACTGGTACTGGAGGGTGTGCGGAGGAGATTCACTAGGTTAATTCCAGAGCAGAAGGGGTTGGGTTACGGGGTGAGGTTGAGCAGACTGGGACTGTACTCGGAATTTAGAAGGATGAGGGGGGATCTTATAGAAACATATAAAATTATGAAGGGAATAGATAGGCTAGATGCGGGCAGGTTGTTTCCACTAGTGGGTGAAAGCAGAACTCGGGGGCATAGCCTCAAAATAAGGGGAAGTAGATTTAGGACTGAGTTTAGGAGGACCTTCTTCACCCAAAGGGTTGTGAATCTATGGAATTCCTTGCCCAGTGAAGCAGTAGAGCCTCCTTCATTAAATGTTTTTAAGATAAAGATAGACAGTTTTTTGAAGAATAAAGGGATTAAGGGTTATGGTGTTCGGGCCGGAAAGTGGAGCTGAGTCCACAAAAGATCAGCCATGATCTCACTGAATGGTGGAGCAGGCTCGAGGAGCCAGATGGCCTACTCCTTTCCTAGTTCTTATCATCTTATGTTCGAACTGATTGACAATTCTGAGTCCGTGTTTGGACTTGAATTTACCATATCTGAATTCAGGTTTTTAGATTACTCATTAAGTTGTAGTACACTCCCGCATCCACACGACCACTAGTTGCTTGAAAAGGCCTTTACCAACTTCACTCCCGAATCTAGAATCATAGAATCTACACTGCAGAATTAGGCCATTTGGCCCATCGACTCTGCACCGACCTTGGGAAAGAGCACCCTATTCCCATAACTATATCTGAACTTTTTGGACAGTAAGGGCAATTTAGCATGGTCACCTAACCGGCACATCTTTGGACTGTGGGAGGAAACAGGAGCACCCGGAGGAAACCCACGCAGACATGGAGAGAATATGCAGACTCCGCACAGACAGTGTCCCAACCTGGGACCCTGGAGCTGTGAAACAACCGTGCTACCCACCAAAGATCACAGTAGCTTTGTATCCCATGTTATTTTGTCATTCATGCATTACTTCCGTATGAGTGACTTGTCACATGGTGTTCATTCTCTGTCCTGCGTTTGAAATCCTGGTGTTGACCTTTCCACAAATGTTTTTGAACAATTTGTGCCTGGGTCTCTTACAGACTGGTGCAGATTGATTTCCATGATGAGCTAATAATTTCATTATTGTTGTATCATCGTGCCAGGATGTTGGAACAAACCAATGAACCGTGATTTTTTTTCTGTGCCGTCCCCATGTTAAAAATCATTTATTTTCCCCACTGACCAATGGACTTTATTTTAATATATATTTTTATTAGAGTTTTTCAATTTTTACAAATAACGTAATGAACCCTCAATATTGGTACAACACAGTTAAGTGCTTCTGTATATACGAGTACAGAAAAAGCAGTAGAACGGCAGCACAATTGGTATGGCTTAACTTTTAAACGTGGTGTCTCTGACTTTACAATAACAGAACAACAAGCGATTAAGCAAGAGAATAGTAGAGAAGAAAAGGCCACGTGAGCAAAGACAACATGGTGCACGCCAACAAGGATAGTAGTCCAAAGATGTGCAGGTTAGGTGGATTGGCCAAGCTAAATTGCCCTCAGTGTTGGGTCGGATTACTGGGTTATGGGGATAGGGTGGAGGTGTGGGCTTGGGTAGGGTGCTCTTTCCAAGAGCCGGTGCTTCGGACTCAATGGGCCAAATGGCCTCCGTCTGCCCTGTGAATTCTGATTTTTAAAAAAAAGTTTGAGATGGTACTATGTAACTTATAGAAACCTTGTAGGAGCAAGTCCGATATAATGAAGCCTATAAATTTGAGATTGGGGTCCCATACTTTTCAAAATGCATCCAAATTTACAACGGAGTATGCAAGTTGGGAGCTCCATAGGGATACATTCCATGATAATTCTGCACCAATTCTGAATTGGGAGATATTTATAGCTAATCCATGAACAAAGAATATTCTTCCGTGTCGTAAATGTTAGGATGTTATACAGTCTTTTCTCATTATCACCAATGATTTCTCTATCTGGGAGCATCAAATTCTAAGACTGTAACAAATATCTTATCAAGCACTTAAAGTATCCGAGACCAGAATAATGACATTTTGACACAGGACCACACACAATGAATGTAGTCACCTTCCCTCTATTACTTTGCACTTTTGGCATAACGAGAACATAGCAGGGTCAAACCTGTAACTCCAGTTTGGTGTGATGTCTGAATGGTGTAATATTTTTAAGTCTCTTTTGTTCTATTACAGACTGAAATTTTATTATATAATTTACCATATATTACCCCATGTCCTCTCATCAATACTGACTGCAAGGTCTCTTTCCCAAGACCTCAGTGTTTCTTTGTACTCTCACAGGATCGTGAACTCGGTGTCATAAAATTTACTAATTAATTACTTCGATTCTGCTGAAATCAAGAATTTTCACCGGGAAATTGAAGCATCAAGGTGCATAGTTCTCTTATTAAGAATTAAGACTTTTATCTTGCAGATATTTAAAACAGGAGTCTGTCGGGATATCGAATTATTGGCATGGCTGCTCAAAAAATGACGAGGAAACACCCCTGAACATATCTCCCAGCCTAAAAATATCTCTCTTCTCTAGATATCAAATTCATGGTCCAGCAGACCTGGTGGGAAATCCGTGATGCTCCAAATGGGAGACAGAGCGGAAGTTGATTTAAAAACAAAAATAAATATTTTTATTCTCCTTTTTCACATTTTCTCCCAAATTTATACCCAACAATAAACAACAATCAGTAACAAATGCAATGTCAATCCCCATATCAATAACAATGATCCCATCCTCGCACCAAACATTGCCCGCATGTTAACATAAAAACATTAAAAATTACAAAAAGGAATCAGGAATCACCCAAAGTCAGTCACCCCCCCCCCCCTCCCCCCCCCCCCCAAACCACCACCACACTCTCCCAAACCACCTCCCCTAATGTTCGATGTTATCCAAGTCTCGAAAGTGCATAATGAATAACGCCCATGAACTGTCCAACCCCTCCATCCTTCCCCTCCGTTTACATTTGACCTTCTCGAGAGTCAAGAATTCCATCAGGTCCCCCCACCACACCAGGGCACAAGGTAGAGAGATTGATTTCCACCCTAGCAGGATCCGCCTCCGTGCGATCAGCGAGGTGAGCGCTACAATATCTGCCTCTATCCCCTCAAAGAGACTGCTCATCTTCGCCCTTGTAAGGTGTGCTCTATATACCACCTTCAGCTGTATCAGCCCCAACCTCGCATACGAGGTGGAGGAGTTCACCCTCTGGAGCACCTCACACCTGAACCCCTCTTCCATACCCTCTCCCAACTCTTCCTCCCACTTTGCCTCGATCCCTTCAGCGGTGCCATCTCCTCTTCCAAAATAGCCCTGTAAACCGCTGATACTATCCCCTTCTCCTGTCCCCCTGTCGTCAGCACCTCCTCTGGCAATGTGGAAGTTGGCTCTACTGGGAAGCTCTGTATCTCCTTTCTGGCAAAGTGTTGAACCTGCATGTATCAAAATATTTACCCCTGCACCAGCCCATACTTCTCTCCCAGCTGAGCGAAAGTTGATTTTGATCTCCTTTGCAGCTGACGGACCATCCTCCATGCTCCAAGTATGTTGATAATTGCAGATTCTCACACTTGGCAAGCCCAACCTTGAACTCCCTGTAAAATAACAGGGCTTGCCAAGAGTATGTTGAGTCAAATGCAGGAAGGAGTCTTCTCTGACCCAGTGCTGTATAAACTGAAGAAAGGCTAATTGACACATTTCAATATTTGGCACCCTATCAGCCACCCCACCCGGAACTGGGAAGCTGCAGGTTGGCTATTTTTAAACAAGGTGTTTTCTTGTTCCATTCAAAAGAACTAAGCATCCCATTGATGTTCTTTAGGACCTAAGCCGAAAGCAAGATTGGCAGCATTTGTAAAGGATACAATAACCGTGGGCAGCACGATGGCGCAGTGGGTTAGCACTGCGGCCTCATGGCGCCGAGGTCCCAGGTTTGATCCCGGCTCTGGGTCACTGTCCGTGTGGAGTTTGCACATTTTCCCTGTGTTTGCGTGGGTTTCGCCCCCACAACCCAAAAGATGTGCAAGCTAAGTGGATTGAACACGCTAAATGCCTCTTAATTGGAAAAATTAATTAGTTACTCTAAAGTTATATAAAAAAAAAAAGGATACAATAACCTAGGCAACACATTCACCTTAATCAATGCTGTTGTTCCCAACCACTAAATCGGCAAGAAAGACCAAGGAGCAGGTGCAAGTAATGGGGGAAATTTGCCTCATACAAATGTTTAAAGACAGGGGTAATCGCTGTACCCAGATAAGTAAAGCCCGAAAGGGACTGCTTGAAAGGAAAATTAGGAAAGAGATCTCCTTCTGAATCCATCCAATGGCATAATGTCAGACTTTGTAAAATTAATTTTGTAGCCCGAAAAGGCTAAATATATCCACCACGTTGATAATAGGAACAAAACGTCTGGCTTAGACACAAACAGCAAACCAATGGCCAGATATAGCATGATCGTTTGCTGCTTCCCGTTGCTATGTGACCCAAAAACAGATGGGTCCTGTCTAATTGCCTCTGTCTGGGGCTCTATGGCGATTGCAAACTATAACTGGATAATGTGCACCCCTGTGTAGTCCCTCGGAGACAATAATTCTCAGACCTGCAACTGCCCATAATCTCCACCATAGAATTTTCATAAAGCATTAACATGCTCCTGTCCCAATCCAAACTTCTGCAGCATATAAAATAAATAATTCCATTCTCCCTGGTCAAAAGCTTTTTCTGCATCCAAGGAGAAAACAAACCCATCCAGAGCCCATTTTGAAAGATCTGAATAAGGTTCAATAATTTCCACATTTTTGCACAAATTCTGATCCTTTATGTCTCCAGTTCGATCGCCCTTGATGATTACTCTGAGAACTCCTTCCAGGCACCGTGTGAACAGTTTAGACAGCAACGTCAAATCTACTTTCAAGAGCAAACTTTGGTCAACAGGATGCATCCACTTCAGGATTCTTGACTGCCTCAGAATAAAGGAAATATATGCCCCTCAGTGTCTGCAGCTGTAGACCTGCTTCAAATGAGAGATTGTACATGCCAATCAGTTGATCTACTGGCAAGTCTAAATTCCTTGTAAAACATATCCAAAACCATGGGCAGCACGGTAGCATTGTGGATAGTGCAATTGCTTCACAGCTCCAGGGTCCCAGGTTCGATTCCGGCTTGGGTCACTGTCTGTGTGGAGTCTGCACATCCTCCCCGTGTGTGCGTGGGTTTCCTCTGGGTGCTCCGGTTTCCTCCCACAGTCCAAAGATGTGCAGGTTAGGTGGATTGGCCATGATAAATTGCCCTTAGTGACCAAAATTGCCCTTAGTGTTGGGTGGGGTTACTGGGTTATGGGGATAGGGTGGAGGTGTTGACCTTGGGTAGGTGCTCTTTCCAAGAGCAGGTGCTGACTTAATGAGCCGAATGGCCTCCTTCTGCACTGTAAATTCTATTCTATGAAATTCTATTAGTCCCTGGGGCCTTACCACACTGAAGTTACTTCAATGTCGCAGCCACTTCCTCTTTAGAAATCGGAGCATTTAGGACCAACCTTTTGTCTTCTGAGAACTCTGGGAGGATGAGAAGAATCACTCCATCAGCGACACCACATCCCAAGACTGGTCTGATTTATATAAGTCGGTATAAAAACCCTTAAATGCTTTGTTGATATCCTCCCTTTTGATCAGTCTATTACCCTGCGAATCTCTGACTAGCCCGAAAGTTGGCATTATTCCTTGACAAAAAGACCACGTATCTACTCAATTTGTTTGCAAATTCATACAACTTCTGTTTTCCAAACTATAAACTCCTGTCAGCCTGCTGAGTTAGCAAGGAGTCCAGGGCAGATTGAGTTGCACAAATTTCTTTCAACCACAATCAGTTAGGGCTCCTGCCATACTCCCTTTCCGATTTGACCTGGGAAACGATGACCTAGACAATTTTATTCTGGCCGTGGTTCTCCAGAGCCTCCCAAGATTTTAGACAAACCACGCAGCTGTTTTTCCAAGGATTGCAAGTGGGCCTCAGCTGAGGAAGTTGCATTTTCAACGTTCAGGATTCCGTTCCATCGAGCCTCTTATTAGTATTCTGAACCTTGGTCTCGTGAGCACTTTGTGCGCCAAGAAGTCGAGTTCATTGTCACTTAATTTGACCATGTTCACAGTCATCATAGAACATAGAACAGTACAGCACAGAACAGGCCGAGCATTGTCTGAAACCAAGATCAAGCTATCCCACTCCCTGTAATTCTGGTGTGCTCCATGTGCCTGTCCAATAACCGCTTGAAAGTTCCTAAAGTGTCCGACTCCACTATCACAGCAGGCAGTCCATTCCACACCCTAACCACTCTCTGAGTAAAGAACCTACCTCGGACATCCCTTCGATATCTCCCACTGGCAGCAAATGCCATGCTTTCCCCTCTGCGCCCGAGTTATACCTCGCTGATGCAGGCGGGTACAAGCTTCACTGCTCCTTTCTCACCCAGCCTAATGGAGGAAGCTTGGGCAAGGCAAGGGCTTTGCAATTTCAATGTGGGGAAGTCCGTAAATGTTCTCGGTAGTGACTTTAACCTCTACAACAGCTTTGAGAATGGTGGATCAGATCACCATATTAAGGAGTCAGCTCCACCCTGTTGCATCCGACTGCTCCCTTTTATCAACTTCTTTTCTGATTCCTCAGCATTTTTCAACACCACTTAGCCAAATATCTTCTAGGTATGGAGTATTCACTCACAGATTAGATAGTGTGTGCGCTGCGTAAACAGGGTAAATGAAAGGATTAAACAATAAGCAGTGCCAGAGCCCACAGAAACATTGCCGTTCCTGTGCCTGCATTGATCCCTGCGGAATTACTTTTAAAATGTTGATGGTAATTGCTTTTAAATTTTTTTTATATTACCCAATTTTTTTCCCATGAAGGGGAAATTTAGCATGGCCAATTAATCTAATCTGCACATCTTTGGGTTGTGGGGGTGAACCCCATGCAGACACGTGGAGAATGTACAAATTCCACACGGACAGTTACCCAGGGCCGGGATTTGAACCCGGCTCTTCAGTGCCGGAGGCAGCAGTGTGAACCACTGTGCCACCCTAAGATGTTGATGGTAATTGTGTTGGTGAAAGTGGTGCCTTTGGAAGTTGCAGCATGGTGTTTGGACTGCTTAAATGTTTCTTGTTAGTGGTCAGTCCAAGCTTATGTTTGTCCAGTAACTGCAGTAAGCTGGCATGGGCTGATTCGTTCTTGGAATGGAGCATGGCAGTTTCATGTTTGTTTGTGCTGTGCAAAGCTGTTTTCTGAACTTGGTTTGTGCACAGAACATTGAAGAAGACCCTCAAACTGCTGCAGAAAAAATGTGACGCCTGTTCATTAGATAGCACAATAAAGAGACCACCCCTATTTAGCAGTCAATTTCTTATGTTCCCCACCAATTTATTGCAGAGGCAAAAAATGAGGATATTTCCCTTTTCTATCCATGTAACATTATAAGACAGCTAATTTGACCTGTGTTAATCAGGGTCACCAACATTTTAAAAATAAACCTCATGAATGGAACATTGGCTTCGTCAGCCTCAATAGTTCATAGTTACAGCAAATTAAGTGGAAATCATCATTGTATGTACAGTCAAATCTTGCTCATGCAAAAGATCGGAAGTGGTGCATAAAAGCTGCATTTACACAGTGACAAAAAGCACAGACTTGCAAAGATTTTGCATCAATTTCAAAGAATGGCCATCCATATTTTTCTCCGCTCACCAGCAGCTTCCCTTTCCTCTTGCCATTTGTTGGAATTAGAAACATGGAAAATAGGAGCAGGAATCGTAGAATCCCTGCAGTGCAGAATGAGGCCATTTGGCCCATTGAGTCTACACTGATCCTCTCCCACTCCCCTGTCCTATCCTTATAACCCCACCCAACCGTTGGACATGAAGGGATTATTTCGAATGACCAATCCACCCAAACTGCACATCTTTGGACTGTGGGAGGAAACCTGAGTACCCGGAAGAGACGCACACAGACACAGAGAATGTGCAAACTCAACACAGTCACCGAAGGTTGAAATTTAACCTTGGTCCATGAAGCTGCGAGGCAGCTGTGCTAGCCACTATGCCACCTTGTCACCCAGGAGGAGGCCATTCGGTCCTTCGAGCCTGCTCCACCATTATTATGATCATGGCTGATCCAGCCTTCCTCCCCCATGTCCTTTGATTCACTTTGCCTCAAGTGCCGCTTCCAAAAAAAAGTGTTGGTCTCAATTGCATTCTGTCATGTCTCTAGCTGCCATTTGGAAAAAAGACCAATTGATTCCTACTCTCAGTTTCCTGTCTGCCAACCAGTTGTATATCTCAACACACTGCCCCTAATCCCATGCACTTTAATTTTACACGCTAATCTTTTAAAAAATAAATTTAGAGTACCCAATTAAGGGGCACTTTAGCATGGCCAATCTACCTAACCTACACATCTTTGGGTTGCGGGAGTGAAGCCCACACAGACATGGGGAGAATGTGCAAATTCCACACGGACAGTGACCCAGGGCTGTGATTCGAACCCGGCTCTTCATCGCAAGAAGCAGCAGTGTGAACCACTGTGCCACGTGCTGCCCCTTGCACGCTAATCTTATGTGGAATGTTGTTGAAAACCTTCTGCAAGTCCAAATAAACCACGTCCCCATCATCAACTCTGCTAGTTATATCCTCGAAGCATGATTTCCTTTTCGTAAATCCATGCTGATTTATGTCCAATCCTGTCACTGTTTTTCAAGTGCTTTGTTATAAAATCTTTGATCGATCCGAAAATTGCCCCCACTACCGATGGCAGGCTTCCTGGACTAGAATTCTTGGTTTTCTCTATACCTCTCCTTTTAAACATTGGGGTTACACTTGCTACCCTCCAGTTAGTGGAAATTATTCCAGAGTCGATGATTCCACAATTTCTAGGGCCACTTCCTGAAATATTCTGGGATGTAGATTATTAGGCCCTGGGGATTTGTTGGCGTTCAATTTGGCCAATTTCTCCAGCACCATTTCCTTACTACTACAGATTTTCTTCCTTCCTCTCACTGAACCCTATGTTCCCAAACATTTCTGTCATGTTATTAGTGTCCTCTTTTGTGATGACAGAACCGAAGTATGTATTTAGTTGGTCAGCAATTTCTTTGTTGCCCAGGATAAATTGCTCCGTTTCTCACTATATGAGACTGACAATTGTCTGCAGCAATCTTTTCTCTTCACGTACTTGGGAAAGAAGTAGTGTTAATGTTTTTTTAATCTTGTTTTTAATAAATAATAAATAAATAAATAAATATAATATATATATATTATATATATATATAATTAATATATATATATTATATATATTTATATATTTATATATATATATATATATATAGTACCCAATTCATTTTTTCCAATTAAGGGGCAATTTAGCACGGCCAATCGACCTACCCTGCACATCTTTGGGTTGTGGGGGTAAACACGGGCGAATGTGAAAACTCCACACAGTGACCTAGGGCCGGGGTAGAACCTGGGACCTCTGCGTCGTAAGGCAGCAGTGCAAACTTGCCCTTGACGTTACAATGTTGAAAATGAAAATTAAATTATTTCACCACTGTACATTTAGACAGTGGTAGTAAATAAATAGCATGTTAATCAGCTGGGAGATTGGGAAGGAATAGAAATGACTCTCCTGTCCGAGAAGAGATGAAGCGTTACAATTTTTGTGATGGTTTAAATTCATGATCCTAAATTGACCATAGCACTGCAGTCACTCAAACTTGGTGCACCCAAAATGACTTCTTCAGGAGTAACTCCTAATTTAGAAATGACGCTTATTTACACAGCACCTTTCAATACCTTGTTATACAGCTTTCCCATCTACTGAGTTACTTATGAAAGCTAGGCTCTGTCATAAGAACATGAGAAGTGGGAGCAGGAGTAGGCCATCGGCCCCTCGAGCCTGCTCCGCCATTCAATGAGATCATGGCTGATCTTTTGTGGACACAACTCCACTTTCCGGCATGAACACCATAACCCTTAATCCCTTTATTCTTCAATAAACTATCTATCTTTATCTTAAAAACATTTAATGAAGGAGCCTCAACTGCTTCATTGGGCAGGAATTCCATAGATTCACAACCCTTTGGATGAAGAAGTTCCTCCTAAACTCGGTCCTAAATCTACTTCCCCTTATTTTGAGGTTATGCCCCATAGTTCTGCTTTCACCCCCCCCCCCACACACATACATTCCCAGTGGAAAAAACCTGCCTACATCTATCCTATCCTGTCTATTCCCTTCATAATTTTATATGTTTCTATAAGATCCCCCTGCATCCTTCAAAATTCCAACGAGTACAGTCCCAGTCTACTCAACCTCTCCTCGTAATCCAACTCCTTCACCTCTGGGATTAACCTAGTGAATGTCCTCTGCACTCCCTCCAGCACCAGTACGTCCTTTCTCAGGTAAGACCAAACTTGAACAGAATACTCCAGGTGTGGCCTCACCAACACCGTATACAATTGCAGCATAACCTCCTTTGTCTGAAATTCCATCGCTCTAGCAATGAAGGACAAAACTCCAATTGCCTTCTTAAACACCCGTTGCACCTGTAAACCAACTTTTTGCCACTCATGCACTAGAACACCCAGGTCTCTCTGCACAGCAGCATGTTTTAATATTTTATTATTTAAATAATAATCCCTGTTGCTGTTATTCCTACCAAAATGGATAACCTCACATTTGTCAACATTGTATTCCATCTGCCAGACCCTAGCCCATTCACTTAACCTATCCAAATACCTCTGCAGACTTTTGGTATCCTCTGCATTTTTTGCTTTATCATTCACCTGAGTGTCTTCTGCAAACTTGGACACGTTGCACTTGGTCTCCAAATCATCTATGTAAATTGTGAACAATTGTGGGCCCATCACGGATCCCTGAGAGACACCACTAGCTGCAGATTGTCAACCAGAGAAACACACTTAATCACTACTCTTTGCTTTCTATTACTTAACTAATCCTCAATCCATGCTACTACTTTACCCTTAATGCCATGCATCTTTATCTTATGCAGCAACCTTTTGTGTGGCACCTTGTCAAAAGCTTTATAGAAATCGGATATACCACATCCATTGGCTCCCCGTTGTTTTCCGCACTGGTAATGTCTTCCATCTATGAAGATCAACTCAAAAAACCTGTTCAGTTCCTCAGTTATTTCCTCATCTCCCATTATTAAATCTCCCTTCTCATCCTCTTAAGGACCAATATTTACCTTAGCCACTTTTGTTTTGTTTTATATATTTGTAGAAACTTGTACTGTCTGTTTTTATATTCTGAGCAAGTTTACTCATAATCTATCTTCCTCTTCTTCACAGCTTTTTTAGTAGCTTTCTGTTGCCCCCTAAAGATTTCCCAATCCTCCAGTCTCTCACTAATCTTTGCCACTTTGTATGCTTTTTCTTCAATTTGATACTCCCTTATTTATTTTTTAAAAATAAATTTAGAGTACCCAATTCACTTTTCCAATTAAGGGGCAATTTAGCATGGCCAATCCACCTAGCCTGCACATTTTTGGGTTGTGGGGCGAAACCCACGCAAGCACGGGGAGAATGTGCAAACTCCACATGGACAATGACCCAGAGCCGGGATTGAACCTGGGACCTTGGCGACGTGAGGCTGCAGGGCTAACCCACTGTGCCACAGTGCTGCCGTGCACACTCCCTTATTTCCTCAGATATCCACAGTTGATTTTTCCCTCTTTCAACCGTCCTTCCTTTTTGTTGGTATAAACTTTTGCTGAGCACTGAAAAATCGCTTGGAAGGTTCTCCACTATTCCTCAACTGTTTCACCATAAAGTCTTTGCTCTTGGGGCATCACGGTGGCGCAGTGGGTTAGCCCTGTTGGCTCCCAGCGCTGAGGTCCGAGGTTCGATCCTGGCTCTGGGTCATTGTCCATGTGGAGTTTGCATATTCTCCCCGTGCTTGCTTGGGTTTCGCCCCCACAACCCACAGATGTGCAGGCTAGGTGGATTGGCCATGCTAAATTGCCCCTTAATTGGAAAAAATGAATTGGATACTCTAAATTTAAACAGAAGTCTTTGTTCCTAGTCTACCTTCGCCAGCTCTTCTCTCATCCCATTGTGATCTCCTTTGTTTAAGCACAAAACGCTCGTCAGAGGTAGGGAAGATCAGTAGTTGATTTGTACACAAGGTATCTCAAACAGCCGGTTCTTGTGTACTGTCTTCATCTTTGTGAGAATGGAAAATCCAACCTTGCACATGTAGGTTGTCATGAATGGCAATAGCAACAGAATGCCAGGTATATTCAGCACTGGATACTCCTGAGATATGCTGCTCCAGAATGCTGACAAACTCATGGACTTTTTAAATATGCTGTCACAGATCAGGTGCCGATCTCAGTCTCTTCATTTGGAGTCAACTTTTAAGTTAATAACTGTCTCCTGGGTCTCAAAGTCAAAGGGACATTTCACCCACTTTGTTTCTTTCAAAACCTGAATTTTCTCTTCTGGAAAGTAGTTGCAAAACTGTTGATCAGCGCAGCGAGATGTGACTGAATAAGGCCTGTTAGTCAATTAACAGTTCCATTACTAACACTTATGATGAAGGTAAGAAATTATCATTTTTTTTACAGTAATCTTATTTAAACCTGCTAGAATGGCAAATAAGGTGTTGTAAAAGTGAGATCATCATTGATTTGCAGGTGAAGTGTTCTGAAAATAGATCTTGTAAACCAATTATTTGTTTACAAATAGCTAGATAATTGTTCAGGTGATGAATTAACATTCTTTTATTTTTAAATTTAGCGTGCCCAATTTTTTTTCAATTCGGGGGCAATTTTGTGTGGTCAATCCACCGAATCTGCCCATCTTTGGGTTGTGGGGGTGAAACAGACACAGGGAGAATGTGCAAACTCCACACAGACGGTGACCCGGGGCTGGTATCGAACCCAGGTCCTCAGCGCCGTAGGCAGCAGTACTAACCGCTGTGCCACCACGCCGCCCAATTAGCAGTATCCAAAGGGTAGTTATAGGCTATTGTTCTGTGTGATGTTCAAAAAATTTTAATACTATGTTAGCAATGAAGGTTGTTTCAATATACCATATCCCCATTTGGTGTGAAATCACTCCTGGAGGAGGTATCCTTTCCTCAGTCTTACAAAATTAAAATATAATATTTGGGATTCTGTCCAGTATCGTAGCAACTGTTGGGGCCTGGTCCGAGATCGCAATATGGTCTTGTGGATTCTTGGGGATGTAGATAATTTGAGGGGTATCGTGTTTGGTCCTGTCTAAACAAGGCAAGGGACATCTTGTTAGAAGAGACAAAAGATTGCTTTATGCTTTGGATACAGACTATGTTGTTAATGGGAGGAGCCAGATCTGCCTGATGAGTCTGTCGATACCAAAACTCTATTCTGAACAGAGACCTTTCAGTTTGGTTCTCTTCAAAGATTTTTCACAGAGAAATGCAAGTAAAATTTTGGTTGTTAACTTTTCATGAGTGGTATTGAATACATATTGATTTGGCAGGTTTAAGAAGCAAGGTAAGGTTTCTTCTTTTACTTCAGAACTTATGTAACTTTCAATTGTCGAGCTATTTCTCTGTTGCTGGGTTGCACATTGGCACAGTGGTTATCACTGGTGCCTGATGCCGCCGAGGACCCGGTTTTTATTCTGCCCCGGGTTGCTGCCTGTGTGGCGTTTGCATTTGCTTCCCGTGTCTGTGTGGTCCCAACCCCATAACCCAAAGATGTGCAAGGTAGGTGGAGAGGCTAAAATTGCCCCTTAATTGGTAAAATTAAAAAATATATTTTGTTGCTCATGTGGTTAATTCTCTGATTGAATTAAAATTTGTTTTAACTTGAAAGATGTCTATTCCTTTGTTATTGTTATTACTTCTGCGATGTAGTAACATATAGTCTCAGTTTTACAAATTGAAGTAGTTAGGTTCTTGTACAGAATCCTAACACACTGTTTTCTTCAATGTGCCAAGCAGTGTAGTTTTGATTTTGTACTCTCATTTGCCAAACTTTCAGTTACCTTGCAAAGCATTTACTTCACAGTTCCGAAAGAAATCATTATCCTTTCCTTGCAATTTAAGGTTCAGTTCGCCTCGAATTGAAAAGATATCTGCAAGGTTAGACATCGTTAGCATCCGAGTTTCATCACCAAACTCATCAGCCAGAGGGGACAGTTTCTCAAGGAGGAAAGCGTGTATTTCATACCTCAGTTCATAAACTCTGCCAAACACTTGGTTCCTTGACAGCCAACATACCTCTGTGTGGAACAATATGCGCGCTCAGCCCCCATATTGGAACACAGAGCCTCAAAAAGCCTGGTATTAAATGCGTAGAGTTTAATGAAATTCTTGACTTTCACAATTCCGTTCAACACTACTTCAAGATATGATGGAATTCCTTTTGATGGCAATGTCTTGCGGTGAACATAAGAACATAAGAACTAGGAGCAGGAGTAGGCCATCTGGCCCCTCGAGCCTGCTCCGCCATTCAATTAGATCATGGCTGATCTTTTGTGGACTCAGCTCCACTTTCCGGCCCGAACACCAACCCTTAATCCTTTATTCTTCAAAAAACTATCTATCTTTACCTTAAAAACATGTAATGAAGGAGCCTCAACTGCTTCACTGGGCAAGGAATTCCATAGATTCACACCCTTTGGGTGAAGAAGTTCCTCCTAAACTCAGTCCTAAATCTACTTCCCCTTATTTTGAGGCTATGTCCTAGTTCTGCTGTCACCCGCCAGTGGAAACAACCTGCCCGCATCTATTCTATCTATTCCCTTCATAATTTTAAAACAAAGATTCCAAACATTGTCCTAACCAGCTGCCTCTTTAATCCCTATTACAACTGGTTTAGCACAGGGCTAAATAGCTGGCATATAACACACATTGGCTTTGTGATATGCATTGGCACAATGAACAAAACCATACCTCAAGAAATCATCTTTACACTGCTGTGTTCCCAATTAAATTTCTTTGTAGACTTCACTGGAAGCCCTGGAGCTCTGTGCACTAAGAGCTAACACTAGCACTGCTCTGTCCTGCCGTGGACATTACAGAGCAGCCTCCAGCAGATTCCGATGTCAGTAGGAACTACCTATTTGTGTCTCTGGTCGTCCCTTTCTTGTAACAAAACTGTCCCTGTTTGTAGTTCTCTTGCTTTGCTTGAAAGGGAAAGAAGCTCGTCTCCAGATTTCGCACCAAAAGCACGTGTGTACGCACAGGACGCTTGTGCCAAATGAACATGCAGGTGTGCGAACCTGCTCACTGTTGCCTCCTATGGTTGGAAGACTGCATGGCTGATTATGTCGAGATTCTCTTTTTCAATGCCGTTACCGGCTGATAGGCGCAGAGAGAATAAATTTTTCAGGAGCACCGCAACCCGTGGCTCATTCTGATATCCGCCCCTGACCCATCTGTGAGCCAAAACCTGCACTTTGAAAAACCTTGGTCTAAATTATGTCTTGTTCCTTATTATTATTATTATTATTATTATTATTACACATTATCTTCTTTACATGGTTTACCTCATATTTACAACAATTTGGTTGGCATTAATAAAATTAAAATGCATTTATGTTAAAAAACTTAGAATTGTGGAAACAATGATTGCAATTATTTGTAGTCTTGTCACTTGATCGGCTGGAGAAATGGGAGCATAATGTTTACTGGATTAGTAATCTAGAGATCTGGACTAATACTCTCGTAACATAAATTCAAATCCTACCACAGCAGTTGGTGGAATTTCAATTCAGTGCAACCACTGAACCAAAGCTGAAAATCAAATATGTATGTTTAGCTGTGTGGCTTTGCCTGGATCTTTGCAGCTGAGTTAACAGTCTTGGACGTTCCAGGCTTGAATTAATTATTAACAAGGCCGTGGCTTTTGGCTTTCATCGAAAAACAGGTAGAATTGAGCAATGTGTACCCTGAATCGTGTTGTCCTCTGTAATGTATCAATTGACAGCGAACCTGTAGCCCAGCTCATATGGTGTATTTAGGGGCTGGTTTAGCACACTGGGCTAAATAGCTGGCTTTTAAAGCAGACCAAGGTAGGCCAGCAGCACGGTTCAATTCCCGTACCAACCTCCCTGAACAGGCGCCGGAAAGTGGCGACTAGGGGCTTTTCACAGTAACTTAATTGAAGCCTGCTTGTAACAAGCAATTTTCATTTCATTAACCGACCACTGGCAGCGGGAGGAGGGCAAGAACAAAGGAACAAGTGATTTTTATAAAATCAGAAGTCAATCTAAAAATGTTGAGACATTGTTCTTTATCTATATTAATTCTGCTTGAAAAATGTTTGCTATTTGCAAGGGAAACAAAATACTCGTGCAAAGACAACACTATTTTTAACTTCACTTTAAGTAGCAATTTAGATTACTGACACAAGTACAAATTTCTCCATTGCCTCGAAGCAGGGGAGAGATTGGAACCTCACCATGTGGTATTCTGCATTGGATCAACAACCCTTGTGCTTTGAGTTTGTAATTTGTCTTTGATGTTTTGTGTAATCTTTTTGTTTTCAAAGTTTTCATCCTGAATGCTTTGATTCATTGATTGAACTGGCATCAGCAATCCATCCAATATCTTGCCTTACTAGCCATTCTTCATGTGTCAGCAGAGACATGTATTCAAACAAGCTATGCACCCCAGCCAAAGTTGATCCTGCCTTCACCTGCTATTGCAAAATATAGACAGTGATAGGTAGGGAGTGGTGAATGTGGTTGACATTAATCACCTGTTCCCTCCCAAGCCCATTTCAGTCACAGATAATAGCATTCACAGCAATGCACTTCATTGAGCTCAGCGAACTAGGTGGAGTTTAGGACCAGGCTGGGATCTTATTGACATGAACGTGCATTTTCACTTGGAAAGTCAAGTGTAGAATGCCATCAGCATTCATCAACATTCAGTCTTGTTGTTTAGCCTTCATCTTAATCTTTCATGGCCATTTCATTAATGAAATAACACAAAAACGAATAATCTTTGAACAAACTCTGCAGTAAATAAGATGCATGTAAGTAATTGAGAATCAAACAGTCAATTTATTCACAAGCTCACTGGAAAATGCAAAATTTATCACTTGTGTGGTTTGCTGAGCATTAACGGTAGTTTGGATCACGTGGAGAAAAATGAATGTGTACTGCAGCAAGTTGAAAGCATTGTGGAAATGACGATAGTAATTATTTGTTACTTATTAATTTATTTGTTGCTTGATATGATAGAGGAATGGTCGCAGAATGTTACTGGACTAGTAATCTGGAGGTCTGGACATAATTCCCATGGGACATGAATTCCAATTCCACTACAGCAGTTGGCAGAATTAAGTTCAATTGAAATGAAATGAAAATCGCTTGTTGTCACAAGTCGGCTTCAAATAAAGTTACTGTGAAAAGCCCCTAATCGCCACATTCCGGCGCCTGTTCGGGGATGCTGGTATGGGAATTGATCCGTGCTGCTGGTCTGCCTTGGTCTGCTTTAAAAGCCAGCTCTTTTGTCCTGTGCTAAACCAGCCCCAATTCATTAATAAAGCTGAAATAAACAGCTACTTTTAGTGATGAAACTACTGGCACGTTGCAAAACTGATGCCCTGCAAGGAAGGAAATTTGCTGGCCTACATGTGACTCCAGTCCAATAGCAACATGGTTGATGATATAAGTAAAAGGAAAATGCTGCTGCTCCAAATGTGAAATAAAAACAGAAAATACCGGAAGAACTCGTGTCTGGCAGCACCTATTAAAAGAAACAATTAAAGTTTTGTGCTTAAAGGCCTCTTTGGAACTGGTTAACTCTTAAATGCTCTCTCACATGGCCTTGCAGGCACTCAAGTTGTATTAAAACCATTACAGGAAAATACATTTCAGAATAAAATTGGACAGACCAGCTGACGTCAACTTGGCAACCAGAAATAAAATAAAAGGTAGCCCTTCATAGTCGACACTGCAAAGTAATTCGAGTTAACACTACAGATCTTGTGCCAGAATTGGGAGATCTGTACCTGTCAAGTAACAACCTGACATACTCACCAAATCCTAATTTTACAGCCAGTGTCAAGTTAGCAGGCAGATTTAAATTGGGCAAAAGGTGTTATTGGAATAGTTGACCTAATTGTGCACCCATGGCAGAGTTTGGTTCGGAAGAGTTGCAGGAAGAGAAAGAGTAGTTAATTGAAGTTGTATGTGAGAATTTATCAACTTTTCGGTCACATGAGGCACTTGTGATACTGTGGTATGAAATATATCTGCATGGAGGCAGACTGGGATGAGAATAGTTGCTGAGCTGAAAGTTTTTTTAAAAAGGCAAAGGAAAAGAAAGTTGAAACTGTCACTGAAGCTGATGGCTAGATTCCTTGCATGGAGAAATTAAGCACAAAAAATTCAGTTGAATTAAAAGTCGAGAGTGAAAGTGAATTATTATGTTTCTTTTGTTTGAAGTTAGCCTTTGAAATTTACTCCCTCCCCCACTGGCTCACTGTGGTAGCAGATGTCCCGCAGCAACTTGCCAAGGTTGCTTTCACAGCACTTTCTAAACCTGCCACCTTGAACAAGTACAAGGGCAACAGACTCATGAGATCAGCAATATCTGCAAGTTCCCTTCTAAGATTCGAAGGGCTGAATGACCTACTCCTATTTTCTGTGTATGTTTCTATGCAAGTCACACATCATCCTGGACTTGGAACGATATCACGGTTTCTTCACCATTGTGGGTCAAAACCCTGAAACTCCCTCTCTAACATCACTGTACTGTGTACCTAGTTAAAGAATGTCCACCAAGAAGGTGATGTTCCCCACCACCTTTTGAAGGGCAATTAGAGATGTGGAGTCATTGCTGGCCTTGCCAGTGACACTGGCATAATGGATAGCACAGTGATTACTACAGCTGCCTCGCAACGCCAGGGCCCCGGGTTCTGTGAGTGGAGTTTGCACTGTCTCCCTGTGTTTCCTCCGGGTGCTTTGGTTTCTTCCCACAGTCCAAAAATGTGAAGGTTAGGTGGATTGGCCACAATAAATTGTCCCTTAGTGTCTAAAAAGGTTAGGGGGTTACAGGGATATGGTGGAGGAGTGGGCCTGGGTAGGGTGCTCTTTTGGAGGGTCGGTGCCGACTCAATGGGCCGATTGGCCTCCTGCACTGTAAAGATTTATTCTATGATAAGTAATTTTTACTGCAGGTTTTTGAGTATTTCAGTAGGATATAATGTTAGATCATTTCAATTTTGCGGTCCCTTGGATTGTGTCGTGATAGAATATTTTAAGGCTGTTGCTAGGTCATAAATTTTGAAATCAGTATGACCAAACCCCAAGAGATTTCGAATCCCCACACTCCTACCGTCAACTTGTAATCCTGCATGTCCATCATAGTTTATACACTTGGTGTTGTCTGATTTTTGTTTGTGCTATTTACTAATTTGCTCTTGAGAAACATTTCTTGGTGGTTAAATGTGTTTCCAAATTTTGGATCGGAGATCCCCAGGAGTGCATTTGAATGAATCTACCCTCCGGCAATACATATGCATTCAGAACCTGGTAACCTGATTGGGAAACTACCGAGCAAGAGTAAAGTAGTGATGGAAGGAATTTCAAATCTTGAATTCATTGTAGAACACTTGGCATTGCCCAACATTGCTTTGAGTGTTTTTCCTTCTTTCGCATATTGTCCTTCTTTCGCATATTGCTGCCCATGGAATACGCAAGTAATACTGTTTGTACAAGTTTTTAAAAATCTATCAATATTCAAGTAGGTTGCTGTGGCAGGTGGGACTGTTCAATGCTTCAGCAGCAATATTTCCATAGTTTTCCCCTGCAGTCCAAGTCCACACAGGGGTGTGTTGGTCAAAGTTTAAAAACACTGATTCAGAATACACACTGCCAGAGACCAATTTTATTACACCAATAGATTCTCCTGTTGCTTCGGATGTGTTCAGCAAGGAGACAATTGTCCACCATCTAGGTCATCATCTGTATGATAAATCAAATCTTGATGTGCAGATCAGATTATAAATACTAATGGGGAAATTACTGTTAGAGGAGTGGGTGAAAGCAACAGCTTTGCAATGTGCTCACTTGTACTGTGAGAACCTGGTGCTATTCTCAAATGTTGATATTGCTTCAGACAGAGACTTCTCCATTTCGATCTGTCCAGGATTGTTTTTCCCATATCGTGGAGTCTAATTTAGATCCCTGAGATTGGCTTTCAGAATGTCTTTGCATCAGAGTTTCGAATGTCTTATGCTGTCAGTGCCCTTGAGTGGTGTAAGTACTTTCTTAGGTGTGCAGGAATCTTGCATGTGAGCCATACGGCTAACCCAGTGAAGCTGAGCTCTGAGCATGCTCTATACTAGTTACGTGGCCTTGCAAGAACTTTGGTGCTGGTTTTTTGTCCTGGCACTCGATTTTGCAGAGAGATCTTAAGCATCAAAGGTGGAATGCACATAGTTGCTTAATGTAAGGCTGAGCATGCATACAACAACTTGAACTGATGTTATCTATTTTAATTTTGCTGAAAGAGAAACATAGTCCCAAAGCTTTTCATCTTGCACTCATCAGGATAAATGCAAGAATGATAAATTTTAAACCATCACAACATGGTATGTTGCAGAAGAAAAGGGTGCTGATTTGTTGGCAAGTTGATTCTGATTGGCCTCAGCATTGCCATAAAGAAAGCAACAGGAAACTACGCTCCCCAAGC
The DNA here is from genome assembly GCF_902713615.1 of Scyliorhinus canicula. Taxonomy (NCBI): domain Eukaryota; kingdom Metazoa; phylum Chordata; class Chondrichthyes; order Carcharhiniformes; family Scyliorhinidae; genus Scyliorhinus; species Scyliorhinus canicula. The sequence continues at coordinate 53,229,161 of NC_052155.1, read as the reverse complement.
TCGCAGGTAATTCAAAAAAGCTGCAAGACTTAAACGTGTTCCTTTTGTTGTCAGAGAATGAGCTCCTGCGTATGAATGTATTCAACTTCTGGCAAGCATAAATGAGCTGGTTAGTAATGTGATTGATTATCTTAAATCGGTTGTTGATGTAGCAATGAGCACACTATGGATTTTTCAGTGAACGTCCTGAGAGAGTGATGGTGGCAGGTTCAATCGAGATACTCAAAAGGGAATTCAGTTGCTGCCTGAAAAGAAATAAGTATGCTAGGTTACAGGGATAAGGCAGGGGAGTGCGACTGGTTGGTATGCTCTTTCAGAGAGCCAGTAGAGACATGATGTGCCAAATGGCCTCCTGCATTGTAAAGATTCTGTAAATTTTGTCAGCACGGTAGCACAGTGGTTTGCACAATGCTTCACAGCTCCAGGGCCCAAGGTTCAATGCCCGGCTTGGGTCACTGTCTGTGTGGAGTCTGCACGTTCTCCCCGTGCCTGTGTGGGTTTCCTCCGGGTGCTCCATGTTTCTTCCCACAGTCCAAAGATGTGCAGGTTAGGTGGATTGGCCATGCTAAATTTCCCTTCGTGTCCAAGAAAAGGATAGGTGGGGTTACGGGGATGAGGTGGAGGTGTGGGCTTTGGTGGGGTGCTCTTTCTAAGGACCGGTTTAGACTCGATGGGCCGAATGGCCTCCTTCTGCACGGTAAATTCTATGGTCCACGGAATCATTAAAAGGTTCAGCAACATGTCTCCCTTTCAGCAATTTTCATTTTATACTTCTCCACCGTTTTCAGGTGTAGTTTCCATATCTTGCAGCAATTGCAGTTGTGCGTATTGTGATTCAGTTGATTTTGTCACTGCTTCTTCCATGTTTAAAATCATTTCACTTGTGTTTCAGTCAACTTGCTCTGATTATGTAAAAGTTTTGGTACCCCCAATTGGAGGTGAAACCTGCCGTAGACAGAAAATGAGCCAACCTGAGACACATTCGAGGCATTTTATATGCTTTGGAGGCTTTTAGAAATTGCACTATGAAGGAAATGGGATGAGCAAAACTTGCTCAGGTAGCTCTGATGGTTCAGGTGTAAATTTAATAAGTAACAAATTACGCGAGACTTTCATTGTTATGAATCCTAAAGAATGATATAATTTTGGTTCATTATTCACTAGTTATTTGCCATGCTGTGAAGGACGCTCAAATAATGTTGAAATAAAGAGCACTATAGTAATGACAGTTGTGTAGGAATTAGATGTAACTAAACCTGGTTAGACTCGATTAAGGATGGTATCTAGGCCAAGCAGCTTAGTTTGAAGGGAGTAATACACTTAATAAGTAATGAAAAGGATTGTTGAAGTTCAATTCATGCATGACACGTCTACTGATCTGAGAGCCAAAATATTTTCACTTCCTTTTCTGAAAGCAGAAAACACGTGGAAATACTGTTTTAATTGTCCATGAGTTTTTTTCCTTTTCCTTCTTTTCAAATAAATAAGAAGTAGTCAAATGTATTATCCACTGGGGCAGCATGGTGGCATAGGGGTTAGCACTGCTGCCTCACGGTGCCGAGGTCCCAGGTTCGTTCCGTGCTCTGGGTCCCTGTCCATGTGGAGTGTGCACATTCTTCCCGTGTTTCCGTGGTTTCACCCAAAAACCCAAAGATTAGAAATAGCCAGCATTACAGTGCAGAAGGAGGCCACCGGCCCATCGAGTCTGCACACGACCCACTTAAGCCCTCACTTCCACTCTATCCCCGCAACCCAACATCCCCCCTAACCTTTTTGGTCACTCAGGGCAATTTATCATGGCCAATCCACCTAAAATGCACGTCTTTGGATCGTGGAAGGAAACCGGAGCACCCGGAGGAAACGCACGCAGACACGGGGGGGAACGTGCAGGACTCCGCACAGACAGTGACCCAGTGGGAATCGAACCTGGGACCCTGGCGCTGTGAAGCCACAGTGCTATCCACTTGTGCTACTGTTGCTGCCCGTAAGATGTACCGGGTAAGTGGATTGGCCACCACTAATTGCTCCTTAATTGGAAAAAAATATTTGGGTTACTCTAAATTTATTTTTTAAAAGTGATTATCCACGTACATCCGCGGTTCAGTCTGTTTAGATGGGACTGTAGATGTAGAGTAAAAGAATTCATGTATTGGCGAGGCCATGTTTGTTGAGTAGCATTTTATGTGGGACAGGTGGAGCAGCTTGTGATTTCTGCCTGAGGTACAAAGTGAATTGGATAGTTGATATATGCTCCCTTTCTTTAAGCATGCTTTGAAGTCCGCTCGGGCTCAGTGCATGCTTCGGATCAGAAGGGCATTTCTTTACGACAGATGTTTTCAAACTCGGGGTCTCAGCCCGAGGGTAGGTCGCAGGCAGGTTTCGGAAGAGTCGCAGCGCTCGCTCGCAGTGTCCCGATTGCGGGAGGACCACTGAACTGCCTCGACCGGCCTTTAAAAACACCGGCCGGGACAGACTTCTGAGATTGCTGACCATGGGCCCACGTGCATTCGAGCAGGATCAAGCAGGCCAAGGCCAGCTACCTACTGATGACGAGCATACTGTCCAGTTGCTAGTTTTTGTTCAGAAAACGAGGGAGTCCTCCCACCAAGAGTGGTAGCAGAGAGAAGTCACGTGCCCCGTGCGCTGATGTCCCATTCGCTGATGTCACATGTTCTGGGCGCGAGAGAGATTCCTCCACTTTGCAGCTGCCTGCAGTGCTGGTGGGAGCTCCTGGGCCTTTGGTGAACAACCATGTAGAAGAGCTGTAAACGGGAACAAAACAGTGTAAAGATGATTACTTGGGGTTAGGCTATTAATTGTTCCACTGCAAATAAGGATTCAACGTTCATGTGTGTTATATGCAGGGAAGCACTGACAAATGGAAGTTTAAAACCCTCAAAACCGCAAAGATATTTAAACACTGAGTTTGAGGACAAACCACTTTTTTTTTCATGGATGCAGTGAGACCCTAAATGATCAGCGCAAGTCATTATTCGAAGTGCAGCTTTGAATAACGAAGCAAGTGACATCATGATTACCAAGCAGGCTCACCTGTCACGTTAAAGTTAAGTGAAAATGATGGGTCGCAAGCGTCTGGTATGGGTCACGATGGCTGGTTGGCAAAAATGGGCCCTGGGCAAAATAGTTTGAAAAACACTACTTTAAGTCCTACCCGAGTACACAAATTGAGATGATATTCAAGTGCAGTAGTTGGGGAATGCTGCACAAATAAAGGTGCCATCCTTTGGATGTGTCAAAATCCTATCTTTATTCTGGTGAATGTAAAAGATCCTATGGCACCATCGTAAGAAGCGCTGCTAAGTTTTCTATATCTTCCCCAATATTTATCACTCAACCAAATATTGTTAAAACCAATTAACTGGTGATTTATCTGATTGGTGCTTGAGACCTTGCTGAGTGTGCATTGACCATCTTGTTTCCCTGTGTACCAACAATGATTTTACTTGGCAGACTAATTCATTGGCTGTACAGTATTTGGGGACATCATTCGATTGTGAAAGAAGCTGCATTTATTTCTTGACTATCTTTGCAATAAGTATTTTTGTGACAAGCTGTTGTTCTTCCTGCATTGGTTGTTTTTATGGAAGTTGGAAGCAAATAGATCTTAGTTTTTAATAATTCATAATTGCAGGCTCTTTTTATTTGAAAGACTAACCGTAAATTTACTTCTATGCATTTGAGTCGTGTGAGAATGAACCTTGCATTGAGGAATAGCAGAAAACTTTGGAACAAACCAAGCTCTTATTTTAATTTTATGTGGTGAAATAAAATAAGACTTATATTGAAACATCGGAAATATGAGCAGGAGGAGGCCATTCAACCCTTTGAGCTTGCTCCACCATTCGTTCTGAGCATGGCTCATCATCCAGCTCAATAGTGCAAGGACTCGAACACGCCGCAAGGTATTCCCGTAGCCGCAGAGGGCCAGGACCCGACTGGAGCGCGAACATGCCCACCCCAGCAACCCCTCTACCTCGACCAGCGCCTGGGACCCTACCAGACGCACCCCGGAAACGTAACCAGCACTGTGGACCCCCGCCAGACACACCACCTACCTTCCACAAGGGCAGACGTCTCCCATCGGATCCCGGGACCATCCAGCCACAGCCGCCGATTGTGGGAAGCGAGGGAAACGCGGCGGTTTGCAGGGTCAGACTGAAGCAACGCAGTTTCAAGACCCCTCTCCCCAGCATACTCCTGGCAAACATCCAAGCAATCGAAAACAAGCTGGATGAGCTTAACACTATACTTACCTCTCAGAGAGAAGTAAGAAACTGCTGTGTGCTCTGTTTCACAGAGACATGGCTCACCCCTGCCACACCGGACTGTGCCATACAACCTGAAGGCTTCCAATTCACTGGGCAGACCGCACTGTGTCATCGGGCAAAGTAAAGGGTGGAGGGGTTTGCCTTCTCATCAACTCCTCCTGGTGCTTGGATGTGGCGACCCTGGCGACCTACTGCTTCCCCGCACCTAGAATCCCTGACCATGAAGTGCTGCCATATTATCTTTCATGTGAGTTCACTTCAGCCATTTTCACAGTGGTCTACATCCTACCCCAGGCAGAAGTGAAGAAGGCATTGGACGAACTGTACACGGTTATAAACAACTACGAAACAGAACACCCGGAGGCCTTGTTTCATCGTGGCCGGAGACTACAACAAGGCCAACCTCAAGAGTGTACTGCCAAAATTCCATCAGCACAGCTCCTGCCCCCAGGGGCGACAACACTCTTGACCACTGCTACTCAAAATCAAGGGCGCCCACCGTCCCATCTCCCGACCTTTAGAACATACAGTGCAGAAGGGGGCCATTCGGCCCATCAAGTCTGCACTGACCCACTTAAGCCCCCACTTCCACGCTATCCCATTACCCCATCTAACCTTTTTAGTCACTAAGGGCAATTTATCCATGTCCAATCCACCTAACCTGCACATATTTGGACTGTGGGAGGAAAACCGGAGCACCTGGAAGAAAAACCCACGCAGACACTGGGAGAATGTGCAGAATCCGCACAGACAGTGACCCAGTGGGGAATCTAACCTGGGACCCTGACGCTGGGAGAGCCACAGTGCTATCCACTTGTGCTACCGTTCTGCCCACAAATCAAATTGGAGAATGTGGGCACTGATCGCGGCTTGTTGCAATGCAAAGCAAACGCTCTGGCCATTTGAGCTAATTCCCCAGACAGCCACTTGGGGACGTTGGGGACAGCCACTTTGGGAAATCAGACCATAGACAGTGCTCCTTCTCTCCTGACATACAAGCAGAACTCAAGCAAGAGATCCAGCGAAGAAGGTTGTGCAGTGCTGGTCCGAGGAAACAGAAGAGCTCCCATGTGACTGCTTCGAGACAGTGGACTGATCCATATTTAAGAACTTGTGACCAACTGAAATTAGTGAGCCACCACCATCACAGACTTCATCAGCAAATGTATGGACGATTGCATGCCCCAAAGAAAGCAGTATGTACGTTCCCCAACCTGAAACCATGGCTCAGTCGCGAGATTGACTCCCTACTGAAGGATCAGGTCTGAGGCATTCAAGTCAGACAACTCTGACCTATACAAGAAATCCAGGTACGACCACCACAAAGCATCCGTGATGCCAAGAGAGAATATCAAACCAAGCTAGAGTCACAGACACACTCTCGGGGTTTGTGGCAAGGACTAACTAACATAAATGGGCTGCAAAGCGAAGCCGAGCAGTATCTCTGGCAGCAGCACACCCCTCCCCGATGAACTAAATGTATTCTATGCTTAGTCGAGCAGGGAAACCAACAATCCGCTGTTGAGTGCCCCAGCAGCCCATAACTCGCCCATACCCACCATCACAGCTTCCAAAGTCAGATCGGCCTTCCTGAAAGTGAACCTCGGACGATGAACAGACTCAAAGACAGCCTCTTCCCCGCTGTTCCCAGATCTGAAGCGACCCTCTTATGGACTGACGTCATTAACACTACACCCCTGTCTGCTTCATCCAATGCCGATGCTTATGTAGTTATATTGTGTATCTTGTGTTGCCCCTATTATGTATTTTCTTTTATTACCTTTTCTTTTCATGTACTTAATAATCTGTTGAGCTGCTCGCAGAAAAATACTTTTCACTGTACCTCGGTACACGTGACTATAAACAAATCCAATCCAATATTCTTGATCAGCTTTGCTTGAATTGCTATATCTAACTGCTTCTTGAAAGCATAGGTTCACCACTCACTGGGTGAAGAAAATTTCTCCTGATCTCTCTGCTAAATGGTCCACCCTATATCCTCAGACTGTTACCCCTTGTTCTGAACATCCCCACCATATCTGCAACATGCTTCTTGCATATACCCTGATAGTCCTGTTATAATTTTATAGGTTTCTATGAGATCCACCCCTCCGTTTTCTCAACTTGAGTGAATACCATCCTAACCGACTCAATCTCTCCTGATACATCAGTCCCACCGTCCCAGGAATCAGTCTGGTAAACCTTTGCAGCACTTCCTCCAAGAACAAAGAAAATTACAGCACAGGAACAGACTCTTTGGCCCACCAAACCTGCGCCGATCCAGTTTCTTTATTTAAACCTGCTATTTATTGCCCAAACATCTGTATCCCTCCATTCCCCGCCAGTTCATGTGTCTCTCAAGATGCATCCTAAATGTTGCTATGGTGCCTGCTTCTACCACCTCCACTGTCAACGCGTTTCAGGCACCCACCATCCTCTGCGTGAAAGACTTTCCCCGCCCATCTCCTCTAAACTTTTCCCCTTTCACCATGCACCCTTGTAATTGAGTCTTCCACCCTGGGAAAAAGCTTTTGACTATTCACCCTGTCGAGACCTCTCGTAATCAGGTCTCCCTCAGCTCAGTTTTTTCCACTGAAACAATCCATGTTTATTCAGCCTCCTCATAGCTGACACACTCAGGATTCTGGTAAACCTGTTTGCACTCCAAAGCAGCCACATCTTTCTGGTAGCGACCAGAACTGCACGCAATATGCCAAATGTGGCCTAACTAAACTTTATACAAATGTATCATGATCTGCCACCTTTTGTACTCAGTGCCCCGGCTGATGAAGGCAAGCATGCTATATATATATATATATATATATATATATATTACAAACTACAGTGGTCCCAGTACTGATCGTGTGGAACATCATGAGTTACAGATCTTCCCATTCTGAAAAACTCCCTTCCACTGTTACACTCGGTTTTCTGTTTCCAAAGCCAGTTCTTTAGCACACCCCGAATCCATGCGACTTTACCTTTTACCTCAATAGCAAGACATCCTTCCTCAGAGCAGGAGACCAAATCTGCATACATTATTCCAGGTGTGGCCATACCACACCGTGTATAATTGCGGCAAGACATCCCTCTACTCTAATCCTCTCGCTATGAAAGCCAACAGACCATTTGCCACGGTTACTGCATGCTGCACCTGCATACTTACCTTCAAAGGCTGGTGAACAGCCTGTGGTGTTAGGGGCAAGGTACTGGCATGGATAGAGGATTGGCTGACTGGCAGAAGGCAGAGATGGGGGTAAAGTGGTCCTTTTTAGGAAGGCAGCTGGTCACTTGTGGTGTTTCTGTAGGGGTCAGTGTTGGGATCACAGCTATTCACGATATACATTAATGATCTGGAAGAAGGAACTGAGAGCACTGTTGCTAAGTTTGCACATGATGCAAAGATCTGTAGAGGGGCAGATTATGTTGAGGAAGCAGAGAGTCTGCAGAAGGTTTGGACAGGCTAAGAGAATGGGCAAAAAAAGTGGCAGATGAAATACAATGTGGAAAAATGGGAGGTTGTGCATTTGGTAGGACGAATAGAGGCATATTTTCCAAATGGGAAAAGGCTCTGAAAATCTGAAGCACAAAAGGACTTGGGAATCCTAGTTCAGGATTCTCTTGTAGTTAACATGCAGGTTCAGTTGGCAATGTAATGTTAACATTCGTGCTGAGAGGGCTAAAATAATAGACCACGGATGTCCTGTTGAGGCCATGTAAGGCTCTGGTCAGACCCCATTTGGAATATTGTGAGCAGTTTTGGACCCAGTATCCGAAAGAATGTGCTGGCCTTGGAGAGGGTCCAGAGGAGATTCGCAAGAATGACCCCCGAATTAAGGACTTGTCATATGAGGAGCGGTTGAGGACTCTGGACCTGTACTCATAGAGTTTAGAAGGATATGGCGGGATCTCATTTGAAACTTAAAAGAATACGGAGAGGCCCATTTAGAGTGAATGTGGAGAGGATGTTTCCACTAGTAGAAGAAACCAGAACCCGAGCCCACAGCCTCAGAATGAAGGGGCGATCCTTTAAAAGAGATGAGGAAGAATTTCTTCAGCCAAAAGGTGGTGAATCTGTGGAACTCAATGCCATAGAGGCTAAGTTACTGAGTGTCTTTAAGACTGAGAGAGATACCTTCTGATTAATAAGGGGATCAGGAGTTATGGGAGAAGGCAGGAGAATGGGGATGAGAAACATTTCAGCCATGATCGAATGGCGGAGCAGATGTGATGGGCTGAATGGCATAATTCTGCTCCTGTCATTACATATTCCTGCCTTGTAATTTATGGCCATTCAGATGATAATCTGCCTTCACGTTTCTGTTACCAAAATGGATAACGTCACATTTATCCAAATTTTATTGCATCTGCCTTTCATCTGCCAACTCGCCCAACTTGTCCAAATCACACTGAATGATCGCTGCATCCTACTCACATCTCACCCTCCTACTCAGCTTTGTGTCATCTGCAAATTTGGGATATTACCTTTAGTTCCCTCATCTGAATCATTAATATATATCGTGAATAGCTGGGGTCTTAGCACTGATCCCCACTCGGTCACTGCCTGACATTTGGAAAAATACCTGTTTATTCCTGCTCTTTATTTTCTTTTGCCAATGTGTTTTCTAGCCATCTCGATATGCTTCCCCCTAATCCCATGCACTTTAATTTTACATGCTAATCTCTTCTGTGGGACTTTGTCAAAAGCCTTTTGAAAAGTCCCAACTATACCAGATCCTCTGGCTCCCCCTCATCAACTCTACCAGTTACATCCTACAAGAATCACTCTCTCTGTAACTCTCTCTCTCTGTAACTCTCTCTCTCTGTTGTAACTCTCTATCTCTGTCTGACTATGTATCTGTTTCGCTCTCTATCACTCTCTCTATCACTCTCTCTATCACTCTCTGTTTCACTCTCTGTTTCACTCTCTGTCTCTGTTTCTGTTTCTGTCTCTGAATCTCTCTATGTTTGTGTCTGTATCTCGCTCTCTGTATCTCTCTGTCTGTATCTCTCACTGTATTTCTCTGTCTCTCGCTCTCTGTCTCTCGCTCTCTGTCTCTCGCTCTCTGTCTCTCGCTCTCTGTCTCTCGCTCTCTGTCTCTCGATCTCTGTCTCTCGCTCTCTGTCTCTCGCTCTCTGTCTCTCGCTCTCTGTCTCTCGCTCTCTGTCTCTCGAAGGGCAGCATGGTAGCATAGTGGTTAGCACAATTGCTTCACAGCTCCTGGGTCCCAGGTTCGATTCCCGGCCGAATGGCCTCCGTTTGCACTGTAAATTCTATAAATTACAATCTATTTGCCAAGCATGGTAACCGTTTGCAAATGCGTGCTGACTCTGTCCGACCATGCCACTGCTTTTCCAAGTGCTCCTGCTATAGAATCCTTCTAGAATGGACTCTGGAATTTCCCACATGACCAATGTCAGGTCTACAATTATTTAGAACATCCAGTGCAGAGGAGGGCTATTCAACCCATCGAGTCTGCACCGGCCCACTTAAACCCCTCACTTCCAACCCCTACCCCGCAACCCCCAATAACCCCATCTCACCTTTTTGGTCATTAAGGACAATTTATCATGGCCAATCCAACTAACCTGCACAATCTTTGGACGGTGGAGGAACCTGAGCACCCGGAGGAACCCACGCAGACACGGGGTGAATGTGCAGACTCCTCACAAACAGTGACCCAGCAGGGAATCGAACCTGGGACCCTGGCGCTGTGAAGCCACAGTGCTATCCACTTGTGCTACTGTTCTGCACTATTGTTTTCTCTCTACCTTCCTTTTTAAATAGTGGAGTTATATTAGTTAGCTTCCACTCTGTAGATACTGTTCCAGAGTCTACAGAATGCATTCACTATTGCTTGGGCCACTATAGTATTCGGGAGAAACGATTATAGGCCTGGGGATTTATCAGCCTTCCAATCCCATCTGTTTCCTCAATACCATTTCTCTAATAATACTGATCTCCTTCAGTTCCTCCCTTTCACTAAACTCTCTGTTCCCCAACAGTTCTGGTGTCTTATGTCCTCCTTTGTGGAGACAGAACTAAAGTATGTACTTAGTTGGTCAGCCATTTCTTTGTTGCCCATCATGAATTCCCCTTTTTGCTGAATGTAAGGAAATTTGTCTTCAATCGGTTTCTCTTCACATGCCGATGGAAAACTTTTACAGTCAGTTTTAATGTTCCCTGCATGCTTACACGTACTCTACTTTTCCGATCTTATTAATCAATCCCTTCGTCCTCTTTGCTGATTCTAAACTGCTCCCAATCCTAAGGTGTGTTGCTTCTCTGGCCAATTAGTATGCTTCTTTCTTGGATCTAATACCATCTCTAATTTGTCTTGTAAGTCATGGTTGGTCACTGTTCCCGTTTTATTTTTGCGCCAGACAAGATGAACAATTGTTTGCAGTTCATTCATGCGCTCCTTAAATGTTTGCCATTGCGTATTCACTGTCGTCCCTTTAAGTAATGTTTACCAATCTATCATCATAGTTTCCTTTATTAAGGTTCAGGACCCTAAACTACGTCACTCTTCACCCTTCATGAAAATTGTATCGTATTATGGTCGCTCATCCCCAAGGGATCTCGCACAACTCGATTGCCCATGATTCTTTTCCTCATTACACAATACCCAGTCAAGGATGGCCTGTTTTCCTTGTTCATCCTCAACGCTTGGTCCAGACACTCCATCCCGTACAACCTCCAGGAATAATTCCGTTACAGTATGGTGACTAAATTGATTTGCCAATCGATATGCAGATTAAGGGTACCCATATTCCAGATGCTCCTTTTTTGCATATGTCTCTAGTTTCCTGTTTAATTCCATTTCCAACATCACCACTACAGTTTGGGGGGATTATATACAATGCCCATTAAAGATTTTGCCCCTTAGTGTTTTCTCAACTCCACCCATACAAATTGCACATTGTCGGAGCTAATAGCTTTCCCCACTATTGCGTAATTTCCCCTCTCTTACTTTTTGCCTGTCCTTCCTAAATACTGAATACCCCTGGATGTTTGGCTCCCATCCCTGGTCACCATGTCGCCATGTTTCTGTAACCTACATTATCACACCCATTTACATTCATTTGCGCGATCAAACTCATCCACTTTATTGCAAATGCTCCGTGTTAAGGCATGACGCCTTTAGGCTTGTCTTTTTAAACATTACGTGTCCCATTCTCACTAATTTTCACTGTGGCCTTGGTTGAATCTGGCCCCTGGTTTCTCTGCCTATCACTTTTCTTATTCCCCTTTCTGTGTTTTTTTTCTGTCCTTGATGCCCCCAACTCTGACTCCTGTATAGATGTAGTGTCTATTCTCTCTCTTTCTCTTCTCTTCTCCCCATGCCAATTTATACACCTCCCCCCTGAACTGGTCTCAATGCCCCAGAAATCTGAAACTCTATCCCTCACACCATCTCATTAGTCACGTATTCAAGGGTGGGACATTAGCAGTGGTTAGCACTGCTGCTTCACAGCACCAGGGTCCCAGGTTCGATTCCTGGCTTGGTCACTGTCTGTGTGGGGTCTTAGGCAATTTGGACATTCTGAATTCTCTCTCCGTATACCCAAACAGGCACCAGAATGTGGCGACTAGGGGCTTTTCACAGAAACTTAATTGCAGTGTTAATGTAAGCCTCTTGTGACAATAATAAAGAGTATTATTATTATCCTGCTATTTCTACTCTTTGACTAGCATGTGACACTGGGAGTAAACCGGACATCACAAACTACAGGATGACTTTTCAGCTTTCTTCCTACTCCATATATTCTGCTTTTAGGGTTTCATCCCTTTTTAAAAAAACCTATGTGTTTGTACCAATGTGTACTATGGCCACTGGCTGTTCACCCTCCCCTCAATGTTTTGTACTGCACTGAGACATCCTTAACCCTAGCACCAGGGAGGCAGCATCTGGGATTCTTGTTCATGGCCACAAATGCCTATCTAGCCACCTTACAATTGACTTGCACTCGTGTTGCGCCTTCATAAATTCAGGATGGCCCCAAGTGCTTTAGAGCAGTTCAGTACTTTTTGATGAATAGTCACTGTTGAAAAGTGGCAGCCAATTTTCACACAGCGAGGTCCACAACAGCAGTGTGATAATAACCAGATTCTCTGTCTCAGTAATTTTAGTTACTGATCAGGAGGACATCAGGAATGTTTGTATAATTTATTTTGAAAGGTTGTCCTGCAATTAATAAATGCAGATGAGCACAGTTTTCACTTCATTCTAATTAGCCTCACAACCACTTGCTTAATTCTAAAACTGGTTCCAGAGGCCTGAAGGGAAAATGAAGAATGTGCTTAATGCATTTTCCTATTCTCTGTTTCTTTCCTGCAGTGGTCAATATTTGCTCAGGTAAGCTTTCACCTGATGTGACCCAATTTTTCAAGTGGAGCCAGCACAAATCAAGTTGATGAGCTTCCATCATTGCAGTCAAAGACTATTTGTGCTGCAATGCGAGGGGCAGCATTTCCTGTGCATGCTCAGTTAGTGTTGGTGTCAACTGGCAATATTAAAACTCGCAAGTTGACTTCACTTAGACAAACAAAAATGTTCAGGCTTCCCATTTTGGTCTGTGCTGTCTATGACCAATTGCAAGTCCTTGTATCTATTACACCTTTCATTTTGCAACTGTAAAATGTGCTTCTGATAATTTAGTTAATGAAGATAAACAGAGCATTTCAGTAGATAAGCTTATCAGCTTACACATGGAGAATTGCTTGTAATATTTTATTTAAGGAGACTTTATTTGGTTTTTCAATGCCAGTGAATTATTTAAATTCAGGTGTAAGGCCTGAGAGTACAACATGTTTCACGTTCCCATCTTCAAAGTGGGATGATAATTGAGAAACCTTTGTAGATGTGAATGTGGGGATGGGTTCCCAGGAGTAGAATCAGATGGGTCAAATTGAGATGAGGAAAATGGAGGTTGAGCATTAGCTAGTGATGTAGAACAGGCATTTTTAAAGTGGGGGTCGCAACCCACAGGTGGCTGTCGAGAGGGTCGCGGAGCCAACCATCGTGGCGTTCCCGATCGTGGGAATTCACACTCAACTGCAGTAGTAGCGGCTTTTAACAATGCTGGCTGTGAGCAGCTTTAAAAACGATGGCCCCCAACCAGCTAAAAATGCGTATGCGTGCTCGCTCATCGGTGCGCTTGCCAGAGCACAGAGAGAAACACCGCCTCCTGACGTCAGCGTGCTGACCCAGGAGAAGATTTTTTTAAAAATTCAATATAATCTTCCTGCCTGAAGCAAGGCAGAGAGAAGGTAACGTGCCCCGAACGCTGACGGCATGTGCTTTGGGTGCGATCGTGATTCCTCCCATTTTGTCAGCAGGAAACAAGTAATATTTAAAATGGATCATTTTGTAATCAGCAGAGAGGGCCAGAGAAACAAACAGGCCAAGATCTCACAACTAAACCTGCTGGAGAGACTGGCTGAGGCGAATCCACAGCAGGACAGAGCAGTGCTGGTGTGAGCTGTTTAGGAGTGTCCACAACAGGACAAAGCAGTGGTGATGTGAGCTCCAGGGCCTCTGGTGAACAGCCCAATAAGAAGCTGAAATCGGATAAAGCAGTATAAAGACGGTATGGATTTATTCATTGTGCCAATTCAAATCAGGATGCAAGGCCCATGTGTGTTATGCAGGGAAGAGCTGACAAATGAAAGTTTAAAACCCTCAAAACTTCAAAGACATTTGAAGGTGAAGCATGGTGAGTTCGAGGACAAACCTCTTGATATTTTTCAAAGGATGCAACAAGAACTTAAATCGTCAGCTGAAGTCCTCAGCAGAAATGTTACTTTGGATGGTATATGGTAGCTTACCGTGTAGCAAAAGAGAAAATGCCCCATACTGTAGCAGAGAGATTAATTCTGCCTGCAGCATTAGATATAGTTTGTACGGTCATAGATGAGAGGTTTGTTGAAAAGTGAAATGCATCCAATTTAGAGATAAGTTGTTCGAAGAATTGCTGAAAATTTAGATGCCCAGTTTATTTCTCGTTTAAAATCAATGCAGGAGTTCTCGATACAACTGGATGAAAGTACACATGTTTCAGATTATGTAACCAAGCTAGTTTACGTTAGGTATGTTTGGCACAATGAATTTGTTGAGGATTTGCTGTGCTACCTGACTTTACCAACCCACACGACTGGCGCAGAGATCTTTGAGGCATTGAATAGTTTTGTGGTTCGAAAGTGCGTGGTGTGGTGACTGCGTTCATAGGATTTACAGTGCAGAAGAAGGCCATTGGGCCCATCGAGTCTGCACCGGCCCTTGGAAAGAGCACCCTACCCAAGCCCACACCTCCACCCTATCCCCGTAACCCAACCTCCCCTTTTTGGACACTAAGGGCAAACTTTGCATAGCCAATCCACCTAACCTGCAGTTCTTTGGACTGTGGGAGGAAGTCGGAGCACCCGAAGGAAACCCATGCAGATATAGGGAGAACATGCAGACTCCGCGCAGACAGTGGCCCAAGCCGGGAATCGAAACTGGGACCCTGGAGCTGTGAAGCAACTGAGCTACCGTGCTGCTTCGTTGCAGACGAATCACAATCGATGGAGCAGCCAACATGACTGGAAAAAATAGTGGAGTTGTAGAAAGGATTAAGGAGGGCAGCTGGTCATGACATTGTTTGGAATCATTGTTTTATTCGCTGTGAGGACACTGGCATCGAAAGGAAATCCATCCGAAGAAATTGAAGCATTCCAAAAGTCATTAAAAGTTTGACAATTGCGAGTGGAAAAGCCAAAATTACTACATGATCCCCACACTGCTACGACACATCAAGGAAAACAGCATTAGTAAGGAAACTGTAAATGGACTGGCAAGCCGTACTCTGTTACATCTGGCTGTGGTGATCAACAATTTTGGTTGCTACTTTCAAGAGGAAGAGTTTAAGATTTGGAGAGAGAAGAGGTGGTAAAAAATCCCTTTGAGTTTGAGACCCAGAATCAGTTATTAACTTGCAGCTGACTCCAAATGAAGAACTTCTGCGCCTCAGCTGTGATAGCACAGTAAAAACACGGCACAAGTCAATGAGGCTGTCAGGCATTCTGGAGTAGCGTCTCCAAGGAGTATACGGAGCTGAGTAAAACAAGCATTTTGTTGCTTTTGCCCTTCACAACGACTTACATGGGCAAGGTTGGATTTTCTGTCCACGCAATGATAAAAACGGCACAAAGGAACCGGCTGAATCCTGCACCCGATAAGCACATAGCCCTCTCCTCCTGTGATTGGTGTGAGATTGTGAGGACCAAGCAGGCTCACCTCTCGCATTAAAGGTAAGAGAAAATGGTTGGTCGCGAAGGTCGGCCGGCGTGGGTCACGAAAGTTGGCCGGTTGGTTAAAATAAGTACCTGGAAAAAATGTTTGAAAAATACTGATGGAAAAGATGTAGGGATAGGCCAGGAATTGCAGGAGATGCCAGGTTTGAAAAGTGTCTAGCATGGGGAAATGGTACGATTGAACTGTTTATACTTCAATGCAAGGAGTATTACAAACAACATAAATGAGTTAGGGGCCCAAGTAAACACTTGGGAGCAGAATGTTGTTGCTGTAATGGAAACCTGGCTAAAGAAGGGGCAAAATTGGTACCTCAATATCCCTGAATACAGAGTTTTCAGGCAGAATAGAGTGGGAGATAAAAAAGGAAGGGGACTGGCACTAATGGTTAAAGAATCAGTTCCGGTTGTGAGAAAGGATTATATACTAAACGGGTCATCTACACAGTTTATGGTGCTGCCCATCTTTGCGTCATCAGCAAATTTGCGTACATGACTGTCTCTCCCATAACCTAAGTAATTATTGAATGCGTTGAAGAATTGAAGCCCTAACACATCATTGCAAGGCACCACAAATCACATGATGCCAAATAGATTTACCTGTGCAATATCCCTGCTGTGTCTCCTGCTCAGCCAGTTTCGTAACCAGATGAATGTTTTTGCCTTAAATTCACTGAGTTTCAAACTTCACCGTAGTCCCCTATGAGGGATGTGTTGTTAAATAACTGCGGCTGCTCGTTCCCATATAATAACAACCATAGACGTTACCCTCTCCCCAATTTTGTCACCTCTTCAAAAAGGTTTGATTGTCCAGGCTTACCCCTTCCATGCTGGCCTTTCTCTGATCAGGCAGAAAATTGTTCAATGTGTCTTGACTTTTCCTACTCCTTAATTGTAAATCGCGGTACCATTTTCCAACCACATGGTTGGGCTAATTAGGCCCTGGTTTCCATCTCTTGCTTTCCAATTAAACCGGTGTTAAAGGGGAGATGGAGAACAATTGTCTGCCAAAATACTGATTTTTGGCATCTTGAATACTGATTTGTGTTGGGAGGGATGGCAGCTCTGGAAATTACGAAATGTTTGGGTTAATCCAACAGCGCCCAGCCTGATAGATTCCTCATTGAGTTGATAAGTTCGCAGGAATATTGATCCCTTCAATATTCTGTATGTTCATTACTCCTTGTCCTGAGGTTTGTTGCCCTGGTGCACCTGCGCAGGCCTCTTTCTCCCTTGTCCTGAAGGTCAAGGACACTACAGAGTGTGGATCATTTTGACCCATCTCTCTTTTGAATGCAGATGCTAAATTACTTGCAATGGTGCTGGCATGGAACTTGGAACCCAGCCTCCTGGAGGTGATCTCAAAAACCCAGACGGACTTTGTCAAGGGTGGCAATTGTCAGCCAATGTATGTCAGCTGTTAAATATTGTCTCTTTCCTCTCTCTCTCTCTCTCTCTCTCTCTCTCTCTCTCTCTCTCTCTCTCTTCTCTCTTTCTCTCTCCTCTCTCTCTCCTCTCTCCCCCTCTTCTCTCCCTCTCTTCCCCCCTCTCTCCCTCTCCTCTCCCTCCCTCTCTCCCTCTCCTCTCCCTCTCCCTCTCTTTCTCTCTCTCTCTCTCCTCTCTCTCTCTCTCTCTCTCCCCTCTCTCTCCCTCTCTCTCTCTCTTCTCTCTCTCTCTCTCTCTCTCTCTCTCTCTCTCTCTCTCTCTCTCTCTCCTCTCCTCTCCTCTCCTCTCCTCTCCTCTCCTCTCCTCTCCTCTCCCCCCCCACCCCACCCCGGGTGCCTGAACAGGAGGTGATTGTTTCCATGGTGGAGTGGGGTTATCTCTTTAGAGATTCTCAGGAGTTTGGTTTTGGGCAAAGGGTCATAACCAGGATTCGTTTACTGTATAGAGGCCCCACTGCTGGTGTTCGCACTAATGCCTTGAGCTCGGGTTATTTTCCGCTGAATAGGGGTACGAGACAGGGATTTCTATTTGCTTTAGCAATTGAACTGCTGGCCATCGTGTTAAGATCTTCCGGTAAGTAAATCTGACTTGCAGAAGTGAGATAATCTCCCCCTGTTCTTGGCGGGCAGGGTTTGGACTATTAAATGAATGTTCACCCAACAGTTTTATTTATCTTTCGGTGTGTCTCCACTTTTCTCCCCAAACGCTTCTTTATCAGAGTTAATAAATTAGCGTCCTCTTTATTTGGGTGGGCAAGACCCCAGGATCTGTAAAGTATTCCCTCCAGAGAGAAAGATAGCTTTACCCAATTTGTTATTTTATTATTGGGTTGCCAATATTGAGAAAGTGCTGGGATGGCTTGGTGACTCGAATTTTGCCTGGAGGCAAGTGGGGGCGAGTTCTTGTCGAGGCTGTAGTTGGGTGCTTCGTAACTGCCTCGCTTCCGTTCTCCTGCAGGGATTTCTTCGAATCTGATGGTGGTGTCCACTCTGTGAATCTGGAAGCAGTTCAGGTAGCATTTTAAATGTAGCTCCATGTCGTTGTTAGCCCCCATTTGCAGTAAACATCTCTGTACGAGCGGGCTTAGACTCGATGTTTAGGTCATGGGAGGGGAAGGGTTTGAACAAGAACAAAGAAAATTACAGCACAGGAACAGGCCCTTCGGCCCTCCCAGCCTGCGCCGATCCAGATCCTTTATCTAAACCTGTCTCCTATTTTCCAAGGTCTACTTTCCTCTGTTCCCGCCGTTCTATACCCGTCTAGATTCCTCTTAAATGATGCTATCGTGCTCGCCTCTACCACTTCCGCTGGTAAAACGTTCCAGGCACCCACCACCCTCTGCGTAAAAAACTTTCCACGCACATCTCCCTTAAACTTTCCCCCTCTCACTTTGAAATCGTGACCCCTTGTAACTGACACCCCACTCTTGGAAAAAGCTTGTTTGCTATCCACCCTGTCCATACCTCTCATAATTTTGTAGACCTTAATCAGGTCCCCCCTCAACCTCCATCTTTCCAATGAAAACAATCCTAATCTACTCAAACTTTGTTAATAGCTAGCCCCCTCCATACCAGGCAACACCCTGGTGAACCTCCTCTGCACCCTCTCCAAAGCATCCACATCCTTCTGGTGATGTGGCGACCAGAACTGCACGCAGTATTCCAAATGTGGCCTAACCAAAGTCCTATACAACTGTAACATGACCTGCCGACTCTTGTACTCAATACCCCGTCCGATGAGGCAAGCATGCTGCATGCCTCTTGACCACTCTTATCAACCTGCGTTGCCACCTTTGGAAAGGATTGGGGACACTGTTCATGGAAGGAAGGTTTGCCCTGCGATCAATTGCTTTAGATATTTTCAGATTCGCGATTTTCCCTCTGCACCATCGTCCTCCCTGCTGGCGAGGATTTGTCTTCGGCCGATTCTGTGGGGGGGGGGGGGGTCTTCAGGTTGACCTGGAGCTTGTCCGTTGGTGACCATTTGTGGGGTATTGATTCGCTGGTGTTGCAGACGGGGGTGAAGGCATATGTCTTCACCTTTGCCTTGTCAATAGCCTGGAGGTGGGAGTAGCTTGGTGGAGGTTTCTACTCTACTCGTGCACTGGCCTGGCTGGGTGATCTCATGAGTTCCTATATTTGGAGAAACGCAAGTACATCATGAGGGCGTCGGTAGAAGGGTTCTGCCTCAGATTGTAGCCATTGATTTTCCTTTTTTAAACACTTAGCCACTGTCAATTGTTAAGGGGGTTTTAGTTTAATGTTGGGAGGCGGGGTGAGTTAAAGTTGGATGTGGTTTTTGAAGCATCTGCTTTATATGATATAATTGTTATTTTGTTGTAACGAAAACATTTTTAATAAAAATATTTTTTTTAAAACTCTGACAAAAGCAAATCTAACCATCACCGTTGACATTCAATGGCATTACCACATAATAACAATCTTTATTGTCACAAGTAGGCTTACATTAACACTGCAATGAAGTTTCTGTGAAAAGCCCCTAGTCGCCACATTCCAGCACCTATTCGGGTACACAGATAATACACAGATAATTCAGAATGTCCAAATAACTGAACAGCACGTCTTTCGGGACTTGTGGGAGGAAACCGGAGCACCCAGAGGAAACCCACACAGACTCTGGGAGAACGTGCAGACTCCACGCAGATCGTGACCCAAGCCGGGAATCAAACTGGGATCCCTGTGCTGTGAAGCACTGTGCTACCATAGCTGAATCCCTCATTATCAACATCCTAGGGGTTACCAACAGAACTGGACCAGCCATATAGATACTGTGGCTCCCAAGGGCTGGGAATTCTGCGGCGAGTAACTCACCTGACTCCCAAAAGCCTGTCCACCATGTACAAGGCACAAGTTAGGAGTGTGATGGAATACTCTCCACTCGCCTAGATGTGTGCAGCTCGACACCATCCAGGATAAAGCAACTCGCTTGATTGGCACCACTTACACCACCTTCAACATTCACTCCCTCCACTGCATTGTATAGTATCAGCAGTGTGTACCATCTAAAAGATGCACTGCAGCAACTCAGCAAGGCTCCGTTGACTGCACCTTTCAAACCCCCAACGTCTACCACCTTGAAGGACAACGGAAGCAGATAACTCCACAACCTGCATGTTCTTTTCTAAGTCACAAATCATCCTAACTTATACTTGCCATTCCCTCACCGTCCGAACAGCAATATGGGTGTTCCTATATCACGTGGACTGCAGCTGTTCAAGAAGGCAGCACACACCACCTCGAGCAATTGGGGATAGACAACACTCGCATCTGATGAACGAATAAAAAAAATTCCCTCCCTCCACCAGTATTGCAGTGTGTACTATCTGCAAGAAGCACTGCAGCAACTCACCAATGCCTGTAATTTCTACCACCGCAAATGTCAAGCACAGCAGATGTATGGGCATATCATGCCTTCAATTTCCTTTCCAAGCCATATGCTACCCTCATCTGAAAATGTATTGCCATTCCTTCACTGTCACTGGGTTAAAATCATGGAACTCGTTTCCGAACATTACCTACACCAGATGGACAACAGCAGTTCGAGAAAGTGGTTGATCTGCCTGTTTTTAAAAATATATTTTATTCCCAACATACGCAGCATCAACATAATGCACAGGTCCATCAAAGCGTAGTCAACTGTTTGTAAAGTTTTCCCCCTTTTAACCACCCCCAGCACGAACAGCTGCTCAAATAAGATCATGAACGGTCTCCACTGCACCTCAAAATCTACTTCTGACCCCCTCAACTTGAACTTAATCCTCTCCAATTGGAGAAAGTCATACAAGTCCGCATTCCAGGCCGCCACCCCCAACGGCGTAGCCGATCTCCAATTCAACAGGATCCTTCGCTGGACAATCAGAGAGGTGAAGGCCACTGCATCGGCGCCCGTCCTCTTCAGCTGCTCTGGCTCCTAAAAAACCCCCACAAAAATCGCCACCATTGAGTCCGGCCTGACCTCAGCCACCACTATCCTGGGCACTATCCTGGCTAAGGTCCCAAACACCATGTCCCAATAGCTCTCCAGCATCTCACCGCAAGAACATGTGAGGATGATTTGCCGGCCCTGCACGCACTTCTCACAGCCATCGGTCAACCCCTGGGAGAACCCATTTATCCTTGCCCAAGTCATGTGTACCCTGTGCACCACCTTGAACTGAATGAAGCTCATCCCTGCGCAGGAGGAGGTTGAGTTTACCCGCCGCATTGTCTGATCAGAGCCTCCAAACTATTTCCCTCCCCAACTCCTCCCACTTAGGCTTTAATCTTATCACCTGTGTCTTGCCTTGCTCCCCAACCACCCGTATATGTCCCTAATTCTACCCTCTCCCAAATTGTCAGGGAGCAGCAGTAGCACAAACAACATGTACTCCGGCAGCTGAGGTAACGTCCCCCACTCCTTGCGCGCGAAGACCTGCACCCACACAATGGTCCGGCACTGGCATTTTGTCCAACTTAAAATGTCTCCTCAATGGGTTCCATACCCTAATACTTGACTGCACCGCCGCACTTCCCGCATACTTCCCTGGGGCTAACGGCAACACGGTCATCACCAAGGCCCTCAGAGTAGAACCCCTGCAGGACTCCTTCTCCAGCCTAACCCCACCCCAAACCAATGCCTCACCTCCACACTCTCAGCCCAGTAATAATACATCAGGTTTGGGAACAGTAACCCCCTTTCCGTCACTGCCTCTGTAGCAGTGCCCTCTTCACCCTCGGTACCTTCCCCACCCATATAATTTTGTTAGTGTCACAAGTAGGCTTATTTCAACACTGCAATGAAGTTACTGTGAAAATCCCCGAGTCGCCACACTACAGCACCTGTTTGGCCCACCGAGGAAGAATTCAGAATGTCCAATTCACCTAACAACTACATCTCTCGGGAACTTGAGGGAGGAAACCGGACCACCCGGAGGAAACCCATATTAAGGATATGTGGACCTGCACACCCAGAAGTATGTATCTATGCTCCTGATGGTTCTGTCATTTATTTTATACGTCCGCCTAAATTGGATCTACCAAAATGCATCAAATCGCATTTGTCCGGTTTAAATTCCATCTGCCATTTCTCCTGCCTATTTTGCACACCCTATTTTGCAGCCTATCTATATCCCGCTGTTTTCTCAGACAATCTTCATCACTATCCGCAACTCCAGCAATCTTAGTATCATCCACAAACATAGAACATAGAACAGTACAGCACAGAACAGGCCCTTCGGCCCTCGATGTTGTGCCGAGCAATAATCACCCTACTCAAACCCACATATCCACCCTGTACCCGTAACCCAACAACCCCCCCTCTTAACCTTACTTTTTTTTTAAAGACACTACGGGCAATTTAGCATGGCCAATCCACCTAACCCGCACATCTTTGGACTGTGGGAGGAAACCGGAGCACCCGGAGGAAACCCACGCACATACGGGAGGACGTGCAGACTCCGCACAGACAGTGACCCAGCCGGGAATCGAACCTGGGACCAAATGTGCATCGATCCTATCTCTGAGAATCTTTTCAAACAATTTCACTATCACTGACGTCAAGCTCACTGGCCTATAATTACCCGGGTAATCCATGCTACTCCAGTGGTTAGCATTGGGACTGCGGCACTGAGGACCGGGTTTGAATCCCAGCCCTGGATCACTGTCCGTGTGGAGTTTGCACATTCTCCCCGTGTCTGCGTGGGTTTCACCCCCACAACCCAAAGATGGCAGGTTTGGTAGATTGGCCATGCAAAATTGCCCCTTAATTAGAATAAATAAATAATTGGGTACACTAAATTTTAAAAAAAAATCCCTGCAACCCTTCTTAAATAACGGGATAACATTGGCTATCCTCCAATCATCTGGAACCTCACTTGCGGCCAACGAGGAAACAAAGATTTCTGTTATAGGCCCAGCGATTTCATCTGTTGCCTCCCTCAGTAATCTGGAATCGATGCCATCTGGCTCTGGGAATTTGTCTACCGTAATGCTTTTCAACAGACCTAACACTTCCTCCCTCGTAATAATGACTTGTTCTAAGTGTTTATACATCCCTCTGAGACAACACCAAACAATGTGTCCCTCCTTTGTGAATACCGAAGCAAAGTTCTCATTTAGGATCTTACCCGACTTCCTTTGGTTCCACGCATAATTTCTCTCCTTTGTCCTTGAGTGGACAACTCTTTCTCCAGTTACCCTGTTCATTATATATGTATAAAATGTCTTGGGATTCTCCTTGATCCTGTCTGCCAGGACGTTTTGTGACCCCCATTTATAAGACCATAAGACACAGGAGCAGAATTAGGCCACTTGGCCCATCGGTCTGCTCTGCCATTCAATCATGGCTGATATTTTCTCAGCCCCATTCTCCTGCCTTTTCCCCATAACCCCTGATCCCTTTATTAATCAAGATTTTGCCCTCCTAACTCCCTGTTTTGAGCTCTTTCTACTTCCTTGTATTCTTCAAGTGCTTCACTGTTTTTAGTGCCTCGCCCTCACATATGCAATCCTTTTGCTTTTTGACCAGAATCCACAATTTCCCTGGTCTTCGGTTTTCTGAATCCAGCCTATCCTGTTTTTTCCTTTTCATAAGATTTACCCTCAAACAGTCTCTCCAAACAGCAGCCTCTAAATCTTGATTAATCGGTTGCAGTTAGCCGTCCTCCCAATTTAAACACCTTAACCCTAGGACAACACACGTCCTTTTCCAAGAGTATCTGAAAGTTTATGGAATTGTGGTCACTGTTTGCCACATGCTCCCCCACTGCAACTTTGATGACCTGGCTGCGCTCGTTCTCCTCGTACGAGGTCCAGTATATAATAATAATGTTATTGTTACAAGTAGGTTAACATTAACACTGCCATGAAGTTACTCTGAAACGCCCCAGTAGCCACATTCCTGGCACCTGTTCAGGTACACAGGGATAGCCCCCCCTCTCTGGTCAGACTATACACATATTGTTCCAAAAACCTTCCTGTACATACTTAACAAATTCCTCACCATCCGGACCCCTAGCCCTAACAGATTTCCAGTCAATATGAGGAAAATTAAAGTCTCCCACTACATCACCCTATTATTTCTACATCTATCAGAATCTGCTTAGATATCTGTTCTGCAACTTATCGTGGGCTGTTGGGAGGCCTGTAGTACACTCCCATCTCCGTGACTGCCCCTTCCTCTTTCTGAGCTCTACCCAGTGTCTCGTTACTTGATTCTTCCAACTCCCCACCACTTTTACCTTCCCTTTTGTCTCGCCTGAAACACCTATATCCTGGAATATTGAGCTGCCAGTTTTGTCCCTTTTTAAACTAAATCTCTGTTACCACAGCCACATCCAAGTTCCGCGCATGAATCAAGGGTCTAAGTTCATCTGTCGTACTTGTTATACTCCATGCATTGAAGCAGATGCACTCCAGGCCTGCCAAGTTCAACCTTCCCCAGCCTGCCCTTCCTCTTAGCCAGCCTGGCTCCGGTACCATGCTCATACCCCAGTCTCTACACTTGCTGGCTTACTTTTCTGATTCCCACCCCCTGCCACATTTATGTAACCCACCCAAACCGTACCAGCAAACCTCCCAGCCAGGATATTGGTGCCCTTCCAGTCCAGTCCTTCTTGTACAGGCCCCACCTTCCCTGGAAGACATCCCGATGATCCAAAAAACTCCCTCCTCCTGTTCGGCTACAGCGAGGGAGAATTCCGAATGTCCACTTCACCTAACAGCATGTCTTTCAAGATTTGTGGGAGGAAACCGGAGCACCCGGAGGAAATGCAACACAGGCACGGGCAGAACGTGCAGACTCCGCACAGACAGTGACCCAAGCAGGGAATCGAACCTGGAGCCCTGTAGCTGTGATGCAACAGTGCTCACCCCCTGTGCTACCATACCGCCCACAAAAGAACGATCCAAAATAGCCCCATCCCCACTTGAAAGATGAAGGCTCTCCCCTGCCCTGTAACTTCGACCCCAGATTTTCAGGCTAGGGTCACAATAAGCCTGAAACATTAAAATTGAGTCACACTGGGGAAAAGGTTGGGAAGTAATGAAATACAGGGTCAACTTAACGACGTATGAAGCAATAGTGGTAGCAAGAAGTTGACTCTGTACAGGATTCATTCACCACAGTGAAGTTGCAACCAGTTGTATTCAACTGAAAGCCTTTTTGTCACATCCTCAATTTTTATTTCAACAAATCAAACTTGTATAAAAATTTCAGTGGCACTAATTTTTTTTCAAGAAGAGTCAAGTTAATTTCTTCAACCAAGAACGAGAAGAGAATGAACATAATGCCTGGCAGTCAGTTATGACGCGCAGATTCAATCAGCCAGCCAACTAACACCATAACAACAGCTGACTGAATCACAGCTGAACATTCCTGATTTCATTTTTTCATTAAGGTCGATAAGGGAACAACATGGCAGTGCTAGCAGAACACAGATGAAAAGACCCTGATGACATGAAAAGCTAAACTTTAACAGCAAGCTGAACTGTTAGCTACTGTTAGGTTCCACCTCACTGCATCGTGGTCAAGACGAACAATCTTTGCTTCCACAGTGGTCAGCCAACAAGTTTCTAGTGTATTAAAATAAATGGGCGTGGGGGAGGAAGGTGAAGAGAAATAAAGTAGAAAGCTTTGGCCAAAGACAGCAGAATTCATACTTGGCAGATTAGTGACTCCAAAGAACAACTCCTGTGCATGGTCATAGTCATCAATAAATCATTCGCCTTGCAAGCCTTCCTGCCCACAACAGAAACAAAACAGAAGAATTGTAAATGTTAATACAATCCGAGCTGAAACTACAGCAAACAATATTGCAAAAGGATAATGAACAAAACAGCATGATCAGCAACTTAAATTTTCTTTTCACATCAAACTGTCAAAAAATTACCATGAAACCAAATCATGAACAGCTAATGGAATAATATATTTTGAAGGATTAGCAAAATGTATATAAAATCGACGTGCCCAAACTTCCAATACAAAGCAGTTTATCATTACCTCTTGCAACACTTCTGCTTTCGATGGCTGTCCAAACATATTCAAAAGTCCAGACACAAATCAGAAACATTATCAATACCCCCACAGTTCACTGTTTGTTGCAATTTTTAGATTGACCGAAACATGTCACTCTTTCCGACATTCAACTTTTTTTTTTTCTAAATAATTTTTATTGAAAAATTTTGATTTTATACAACATTGACACACCTTAGTAAAATACCGAAAATAACAATAATATTAACAATCGTACACATTCGCCCCATCCCCATGAACAACCCAGCCGTTTAACAACAACGCAAATTAACTCACTATAAAGTTACAGAATAGACACTACAATATGCACCCCCCCCCAACAACCACCACCCTGGGTTGCTGCTGCTATTGACCAAGTTACGTATCTCTGAGCCAGGAAGTCCAGAAAAGGCTGCCATCGTTATAGAACCCTTGTATTGATCCTCAGGGCAAATTTGACCTTTTCCAATTTTATAAATCCCGCCATGTCACTGATCCAGGTCTCCACGCTTGGGGGCCTTGCATCCTTCCATTGTAACAGAATCCTTCGTCGGGCTACTAGGGACGCAAAGGCCAGGACACCGGCCTCTTTCCGCCTTCACTCCCGGCTCTACCGCAACTCCAAAAATCGCGAGTCCCCACCCTGGTTTGACCCTGGATCCAACCACCCTCGACACCGTCCCCCCCACCCCCCTTCCAGAATTCTTCCAGTGCTGGGCATGCCCAGAACATATGGGCGTGGTTCGCTGGACTCCCCGAACATCTGGTGCACCTGTCCCCACCCCCAAAGAACCTACTCATCCTAGTCCTGAACATGTGAGCCTGGTGCAGCACCTTAAATTGGATGAGACCTAAGCCTCGCACATGAGGAGGAAGAGTTGACTCTCTCCAAGGCCTCCGCCCAAGTCCCGTCCTCTATCTGCTCCCCGAGTTCCTCCTCCCATTTAACCTTCGACTCCTCCACCTCCTGCATTACCTTATAGATGTCAGAACACCTTCCCCTCTCCTACCCACCACCCCCGAAAGCACTCTGTCCATCGTCCCCTGCGAGGGCAGCAAAGGGAATCCCTCTACCTGTCGCCTAGCAAACGCCTTTACCTGCAGGTATCTGAAACATGTTCCCTTGGGGAAGGCCAAATTTATCTTCCAGTTCCCCAAGGCCCGCAAACCTCCCGCCAATAAACAGGTCTCCTCAATTTGCTGATGCCCGCCCTTTGCCACCCCCTGAATCCCCCATCCGTGTTTCCCGGGAGTGAACCGATGGTTGCCACCCAGTGGAGCCTCCATCGAGCCCCCTGTTTCCCCCGATGCCGTCTCCACTGTCCCCAGATCTTAGGGTCGCCGCACCACCCACCGGGCTCGTGGTAAACCTCTTAGGGGAGAGCGGCAACGGTGCCGTTACCCGTGGCACCCAGGCTTGTACCTCTACATGATGCCATCTCCATTCTTTTCCACGCCGCCCCTCCCCGCCTCTATCACCCATTTACGCACCATTGACACATTGGCTGCCCAATAGTACCCCAGAAGGTTGGGCAGCGCCAGCCCGCCTCTATCCCTTCCTCGCTCCAGGAACACCCCTCCTCACTCTCGGAGTCCCATGTGCCCACACAAAGCTCAGAATACTGCTGGTCACCCTCCTAAAGAAGGCCCTGGGGATAAATATGGGCAGTCACTGAAAAAGGAACAAGAACCTCGGAAGCACCGTCATTTTGACAGACTGTACCCTCCCCGCCAACGACAATGGCAGCATGTCCCACCTCCTGAACTCCTCCTCCATCTGATCTACCAGTCTGGTGAAGTTATGCTTGTGGAGAGTCCCCCAGTCCCTGGCCACTTGCACCCCCAGGTACCTAAAGCTCTCCCCTGCCCGCCAAAGCGGGAGCCTACCAATTCCTTCCTCCTGGTCTCCAGGGTGCACCACAAACCCTCGCTCTTGCCCAAGTTTAATTTATAACCTGAAAAGGCCCCAAACTCGGCTAGCAACTCCATCACTCCTGGCATCCCTCCCACCGGGTCCGCCACATACAGTAACAGGTCGTCGGCAAACAACAACACCCTATGTTCCTCTCCACCTCGCACCAAGCCTCTCCACCTCTCTGAATCTCTCAACGCCATCGCCAGCGGCTCGATTGCCAGTGCAAACAACAAGGGGGACAGGGGGCAACCCTGCCTGGTCCCTCGGTAAAGCCGGACGTACTCCGACCTCCTCCTATTCGTGGCCACGCACCGCCATCGGGGCCTCATATAGCAGCCTTACCCATCTATGAACCCTTCACCAAATCCAAACCTCCCCACACCTCCCATAGGTACCCCCACTCCACTCTATCGAAGGCCTTCTCCGCATCCAGCGCCACCACTATCTCTGCTTCCCCCTCAATCGCCGGCATCACGATGACATTCAACAATCTCCGCACATTCGTGTTCAGCTGCCTTCCCTTCACAAAACCTGTCTGGTCCTCGTGTACAACCCCTGGCACACAGTCCTCTATCCTGGTGGCCAGGATTTTTGCCAGCACCTTAGCATCCACGTTGAGGAGCGATATGGGCCTGTATGAACCACACTGCTGGGGGTCCTTGTCCTTCTTTAAAATTAACGAGATCAGCGCCCGCAACATCGTCGGGGGCAAAGTCCCCCCTTCCCACGCTTCGTTGAGTGTCCGCACCAGCAAGGGGCCCACTAGGTCCACAAACTTTTTATAAAATTCCACCGGGAACCCATCCGGCCCGTGCCTTCCATGACTGCATCTGCCCTATCCCCTTAACTAGCTCAATCGGCGCACCCAGCCCCTCACCCTTCTCCTCCTGCACCTTCGGGAAAGAAAGCCTGTCAAGGACCTCTCCATTCCCCTCCTATCCCCCGTTGGCTCCGACCGGTACAGTTTCCCCGTAAAAGTCCTTGGAGACCTCATTCACCTCTCCCCCTTCCGCACCACATTCCCACTCTTGTCTCTCACTCCAGCAATCTCCTTAGCCGCATCCCGCTTACGGAGCTGATGAGCCAGCATCCTACTCGCCTTTTCACCATGTTCGTACACTGCCCCATGTGCTTCCTCCACTGTGCCTCCGCCTTTCTAGTGGTCAGCAAATCAAATTTAGCCTGCAGGCTGCGCCTCTCCCCCAGCAGTCCCTCCTCTGGTGCCTCTGCATACCTCCTGTCCACCTCCAGCATCTTCCCCACCAGTCTATCCCTCTCGCCTCCTCTCCCTGTGTGCCCGGATGGATATCAGCTCCCCACGAATTACTGCCTTCAGGGCTTCCCAGACCATCCCCACCTGAACCTCCCCCGTATCATTCACCTCAAGGTACCCCTCATACTTGCCCAGACCCTCCTACACACCTCCTCCTCCACCAACAACCCCACATCCAACCGCCACAACGGACGTTGGTCCCGCACCTCCCCCATCTCCAACTCTATCCGATGCAGAGCGTGGTCGGAGATTGCGATGGCCGAATACTCGGCCTCCTCCACTCTCGGAATCAGTCCCCTACTCACCACGAAGAATCTATCCGAGAGTAGACCCTATGTACGTGGAGAAAAAAGAGTACTAGCGTGCCCTCGTCCTCACAAACCTCCATGGATCCACTCCACCCATCTGATCCATAAACCCTCTCAGTACCTTGGCCGCCGCCGGCCTCCTACCCGTCCTAGAGCTGGACCCGATCCAGTGAAGGATCCAACACCATATTAAGTCCCCCCCTATGATCAGACCTCCCGCCTCCAGATCCGGGATCCGTCCCAACATACGCCTCATAAAGCCCGCATCGTCCCAATTTGGGGCATACACACTAGCCAGTACCACCTTCTCTCCTTGTAGCCTGCCCCTAACCATCACATACCTACCCCCCTTATCTGCCACCACCTCCGATGGAATCGAAATAATGGTGCCGGTCCAAATAAGTTACCACAGGCGCGCGGGCTGCAACATTCCGAACTTTATCTTTTTCTATAAAGCACCTCTTTCGTCCGATTAATCCGGACCGCCGCTTAGCCACATCCGCACTCCAATCCTGGTAGATCCGTACTACCCCATTCTCCCAATTGCTGCTCTTCACCTTCTTGGCCCAGCGCAGCACGCACCTCCCGATCACTGGAACCGGTGGAACCTCACCAGGCACCGCAAGCGGGGGTTCATCTTCCTTGGGCTCCTGGCCAGCACCCTGTGCGCTCCCATCCAGCTCCAAGGGCAGGTGGAATGACCCGGCCCCCACGAGCGAATTCAGCATTACAGCCACGTAGGCTGTCAGGTCCGATCCCTCCAGCCGCTCCGCAGGCCCAAGATCCGCAGGTTTTTCCACCTCGTGCGGTGATCCAGCTCCTCGAAGTGTTCCTGCCACTTCTTGTGGAGTGCCTCGTGTACCTCCACCGTACTCACGAGGACCACGGCCTCCTCCTCTCGTTCAGTGGCCTGCGTCTGCAACTCCTTGATGGCAGCACCCTGGGTGACTGAATCTCTGAAAGCCTTCTGTTCGTTCCTGCAGAGAGCTCAGTACCTCATCCTTGAATTCTTTAAAGCAGCGCAGGAGATCAATTTGTTGCTCCTGGGCCCAGAGCCTCCATTCCTCTGGAGCTTTGTCGGTGGCCATCTTGGATCCCTTCCCCCGTTTTTTCTGAGGAGCTGCTGCTGTTTTTTCCCCCCTTTCCACTCCGAGTTCGAGCCATGGACTGCGGGAAAATCGTTCAGCACACCTTCCCCCACCGGGAGACGTCGAAAAATTTCCGTTTTGGGCTCTCAAAAGAGCCGAAAAGACTCTTTAAAACGGGAGCTGCCAAATGTGTGGCTTCCTACTCCATCACAGCCACCAGAAGTCCCGACATTCAACTTATTAAACAGGAAGGCCCCGAACCTCCCCAGTCTGCCCATAATTCTCCCCAGACTCTCCAGGGGGTCTGATGCAAACAGCAACAGGTTGTTTGCGTATAGCTACACTCTGTGTTCTTACTCCCCCTCACATTCCCCTTTACTGACCCCCTTCATCAAGGGCTCTATCACCAGCGCATAACTGCGGTGAAAGTGGACACCCCTACCTCGTTCCCCTGTCCAACCTGAAACTCCGTGAACTCATCTAATTTGTCCGTACACCTCGCTGCTGGGGGCCACATACGGCAGATGCACCACGCTACAAACCTCAACCAACCTGAACCTTCCCAGGATATTAAACAAGTACCTCCACTCCAGTCGGTCGAAAGCTTTCTCCGCATGTAGAGGCTACTACCTCCGTACCCTACTTCGATGCAGTCATAATCACGTTTTTAAAAATGGTTTTTATTCTCCATTTTCACATTTCCTTCAAACTTTACACACCCACCCACAGACAGTAAACGGTAACAAATACAAAATCAATCCCCTTAACATAACAACGATCCATCCTCCCACCACCCCAAACAACGGCCCACCTGTCAATATATGCAATTCAATAAACAAACACTCTCACGTGGAAACAAAAAAAAAACAAGGAGAAAAAAAGGAGTCCGGGACCGCCCATGGTCACCAGTTAACCTGTGGAGTACACTGCCCCCCCCCCCCCCCCCCCCACCCCCCCCCCCCCC
The DNA here is from genome assembly GCF_902713615.1 of Scyliorhinus canicula. Lineage (NCBI taxonomy): Eukaryota > Metazoa > Chordata > Chondrichthyes > Carcharhiniformes > Scyliorhinidae > Scyliorhinus > Scyliorhinus canicula. Next base: position 53,197,576 of record NC_052155.1, on the reverse strand, counting down.
AAACCCCCCAACCCAATGCCATCCAACCTCTGAAAGGTACCGTACATGATACCAAGAGTTGTAAACACTCTTTCCCCCCCCCCCTCCTCCAACTCCTCCCGTCACTGCCTCTTGTAAAACTCCTCCCCCCCCAACCTCGGTTCCTTCCCTCCAACCTTCCAACCCCGGTTAGGAACCACTCAGACCCTGTTCTGCCAGGCTCCGATGGCCGCAGCCCCCCCCCCCCCCCCCCCCCCCGCTCCCGTTCACTGGCTGGCTTAAACCGACAGCGTGGAGGCCCCCGCCCGTAACCCTTTCCCCTTGCCCGGCCGTAGAAAGCACAGAATCCACTTTTAGCACACAAATCCCGCATATCCACCTACGCCCCAAAGAGCCCTCACTTTCGAGTGAAAGTCACATCACTTCCTTGTCCAAATATATACAACATTGGCTCCTTTAGCCCATACACCCGAACGCAGTGAAACAAAAAAGAAGAAAATACAGTCATGAGTTACATCGCACATGCCCATTTCTCACAGTCCTTCTCCTTCGCAAACTCTTCTGCTTCCGCCGTTCCAAAATAAAAAGTCCATGAGCTTGCAAGTCAACCCTCAGCTTCGCTGGATATACAATGCCGCACTGCACCGTGGTAATGAACAGTGCCCTCTTGCCTGGTTGAAGGCCAGCCCGCCTCCTCGCTAGCTCCACCGTAAAGTCCTTGTATACACATACCAGCTCCAGCCCACCACCACCCACTTCTGCTTGGCCCAGCACAGGACCTTGTCCTTCACACTCTACCCACGGAAGCACAGAGTCACTACCCTTGGCGGCTCACTCGCCTTTGGTACAGGTCTCCACGACCGATGAGCCCGATCCAGTTCATATCGGGAGGGATCCTCCCCCTCCCCCAATAGTTTCACCAGCATCGCGGCAAAATACTCAGTCGGCCTCGGCCCTTCAACTCCTTCGGGCAGCCCCACAATCCTCAAATTCTGTCACCTGGATCTGTTTTCCAGGTCTTCTATTTCTCCTCGCAGATCCTTGTTAATCTCCATCACCTTCCGCATCTCCTTCCCCATCGAGGTAAGTTGATCACTGTGCTGCAATAATGTCTCCTCCATTTCCTTCAGTGCCTACCCTTGCTCCCACACCTCCGCCACTGCGCTCACCACCGCTGTCGTCACCGGGGAAATCGCCTCCAACAGGACACTCAAAACCTCCCTCATCTCCTTCCTCATTTTCTCCATGTATTTTGTAAACTGCCTTTCGAATTCCACAGCCATTACATTAGTTATTTCTTCAGCCGTAAGCAATGCGGCCTCCCCTTGTGCTCCAGCCTCCATTTTCCTTGGTGACCTTTCCACTCCCCGACGGACCTTCAACTATTTGTTTTTACTGCCGTTTTTTTGCTCACCCTCGACATTTTCCTTTACTGTGCCTTCACTGCGCCTCCTCTGTGCCTTCTCCCTGCTTTTGCCGCCTCCGTGGACCCTGGGACCGGGCCTAAAGCCCCGAAATGCAGTTCCCGAACATTGCGCGGCTGCCTCCCGCCCCGCCGAGTCATAATCATGTTTAATAGCCTCCTGATGTTACTGGAAAGGTACTTGCCCTTATAAAACCCTTTGGTTCTCGGTGACCACCCCCAGAACGAATCCCTCCATCTTCCTCCCCACTAACTTGGCCAACACTTTCACATCCGTGTTTAGCAGTGAAATAGGTCTATCTGACCCACACTCCCAACAGGTCCTTCCCCTTCTTCAGGATTAGCGTGATCGACACCTGCGGCAGTGTCTCAAGTTCCTCCCCCTTCTCCAGCGCCTCGCTAAACATCCCAAGCATATGCGATGCCAACTCCGTCACTTCATCCCCCTTACACTATCACACACCCCCCCCCCCCCCCCCCCCCCCCCCCCAGCTCGAACAGTTCCTCCAGCGCCTGCCTGCTCTCTTCATCCAGTCTTGGAAACTCCAGGTCATCCACAAACCGCCCCATTTCTCCTTCCTCTCCACCCGGTTCGATCCTGTACAGCTTCTCATAATGCTCCCTAAATGCCTCATTAATCTTCCTCAGCTCCAACACAACCTCCCCCTCCCGAGTCTGCAGCCTCAGAATTTCCCTGGACACGGCCTGCCTCCGTAGCTGGTGGGCCAGCATACGGCTCGCCTTCTCTCCATATTCATATTGCACCCCTCCTCGCCGTCTGTAGCTGCTCCACTGCCTTCCCTGTCATCAGCCTGTCAAACCTCCCCTGTAACCTTTTTCTTTCCGCCAACCCCTCCTTGGTGGAAGCTCTCGAATACTTTCTGCCCATCTCAACTATCTCGTCTAACAACTGTCCATACTCCTCCCTCCACCTCCTGTCCCTGTGCACCTTGAATGAGATAACCTCTTCCCGAACCATTGCCTTCAATACCTCCCAGAACATGACCACCGACACCTGCCCAATCTGATTCCGCTTCACATAATCTCCGATCACCGACCGCACCTTCTTACTGAAGGCAAAAGCCCCAAATCCATCCCTGCCTCTCCTCCTGCCTCGAGCTAAGTCTGACCTCCAACCAGTGCGGTACATGTATGTGATAATGACTCCCGCGTACTCCCCCTCCAGCACCCCCACCAACACTGCTCGGCTTACTACAAAACAGTCCGTTTTGGAGTATACATTGTACACATGCGAGAAGGAATACTCCCTCCCCCGTGGGTTCCTAAACCTCCCCAGATCCACCGTTTCCATCCGTTCCATAAATCCTCCCAACGTCTTCGCCCTCCTCAACCTTAATATTGACTTGGGGCTCGACCTATCCACGCTCCGTTCCAGCCCCATAATCAACTGATGCATGTCCAGTTTGGAATAGATCCCAGCAACTCCTTCACAAACCCCACGGTGTCCCAATTCGGTGCATATACGTTCACTAGCACCAGCGGTGTTCTCTCCAACACCCCGCTTACTAGGGTCCCGCACTTCCTTGGTCCCGACAAACCCCATCCATTTGCTCAGAAAGATGGCCTCTTTTGCGACTTTGAATCAAACCCCGAATGGAATGCCTGACCTAAGTATCTTTTCTCAACTTGACCTGATCCTTCACCAGGAGGCGCATCTCCTGCAGAAAGACCAACCCCACCTTAAAACTCCAAGTGCGAGAACACCCGAGACCTCTTCACCGGGCCATTCAGTAAGTTCCATGTTGCAAACCTTATAGGAGGCTTAAGCCTCCCCTCCCCTCCACCTGTACCCCCTTATAAACTTATTGCCCCCTAACGTACAACAACGACAAAATCACCCAACCCCAAAATAAAACGCCCTCCAGCCCCCACAATACCTGCATCTTCCGACCTCTGCTGTTCCAGCTCCTCCAACTCCCATCAACATTCAGTTCTCCCCCAATTTATGGTCTCTTACAAAGTCATTAGCCTCTTCTGGAGTTTCAAAATAATACTCCCAACCATCGAAAATTACCCACAGATTTGTTGAGTACAATATCACAAACCGTATTTTTCTTCGGTATAGCACCGCTTTGGCTTTGTTACATCCGGCATCCCTATTCGCCAGCTCTGCACCGAGATCTTGGTAAATTCGGACCCGGTTCCCTTCTCATTCGCTGTTCCGCTCATTTCAGGATCTATTCCTTCTCCACAAACTGATGGAGCCTCGCAATCACTGCCCGCGGTGGCTCTCCAGCTCTCGACTTTTGCCTTGGGGACCTGTGCACGCTGTCCACCAGCATCCTTGAAACGTAACTCGTGGCAGTTGTACTTTCCACACCCTCTTGCAGGTCAACGATACACAGGTTCTCTCTTCACCTCCCCCCCCTCCCCCAAGCTGGGACGTTTTGATGCCACACCCTCTCAAATGCTACCTTGATGTCAAGTGGAGGCACTCTCACCTCACCTGTTTATTATAATAATAATAATACCATAGTAATGATAATCGCTTATTGTGACAAGTGGGCTTCAATGAAGTTACTGTGAAAAGCCCCACAACCACCCCTTTAAGCTGTTCAAGCAGTCACCAGTTTAGCTAGTGAGTGGGATGCTACGTCTTTGATGATCTCATTGCAGCAATTGTTGGCCTGATTTAAAAATAAAATTAATTTATAATGCCCAATTTTTTTTTTCCAATTCAGGGGCAATTTTAGCGTGGCCAATCCATGTACCCTGCACATCTTTGGGTTGTGGGGGTGAAACCCACGTAAAAATGAGAATGTGCAAACTCCACACAGACAGTGACCCAGAGCCGGGATCGAACATGGGACCTCTGTGTCATCACGCAGCAATGCTAACCACTGTGCCACGGTGCTGCCCTTGTTGGCACAATTAAGCTGTTGGAAGCTCGTCTTGAAGTCCAAAGCTCATCTTGGGGTCAAATGTGACACAAGTTTGGAACATACTGTTGCCAGCACAAGTATGTAGGCACTAGCTAGGGAACGGAGTTTGGAGTGAAGACCAAAAACCACAACGTCCTAATGTTCAATTGGAAATTTCTGCTGATCCAGTACTGGTTGTCTGACAAGCATTCTGATAAATTTAGCAACAGTAAAGGGGTTCAGAGGGGTGGCTGTGGGGTAGAGCTGAGTACGTCACCACACATTTGATCACTAATTCTGTGTTGTTAGCTAATGTTGTCGAGGGGCAACATGCAGATGAGAAGTCCACGGGAATCAAGTATATATTATTGGAGGCCACCAGATGTTACTTTACAGGAGGAGAAAGGGAAACCTTTGCAAGTAATGATCAGGCTACAATTGGATAGGTCAGCAAGGAACAATGTTAAACAGCCCTGCAAAGCTGTATAACATTGGAGGAGGATAGTAGGGTCAGCTGTGTGAAAGACTGCAGGTAGGCAAAGAAGGGAAGGCAAGTATAGTTTACCTTTGTCATCCATGGCACCATTTGTGACTTTAAGAGCTGTTTTGGTCCTGTGGTAGACATGGAAACCTGAGTGGATGGAAGAACTGGCACATAGTTCCTTAAAGATGGCTGCCGAACATAGAGAGATTTGTTAGCAAAACATATGGGATCTTGTGCTTCATAAATAGAGGTGTTGAATATGGAAGCATGTAAGTTATGCTGAAACTATATAGAAGCAAATTACTGCGGATGCTGCAATCTGAAACCAAAGAGAAAATGCTGGAAAATCTCAGCAGGTCTGGCAACTGTAAGGAGAGAAGATAGCTAACGTTTCGAGTCCAGATGACCCTTTGTCAAAGCTAAAGACAGCGAAAGTGGGAAAAAAATTATACTGTGGAGTGAGAATGAAAGATGAGTCATAGCCACAGAAACCAGGGAAACAGGGTGCTAATAGCCACAGAAAGCAAGGGGAAAGAATACTAATGGCAGTTCCCAGAGAGAACAAAAGGTGTGAACGGCCAAACTGCAGAGAAACTAACATCAGAGAGTAAACTATGACAGATGTGGGGGGAGGGGAAGCAAAGGGGAGAAAGGGTAGGGAAACATGGATAAGATGGGGGGTGGTAAATATATATAAAGAAAGGCAAGAGAGAAAGAAATGGTAAAAGACAATTAAAATGGATTGGATTGGATTTGTTTGTTGTCACGTGTACCGAGGTACAGTGAAAAGTATTTTTCTGCAAGCAGCTCAACAGATCATTAGAAAAGGGAATTAAACAAAATTCAAGAAAATACATGAGAATACATAATAGGGCAATGAAATGGGATGAAAAGAAATGGGTCGAGGTGGGAGGAACAACTGGAGGAACAACGTCTCACCTTCGGCACGCTACAGCCTTCCAATCTCAACATTGAATTCTACAAGAAGTATAGTAGATTGACAGGTTTGAGTAAGCTAAACAAAGAAAAAGCATTCCTATTAACAGATAGTACCAGGACTACGCATCACAGATTTAAGATTTTGAGCAGGAGATGCAGGGGGTGGTGAGGAAGAACAATGTTATGCAGCAAGTTGCCGTGATCTGGAACTCACTGCCTCGAGAGTGGAGGAAGTGGAGACAATCATTGAAATTGGATGAGCATCTAAGGGAAATAAAATTGCATTGTGTGGAGGTGGAACGAGGACTGGATCACTTAACAGACAGCCAATGTGGACTTGAAGGGCGAGGGCAGGAGCAAACTTGAGGACATTTTGCCCAGCGGGCTGGTGGAAGGGAACGATGCATTGGGGCAACTGATTGGATTGTCTCTATCTTAGTCACAAATAAGTCCTTGAGCTCCTTCCACTTGCTGTTGGAGGCACAGTTTAGGGATTTGGATAACGTTTGTCATTTGTAACACTTAAGCTATACCAGAGTCCACCTGGTAGCAACATCTTCCATAATTCTCCCATTCTCTTTCTTATCATCTTCAACTGGTAATCTGCAAACCATGTTCAAAGGAAACAGTCCAAAATAACATCTGATAAGTAAGTGTTCAGTGTGTAATTTTCGCTGAAGAACGACAACAACTAAAGCAAAAGGAGGTATTATTGGAACTGTAGTTGTTGAGGCTTATACTGTAATTCAGCTAAAGAGTGTGGGGGTGGATGGAAGGGGTGAAGAAAAGGCATCAAGACTAAGGGACCAGTTAAACTGAGAATACATATGATGGTTGTCTTCAGATTTTCTTTTCCAAAAATATACTTTATTCATAAAATCTCTCAAGAAAAACCTGACAAATACATGTAAAATTGTCATAACAGTAAAGTATGATAATATTCACATTTTCTCCAGAGGTCAGGTTGCAATCTGAGGTGCATTAATTTAGTAATGAGAACAAAAGTACCCATTTCATTTTCTACGGAACATGGCGCGACCCATCCTTCGCAACAACGGGGACAATTAGAACCTCAATGCGTAATGACGCTTGGTGTTTGCGTACTGGGAGTCCATGCACAGCTTGATGAAACCACACACAAAGGCGGCCACCAGGATGGGGCGGCGTTGGGGGCGTTCCTCTCTCCCTTATCCAGAGATTGGTGCATGGTGTCCCATCGGATACAATCCATCTTGGATCTCCAGATGAATTTGAAGACAGCTCGGATGACTGCTGCGGCACAAGACCATGGTATGAGCCACACCTGTGCCACGTACAGCAACACGGAGAGTACCTCACACCTGATGACCAGGCTTTTGCCCGCAATGGAGAGGGAGCTTTGCTCCCACATGCCCAGTTTCTGTCGTACCGTAGCGATATGTTCCAGTTTGGTCGCCGCCCCAGCCGTTCTGAACCATAAACCCAGTACCGTCAGGTAATCTGAACTGACGGTGAAGGGAAAAAAGGACTAGTCAGCCCATTTCCTGAAGAACATGGCCTGTCTTTAGCTTACTAAGATTAAGGACCAGGCACCACATGGATTTCATGCAGTAAGGAACAGCATCCTGACTATATTACTGTTCCTTCCCTCTCATTGGCTCAAAATTCTGGAGCTCCCTGCCAGAACTGTGGATGGACCAGTCACAAAAGCAGCGCACTACCATCTTCTCAAAAGCAATTAAAGTCGGAGTTTTTTCCTAACACAGAAAGAGGTCCTTCGGCCCATCATGCCCGTGCTGGCCATCAAGCACCTGTATTCTCATCATATTTTCCAGCATTATGCCCGTAGCCTTGTCTGCTGTGGCATTTCAAGTGCTCATCTGAATATTTCTGAAATGTTGAGGGTTTCACCCCTACCACCCTTTCAGGCAGTGAGTTTGAGATTCCCACCACCCTTTGGATCAAAACATTTCCCCCCAAATCCCCTCTAAATCTCCTGCCCAATTACTGTAAATCTATGCTCCCTGGTTATTGACCCCTCCGCTAAGGGGAAAAGTTGGTTCTTGTCCACCCTATCTATGCCCCTGATATTTTTCTGCATCTTAATCAGGCCCGCTCGGCCTTTTCTGCTTCAAGGAAATATTTTCCTGGTTTCTCTTCAGCTCCTCTGTACCCTGATCCTGAGACCCCTGATTTTGGTCATGGGAACTGAGCCCTGGGGATCAAACCACCATCCCCCGATTTGTTGGAGGGTGGGTAATAAGTGCTGGTCTTGCCAGTGACTCTCATTCCCATAAACGAATACTGTAGCAACAAAAGGACAATCCTCTGGCTTTGAATTATGATTTGACCTGGTTTGATGCACTCTGATGAGTTGTGTTGTTGGTCTGCCCTGATTGATGGTTTGTCCTAGTGATGTGATTGGTTATACACCCAGTCCCATGCTATGCAGCTTAAGTATGAGAGTTTGAAGAGGAGGTCTAATGTAAAGATACTGTAGCTATTTTCTCGAAGCACAGTATGAATTATGACTAATAGAAATAAAATAAAATGCTGCATAGTTATTTGAACACAGGGATTCTTTACTGCGCCAAGACCACCTATATTATAGTGATTGCAGCTGTGGTGGCTTTGTTTCTGTATCATGCACTCAGGCATGTTGTTACTTTGTAATTGATAAACATTTCACGTTTGGCACCACGGGGCAGTGTAAATGTGGAACAATGAGCCCATTACCAGTTAACATGGGGTTGTGAAGGTAATAAAAAACAGAGCAAATCTCATGTTCCATGTTATCTGAATCCCTCTTTTGCATTGCTGGAACGCATTGCAGTCTCCCTCGTTCTAACTGTCTCACAAGCAGAATGGGTTATTCAGTTCTTGATGGCTTTGTATTTTCCAACAACCAAGTAATTTTTTATTGCACATTTCGGCAATAGTTTTCCCTGAAATTTGCTTGGATCAGGGTGAATAAAAGACAGACGGTCAGTTTTTTTATAACCTGCAGCCTGATTAGGCTCAGAGTGGAAGGTGCCAGTAAGGCCAAGTAAAACTGAAGATCAAAGAGGCCAGCATCATTGTGAAATCAATGAGAATAATTAGAAGTTGAGAATTTACCATATCTATATCTGTAATTGAGTTATTGAGAAGGCTGTTGTCTGATCGTGCCTTTGGGAAAGGTGGAAGGTAGTGATTGATAATTGAATGTTCGTTTTTCAACCTTTTGCCTTTCTGTTTTCTTCGACAATAATACACTGTTTTGTCAGCAATTGGTGATTAATTTGAAGTATATGTCCACATTTGTTTGCTGAGAGATCTGTTCATTAATTTGTTGCTGATAAGGTTTACACAGCTAACGTGTCCCCATTTATAAATTTCCCATTGTACTCGAAACTCCTTTGAGCATTGATTTATTTTTCTCTAAAACTGTTGCAGTTCGATCTTTGCCTTCAATTGTGAAGCATTTTGAAGAAGGCTTGTAAATTTGAACTGTTACTGTAATACATGAAATTGTTTCAAGTCCAATTGTTGCAAATATTTTTTCAGCATTGTGTGGCATTTAATCTGTACAGTATCTGATAAAGAAAGGTTTTCTGTTGTTGGGGTGGGACTTGAGATTCTGACAGGAGTTCTGAAAACCAGATGTTGCAGCCTGTTGAGAATTTTACCTGTCTCCTCCAGTGGCCCAGTTTGCAACAGCAGCATTTAGTGTCATTCTGAACCATATTGGTAGTAGGGCCTGGGCCCAATTTCAAAAATTATTTTCAGGGGACATTGGTGTCACTAACTTGGCCAGCATTTTTATTGCCTATCCCTCATTGTCCTTGAGAAGGTGGATAGCCGACACCTTGAATCGTTGCAGTCCATGTGGTATGCATACATATACCCACAGTGCTGTTCAGGCAGGGTGTTTCAGGATTTTGACTTGGTGACAGTGGAGGAACAATTATATTGTTCCGAGTCAGAATGGTGAGTTACTTGCCACATGATTCCTAGCCCCTCTTGTGTGTGCATAAACATCTGATAAAGCATCTAGGAATTTAGAATATATTTACAGAAGCCTACAACTTGCTGTTGAGTCTTGCATGTTCATAAAGTGAACCATGTGTTCAGGTACATTTTATTGTGTCCCAAAAAGGGACAGGGTCTACTGGAGAGTTTGGACAGAAATTAGGACAAACTGTCACATACAGCCTCGTGTTCACAGTTTGTCATTTTGCTGATATACATCATTATTTTAAAAAAATAGCCCAAATCATTGGCTTCGTGAACTCTAACCCTGTCATCTTGTACAAAAAGGTCCTCTTGTACAAAAAGGTATGTTTTTTTTTTAAAAGGGGGACTTGATGGCACAATGGGTTAGTACACAGACCTTTTACATGAAACCAATGAGATTAATGGCTGTCAATAACTTTGATTTCATAATGTTTTTTTAAAATTCCAATTAAGGGGCAATTTAGCGTGGCCAATCCACCTACCCTGCACATCTTTGGGTTGTGGGATGAGACCCACAGGACACTGGGAGAATGTACACACTCCGCATGAACAGTGACCCAGGGCTGGGATTGAACCCAGGTCCTTGGTGCCATGAGGCAGCAGTGCTAACAACTGAGTCACCAAGTCACCCAATTTCATAATATGTTTAATCTCTTGTTTGACGTATTCTCAAAATACCATTTTACTAATATTAATTTACCATTATGTTTGGAGGTCTAAACATGATTTTCAGTTGTGAATTAGATTATGGTTGAGACTGACTGTATCTCCCCTGTTACGCACTCACAAAGGGCCCTTTCCTTGTCGACCAATTTACTGTCTAGCCTCTGTGTTGCAATCTTAAGCACACAGTGGATTTCTCTCAAGTATCTTTGTGATGTATGTAGGAATTTCATATATATTGTGTTATATATATATTTGGTGCAGTAAGAGTTAAAAGCCTGGGATAGTATTTGACTGCTGCAGTCATACTTTAAAAAATTTTGGTTTGAAATGCAGCAGACAAGTTTTGGAGACTCATGTAATTAAAGCATTGTAAAAGCAAGATCATAATTCATAGAATCCCTACAGTGCAGAAGGAGGCCACTTGGCCCATCGAGTCTGGCCCTTGGAAAGAGCACCCTACGTCAGCCCATACCTCCACCCTTCTCCTGTAATCCACCTAACCTTTATGGCACTAAGGGGCAATTTAGCATGGCCAATCCACTTAACCTGCACATCTTTGGACTGTGGGAGGAAACCCGTGCAGACAAAGGGCCAACGTGCAAGCTCCACGCAGACAGTCACGCGAGGCTGGAATTGAACCCAGGACCCTGGAGCTGTGAGGCAACAGTGCTAACCACTGTGCCACCATGCTGCCCAGCCAGGGATATTGTTTGCTGAAGTTGGGCTGATGGACTTCTGTTAATATTAAGAGGGTCCCCTGAGGAGTAGATAATTGGAGACACTTTGTTTAATCTTAGAATATATTGTAGTTAATGGGAGGAGCCAGGGCTAAAGCAGGCAAGTGTTGAGGGTTTAGTTTAGTTTTAGATTGGGATGTGAACAGACAAGAAGTTGTGCTCTCAAAATAGTACGGTTAGATCTGTCTGTGGACAGGCTAGCAGTTACTGGAGAAAGTCAGTTACAGTTTTAATTGTGGAAAGACCAGCAGCTGATCTCAAGACAGTGAGTTAAAGATTCGTCCGTGAACAGAATAGGAACAATTTGAACCCGGATCCCTGGTGCTGTGAGGCAGCAGTGCTAACCACTGTGCCACCATGCCGCCCTGTTGGATATCGGTTTCTCAAAGTAGTTTATCCAAGACATGTTTACAGCAAGTATTCCTGAGTCTGCGAACTGTATTTAAAAGTGACTTTTGAACTGAGATGGGTGTTGTTTGAGTGGTGATAAAGGTAGTGGTTGGGATTATATTGGGAAACATTGTTTGACTGGTAATTATAAGCTATTTGTCTTTATGATAAAGTTAGTAATGCCGTCTTCGTAATAAAGTTTGTTTTAATAGACCATATCCCTATTTGTGCATAAAATCTCTCCTGGACCAAAGTATCCTGTCCTCTCAGTCTTAAAAAAAATTAAATAAAATATTTCAGTTTCTGTCCGGTATCCTAGCAACTGATGGGGGCCTGGTCCGGGTACATAATAGCTTGAGGTGCCTATTTAATATGTTCTTTACGTTGGCCTTGAGTATTGGTAAAATAATTTTGAAATTTGCTGAGTAAGATTTTCAGCAAACAGTGGTGAAGACTGCGGAAAGAAATTGAATATGTCGGCAAATTAGCAAAGTGAGCAGACAGGTAGATTTAATGAGCTGAATTTTTGCTCCAGCCTCTGGGTGGGAGTGGTGGAATCGGGAACAGTGTGGACGCAGCCACAGGCTGCGTGGTGCAGAGGTGGCCTTCTGAATGGTCGCCCTTGGTGCTGTGGCACTTTATCCAACTGTCTTAAAGAAAAACAGCCGCTAGCTCGCCACAGTACACATCCCACATTCATGCCTACTCGTATGAACTCATGCCCCTGCACCCGCCACCCATGGTATCCTGCATTCCAACCTATGCCCCCTACCAATGTCATTTTATAGCCTCCATTCCATCTCATTCACTTAATATATTAATATCGCTTTGTAATTTTATGCTTTCCATCAACACTGCTTTCAGCACCCTCTGACTTTGTGTCATTGATACATTTGGATATTCTGGGGATTCCTTCTTCAAATCTCTGGAAACAGGTTTCAACATTTTCACAAAAACGTAATAAATGACATACCGTATAATTGTGTTTTAGCATTCTTCATCCTTCTGCAATACTCATTACTATTTGGCCATGCCATCTTGATCTGGTGGTTCTCTGCTGGAACTGCCTGGAGCCTGCGAGCAGCAGCACCCTTTCAGTACAGCCTATTCTCCTGCTGCCGAACACTCTCTCTTCCCCAGCCAGCACAGAGATAAATTGAAGCCAGAGAAAATTCTTAAGCTCCATCCATCTCTATGATGTTCTGGTCTATCCTCAAACTGACCCAAGCCAATCCCTCCTTCACAATGTCTCCAGCTAAGTTAGCGCACCTTTTTAAAATTCTGACTCGAACAGTCTTCTGAACTATCATTTTTGTTTCGGCGTCCTGGCAGCTCCAAAACCAACAGTTTAGTTACCTTCACAGCAATAACCCTCCCAGAAATAAACATTACCTCAAAAATATTGTCACAAGCCATGATCTAAATATTTATGACTATGATTAACCTTTAATTTGGTCTTTTTAATGGTTTTACCTACTCTGACCTTACTTGCTTGTGCACTGATATGTTTGTGTGCTCTCTCCCTTCCTGTCACATGCTGGTTATCATTACCCTGCACTATTGCCTTGCACTTTCTCTTTCCAAATCTCCCCTCACGTGAACCCTCCCCCCACTATTTAAAATGCAAACCCTTTCTGCAGCCCTGATTATACACTTTGCCAGTACAATGGTCCTAATGTGGTTCAGATGAGGGTCATCCCATCTTTTCAGCTCTCTCCCCAGTACTAGTGCCAGTGTCCATGAATCAAAACTAATTTCTCCCACACCAATCTTTGAACCATGCATTCAACTCTCTGCTCTTACTTACCCAATGCTTGTGGATCAGATAGTAATCCAGAGATTATTACCTTTGTGATTTTGTTTTAAATGTCGTCCCCAGCTGCTCCGTACTCCCTTTGCAGTACTTCTTTGTTTCTCTGACATATTTCATTAATACCCACGTGGCCCACGACAACTGAGTCCTTCCCCTCCCACTCCAAGCTTCTCTCCAGCCCTAAGAAGATGTCCTTAACTCTGGCATGAGGCAGGCAAGACAACACCCAGACTCTTTACTCTCAGCTGCAGACAACCGTTAACTATTCCATTCAACCTATCTGGTTCGTGCCAGTTCCCCTTGTAGCAATCTAGTCACTCCCACTACCCCACTTGGTTCATGTAGCCATGCGAGTTTGTTTCCTTCGGTGGCCATTCAGTTATATTTTTCAGTTAACTTTTCTCTCTAAATATTCTACACAATTTCAAAACACACCTGTCTTTTTTCTGCTATTTTATTGTTATTTTTTTCAAACATGACTTTGGCCCAACAGCACCAAGGCATACACAGTAGAGAGGTGCCCAATTCAACGTAAGTCTGTTCTAATTAATGCTACTTGATTGAAATACCGGAATGTTTGCGTGAACCAAACCTGAACAGTCAGCACCTTCAAAAATGGGTGACTGACAGCAAGAGGAAAAAAACATAAGTTCTATTGAAATACAAAATGGCTGCCACCAAAATATTTGCTCTTGAGTTTTGCTTATTTGATTGGGGAATGAAAGAACTGATTTGACATTTGAGCAACTTAATTTTGCACCATAATTAAAGTCACTGACTGATTGCCTCTGGTTACTGTGAATTGAAGTTTGGGTAAGAAGGCAGCAGTAATCCTGGCCTGAAGTTAATTCAACAAGCTAGGATTGAACTCGGATCTTCAATCTGGACGACTCAGTGCTATGACATCTGGTTTATCCACTATCAGCAAAGCAACACCATTGGCATTTGCAATTTTATTTTGGGTCCAGTGGAGTGTGCACTCCACAAGACCATAAGACATAGGAGCAGAATTAGACCATTTGGCCCATCGAGTCTGCTCTGCCATTAAGTCATGTCTGATATGTTCCTCACCCGCATTCTCCTGCCACCTCCCTATAGCCGTGAACCCCTTATTAATCAAGAGCCTACCTATCTCTGTCTTGAAGACACTCAGTGATTTGGCCCCATAACCTTCTGTGGCAAAGAGTTCCACAGATTCACCACCCTCTGGCTGAAGAAATACCTCCTTATCTCAGTTTTAAAGGACCGTCCCTTCAGCGTGAGGTTGTGCCCTCGGGTTCTAGTTTTTCCTAGTCGTGGAAACATCCTTTCCACATCCACTCTATCTAGGCTTTCAGTATCCTGTAAGTTTCAATAAGATCCCACCTCATCCTTCCAAACTCCAATGACTGCAGACCCAGAGTCCTCAACCGCTCATCATATGACAAGCCCTTCATTCTGAGATTGTTTGAGAACACACACTAACAGGTTCAAAAACAGCTTCTTCCCTGCTGTTACCAGACTCCTAAACAACCCTCTTATGGACTTACGGACTGATGTCTCTGTATTTACATTGTGTATTTCATGTTTGCCCTATTCTTCATTTTTCTTTCATGTACAGAATGATCTGTCTGAGCTACACGCAGAACAATACTTTTTGCTGTACCTCGGTACAGGTGAAAATAATCCAATCCAATCATTCCAAGGATCATTCTTATGAACATCCTCTGCACCCTTTCCATGATATAAACTTTTGCCAGTTTCTCTGTGACTTTGCTTCATACCTATGTTCCTGCTTCCAACCATTACTTGGTATGCACTTGATTATTGAGCTTTTGATATCGAAAAACAAAATCCAATCTTTAAATATCTTGAATTATAGAATCATACAGCACAGAATTGTGCCTTTGCTTGTTCTTTCGTGGATCTATTCGGTTAGTATTGCTATCTTTCTCTGTCGCCTACAACCTTTTCTTTTTCAAGTATTAATCCCATTCCCTTTTGATAATCATGATTGAATCAGCATCGAACATCTTTTCAGCCACTGCATTCCGAATCATAACAATTGCATCTTTGGTCCTTTTACTAAGCACCGTAAAAAATTAGTCCTTTCGATCTTCAGTCATTTTGGCATTGGAAACAGTTACACTTCACGGAGTATCAAAGCCATTCAAAATTTGAACACCTCTATTAAATTTCCCCTCAAGCTATGCTCAAAGGGGAAAAGTGTGGTGCCCAGAATTGAACACCTAACCAGTATTGTGTTAAGGTACATCTTCACTTTACTTTTGTACTTTATTCTCCAATTATGTAAGTTATGTCTTAACTTTGCCTGCCCACCTTCAAAGGTTTGGGCATATACCTCGGGTTTCCCTGTTCCTGCCAAAGTTTCCCTAGCATTGCACCATTTAGTTTATTTTTCCTTTCTTCATTCTTCCTTCAGTTTCACATTTTCTGCATTATATTTCAGCTGCCTTCTGTTTGCCTATTTCACCTCCATGAGAATTAGAGGAATAATAATCTATTCTAGTGTTGGTTTTAAAAATGAATTAACTTTGCCATTATACCGATGGAAGTTGCAAACACACGCATTTACCTAAAGCTGCCTGGAATGTGCATGAAACTGCCAAAACATTTTCGGCTCACAACTAGCATCGGGAAGACTTTTTCATTCCAACTATTTGGGGTGGGGGGGGGGGGGGGGGGGGGGGGGGGGGGGAAGAGTTTTTTTTTAAAAGGGAGTTATCTAAAATGTGACTTCATACATATAAAGCCTGAAAAAATTTTAGTTGCATGATACTTCCAAGAGGTATGCAACAAAACTTGCCATGACAATCAAATGCTGGGAGTAGTGGAAGTCAAGAGTTGAGATGACTTTTGTCTTGATTTCTAGGGAGTGATTATGCCTTGTGGGAGCTGCTGCATTGAGAAAATGTATTGATTGCTGTAGGAGAGAGCTGTTTCTGCTTACAGAAACTCAATAAAGAAGCCCTCGAGTATTTCTGCAGTTCTAGGTGGAGGATGAATCTCAGATGTCCTCCTGTGAGGAAGGCTGCCTTTTGCCATGGAGGGTTTCCTTTGGGGTTTTCCCTCTCTTTACGTCATGTGCCATTCACACTTCAGCGGATGGGTGGGTGACCTGTTAGGTTCTTCTGATGCTGTTCGCAAATCAGCTTAACATTCATTTTTTTCCTGCCCCTTCTGGGAAAATGCCTTCTGGGAAAATGCCTAACTTTGTACTCCGTATTTGGTGCAGGTCCAAGCCGTTAGGCTGTGTTTCATAGATTTGATCTAATGCTGGCCAGTCAGTCTGATTTAATCAGTGCCTATGAAATTCTTGATTCTGAGACCGGAGGTGGTACTTCTTGAATATGTAACTTGCAAGAAGGATGGTTGATTGGAGCAGGGTCAAAAAGTCTTCAGGAACAAAAGTCAGGCAAGTAGTTCACTCAGTGACCAAATGGTGAGATTCCATCTGGTTCACCACAAAGCTGTACAGACTGAATGGCCTCTGGTTTGATTTCCAATTTGTGGCAATTTACCTGATGAATCTCAGATTTGTTGCCAGGTCTTTGTCCATTGGTTGCTGCTGGGAAGGGTATGTCGGTGCATATCATAGAATAGTTAGAGTGCAGAAGGAGGTTATGTAGCTATGGTGCCTCTCTGGCAGAGTTATCTAATTCATTCCAGTCATCTGCTTTTTCCCCTGTAAAGTTCAGTGTTCCTTTTGCTCCAAGAAGGAAACGGGTGAGAACAGGATTGTGATTGGCTGTGATTTCTCCCTTCTCTCTCTCTTCCTCTCTCTCTCTCTCTCTCCCTCCCTCTCTCTCTCTCTCCCCTTTCTCCCCCCCACCCCAACAAAAATAAGCCAGGTGACCAGCTGATCCCAACAAAATAAAAGTGACCACAAGGGGAATATAAAGAGGCCAGATGATTTCTGTACCCCCAACTCAGCACAGATTAGGTTTCAAACCCGAATACGTATTTTTCTGTTCCTCGTGGCTGATCTCCCTCTATTCACAGAGCTGTCCGACCTGCCAAATTACTCAACACCGAAAATATAAGCTGTTTCATGCATACTGATCACGCATGCTCATCTGATACATCGACCCAATCTTTGAAAACACAGCCAGCAAAATAAATGCATATGTGTTTTCTGTTCCTGGACCACAAGCAAAAATAAGCCAATTTATAATTGATGTTGATCAATAAATAATAAATATGAGAGCAAAATACCATGGATTAAGGGCGTGGTGCCAATACTGGCTCAAATAACCAATAAAATGAACTGTTCTTTCAGTAGCTTTGATTGCAGGAACCATTTGATGGCAGCCTGGTTACCACATTAGGTTGGTGCAAGTTTTTCTTTTGTGTGCCGGCAAAATAGAGGTAATGGTTAAAATGAAGTTCAGTCTGATGTGTTAGTACGGAAAACAGTGAATTTTTTCCTGTGAATGTAAACATCTCAGTGACTGAACAGTCCAACTTTGCTGTGAGACCTGTTACTAAGGTCCACTGTGGTCTTGCACAGCAGAGGGATAAAAGCAAAATATTTGATGCTGGAAATGGGAAATGAAAACAAAAGTGTTGACTAAGCAGGTCAGGCAGCTTCTGTCGAGAGAGAGAAACAGAGTCCAATATGACTTTTTTGGAACTGAACAGAGGTAAATATACTTGATAATTGCCACAGGATTTAACAATAACTTTAGTGGGTGTGGAAACTGAAAGATTGATGCAGCTGATCTTTCAGCTTTTCCTTCAGCTTTAGACCCAATTCTGAAATTGACAGGTTGATGGCACACACTGCCATCAATAGTGGAGAAGATGGTCACGGTCAGACTGCACTGATGAAAAGTTGTGCAACTGCTGGAGGAGGCTAGTGTCATCTTGTCTAGTGAAGCCTTAGTTGCTCGTGTTTTTGTATCCACCATTCATAGTGGTTACAGACACCAGGATTTCATTTGATGGCTGAGTCCATGCCGGTTTTCTTCAAGAGCAATTTAGCTAGAGGTCAGCTGTGCTTTCCTCACAGCCTTTATTCCCTTCAGACACTTCTCCAGTTCCCGTTAGAAAATCACAAATAATCTGCCTGCCTCCCCCCCCCCCCCCCCCCCTGAGCAATGCATTTCAGATTCTAAAGACTTGCTACATAATTTTTTTTTTCTCAATGTTGTCTTTGTATCTCTCTCTCTCTCTCTCTCTCTCTCTCTCTCTTCCCCCCCCCCCCCCCCAATCATTTTTAATAGGTGCCTCGTGTTGTTTGATACTTCTGACATTCAAATAACTTCTCTAAACCTTCATGCATGAACTTGAACAGCTCTCCAACTCTTGTCCACCTTCTCTTCAAGGAGATCAAGTAACTGAAGTCTTGGTTACTCTGGACCATTCTGTAAATGTGTTCTACACTCTCCAATATCTTTGCATGCTCCTGTAAGTTCAGTATCTAGAACTATTATGGACTCTTCTCCCTGTCTGCTGCACACATCTACAGACATTCACCAGGCTTTGCTGCTCAAGGGTGGTGGGAGAGAGGAGATGATATAATATTATACACAATGAAGTGGTAGTCAGCACAGTACTCTACAGTGGCCCAACAAGCTCTAAGTGGATCACAGTGCAACTACGGATGGGTAATAAGACCATAAGACACAGGAGCAGAATTAGCCCACTCGGCCCATCGCATCTGCTCCGCCATTCAATCATGGCTGATATTTTTTCATCCCCATTCTCCTGCCTTCTCCCCATAACCCTTGATTCCCTTATTGACTTATATCTGTCTTAAAGACGCTCAGTGATTTGGCCTCCACAGCCATCTGCGGTAAAGAGTTCCACAGATTCACCACCCTCTAGCTGAACAAATTCCTCCTCATCTCAGTTTTAAAGAATGGTCCCTTTAGTCTGAGATGGTGTCCTCTGGTTCTAGTTTTTCCTACAAGTGGAAACATCCTCTCCACGTCCACTCTATATGGGCCTCGCAGTATCCTGTAAGTTTCAATAAGATCCCTCTCATCCTTCTAAATTCCAACGAGTATAGACCCAGAGCCCTCACCCATTCCTCATACGACAAGTATACATAGAGGCTTTGCCAGTGGCACCACCAGAATTAATTACCATTTAAAAAAATTACTTCAAAGTTTGTCTCCCCATTTGGGATATGACATATGCCTATCTAGCGACTGTATATTTAAAAAAAGAGCCAGGCGCCTCATTTATATCAGAAAAGCTGTCTGCAATTATTTTGTTCCTTCCGAATGACCTTGCATCAGAGTATTAAATCTTGATGGAAGGGATCGGAAAAATCTGTGTAGAGATAATGTGAATCAAACATATAACCTGCTGTTCACTTGTTTTGCACTCTGAATGTTTTCAAGGTGTTTGAAGTGGTAAATAAGGTGAAAAATTGTATTGTTTTTAAGAAAACCTGGATAAGACTGCTTGCCATCTGACCATGATAGCACCCTGTGTTGGACTGTATACGTTTTTGATCTCTTGCAAGTGTGATATTTAGGATACTTTACATGAAACTAAAATTGAAGATAAGTGCATTAATTTATTCCCCCAGAGATCCTAACATTTTTATTTGTTTTCACAGACGTCGTCGATCAGAGTGGAGATGGGCCATGGAAAGGGCAGCAATTGTCAACCGTTGGACATGGTTACAAGCTCAGGTGTCTGACCTGGAATATCGAATAAGGCAGCAGACAGACATATACAGGCAGATCCGTGCTAACAAGGTAGGTGGTGCAGAGTGGGCCTGAATTTTTATATATTTTCCCCCATGACTGGGCAACCCCAACTATTTTGGTGATGTCCATTTCAATGTCCAGATACTTAAATGGGTTGTGTGGTGAGGGTATGCTATTCATCCTATCGTCAGCATATTCTTGTGACATTGTGTGGACAGCACATTGGTGCCATATCTGGAGGAAGGACTTGACTTTCAATGTTGGGCTTCATTAACTTTCACTGGACTGAGAGACAGATGTTTCATTTAATGATATTGTAGTTACATTTCAGTTACAGTTACAAGCAAAGGAAGACACAGGACTATGGGGACAGAACCATGCAATTTGTTAATTAGTTGGACAACTAATTGCTTCTGTGATTCTATGTCAGCGCAATCTTCCCGTTACCCCCATTTTTTAGAGCTTTGTTTTCTGCCAAAGTTTGCATTCTTGCTGCAAACATAAGCTGAATTTTTACAATGATTTTAATTTTTGTCTTGTAGTTTGTTTCCATGCCTGTTCACTTGTCTTTTTCCCAAATGACTTGGTGATTCCTTCAATGTACCTTTTCTCCAATGACATTTCATGTTGTTGAAAAAGTGCCTCCAAAGAGTAAGTACCAATGAAACGGAAGAGCTTGGCTTGAAAGATTCCGGTTTCATAGAACAGGAGTAGGCAATTTGGTCCTCTGAGGCATATTGTGTCAATCAGTGAGCAATAACCTATTCCCTGATGCTCAGTTGATCTGCTACGATCACTTAGTGCCTGATATCATTACAGTCTTGGTTGAAACATGGATGAAAGAGCTGTATTCCAGAGGTGCGAGTGACTGCCCTTGACATCAAGGCAGCATTTGACCGAGTATGTCATTAAGGAGCCAAGCAAAACTGAAGTCAATGGAAATCGGGGAAAACTCCCACTGGTTGGAGTCATACCTGGCACAAAGAAGATGTGGTGGTTGGTAATCAGTCATCTCCGTTCCAGGACATCACTGCAGGAGTTCCTCAAGGTGGGGTCTTGGCCCAACCATCTTCAGCTGGTTCATCAGTGACCTTCCTTCCATCATACGGTCAGAAGTAGGGATGTTCGCTGATGACTGCACAATTTTTAGCACCATTCATGACTCCTTGGAGCAGTCGGTGTCCAAATACAGTAAGGCCTGGACAATATACAGGCCTGGGCTGATGAGCAGCAAGTGACAGTCATGCCACATAAGTGCCAAGTAATAACCATCTCCAACAAGAAAGGATCTAACCATTGCCTATTGCCATTAAATGGTATTACCATCGTTGAATCCCCGACTATCAATACCATTGACCAGAAACGTGAACTGGAGTAGCCATATAAATACCAACGGCTACAAGAGCATGTCAGAGGTTAGGAATCCTTGCGCAAGTACCTCACCTCCTGACTCCCCAAAGACTGTCCCACCATCTACAATGCACATGTCAGGAGTGTGATGGAAAACTCTCCAATTGCCTGAATGAGTGCAGCTCCAACAACAATGAAGAAGTTTGACATCATCCAGGAGAAAGCAGCCCGCTTGATTTGGTATCTCTTCCACAAACTATTTCCCCCACCTCAAATGACACCCATTTATTAATCGTGATCGCAGCCCCCCCCCCCCCCCCCCCCCCCCCCCCGATCTTAGAGTACAACCCCAAGTGAAATACCTGCCTGACCCACCCCTTCCTCAATCTGATATGTTATATTCAGGTGTATCTCCTGTGGCATTGCCACATCTGCCTTCAATTCCCTCTAACGTTCCACGTGGTCAGCCTGACCAGGAGGCATTTCGCCCCCCCCCGACAATCAATCATCACCCTTCTTAGGCCAGCCTCCAGGTCACGTCCCACACCCCCACAAGGGGCAGCACGGTAGCATTGTGGACAGCACAATCGCTTCACAGCTCCAGGGTCCCAGGTTCGATTCTGGCTTGGGTCACTGTCTGTGCGGAGTCTGCACATCCTCCCCGTGTGTGCGTGGGTTTCCTCCGGGTGCTCCGGTTTCCTCCCACAGTCCAAAGATGTGCAGGTTAGGTGGATTGGCCATGATAAATTGCCCTTAGTGTCCAAAATTGCCCTTGGTGTTGGGTGGGGTTACTGGGTTATGGGGATAGGGTGGAGTTGTTGACCTTGGGTAGGGTGCTCTTTCCAAGAGCTGGTGCAGACTCGATGGGCTGAATGGCCTCCTTCTGCACTGTAAATTCTATGAAAGCCTGTCCTTCGGCGCCCTCCGTCCTCGACCTCCCATTTGTCACCCAGCAATCATCCGTCCCCTGTCAGCAGAGAAATTTCCCCGATGCCCCCCCCTCCATCAACAGCACAACAATTCCAACCCCCTTTTGCAAACTTATCACCTGCTCACCCCCCACTGCCCTTCCGTAAGCTAGCCCACCCTGCTAGCCTGGTAGCTTCACCCCATAGAGCCAAAATCCGCTATTGTTTCCCCCCCCTCCCCCTCCCCCGCTTGGACACACATATTCAAAAAACAAAGTTCCAACCAAACACAGAGGAAAGACAGAAAGGATGATGAATCCACCCTGCCCAAACCGGTACCAGGTTCACTTACAAAACTGAGCAACATCCCAAGATACAGTTCAAAAGCGAGAATAACTCTAACAAAACCGATACAGCACTATCCATCCCAAGAGTTCAGTGTCCTCAGTCCCCTGCCAGTCCTTTACTTTTAATAAAGTCCATCGCCTTGTCCGGCGACTCAAAGTACAGATCCTGATCTTCAAAAGTGACCCATAAACGAGCTGGATATAGCAGCCCAAACTTCACATTCTTATTGAAAAGGGCCGGTTTTACTTGGTTGAATCCAGCTCTTCTTTTGGCCATACCCGCTCCCAGGCCCTGGGAAATGTGCAGCTCGCTGTTCTCCCACTTGCAGCTCGGTCACTGCTTGGCCCACCGCAAAATCTGTTCCTTATCCAGGAACCGGTGTATTGGCACCACCATCACCCTCGGCGGCTCCTTCACACGCGGTCTCCTCGTGAGCGTTCTGTGCGCTCTATCCACATCCAAGGGTCGAGCAAATGCCCCATCACCCATTAACTTCTTGAGCATATTCGCCACGTAAGCCCTTGCGTCGTTCCCTCGCTGCCCTCAGAGAGGCCGACGATCCTCAATTCTGTCAACAGGACCTGTTCTCCAGGTCCTCGACTGTCTCCAGCAGCCCTTTCTGCTGATCCCTCCTCAGTCCCACCTGGAACTCCAGCTCAGTTAGGTCGTGTTCGACCATCTTCTCCTCGACCTTCTGGATCGCCCAACCTTGGGCTTCCACTCGGTCGATCGATGCCTTGATTGGGTCTAGATCTTCCCCCTTTTGCTTGGCGAAACCCTCCTGAATAAATTTGACCAGCTGCTCCATTGACCACTGGCCCTGCTCCTCCGCCATGTTTTTCTGTGCTGTGGGTGTTGCACGTTTTACTATGGGCGTAAAACGCGTTTATTGGGGTGTATTAACTTCCAAGTGCTTAACACCGCTTGGCTCTGTTGTATGTATTTATTCAGCTTTAGGAGTCGCCAGTTGCCGTATAGACAACGTCACAAGTATTCCAAGGTCAAGTTCAAAGTAATAAAGACGATACACCGATTAGTAAGGTCCAAACGATAATATTTATTATACAGTAATAATAAATATTCATGCACACACTAAGAGACTAAACTATGACTAAACTAAAGTAATCAGAATACTTATCTAACAGGAACAGGCAAGGTCAGGGAGCGAGGCCTTCGTCCTGGTCTTGGGGCTGCAACCTTCAGCAAGCGTTCTGGTCACTGGGGGTTCTAGCGGGCTTAGTTCGCGTAGCGAGCGTCGTACTGGCACTTACGGTTCGGCGGCTGGTGCTCAACGGCTGGAGTCAGTGGATCTTCAAAGTAGTGGTCAGAGCCGGAGCACGGAAAAACAGACCGGACAACACGAGGTCCCTATCTTTTATAGGGGTTCCATTGTCCTTCCCTCTTCTCGGGCGGGCTCTACCTATTGGATCAATTTCTTATCGATACTGGATTAATTCCCCAATGCGAGGGGGTCTCCGTGATGGAGGGGGCGTTTCTTATGTCCTTTTGTTTGGAGGTTTCTGGTGCCTCGATGTCTGGGCCTTGATTAGAATGTGTCCATTCAGAACCAAATGTATCTATTGTGTGGGTGTTCAAGTCTGATGGCCTCATTAGCATGCAAAGCGTTTTGCCATTTGCACCTAGCTAAGGTCTTCCATCCTGAGCCCAAACTGGTTTCTGCTGCTGCAGAATGCAAACTGCTCTTTGCAGACTGCTGTTCTGGCTAAACTGTCTGTTTCCCAGCAGTCTTAGCGGTTGACCTATTTTGTAGCTCAGCATCCATTTTAGGTGGCTACATTCCCTCCTTGTGATCCTCACAATCAAAATATTGTGAAGGATCACAATGTACGTCGCCTTGAGTGCATCTGGGTTGCCTTCTTTGTGTCCCCTGACCTCTTGCCAGTTCCTGGGCTACTCTATCTTAAACTATGGGAAGAAAATTTTTTTACCTAACATTCTACTTGGCGCTATGTCAAAGGGGACATGCATTACCATAAACTGGGAACCTCTACCTATCACAATTATCCCTAACTTTACTTAAACATTTCCTCACACTCTAAAACCTTAACCATTCACACCACAACATCACATTTCCTAACTCGGCAGTCGAGTATAGGACAATACAATACAGGGTCGAATTTTTATTCATTCTTTACACAGTGCTTTATTCATCATGGGGCAGAGGGGATTGATGAAATCGAAAAATCGGAGATCGAACTCCATAGACGGAAGGGCAAGAACGGGAGGCTCTCCTCTTCCACTTCCTCAACCTGAGGGTCTGTACAAGGATAACGAGGATCGCAATCACCAGTAGTGATTCGATTACGTATGACATGGAGTACCATGTCATAAATTTAGTGCACCAGGTCTGAACCTCACTGATCAGAGCTGAGCACTGGGGAGTGGTTGTAAGGGAAACATTTACGGTGGGGGTTGTGGGGGAAACGTGTCTTGTTTCCACACAAACAAATACAACAGTTAACAACAGTAGGTGAGCTTCCATCATCTTTATCTTGGTATTCTTCTTTCTTCCTGCTGTATGGACAATCCTTGCTTCGATCCCTGTCTCGACCTTCGAAAGCTATGGGATCAAGCACAGTATCTGTCAATACACAGTTTAAGATCTTTACTTGTTATTGCATCTGTCTTTTATATTCCGATTGACCCTTAAAAATGACTGGCCAAGTCACACCCTGTGACTCCCCTCATTTTTTTCTTTTTCAAAAGCGAATTTGAAGACCAGAATACACCTAACAATCCTTCTCCTGCGAGCCGTCTCGCAGGCTTTGCTCATTTACCATCCGAATGTTCCTGGATGTAAATAGCATGTGGGATGGCGGCCGAAGGGCTGCCTAACGAAAAATGAAAACAAAATTTTGAAAGAAACGTCCGAATGAGTTGCGTATGGGCCGCTATGGGTAAGATTTGGATGGGATCCCCGGGTAGGGCGTGCTGTGCCATACCCGAGCTTGGCTGACCAAAGTGGGTTCTCAGACAGGGCGGGTCCTCAGTGCCGTTTGTCCACTGCCTGAGTAACCTGGATTAAACGGGTACGAATGTGGTTACCGTGACTTGCAGCCTCTATTCACCGAATAGAGGGGCACCTAAAAAACCAATGGAGCCAAGATGCTCCGTTCTGAAAACAGGGAACAAGTCGTGAACCGTGTCGGTTCACCAGAGGATACAACTGAAGTTCTCAGAGGTTTCGGCAGAGAAACTATTGGGTGTGCTGGAACCGAAGTTCTCAAAGGCATCGGCGGACAAGCTAACGTGTATGTGAGGTGGTCACAATCTTTTCAGCTGAAAAGAAGATGTCCATCCTCCAACTGAAACATTTACATTCCTGAAACAAACAAACATAAAACGAAGACAAACATACGTGCAGGTTCCATCAGAAAGGACATCGTTTCCCTCAAACGATTCCTATTTTACATCATCTGGACACCTCACTTTTCCTCTGTCTCTGTGAACAGGGTCACAAAGGGGTTGCCGTGTCGGGAGTCAGACACCGTGTCGTCCTGCTCTCCCGGATCCCACACCCTTGTGTGGATCAGGCATGCTATTTTCGAATTGTGTGACCGGGGGTCACTTTCGTCATTGCGGACAAGTCTGTAGGAATTGTCCCTGTGCCATAGTGTTGTGTCAAGTGTGTTGTCGGGGTAGTCGGGGTCGGGTGGTGGTTCTGGGTTTTTAAGGTAAGTGACTTCCATGGGGTCACTGGAGTCGGGGTCGTAGTTGGTGCAGTGTGGGCTGTATGGCTGTGTGCTGTCGCTGTCTTCAGAGTCAGTGTCTGTCCTGCTGTCTCTGCTGTGGCAGCTTGTGGGCGTTTCGGGGCGTGGTCTGTTGTGGTCTGTGGGCGGAGTCGTGGGCGAGTCCGTTGATGAACTGGTCTGTGAGGGGGATGGTGGAAAAGTGTTTCTAGTGGGCGGGGTGAAGTGTTCTGCTGCATCTAGCAGGACATGGTGAGCATGGTTAGACTGTGTCCCATATGCTTTAAGCTGGTTAATATGGAACCACGCGGTCTTCCCATTAGGATATTTTACCCTGTAAACTGAGGGGCTAATTTTATCCGAAATTGAGTAGGGACCGGAATATTTTGGAGCCAAAAAACTGCTGGGGTTGTAAACAGATAACATTACCTGTTGCCCAACCTGGAATTCTGTGGGGTGTACGGTCTTATTAAAACAAGCGGTGCGTTGTTGACGGCGTTTTCCAAGCTGAACTGCGGCTGCAATCTGTGCAGACCTCACAGTCTCAACCAAGTCTTTAACCGTCTTTTCGTGTGTGAGGGCTGTCACCTCGGGGCTGGTCATGTCCAGTCCTAAAAGGAATTCTGTCCCTTTCATAGGGCGTCCGGTCATGAGTGTGTGTGGTGTGTAGCCTGTGGAAGTGGAAACAGTGTTCCTTATGAACATGAGTGCAAATGGGAGCACTGAATCCCATGTGGAGTTATTCTCCTGAACCATTTTCCTAAGGGTAGTTTTTAGAGTCCGATTCATGCGCTCCACAATCCCGCTGGACTGTGGATGATACGCAATATGGAAATTTTGTTTTATCCCAAATATTGTCAGGACGTTCCTCATGACCCGTCCTGTAAAGTGAGATCCCTGGTCCGAATCGATACTTCGGGGTAAACCCCATCTCGTGAAGATGTGGTGGGTCAGGATCTTTGCAGCTGTCTTTGCTGTATTTGTTCTAGAGGGGAATGCCTCTACCCATTTGGTAAAGGTGTCGATGACCACCAGAACGTATTTATAGCCATTCCTGCAAGGGGGCAATGGTCCTATAAAATCGATCTGGAGGTTTGTCCAGGGGCCGTTTACTGGGCGAGTATGCCGAAGTTGTGCCTTCTTAGAATACCTCTCCGGGTTATTCTGTGCACAAATAAGGCAATTCTCTATGTAATGCGTGACATCAGTCCTGAGATTAGGCCACCAACAGAGTTGCCTGAGGTGCCTCGTTGTTGCATCAATTCCCTGATGCCCGTGGTTATCATGGAATAAAGCAATCATTGCATTCCTGTCCTGCTGCGGGACCACATAAAGTTGTTCCTTAATGATCACACCCTCATGTGTGGTCAGTGCGTGTTTAAAGCTCTCGTACTCTGGCACAAAGTTGCCTTTAAAAACCTCCCGGAGGTCCTTATCCTGCTTTTGTGCTGCTACAAGATCTTTAATATCTGTCTGTGAGATTTGGACTGCGCTCACAGGGGCGCTAGCTGGTGCGCTAGCTGGGGGGGTCCATAAGTGTCCTCGCCTGGAACCTGCCTTAGCCAGTGCGTCGGCTTTTACATTCCCAGGGGGGGATGACCTATGGTGACTTCTCACCTTTATTATTCCGAAGGTCCTGTCCTTCGCTTTTGCTAAAATATGCTGGAGTAGCGGGGCTGATGGAAGGGGTTTCCCGTCTGCGGAGACAAAACCTTGTGTCCTCCACAGGGGCAGAAAATCGGTCAAACTGTTACAGACGTATAAGCTGTCTGAATATATGTCTGCTGGGCTGGGGAAAGAATCGGGGTGGTCCACTATATACGCTATGGCTGCGAGCTCTGCTGCCTGCGCGCCTAAGTGACCTGGTAGTTTTAGAGCGATTTCTTCGAGAGCGCGCCCCTGCGCGTCCTCTACATAGATGCCGCATCCTGTGATACGCTCACCATTTAAAACTGTGGAGGAACCGTCTACATAAATCCTCAAGGGTCCACATGTGTCTGTGGGTTGGGGGCTTTGTTTTGGGTTCCCTATCTTCCTGGGGGGTGTTTTTGCGATAAAGGGTCCTGTGTTATGCAGGGGAGCTACAATTTCACAGTCATGGGGCTGTCCTGGGTATTGGAGGTTGTCTGCTAAATATGTGTGTGTGCGGGTCCGTTTTACTGTAATGTCCCGTCCTTGTAAGAGTAGGGTCCATCTAGCTGCCCTAATCTGGCTAACTGAACCGTCCTTCAGTCGACCGTCTAGGAGTAGCTGTGTGGGTGTGTGTTCGGTCAGAATAGTAATGGGGTTGAGTCCGGTGATGTATGAGAAGTATTGTACTGCCCAGAAGACAGCAAGGAGGTGCCTCTCACAGGCAGAGAATCCTTGTTCTACCGGGTCTAACAGTCGGGAGGCATAAGCCACTGGTCTTAGCTGCTCGTGCCGTTCCTGAAGCAACACGGCCGAGAGGGTCAGATCGGTGCTCGCTACCTCTATTGCGTAGGGTGAAAGTTGGTCTGGGACTAGCAGCGCGGGTGCTGCACTAAGGGCTCGTTTTAACTCCTCCACAGCGCCTGTATGCTGCGGAAGCCATTCCCAGGGGGCTCCTTTCTTAAGGAGGTCTGAGAGTGGGGCTGCTTTTGTCGCGAATCCGTCGATGTGGTTCCGACAATAGCCAACCAGTCCTAAAAACGACCGGAGGGCTGATACATTCTAGGGAAGGGGCAATTTGACAATCGAATCAATTCTTTTGAATTCGATCTCGCGTTTGCCGTGTGTGATGACTGTTCCCAAATACATCACTTTAGTTTCCAAAATCTGGGCCTTTCTTGGGTTAACTTTACATCCAATTGAAGTCAACAGTTCCAGGAGTTCGGCCAGAAGCGTAATGTGCTCTGCCTTTGTGTCTGTCTGCAGTAGTAGGTCGTCTACATACTGTACCAGACATTCGGGGCGGGAGAATTTCTCTAAACCACTTGCCAACTGTCGGTGGAAAATGGAGGGGGAATTGTGGAATCCTTGTGGAAGGCATGTCCACGTATACCGCTGCGATTTGAAAGTGAAGGCAAATTTGTACTGGCACGCTTTTGCCAATGGTATTGACCAGAATCCGTTACTGATGTCCAATACCGTGAAGTATTTGGAGTTGAGTCCCTGCTTGAGCATGGTCTCGGGACTAGTAGCTACCGTTGGGGCTACTGCGGGGGTGACTTTGTTGAGTTCCCGATAATCGATGGTCAGACGCCATGATCCATCGGGCTTCCTCACTGGCCAAATAGGGGCATTATTGGTCGAGGCTACCGTTCTGAGGACACCTTGCTCCAATAAGCTTCCTATCACCTTTTCTATTTCCACCTCTGCTTCCAGGGGAAATCTATACTGTTTCTGTGGTCGGGGGTCCTGTCCGGTAACGTGAACTGGTCCAGTCATTCTGCCACAGTCATGACGGTGACTTGCAAATGCTGTCCTGTGTTTGTTCAGTAGGGCTTTTATTTGTCTGTCGGTGTGGAGTGTAGTCAGGTCAAATGAGTACTCTCCCACTGCGCTAATCCGATTAGCGTAGTCTCCTACTGTGAGGGTGGCTGGTGCTCTGTCTGATCTAGCCATTCGCCAGACACACTGGTTCACTGGGTCGAACGACAAGCTATGAGCATTCATAAAGTCTATCCCTAGGATGTGTTCTGCTGTCCGGGGTAGATTTACTAGAACTACGGAGTGTTTGGTTGAGATGTTCCCTAGCTGGATCGCTATGGGTGCTGTGATATGTCCCTGCTGCGAGTGTCCGGTGAACCCGCTAAGTGTGATGGTGGAGGTGGTCGGCCACGTGTCTGCGTGTGCCGTGATCGTAGAGTTAATGGTGGTGCGGGAGCCTCCTGTGTCCCACAGTAACTCTATGGGCTTCCCTTTTACTCTTGCTGTGACTACGGGTCTCCCTGATGAGTCCCATAGTGTGTCACAGACCCAAGTGGGGGAGCCCGAACACCGTCAGTTCGTCTCGTCCACATTGGTGGGTCCTGACTGTACTGCTACATTGTGGATGGGTTTTGCCTTACTGCGGTTCAGAGTGCCTGTCTGCTGGCCTCTCTGAGATCGCTGGGGTGCATTGCATTCTTTTGCCCAATGCCCTAACTGTCCACAGTTATAGCATTCCTGGCCTTTCTGTTGTGGGCTGCTCTTCCCTTCATTTACCCATGCGGGTTTCTGATGCTCTCTCACTGCCTGAATATCTGCGGCAGCCTGAGCCTCTTCTGGGGATTGAACCTTACTTTTTGCCTGAATTGATTGCTCCCAAGCGCGGGACAACCTTTTCAGGACCCATTTCTCATTATGGGCCTCTTCTGAGGGGTCATAACTGTTGCAAGCGCTCTGTCCTGCCTCTGTTGCGTGTGAGATTATGGTGCGCGTCCATTTGACCATGTTTTCCCGGTTCAAATGCGCTCTGTTTAACTCGCCGAAAACTGCATTGAAATGAATCCACAGCCTTCCTGCGAATGCTGTGGGGTGTTCGGATCTTTTCTGCCGGCACTTATTAAGACCTTCTACGGGGTCACCTCTATTATACCCGATGGCATCTAAAATGGAGGTGTGCATCTCCTCTAGGGTGCCTCCTGCAACGTTCTGTGGGTCGGGGAGGGCTGCTACTACTGACTGGTCTAAGCTCAGCACGGTGAGCTTAACCTGCTCTCTCTCATCCAGGCCGTACATGGTAGCCTGCTGTTTTACTTTAGCGAAAAACTGGTGGGGGTCTGCGGTGGGGAGGAACGGAGTGATCTTCTCACATGCGTCCCTGAGCTGGGTTACAGTTAAGGGGGTGGTGTAGGTTATATCTGGTGCGCCTTCTGTTATGGCTTTTCTCTGCGTGGTTACTGGGTTCATGGGTGCGGTTATGATCTGATCTGTGGGGGGTGGGGGTGCCTGCCTTTTCTGCTGCGCTGGTGGCGCACATGTTCCCTGAACATATCGCTGCGCTGTTTCACTTAGTTCTTGCCAATCTGGGGCATTTTCTCCATCTAACTGGGTTCCATTTGGAACCCGTTTTGCACCGAAAGCAGCGATTGCAGCTCTGCAATCTGTTTCCTGCATTTCGCGTGATCCACAGTACTTTGCCTTTGTTCTGTGGTTGCAGCATGGAGTGCTCTCAAAGCTGCTTTGAGATTAGAGCATTGCCTCTGCAACGCCTCCACCTGCTTCTCTGATTCCTCCCTTATCAGAACGGCACGTTGCACGTCCTGATAAGCCTTTTCGTACTGGGTCTGGGAACTGCTGAGATGGGCTAGACAAGACTGATGTGCCCTCTTGGCATCATCCACCTCTCTACCTTTCTCCATCAACTTCCCTCTTAGATCCAGATTCTCTTTCTCAATGTCCCTGACATCGACCTTACTCATTCGGTTCCTTTCTTCTAATTCTGCCCGGAGCGTCCTGACGACCTCCTCTGTGCCTCGCAATTGTGCCAAACAGGACACAATCGCCATCGGCTTGCGTGCTTTACTGAGGTTCTTTTTGTGAATTTGAGAGAGGTTCTCCCACCAAGTATGTCCTATACTTCCGGGACCTGTCTCCTCATTCAAACAAAACTCTTTCCAAAGGGGCCATCCCTTTCCTTGTAAATATTTGCGGAGTTCCAGCTCCATGTGGGACACTGGCCTACCCTGCTACTGTTGCTGGTCGCTGCGACCACAAACTTTTCTGGATCCATCAGACGTTCCATTGCCTGCATGGCCATTTTCTCTGACTCTCTTTTATTAATTTGGAACAGGGGGTTGCTGGGGTTGTGTTTCAAGAAACGGGTACGGCTTACGCTATGTTCCGTTCAAAAACTGCCGAAAGTTTGTCGCAACAAAATGCTTTCAGTTTTACCTTACAGCCCTGTTAGTACGCATGCACTAAACACACTTCCGAATTACGCTTATTAGTTTGAACACCTTGAATACTCGTGATTTTCTTTACTTTCTTACTTTCTCTGTAATTTGGAGTTCCAATTCAAATTTCAGGGTCCTGGACGGTGTGGGGTTTCCACTTACAACTATGTCCCGTCAGGAAGTCGCCACTAAATGTTGCACGTTTTACTATGGGCGTAAAACGCGTTTATTGGGGTGTATTAACTTCCAAGTGCTTAACACCGCTAGGCTCTGTTGTATGTATTTATTCAGCTTTAGGAGTCGCCAGTTGCCGTATAGACAACGTCACAAGTATTCCAAGGTCAAGTTCAAAGTAATAAAGACAATACACCGATTAGTAAGGTCCAAACGATAATATTTATTATACAGTAATAATAAATATTCATGCACACACTAAGAGACTAAACTATGACTAAACTAAAGTAATCAGAATACTTATCTAACAGGAACAGGCAAGGTCAGGGAGCGAGGCCTTCGTCCTGGTCTTGGGGCTGCAACCTTCAGCAAGCGTTCTGGTCACTGGGGGTTCTAGCGGGCTTAGTTCGCGTAGCGAGCGTCGTACTGGCACTTACGGTTCGGCGGCTGGTGCTCAACGGCTGGAGTCAGTGGATCTTCAAAGTAGTGGTCAGAGCCGGAGCACGGAAAAACAGACCGGACAACACGAGGTCCCTATCTTTTATAGGGGTTCCATTGTCCTTCCCTCTTCTCGGGCGGGCTCTACCTATTGGATCAATTTCTTATCGATACTGGATTAATTCCCCAATGCGAGGGGGTCTCCGTGATGGAGGGGGCGTTTCTTATGTCCTTTTGTTTGGAGGTTTCTGGTGCCTCGATGTCTGGGCCTTGATTAGAATGTGTCCATTCAGAACCAAATGTATCTATTGTGTGGGTGTTCAAGTCTGATGGCCTCATTAGCATGCAAAGCGTTTTGCCATTTGCACCTAGCTAAGGTCTTCTCACCTGAGCCCAAACTGGTTTCTGCTGCTGCAGAATGCAAACTGCTCTTTGCAGACTGCTGTTCTGGCTAAACTGTCTGTTTCCCAGCAGTCTTAGCGGTTGACCTATTTTGTAGCTCAGCATCCATTTTAGGTGGCTACACACGTAGCTTCGCTGCTCAATTTTATCTTCTTACACGACCACTTCTGGGCCACGTCTCTATATTCTGGTGTGGGATTCCTCCTCACTTTCCCATTCACTCCCGATTTATCAAATAATATTCGAGAAAAGGGCAGCACGGTAGCATGGTGGTTAGCATAAATGCTTCACAGCGCCAGGGTCCCAGGTTCGATTCCCGGCTGGGTCACTGTCTGTGCGGAGTCTGCACGTCCTCCCCGTGTGTGCGTGGGTTTCCTCCGGGTGCTCCGGTTTCCTCCCACAGTCCAAAGATGTGCGGGTTAGGTGGATTGGCCATGCTAAATTGCCCGTAGTGTCCTAAAAAGTAAGGTTAAGCAGTGTATCCCAGTGTGTACCATCTGCAATATGTATTGCAGGAACTCATCAAATTTCCTCAAGCAGCACTATCCAAACCCATGACTCTTATCATCTAGAAGGACAAGGCCAGCAGATACCTGGGGGCATGGTAGCATAGTGGTTTGTACAGTTGCTTCAAAGCTCCAGAGTCCCTGGTTCGATTCCTGGCTTGGGTCACTGTCTGCGGAGTTTGCACGTCCTCCCCGTGTGTGCGTGGGTTTCCTCCGGGTGCTCCGGTTTCCTCCCACAGTCCAAAGATGTGCGGGTTAGGTGGATTGGCCATGCTAAATTGCCCATAGTGTCCTAAAAAGTAAGGTTAAGCAGTGTATCCCAGTGTGTACCATCTGCAATATGTATTGCAGGAACTCATCAAATTTCCTCAAGCAGCACTATCCAAACCCATGACTCTTCTCATCTAGAAGGACAAGGCCAGCAGATACCTGGGGGCATGGTAGCATAGTGGTTAGTACAGTTGCTTTAAAGCTCCAGAGTCCCTGGTTCGATTCCCGGCTTGGGTCACTGTCTGCGGAGTTTGCACTTTCTCCCCGTGTCTGCGTGGGTTTTCTCCGGGTGTTCCAGTTTCCTCCCACAGTCCAAAGATGTGCAGGTTAGGTGGATTGGCCATGCTAAATTTCCCTTAGTGTACAAATTTTTTTTATCTTAGGGATGTTGCCTGGTATGGAGGGAAAATCTTATGAGGAAAGGCTGATGGACTTGAGGTTGTTCTCGTTAGAGAGAAGAAGGTTAAGAGGTGACTTAATAGAGGCATACAAAATGATCAGAGGGTTAGATTGGGTGGACAGTGAGAGCCTTCTCCCACGGATGGAGGTGGCTAGCACGAGGGGACATAGCCTTAAATTGAGGGATAATAGATATAGGACAGACGTCAGAGGTAAGTTTTTTACGCAAAGAGTGGTGAGGCCGTGGAATGCCCTACCTGCAACAGTAGTGAACTCGCCAACATTGAGGGCATTTAAAAGTTTATTGGATAAGCATATCGATGATAATGGCATAGTGTAGGTTAGATGGCCTTTAGTTTTTGACTTCCCATGTCGGTGCAACATCGTGGGCCGAAGGGCCTGTACTGCGCTGTATCGTTCTATGTTCTATGTTATGGGGTGAGGGTGGAGGTGTGGGCTTTGGTGGGGTGCTCTTTCCAAGGGCCGGTGCAGACTTGATAGGCCGAATGATCTCCTTCTGCACTGTACATTCTATGATTCTATAACACCATTACTTGGTGGTTCCCTTCAAAGTTACTCACCATCCTGGCGTAGAAATATATCACCGTTCCTTCACTGTTGCTGGGTCAAAATCCTGCAACTTCCTCCCTAATAGCACTGTGGCTGTACCTACACCTCGGGGGCTGCAGCGGTTCAAGAAGCCAGTTGACCACCAAGGGCAATGCCCAGATCCCACAAATGACTACAATTTTCAAAAAAGTTGGATCATGACCAACCTGTATTCCAGCTCCATATATGCCCGTTGGCTCCATATCCTTTAATTAGGGAAGGAACAAAGAACAAAGAAAAATTACAGCACAGGAACAGGCCCTTCGGCCCTCCAAGCTTGCGCGATCCAGATCCTCTATCTAAAACTGTCGCCTATTTTCTAAGGATCTGTATCCCTCTGCTCCCAGCCCATTCATGTATCTGTCTAGATACATCTTAAATGCGCTATCGTGCCCCCCTCTACCACCTCCGCCGGCAATGCGTTCCAGGAACCCACCACCCTCTGCGTAAAGAACTTTCTACGCATATCTCCCTTAAACTTTTCTCCTCTCACCTTGAACTCGTGACCCCTAGTAATTGAGGCCCCCCACTCTGGGGGAAAAAGCTTCTTGCTATCTGCTCTGTCTATACCTCTCTTGATTTTGTAGACCTCAATGAGGTGCGCCCCCCCCCCCCCTTTCAACCTCTGTCTTTCTAATGAAAATAATCCTAATCTACTGAACCTCTCTTCATAGCTAGCGCCCTCCATGACAGGCAACATCCTAAATTTGCCATCCATACCTGGTCTGGCTTACATGTTACTCCAGTTCCACAGCAATGTCGTTGACTCTATGAAAAATGCCCTCTGAAATGGAGGGCAGTTAGGGATTGGCAGTAAATGCTAGCTGAACCAGTGATGCCCACATCCTGTAAATTAATTTTTAAAAGTGTAATTATCTAATAAAAATCAGTTTTGAGATTTTCAATTCGTCTAACTTCAGCATAACCAGGTTCTCGGAACACCTCTCTTTCAGTTGGCCTAGTCGGCCTTTACCTCAGCCAAGTGTTGGTAGTAATGACTTAACTAGCTTTTCAGAAGAAAGAGTCAGAGAGAAGTGGTTGTAGTCGAAGAGACACAAAGTAAAATGAAGTGAAAAGCTTTATCTTGGGTGTGTTCAAAATCAGCTTACTTGAAGTGTTAATTTTAATGTAGAAACATAGAATCATTACAGCCTACTTGGAGGCCATTTGGCCCATCTAGACCACCTCTCTGCAAGAGCATCTTGCCTAATCCCAGTCCCCTGCCTTTTCCCCAAAGACCAGGATGAATTTTATTTTCAATTCTCTCTTGAAAGCTATGATTCAGTCTGCCTCCACTGCAGTGCATTCCAGATTCATTTACTGTGTAAATAAAATATCTTAAGTCACTGTTGCTTCTCTTGCCAATTACCTCAATTGGTTCTTTTGGTTCTCTGTCCTTCTACAAATGGGAACAATTTTTCGCTGTCTACTGTGTCCCGGTCCCTCACGATTTTGCATGTAACTAACAAATCTACTCTCAACCTTCTCTTCTCCCGGCCCAAATACCAGCCCTCACTTCCACAGTCTATCTGCCTAAATGAAGTTCCTCAACCCTGGAACCATTTTCATGAATCTTCTCTACCGTCACATTTTTCCTGAAGGGGTTATCCAGAAATGAGTTCCTGGTGAGGCTGAACCAGTGTTTTATACAGGTTTATCATAATTTTCTTGCTTCTGTACTCTGTGCCCTGATTTAGAAACTCCAGCATCCCGTATATTTTATCATCCACTTTTTCAATTAGTGCTGCGACCTTCCATAATTTGTGCGCATATATTCCCAGGTCCATCACACCATGCATGCCATTTGGAATTGTACCTTTCGTTTCATGTTGCCTATCCTTGTTGTTCCGACCAAACTAAATCATTTCATTATTCTTTGCATTAAATTTTATCTGCTGCTCCATTCCAGCCAATGTCCTTTTGAAGTTCATCCTTATCCTCCTCAATGCTCACTTTAGTTCCAAGATTGTTGTCATCAAGAAACTTTGATATTCTGCCATGTACAGCAGGTTCATATATTTCCGGAAAAGTAAGGGTTTTAATGCCACTGCTTGCGGCAACTAAATCTTTGTCCTGCCCGAAGAACAACCATTGACCACTGGAATAAAAACAAAATACTGCAAATGCTGGAGATCTTAAATGAAATCAGAAAATGCTGAAAAAAATCAGCGTCTGTGCAGAGAAAAGCATGGTTAACTTTCCAAAGAAGAGTTATATTGGACTTGAACTCTGATTTTTCTTTCCACAGATGTTGCAGACCAGCTGAGCATTTTTTTAAAGCATTCTTTCTTCTTATACACTACTCTGTTTCTTGTAATTTGGTATACATGCTGCTAGTGTCCCTATTGTCCCATGAACTCTAAATTTTCTCATAAGCCTGTTATGTGGTGCCTTCTCAAAAGTCTTTTGGAAGTCCATGTACACTACATCATCTACATTACCCTTTCTTTTACCTTCTCCAAACAAATTCAAGCAAGTTTGTTAAATATAATTTGCCCTCATGATTTTCTTAATCTGTATTCACTCAAATAGCTGTTAGTTCTGTCCTGAATTAACTTTTTAAACCTTCCCTTAATTAAACCTTCATTACACCCTTTTTAAAAAGAAGGGTGTAACATTTACAGTTCTTCAGGTCCCTGACACCATCCCATCCAAGGAGGATTGAAAAATGATGCCATGTCTTCGCAATTTCCATCATTCCTTTCCTCCATATCCTTGGATGTATCTCAGCTGACCCTGGTGACATACCCATTTTAAGTACAGCCAGTCTATCTAATACCACCTCCTTATCAATGTTTAGCCCTTCAGGTGTCATAGGTACATCTTCTGCTCTGACCTGGGTGGCATTTTCTTCCTTGCTAAAATACTCATTTGGTACCTTCGCCATCTTATTACCTAACCTCTTATTTTCCCGTAACCTGAATTTGCTGTGGTGTTATCAAGAGGATTGAATTTAGGACGGCACGGGTAGCTTCACAACGCCAGGGACTTGGGTTTGATTCCCGGCTTGGGTCACTGTCTGCAGAGTCTGCACATTCTCCCCGTCTCTGCGTGGGTTTCCTCTGGGTGCTCTAGTTTCCTTCCACAGTTCAAAGATGTGCAGGTTAGGTGGATTGGTCATGCTAAATTGCCCTTAGTGTCCAGAAGGTTTGGTAAGGTTACTGGCTTTCGGGGATAGGGTGGTGGTATGGGCATAAGTAGGGTGCTCTTTCCAAAGGCCGGCACATACTCAATGGGCCGAATGGCTTCCTTCTGCGCTGTAAATTCTATGATTCTGTGAATCACTCTAAATGGAGAAATTGAGAATCTGCACCACCACTTACAAGCGGGAAATCGGAAATCAAGAACACCTTTGTTTATGGATGGGTAGGGTTGTGAGAGGAGAAATCGGGGCTGTTTAAATTAATCCCCCTCCTGTCTATAATAGACTATTAAATTGCTACTTAACTAAATACTTGCCAACTACTTACCAATGAGTTGCTTCCTCCTGTGCTGATGTCAGTCTATGATATAGGAAAATTAACTCTGATTGCTTTTGCTTGTTATTTCAACCCTTAGATCATATTTTATTTAAAAAATTTCAACCTTTTCATTTCACGATCTATTATTAATTCTTGCTTTATCCCTTGGGTTGTCGAGCATGAATTAGAACTTGAAAGTCTACTCACCCCGCCTGCTTTCTGTTTCTCCACTCTTTTTATTGATTGTACTTTTTTATTATAGAAACAGTGTAGAAGGAGGCCATTCGGCCCATCGAGTCTGCTCCAGCCCTTACAGAGAACACCCTACTCAAGCCCACGTCTCTACCCTATCCCTGTAACCCAGTAACCCCACTTAACCTTTTTGGACACTAAGTGCAATTTAGCATGGT
This sequence comes from Scyliorhinus canicula, assembly GCF_902713615.1. Taxonomy (NCBI): domain Eukaryota; kingdom Metazoa; phylum Chordata; class Chondrichthyes; order Carcharhiniformes; family Scyliorhinidae; genus Scyliorhinus; species Scyliorhinus canicula. Next base: position 53,158,798 of record NC_052155.1, on the reverse strand, counting down.
CAATCCACCTAACCCGCACATCTTTGGACTGTAGGAGGAAACCAGAGTACCCGCACAGACACGGGGAGAACGTGCAGACTCCACACACACAGTGACCCAAGCCGGGAATTGAACCTGGACCCTGGAGCTGTGAAGCAACTATGCTAACCACTATGCTACCGTGCTACCCCGTTCTCCTGTTTGGTTTGATCCCGTCACTTCCGTTACTTGCCCGTTACTTCTGTTTGGTTTGATTCCCAAACTACTGCTACTCCTTTATATATCTAACCATTGCCCTTTGACATTCAATGGCATTGGCATTGCTGAATCCCCCACAATCAATATCCTGGGGTTTACCCATTGATCAGAAACTGAACAGGACTAGCCATATTAATACTGTGGCTACCATGGCAGGTCAAAGGCTAGGAATTCTACAGTGAGTAACTCACCTCCTGACCCCCCAAAGCTTGTCCACCATCTACAAGGCCCAAGTCAGGAATATAATGGGGTCCTCTCCACTTGCCTGGATGAGTGAAGCTCCAACAACACTTAAGCACCTCAACACCATCCAGAATAAAGCAGCCCACTTGATTGCCCCCTTCCACAAACATTCTTGGCAATATATCGCCGTTCCTTCGCTGTCGCTGGAACAAAATCCTGGAACTCCCTCCCTAACAGCACAGTGGGTGTACCTACACCTGAAGGACTGCAACGGTTCACGAAGGCAACTCACCACCACCTTCTGAAGGTCAACTCGGGATGGGCAATAAATGCTGGTCGAATCAGTAGACGCCCACATCCAATAAATGAATACATTTTTTAAAAATCCATACTCCAAATCCCCTTTTGTCCTGCTCTATATTGATACCCTGATACCCTCTCTGCTCCTTCTCCTCAATGCCTGTATTCTGATTCCTCTCTGTTCTTTTTCATATCCATACTATGGCCTCTGATTCCGGCTCTGATTGCAGTTCATTATATCCAGTGTCCGAACTCCTGGTGCAGGTTTTGATTCTCTGCATCACTTCCATTTCTTTAGAACCGATCCCTCCGCACACTTTTTGAATGCTTGCTGATAATGGTGAGATAGCATGTTCTAATAATGTTTTTTGAGAGGTAAAATCGGCCAGGGCCCCAGGGAATGAAATCCCTGCACTTTGAATTATCTTTTACATGCATCTGAGAGGGCAGATGGGGATTCGGTTAAATCCTTTGCCCGAAAAACAGGACGCTAGATTCCATGATCTTTGATCAGGTGTTTGGAATTTCCATGTTGCTTGACCAAAATTCATCATTGCCTCTACACCAGTAAAACAGATAAACACTTGACAGCTGTTATCTACAAAACAATGATTGCACTTCCTTTTGGCTTTGAAATACTTTGTGACATCCATTATTTTTGGCAGCATTTACTCGCAACCCAAGTGAGTTGGACTAGATTTCTGACTGGCCTCCTTAGAAGAACAACAGTTTGCCAGGAATGTGTAACTCGATCTTGCCTGATTCTCGATTGGCATCCCTCCATCTATGTGAGATGATGGCAATGCAGCCTCAGAAACTTTGAGGTCAGTTGAGATCATCTGCTGTGCTTCTGATAGCTGAAGAAACCGACTCAGAAAAAGCCCAGTCTGTCGCAAGTGCCTCACAAAATGTTGCCCCTTGCCGGTTGTGCGAGATGTCTCTGCTGAAGCTTTGTTTACAGGCCTGGACTGGTTTGGAGCTTTTTAAACTGCACATTACATGGTGGTGAATTCCTGCTTACAGCTGGTGTCACCCTTTATATCAATCATCAGCTGGAATTTCCCACTTGTGATTGATGTTGAGAGCTTTGCATCTCCTTGAATATAGCATATCCTCATATAGCATATCCTTGGAGGATCTAGCCGTCTGCATCTTGTGCACTTGCCTAAGCCAGGAAAGCCTTTTTTGCTTGATTAGCGCGAGCATGCTTGCTTTCGAAAGGGACTGTCTCTTTGGTAACTTTGTCTTTCTCTATGATACCAAAGATGTCGTAGGCACTAGGGATAGAAGTTACTGAGCCTTATTTTTTCTTGGTCTATTAAGTTGTCTAGGCTTCATTATCAAACCGCATTCACTACAGTCTTATCGATAAATATCTTGTTCCTGCAGGTTGGTTTGTTGTTTTCCTTGCTCATTTTATTAGTCAACTAAAGTTGGTGGCTGCCGTTTCAATGTGTGCACTGAGCTTTTCGTCGAGAGACAGGTTGTTTGTCACCTTCGATCCGAAATAGCAATATTTGCTATCGCATGATTTGCTGTCTGCTTTCAGTAGTGTGTTCTTGACTCTGAGCACGGATGGAGACAACATCTTCTCCCACAGTTGCAGTTTTCCTTGACACTGATGGTGGAGAACACAGGCAGTGGACAGACGATCCATGAGCCTTTTGAGTTGCCTGAGCAACTCGTGCAGCATGTAAAATTTTTATGATCGCCACATGTTGCATTTTAATGCCAGTAGTAATACCGGCTTTTCAGGTAATTCAAGGTACACAATTTATTGTGTAATATGATCCTGTTAGGGGCTATTAACGCTTAAAAGAAGAAATCTGAATATCCTACCTTTAAAATGATGCCAGAAGATTTTGTGCTGTTGAACAAAAACCGAATTATGTGTTCATCAGAAAGAAATAACATTTTGTTTACAACTACACGTATTTTGAACTTGGTTTTACTTTTTACTCTATTGCTCAGGATTTCCCTTCGATGTTAAAACAGTCTTGAAGGTGCATTCAGAGGTCACTTGACTTTCTCCTCAGTGTTTCAGGTATTCCTTGAGTAATGAAATTTCATGAGGCTCTTTCCAGTTTCCATTAGCTTTTGGCTAAGCGATCCTCCAATTTTGTTTGCAGACCTCAATTTTGGACTCTTCAGTTCAAAAGCGAGCATCACTGCCTTCTAGCTGAGGAACTTAAACACCAGAAAGACCTCTCTGGTTCCTGATGGCGCTCGATACTCCCACAGCTTTGTACAGCGACTGGTTCCATAACTGATTTCCAGCTCCTATTTCTATTAGCTCTCCTTTTGTTTCTCTCCTTTTGCTTTCGGTCAAAGTTGCAATTGCTTTCTGTGAGAAACACCCAGTTAAATTGAACAAAATACCATTTTGTTAAAAGCCGGCTGTTGCGCTTGAATTCACGTGATCGGGAACACTGTGATGGACTGCTCCGCGACCTTCCCGACAACCACCCATGGGTCGCGACCCCCACTTTGAAAATACCTGCACTAACAGGTTCAAAAACAGCTTCTTCCCTGCTATTATCAGACTCCTGAATGACCCTCTTATGGACTGAACTGATTCCTTCACACATCTACTCTACTCAGCAGTACTTCACTCCGTATGCTTCACCCGATGCCTGTGTCTATGTATTTACATTGTGTACTGATGTATGTCCTATGCTTCCTCATGTATGGAATGATCTCACTGTACCTCGGTACACGTGACAATAAATCAAATCCAAAATAAATCCCAAACCTTTTTTTGCAACTTGTCTACTTCTTTGTTCAAAACAAACTTAAATTGTACCATGTTGTGGTCGCCATCATCAAAATGCTCGCCCACCAACACAACAACCACGTGCTTCAATCCCTATAATTAAGTCCAGCACTGCACCATCCCTTGTTGGACCCTCAACATAGTGAGCTAAAAAGTTCTCCTGTTTTAAGAATTCTACTCCATCTAAGTCCATACCAAGATGATTATCCCAATTAATGTTGGAAAAGTTGAAATGATCTACCGTATTATTATTTTTATACCACTCTGTGAATTATGCACATATTTTCTCCTCAATTTCCCGCTAATGATCTGGGGATCTATAATAAACACCTCCTCCTCTTTTACCCCCTCTGTCTCACCTGAAGGTTTAATGTTGAGCTGCCAATCCTGCCTCTCCCTTAATCACGTCTCGGTGATGGCTACTATATCACAAATCCATGTGTCAATCCTCACCCTTAACTCATCTGTTTTACTTGTATTACTACTGGCATTAAAGTAGAGGCCATTAAAGTAGAGCCATGTCTTACTCCCTTGAAACTTACTGCCGCTGTATTCCCTCTGATTTGTTTGCTTTGCTGTGTTATGCTGTGTCCCTGTTCTGTTAACAATCTGCACCACCTCCCCCTACTGAATTCTTTTAAACTCCTCCCAACAGCACTAGCAAACCCGTCAGCAAGGATGTTAGTCCCTCTCTATGCTGGCCTTTATTGCGAGAGGATTTGACTATAGGAGTGGGGATGTCTTCCTGCAATTATACAAGGCCTCGGTGAGGCCACACCTGGAATATCATGTGCAGTTTTGTGCTCCTTATGAGGGAGGATGTTCTTGCTCTAGAGGAAGTGCAGCAAAGGTTTACCAGACTGATTCCTTGGATGGCGGGACTGACGTACGAGGAGAGATTGAATCAGTTAGGATTGTATTTCGCTGGAATTCAGAAGAATGAGGGGGGCGCTCATAGAAACCTACAAAATTCTAACAAGGCTAGATGGGGTAGATGCAGGAAGGATGTTCCTGATGGTGGGTGTGTCCAGACTGTGGGGTCACAGTCTGAGGAAAAGGGGTAGACCATTTAGGACAGCAATGATGAGAATTTTTTTCACCGAGAGAGTGGTGAGGCTGTGGAATTCAATGCCACCAGAAGTAGTTGAGGCCAAAACATTTTATGTTTTCAAGAAGCAGTTAGAAAAAGCATTTAGGGTGAAGGGGATCAAAGGATTTGGGAGGAAGGCAGGATTAGGTTATTGAGTTGGATGATCATAATGACCCGCGGAGCAGCTCGAATGGCCGAATGGTTTCCTGCTGCTCTTATTTTCTGTGTTCGATTGGAACCAGGAATAGTAAAATGAGAACCAGGGTTACTGTCCTTGGAGCAGAGATGTTGAGAGGAGATTTGATAGTGATGTTTAAAATCATGAATGGTTTTGAGAGTAAATAAAGAAAACATGTTTTGCAGTGGCAGAAGGGTCAATAACCAGAAGCAGATTGAAGGTGATTGGCACAAGAATTGTGTGATGAAGAAATATTTTTTTATGCAGTGATTTGTTGTGATGTGGAATGCAGTGCCAGTTTAGTAATGATAGCAGATTCAATAGAACATAAAAAATTAAATTGGATAAATACTCAAATTGGGAACAAAACTTGCATCATCATGGGGAATAAGTAGAGAATTGGGTAACTTTGTGTGTGGTGTTTGTACGTTCTACCCGTGTCTGCCTGGGTTTCCTCTGGGTGCTTTGGTTTCCTTCCCACAGTCCAAAGATTTGTAGGTTTGGTGGGGTTACATGGGTGGAGTAGGGGAGTGGGTCCCCCAGGTGGAGTGTTATTTTGGAGGGTCAGTGCAAACTCAATGGGCCGATTTGCCTCCTTTTGCATGTAGGGATTATTTTCTATGAAACTAACATCTGGACAGTTGTGTAAGCTGAAAGAGCCGTCCAACAGACTAGTTGAGTCAGAAATTACATGGCTGAAAGGTATGATGCTATGACAGCCTGACATTGACTAAAATGTATGGTTATGTGAATACGACAGTGTCCCAGACCCTTTGTTGCCACCCTTGGGTATGTCCTGTCACACTAACAGGTCAGATCCACCAGAGATGGTGGATCAGTGCAAACGTTCGGGGAAAAAGTGACTCGGGGTGGCCTTGGGCAGCATGGTGGCACAGCGGTCATCACTACTGCCTCACAGCACCAGGGTCCCAGGTTCAATTCCGGCCTCTGGTGACTGTCTGTGTGGAGTTTGAACTTTCTCCCCATGTCTGCATGGGTTTCCTCCGAATACTCTGGTTTCTTTCACAGTCCAGAGATGTGCAGGTTAGGTGAAGTGCCATGCTAAATTGCCCCTTAGTGTCCAAAAGGTTAGGTGGGGTTACGGGTTTGGGGTGGGGCCTGGGGCTAGGTAAGGTACTCTTTTCCCAGGGTTGGTGCAGACTCGATAGAGTGAATTGCCTCCTTATGCAGTGCAGGGATTTTATGATTTAATGTTGACTTCAGACCCTATGAAATCACATAGGGGCTGTTTAGCACAGGGCTAAATCGCTGGCTTTGAAAGCAGACCAAGGCAGGCCAGCAGCACAGTTCAATTCCCGTACCTGCCTCCCCAAACAGGCGCTGGAATGTGGAGACTCTGGGCTTTTCACAGTAACTTAATTTGAAGCCGACTTGTGACAAGCGATTTTAAATTTTTCAATGGCATCATCAGGTCAAACACGAGCAAGGACAACTGCTATTGATTAATGCCACCTGCCCTTGTTCAGCTGATTAATCGGTATTCTTCAATGTTGAGCACACCTTTGGGAAAACCAAACATGAGGATAGGAGGGGCACTGAATCTGCTCTATGCAGGGAAGTTCACTCACTATCTGTCACTTTACTGTGATTCAGTAACGCTGCTCCTGACTGAGCTTAAGTCCTGAAGGATACAACTGCCAGACTGGGCTTGTGGCAGTTGATGGGAGAACTATCACGAGGGAAAGCCTACTTGATTTTGTCCCCACCAATCTATCTGCCATCGATGCACCTGTATGACTGTATTTAGAAGTAGCCATTACTCCACTGTCCTTTGGAGATGAGTCCTCTCTTTGCATTGAGGACACCCTTCATGTTGTGTGGCACTACCTCTGTGCTAAATGAGGTAAGTTCAGAGCAGATTTAACAATTCAAAACTGGGCATCCATGTGGTACTGTGCGCCATTGGCAACAGCAGACTTCTATTCCACTGTAATCTGTAACACCATGGCATATCCATTGTTCTGCCATTATCATGCAGCCCACAGATCAACCTGGTTCGATGAAAGTGCAGAATAACAGTATCAGATGTGTTTAAAAATGAGGCATCAACCTGGTAAAGGTGCAACACAGGAGTTAGTTACATGGTTATCAGTGGAAGTAGCCTGCTGTAGACAGAGCTAAGCAATCCTGCAACCAGTAGATCAGAACAAAGCTCTACAATCCTGACACATCTGATTGTGAATTGTGGCAAACAAATATATAAGGAACAAGAATGCTCCACAAATATCCCCATCCTCAACAAAAACAGGAAATGCTGGACAACCTCTTTGTAAAAGTAATCCAGACTCGAGACATTAGTTCCATTCTCCCTCCTCAGATGCTGTCAGACCTGCTGAAATTGTGCAGGATTTTCTGTTTTTGTTTCAGATTCTAGCATCCGTGATAATTGGCTTCAATTCTGGCAGTCCAGCTTGTGAGTGCAAAAGATAACACTGAAGAGTTTGTAGCTGCCTTCAGGTAGATGTGTCAAGTGGATAACGTACCTCAGACACCTGTGTCAATCACCTTCAAATAATCGTATTTGATTCACTTCATGCGATATCAAGAGATGGCTCAGGTTCACTGAAAAACGTGTCAGAACACCCTGGGATAGTGAGCGGTCAATTCTAGCCCCACCTGACTTTAGGTTACAATACAGGTGAAATTGAAGTTACTTAAATTTTCAGTATCTTTGGTTCCAACCACCAGGTTTGTAAAGTTTAGCAGAAATAACTTTTTATTTAACAGTAATTAGTACTGGGGTGGCACTGTGGTTAGCACTGCTGCATCACAATGCCAGGGACCCGGGTTTGATTCTGACCTTGGGCGACTGGCTGTGTAGACTTTGTATGTTCTCCCTTGTCTGCGTGGATTTTTTCTAGAAACTCCGGTTTCCTCCCACAGTCCAAAGATGTGCAGGTTAGATCTATTGGCTGTGTTAAATTGCCCCTTAGTGACCAAGTGGTGGGGTTACGGAAGTAGGGTGGGGGAGTGGGCCTAGGTAGGGTGCTCTTTCAGAGGGTTGGTGCAGACTTGATGGGCCAAATGGCCACCTTCAGGACTGGAAGGATTCTATGCTTCAACGACAAATAGGCAACAATACAACTGGTTAATTACTATCTAATTCCCACCCCCCCCTTTTCGAACTCGCCCCACTCTGCACACAGCATTGAGGGAAAGGGTGGTGGAGAGAGATGAAAATCGTGATTGGAAAAAATATTAAGGATCTTTGACTTCAGATGGATATCTTCCAGTTCATTCCTTTCTCCAGTTTACACCTTCAGCTGGATGTTATCTTTTCCTTCAGCTTGCAATGATGTTTACTGTAGACTTGCAGAGACACAAGCAGCCTGCAGCCGTGGGAGAAAACACAGCTTCTCACTTCGAGAGTCCCATGTCTTCAGCTGGGTTCTTTCCAAATAACTCCACCTAGCAGGAACCAATTGCTGTTTGTTGCCAGGCAGAATACTCTCCTTGGCCAATCCATTTGTCACCAGACAACCAATGAACCAAATCCCTCCAATCTGCTTGTGCCAGAAAGTCTGGGATTTCCTTTTGTCGAGCTATTTGAAATTTTGAATTCTGTACTTCCTTCTTAAAGATATATATCAATTAATGATCCCTGGACTGAAAAAATCAATTAAGATAAATAAAAGAAATGGAAACAAAGGGCAATCAAAAGGAAGGACTCTAAACACAGCAAAAACAGTTAGCCCCAGCACCATCTCTTCTTGAAGACCTTTGTTACATGACATACCCTTCCTCTAGCCAATCAACAACACTGACCTCTGCTCAAAATTGTGTGACTACAGAAAGTAGAACAAATCTAGTCCAGCTAATCCACTTTTAATCATCAGCAAGGTAACAGAGGATCTCATTGATTAAGCAACAGTTATTCACCTTCTCATTGATGCAAGGGCCACTTGGGTCCTGATCTCATTACAGCCTTGGCCCAAACATTATGAAAGAGCTGAATTTGCGAGGTTAGGCAAGAGTGACTGCTTGACAGAACATAGCATCAGTTTGCTCCAGATTGCTCCAAAAAAATTCAAGTCAGTGGGAATCGGGAAAAACTCTCCACTGGCTGCAATTATACCTAGCACAAAGGAAGATGGTTTTGCTTTTTGTGGGCCAATTATCTCACAGGGGCTCTGTTGGCCAGTGTTCTAGGCCCAACCATCTTCAGCTGCCTCATCAATGACCTCCCCTTCATAATAGGATCAGAAGTGGGGATATTTGTTGATGATTGCAGTGTTCATTTCCATTTAGAACTATTCAAGTGCTGAAGCACTCCGTACCTACATGTAGTAAGACCTAGACAACATTTGGGCTTCAGCTGATGAGTGGCAAGTAACATTTGTGCTACACAAGTGCCAGACGGTGACTATCTGCATCAGGAGAGTTATGTAACCGCCTACACTAAACATTCAACAGCATCAGAGTAGTGGAGTGGAATTCTCTGCCATCAGCATCATGGGAGATCACTGTTGACCAGAAATTCGAATGGTCCAGCATATTAACATGATGCGGCATATTAACATGATGCCTACAGGAGCAGATCATAAGCTGGGTATCCTGCAGCCCCTAAGCTACAGAATTCATTATCTACAAGGCACAAGTCAGGAGTATGATGATATCTCCATCTGCCTGCTTGAATGGAATTTTCTCTGTGCCTTAATCATAGAATTTACAGTGCAGAAGGAGGCACTTGGCCCATCGAGTTGCACTGGCCCTTGGAAAGAGCTCCCCACTTAAGCCCCACACCTTCAACCTATCCCTGTAACTCAGTAACTCCGCCTAACCTTTTTTTTTGGACACTAAGGGCAATTTAGCATGGCCAATCCACCTAGCCTGCACATCTTTGGACTGTGGGAGGAAACCGGAGCACCCGGAGGAACCCCATGCAAACATGGGGAGAACGTGCAGACTCTGCACAGACAGTGACCCAGCTGGGAATCGAACCTGGGACCCTGGCGCTCCAAAGTATTTGAGTTTCTGTTCCTTTATACAGTATTATTCCAGTTTTCCCCAGTCATTTCCTGAAGATGCCACCTTTGGATACGGTTCCAGAATCTTCCATGCGTAAATTTCACCCCTGCTCTATTTGACAACATCACATAACTGCACCCCCACCAATACCCAGCTCTATTCTTCTCCTCAGCAATTGTTTTTCAAATGCACAATTGTGATCATCTGGGTTTTTAACCATGTTGGAGCCATTGTAATTCAGCCCAATTCTGTTCTTTACGCAGTTGGGAATCATTAATTTGTGAAGAGTATGAATCCTTCCAGTTAAGGTGAAGTGACTCAACAGAATCTAACAGGAGTTTGGGTAATTCTATCCATGTGCCTGAGCAGCAGCTCAACTTACTTTGCATTAATCTTAAATAGTTTATAGAGAGTGGCAGAGTGCTCTTGCTGGATTGTGCCTTGACTTAGTCTTCAGTTTGAGTCACCTAGACACGTGAGAGGCATTGAAGCATTGGAAATAGTGTAGGTGAATGGCAGTCATGAAGCCTGGGAGTCAGAGAACTGAACCATGAGTAAGAACTGTCAAAACTTAGCTTTCCTGTCTTCAGTATACCATTGGCAATATGTATGGTAGTAAAAGATGTAGGAAACTTCAAACCAGGTACGTTATTTGATGTTACTGGTGCCGGTAAGACAACAGCATTCCGGTTGAAACTGATAAAGGACAAATTTAGGACTGCTGGCAGTAAGTTGTTTTTCGTACCATGTGCAGTCAATATCTGGACAAGGACATCTAGCACACAGTCTTGCTGCAGAAACTCTGGAATAATTTCTTTAAAAATAAAGTTGCCTGCTGTGATGGCAGGAACTTTGGGATGAATGAACTCAGATAGGTTGGTTGCATGCAACCAAGGTGTTGGTTGCCTGCTGGTGCCTTCTTGGGCAGAATTGGAGATGAAAATTACAGGGACAAAGTGACACACATTTGTCTAGCTATTTGACAAACTGGGAAGATAATTAAGGACTCATAAGATTTAAAAAGATAATTTTATTACTGCGTCCCACATGATTTACGGCTTTTTCTTCATGAAGCCTTGATTTGACTGTTTACTCAGGGCCCAGTTGTCCTTGGTGAGCCTCAGTTGCCAGAAGATCTAATGAAGAACCAATGTCGGTTAGTGACGACGACAACAACCTCAGTAGTCGGTTCGCAGGGCCCGGAAGCATACTCCAACTCCATGTCTTCTGAAGTAAAGGTCCCTAATCCGAATAATAGATGTGAACTCTCACCCTGCAGTCCATCTCTCCTTCTGCGGAACATTGATAAACAGGTGTGTGATCAGTAGTTTAAAGTGCTGCAAATATAAAATGTTTCTGAAATTTTTAAAAGAAACATTAAGTGCAAATTATCTGAGCCAGAATGTGCTGTTTAAGCAAAATCAATAATGTCTGTCCTTTTTTACATTAAAACGGTGACATTGAGAAACAAAAATCTTTTCTCATTTTGTTGTGATTTGCAACACCAGGCAGCTAAATCAACTTGTTTAATTTCACTTTCAGAGTTCTCGCCTTACACAGTCTCTGGGAAACCTCATCTGCCCCTCCAGCCCTTCCTGTAGCTCTCCCTCAAGCTCTTCACTACTGTCGAAAGTCTGCACTCCACCAAGGCAATTAAATGGGCTGCTGAACAGGTGAGTTACTTTACACTGCAATTGGTCCTTGTGACTGAATTAAGAGCATCTTAAGTTTTTTTGAGTTACTGTTTGCACTTAAGTGCTTAGGATTTGTTATCAATTCAACTGTATAAATAACATTAAAAAAAAAGAGAGATTTGGAATGATCTCATCATTTGCCTCACTGGCTTTTATCTTCACATTTAAAGTTTGCATTCTAGTCCTTTGGACAACAGTTCGCTGGACAGCTCAGACACAGAGGAAATCCTGTGGAAAAGGCCTCGACTAGATGGTCTTACCATCCCTTCATCACCACCAGACAACAGTTGTGTTGCCGCCAGAGTTCGTCCTGTCCGGAGGTACAGGAAAAGGAGGCTGGTCAGATCTAACTTGGCATGCTACCTTGGTAGAAAGGTGTGTGACTCTCTCTGTCGGTTAACAAAAATTGCATAGGCCGGGATTACTGTAAATTCCCCAGTTCTTCAGTAGATGGGTTCACAATTTGATACTTTAGTGAGATGTCTTGTTCAAAATATCCCAGGTTTAGCCCTGGTCTGTGCAGAGTTTGTTGTTGGTGTTGGGTTGCAATAGATGTCAGTATTCCCAGGCCACAGAGTGGAAAAGGCAGCTGATGTTTTCATCCCTGATTGTGCTCTTGTGACTTATTTCTGAAAATTATATGCATGAGTGTACATGTGCAATTCTTTGGCTCATTGTGATTGAATAGCCTCCCGATATCACCGATATAGGTCATACGTGATGAACAATAAATGGGATGATGTACTGGTGTCCATTGAATTTTCCCCAATTTTGAATCTGCTCCTTCCGAAGGGAAGGTGAACATTTGAGTAGAACCTGTGTGGAGAGTTAATTGGCTGTGAGAAATGACTTACCCACTCTTGAGAACCAACCTGGACTGTAGAAGAGCAACAGCATCAAGAAGCCAAACTGGTGGTTGAGTGAGATGACGTTTTTCATTTACGGGATGTGGGTGTTGCTGTAAACCAGCATTTAATGCCCATCCCTAATTGCCCTTGAGAAGGTGGTGGTGAGCTGCCTTCTTGAATTGCTGCAGTCCCTGAGGTGCAGATACACCCATAGTAAGAGTATAGAAAGTGCAGGGGGGTATTTAAGACATTACAAAAATAAATTAGGAGAGCAAAGAGTGGACATGAAAAACCAGTGGTGGGCAAAATAAAGAAAAATTGCTTGGTGTTTTCTAAATATGTTAAGAGCAAGTGAGTAACCGGGAAAAGATAAGGACAAATTCAGGATCAAAGTGGCAAAATATGTGTGGAGTATTTTGCATCTGTGTTCACTATGGAGAAGGGCGATATGGATATAAAAAGCAGGGAGGGGACTGTGATATCATTGAACAGAGTAGCATTGAGATGGAGCAGGTGTTAGCGGTTTTTGCGGACTTAAAATTGATAAATCCCCAAGCCCTGATGAGATGTATCCCATGCTACTGTGTGAGGCAAAGGAGGAGATTGCAGGAGCTCTGATGCTAATTTTCAAATCCTTTCTGGGCACAGGAGAGGTGACAGAGAACTGGAAGGCAGCTAATGTGGTACCATTATTCACGAAGGGAAGTAGGGAAGAACCAGGTCATTACAGGCTAATGTGCCCAAATCAGTGGGAGGGAAATTATTGGAAAAAAAGTGCTGAGGGACAGAATTAATCTCCCCATGGAGAGGCAAGGATTAATCAAGAACAGTCAGCATGGCTTTGCGGGGGGGGGGGGGGGGGGATCATGTGTAACAAATTTGATTGAATTTTTCGACGCGGTGACTAGGTGTGTGGATGAGGGCAGTGCAGTTGATGTAGTCTACATGGATTTCAGTAAAGTTTTTGACGACAAGTTCCCGCATGGGAGACTGATCAAGAAGGTAAAAGCCTATGGGATCCAGGGCAATATGGCAAATTGGATCCAAAATTGGCTTTGTGGCAGGAGAGAGGGTGTTGGTCAAAGGTTGTTTCTGTGCCTAGAAGGCTGTGTCCAGTGGTGTACTGCAGGAACGGTGCAGGCTGCCTGCTGTCCGTAGTGTACGTTAATGATCTAGACATGAAATGTAATGTGGTAATTAGCGAGGAGGAAAACCTTAGATTACAAAATGATCTTGATGGGCCGAACAATGGAAAATGGAATTTAACCTTCAAAAGTGTGAAATGATGCATTTTGGGAGGACTAATAAGGCAAGGGAATACATAATGAATGGTAGGATGCTAGGAAGCACAGGGAACCAGAGGGAACTTTGAATGCATGTCCAAAGATCCCTGAAGGCAGCATAAGGCAGATAAAAAGGTATATGGGATACTTGCCTTTACTAGCTGAAGCAGAGAATATAAAACCAAAGGGATTATGATGAAGCTGTATGAAACACTTGTTAGGTCACAGCTAGAGTAGTGTGTGCAGCCCTGGTCGCCACACTATAGGACGGTTGTGATTTCACTGTAAAGGGTACAGAGGAGATTCACCAGGATGTTGCCTGGGCTCAAGTGTTTCAGTTATGAAGAGTGGCTGGATAGGTTGGGATTGTTTTCCTTCGATTAGCGAAGGCTGAGGGAGGACCTTATCGAGTTGTGCAAAATTATGAAAGATATAGATGAGGTAGATAGAAAGAAGCTTTTCCCCTTCATGGAGGCGTCAATAACCGGTGGGCATAGATTTAAGGTAAGGAACAGGATTTGAGGCAAAGCATTTCAACCCAGAGTGTGGTGAGTACCTGGAACTTACTGCTTGAAAGGATGGTCGAGGCTGGAATCCTCACCGGCGAGATGTTAGGAAGCACTTCTTCACGCAAAGGGTAGTAGAGGTTTGGAACTCTTTCCCACAACAGCAGTTCAAGCTTGAACAGTTGTTCATTTTAAATCTGAGTTAGATAGATTTTTGTTAAGGAAAGATATTAAGGGATAGGGGCCAAAGATATGTGTATGGAGTTAGGCCACAGATCAGCCATAATTTCATTGAATGGTGGGAGAGGCTCGAGGGGCTGAATAGCCTGCTCATGTTCCTATGAAAGGGTGGGAGAGGCTGGAACCCTCACAACATTTAAGAAGCAGTTAGATGAGCACTTGAAAAGCCATTGCATACAAGGGTAAGGACCAAATACTGGGAAATGGGATTAGAATCAATAGGTGTTTGGTGGCTGGCACAGACATCATGGGCTGAAGGGCCTTTTTCTGTACTGTAAAACCCTGACTCTGAGTGTGCATAGCCAGGAAGATCCCAGATTTGTTTGTGCATTAATGCTGACTTAGCCAAAGCTCGTCAGGAAAGTAGTGGTACGATACTAGGTTTGACTAAAGTGCATCAGGGAGAAGGTTACAGGGTTCCAATGTCTGACTGCTGTCCATCAGTCCCAGCTGGAATATTGGCTTGAGTACATGTTAGTCAGGTAGTGTTAGATTTAGCTCTGATCTGAAATGCTCAGAGATATTTCAATACTTGTTTTCTGGGCTTCTATCTAAAAAATGGCTGTGTTGGTGATGTACCAGAGGGTGTGCCCACTGGCTATTAAAACAGGCCCTTACAAGAGATAGCACTTTCAGTGGGAGAGGAGAGAAGAAAGGAAAGATATTATGATAGCGTTTCAAAGTTAATTTCAGTTGACAGTGGTTAATGTGTTCCTCGTATCTGACGCAGCAACCGTGGTACAATCATGCAACAGCCCTTACATTGTGTGATCCCTTTTCCCAGGCCCAGCGTCCCCTCAGTGTCAAATGTAGCTGTGACTGGCCCAACGTGTGCATTTTGTGTGGCTCCAAAACCCTGATGCAGACTATGGATCAGCCCAGCATGTCTCCACAGGAGCGTGTGGCTATAATGGAGCCCTGCTATCATCCCATATTGTCACTTCCTCAAGGTAAGTGTGTTTATGTCACTATTATATTCAAAACTAATTGTTATGTGATTTCCCTTGGAAGTTGTATGTCATTGGCATTAAATTAAGCAAATGCAGTCCGTCTATATGACCATAAGACATAGGAGCAGAATTAGACCACTTGACCCATTGAATCTGCTCCGCCATTCAATCATGGTTGATATTTTTCTCGTCCCCATTCTCCTGCCTTTGCCCCATAACCCCTGGTCCCCTTATTAATCAAGAACCTATCTCTGTCTTAAGGATACTCAGTGATTTGGCCTCCACAGTCTTCTGCGGCAAAGAGTTCCACAGAGTCATCACCCTCTGACTGTCGAAATTCCTCTTCATCTCTGTTTTAAAGGATCGTCCCTTTAGTCTGAGATTGTGTCCTCTGGTTCTCGTTTTTCCCACAAGTGGAATCTCTGCGATCACTGTATTCAAGCCTCGCAGTAACCTGTAAGTTTCATTAAGAACCCCCCTCATCCTTAAACTCCAACGAATACCGACCCAGAGTCCTCAAACGTTCCTCATACGATAAGCTGTTCATTCCAGGGATCATTCTTGTGAACCTCCTCTGAATCTTTTCCAAGGCCAGCACATCCTTCCTTAGATATGGGGCCCTAAACTGCTCACAATAGTCCAAATGGGGTCTGACCAGAGTCTTGTATAGCCCACAAGTACATCACTGCTCTTGTATTCAAGCTCTCTCAATATGAATGCTAACATTGCATTTGCCTTCCTAACTGCCGACTGAACCTATACATTAACCTTAAGAGAATCTTGAACAAGGGTTCCCAAGTCCCTTTGTGCTTCTGATTTCCTAAACATTTCCACATTTAGAAAATAGTTTATGCCTAAATTCCTCATTCCAAAGTGCATAACCTCACACTTTTCCACATTGTATTTCATTTGCCACTTCATTGCCCACTATCCTAGCCTGTCCAAATCCTTCTGCAGCCCCCTTGCTTTCTCAATACTACCTGTCCCTCTACAGATCTCTGTATTACCTGCAAACTTAGCAACAGTGCCTTCAGTTCCTTCTTCCAGATCATTAATGTAGATTGTGAAACGTGGTCCCAGCACAGACCCCTGAGGTACACCACTAGTCACTGGCTGCCACCCTGAAAACGACCCCTTTATTCCCACTCTGCCTCTGCCAGTCATCCAATCCTCTATCCATGCCAGGATCTTACCCGTAACTCCATGGGCTCTGAACTTACTTAACAGTCTCCTATGTGGCACCTTGTCAGAGGCCTTTTGGAAATCTAAATAAATCACGTCCAATGGTTCTCCTTTGTCTAACTTCTTTGTTAACTCCTCAAAGAACTCTAACAGATTTGTCAGACGTGACCTCTCCTTGACGAAGCCGTGCTGACTCAGTCCTATTTTACCATGCACTTCCAGTACTCCACGATCGCATCTTTAAAAATGGACTGGAAAATCTTACCAATGATTGAAGACAGGCTAACTGGCCTATTATTTCCCGTCTTCTCTCTTCCCCCCCCCCCCCCCCTCCCCCCCCCGCTCTCTCTCTCTCTTCTTAAATAGCGGTGTTATATTAGTCACTTTCCAGTTCTCTCAGAGCCTTCCAGCCTTCAGTGATTCCTGAAAGACCACCGCCAATGCCTCCACAATCTCTTCTTTTAGAACCCTGGGGTGTAGTCCATCTGGTTCAGGTGATTTATCCACCTTCAGACCTTTCAGTTTCCTGAGAACCTTCTCCTTAGCGATGGCCACTACACTCACCTGTGTCCCTTGATTCTCGTGGAGCTCTGGCATCCCTCTGGTGTCTTCCACCGTGAAGACTGATGAAAAGTAACTATTTGGTTCATCTGCCATTTCTTTGTTTCCTATTATTACTTCTCCAGCCACGTTTTCCAGTGGTCCAACGTCTAATTTTGCCCCTCACTTACCTTTTATATATTGAAAAAAAACTCATCTATCTTTTTTTATATTTCAAGCCAGCTTACACTCATATTTCATCTCCTCCTCTCTCCCTCTTAGTTGTCCTCTGCTTGCTTTTAAAGGCTTCCCATTCCACTGGCTTCTCACTAATCCTCGCCACTTTGTAGGTTTTTCTTTTGCTTTTATGCTTCCTTGACCTCCCTTGTCAGCAATGGATGCCACGTCCTCCCTTTAACATGTTTCCTCCTCCTTGGGATGAATTTCTGTTGTGCCCCCCAACTAACCCCCAAAAACGCCTGCCATCGCTGTTCCACTGTCTTCGCTGCTGGGCTCGCTTGCCAATCAACTCTGGCCAGCTCCTCGCTCATGTATTTGTAGTTACCCTTATTTAATTTATCTTCTGCCTGTTCTTGTATTCTTCTCTGCTTCCCATCCCTGTCTCCCTCACCCATTGCAATTTTTCAAGGGAAGGGTGTGCAGGTTTATTTTGCCTGAGCTGACCAGAATGACCGAATAGCTTATGATCTGTCAAATCTCCTGTGACTGCCATCGTATTAGTGTGCACTACAAAAATGGTCATTTGGAGAAATCTCTTATTTTATACGGAAAATCTGTTCGAATACAGAAGTACGCCTTTTCTCATTGAAATACGCAAAAGGAGACAGCTGATTTGCAAGCATCCTCTAAAAGCATGTCATTTGGTTTCCTTGGTGATAGTGCCAGGTGTAGAGCCCCGCCTTCTCTGCCCTCCACGCCGCACACTAACAGCGCATGTGTGTCTGCCACGTATGCGCTGTTATTGTGCAGGGCGGATAGGAGAGGGGCGGGGCCCCTGCCACCAATATGCACCTCGATGCCTCACATGCGAGACCGCGCGAAGGTCAGGATCGCCTGACACTGTCAGGGGGTCTTTCGCGCTGTATCTGAGGCATCGAGGTGCCTGGATTTTATTGGGATAAAAAACTTCAAGGGAGGGTGGACTACAGTAAGTAGACTCAACACAAGGTCTATCACTGATCTTTGTAGAGCACTGCTATGAATTTAAATGAAAGAAAATGCTGGAAATACTCGGGTCAGGCAGCATCAATGGGGAGAGAAGCAGTTAACATTTCAGAATTATTGGAAAGTCATTGATCTGAAATTTTAACTCTACTTCCCTCTTTCTGCACTGATGGAATGCCGCTGATAATATTATTGCACATTAAGTTTCAGCAGGATTCCGTTCATAAATGCTTGTTTTACTTGTGGAAACTGCGCTTTTTGCTTTGAGCATGAAACACAAATGCTGAAAAAGTAAACCTGAATCATGCATCTATTTAACCATACCTCTGCTTTCTACATTTTGTGGCCATTCTTTTCTTTGTTTTCTTTTACCTTTACTGTCATCAATCCTAATTTGAACATCAAATCTGTTTGTGCTCCTTCATGAAAATATTTTTTGAAAGAAAGAAATGCACGGGATTCCTTTTGTCTGTATACAGTTTCTTGTAAGAATTCAATTAAATTAATCAAGCGTTCAGGACAATTTTGAACTTCATGTAAAAAGGCGAATATTTTGCTCACATTTTTCATTCTTAGATTAACTGAATGTTTGAAACTTAATTTGAAAACTCATAATGATGTATATGTATGAAGGATTGAATTAGCATTTTCCATTTGTGTTTTAGATTTGTGCAATAAAGGTGTAAAGCTATACTTCAGATTGATGGGCATTTTTCCTTGGAAATGAAAAAATGTTTTTTGCTGCCAAAATACTGATTTTTAGTATCTGTAATACTGATTTCTGTTGGGCAAGGTTGGTAGCTCTGCTTACAGAGAGGTGACCAGTACACCAGTGAGAAAGACTATAGGAGAAAACTTCATTGTGTTGACCATTCCAAGTGGGAGCCAAAGATTTTCTTCCATTAAGGATATTTGCCACTCTTTCGGATTTTAAGATCGTCTGCTGTCAGCCTATAAATATGATGTGGAGAAGCCGGCATTGGACTGGGGTGAGCACAGTAAAAGGTCTTACAACACCAGGTTAAAATCCAACAGGTTTGTTTTGAATCACTAGCTTTTGGAGCACTGTTCCTTTACCTGAGGAAGGAGCAGTGCTCCGAAAGCGAGCGATTTGAAACAAACATGTTGGACTTTAACCTGGTGTTGAAAGACCTTTTACTGAGCCTATAAATAGCCAGAATAAATGCATTATTTTATGGGATGTGGTTGGTGCTTGCGTGGCCAGAATTTATTGTCCATCCGCAATTGCCCTTGAACTGAGTAGCTTGCTAGTCATTTTCAGAGGGCAGTTAATAGTCAACCATGTTACTGTGGATCTGGCGTCACATGTTGGTAAGATCAGATAAGGATGGCAGATTTTCCTTCCTAAAGGACATGCGTGAACAAGATTTTTTTTATAATGACAATCAGTTACACTTTTATTGTCACCATTACTAAGAATAGTTTTAGAATTCCAGATTGATAAATTGAATTTAAATTCCACTAGTTACTTCGGTAGGATTTGAAAATCTGTCTCCCTATTAGTCTGTTCCTCTGGATTACTAGTCCAGTGATATTGAAACATGACCCCATCTCCTCCCAAATTCAATTTCCCCAATTTGGAGTGTGGACTCGGAATCATTGAGTTGCTCGCCTAGTACCATAGCTATTTGTACTTCATGATGTGTTGAATGCAATGAATAATAGTTTCCAATTGTGTATGTAAGGGCAGAGGCGTAAACTTGTTGCTGAGATGTACTATTGTTTTGTTTACAGACACACCTCTTCATGTGCACTTTGAAGCTTTACTCAAGCAGGAAGAATATCAGAAACCACCTCAGAAATCCAAGTCTTTGAAGTCATTATCCCAAGTGAGGCAGAGGCCCCAAGACACTGCAAAGAAAGTCTGTCAAAAAATTGCCTCATCTCTCCTCACGTCAGCTAGTAAGTTGTTGGATCATTTTTTCATGAGCATGTCGCTGAAGGGCCGCATTGCAGCAAGGTTCAAAGCAGTGAGCTTGCACTTGTATTCATTATTATACTTCCAAAGTGCATTCACTGTTGCACAATTTGCACAAAGCAAGGTCCAGCAAAAGGCGAAAAGTGACCTTATCATTTCTTTTTTTTGGTTGTGTTGGTTGAGGAACAAGCTATAATTTATATATTGGGAGAACGTCATTGTCTTCAAATAAGAGTGTAAGAGAGCTGGGGGTGTCAGTTTAGCATCTTTTTTGAAAAACTGCACTTCTGAAAATACATATTCCCTCGGCACTGGCATGAAGTGTCAGCTGGGTAGTGTGCTCCAGGCCACAATGTGGTTAAACCCAAAACCTGACTCTGAGGTGACAGTGTAACTGACAAAGCAAGCTGGCATAAGGAGGTGAGAAAAGGTCATGATTAAATTATGTCGAATTACGTTTCAAAATTCTGTAGATTGTAGAAGGAAAATAACATTGAATGAGTTTAATAATTGCAGTTACAATGTGTTGGCAGAGAATAGATTAGAACTTTTGATCCATATCCTTGTTACCAAAGGCTGAGAGGATTTATATCCCGTTCAGTTTGAGCATTAGTAAAATGTGCTATGTTTCAGCAAGGAGGAGATTTCGTGACTTGTTCCTTGTGCTTGGATTTTTAAAAAAATTGTGTAATGATATTCATCATAAATCTTACTGATAGCAATGAAACATTTCACATCCAGCCAGCATTGAGCAGTCCTCAGAGTGGAAAGGTACCCCTGCAACGACCCATCAAATACTCCCAGAGAACACAGGTTAAATGCAGAGTAAAGCACCTTCAACACTGTCCCAAGAAACATACCACAGCATGAGTTTGGTAACGAGTAATATTTTCTCTCCACCATCCCAAATCTGATAGAAAATTAGAAAATACCGGCAGCACTTAGCAGGCCAGTCAGCACAAGCTTGTGTTTCAGCTGTACAGCCCAATATCAGAACGCATGGTGTAGCCACCGAAGTTGGCCACTTCCCGACCCAAAATGGCGATTTACAAAGCACGCAGGGAAAATTGGACACTTTAAGAAAGACAAGCAGTTTGCAGAAGTTCATGTGTATTCTGGCTGCAAAGAAAGCAGACAGCACCGAAACCAGCAGTTTGCATATTAATGAAGCGATCCCCGGGAACAATGGATACAACGATTAGCTACAATTGGGACATTCTATGGCAGGTCAGACTTCCCGGCGCCAACGGGAGTCTGAAACAAAAGGAAACAAACCAGTTAGGAAGAACCGCCCCACGATCGAGGGACAGCCTCAGTATTGGGGGATTCATGCCAATCGATTGAGATGAGACCCAATTGATTGACAGTAGGATCGGGGTCCGCCCAAAAGGGCACGAAGCCCCTGGGACCTATAAAAGTCAGGTCCCAAGTTTAGTTCGCTCTCTTAGCCGGCCCTCCCAGCAGAACACCTTTGTAGCAGCTCTCTAAGAACTTGAACGTGAGAAGGAGAGGCCTGGCCAACAGCTACACCGACAAGTAAGTGTCCAACCAACGCTCACTACGAGAATAGACACTCCTGACCCCTTAGCCCGTATCAACTGGGAAGCCTGCAGTCTCAGGATAGAACAAGAGGCCATTGTTCCCTGATCCATTGGGTTCCCTTATCGAAGATAAGTATTGGCTTATAGTGGTAGGAATAGTTTAGTCCGCTAGTATTAGTTGCATGAGTATCGATTTACTGTGTAAATAATAAATGTGATTGAACCTTACGAACTGGTGTATTGAGTCATTGATCTGAACTTGAACTTGAACATTGTGGCGGTATCATAAAGATACCTGGCGACTCTAGAGCTAAGGAATAAAACAGAGCCAATTAAGTGTTAGGCACACTCACCAGAACGAGCAACAATGGAAATTTAAGATGAGCAATATTTTAATAGTTGGAATGAAAGGGAAGGGATAGTTGACAATTTTCAGCAGGATGACCTATAACCTACTTAAGAGAAATTGAACTCTTGGATCTAATATGTGCAGCATGGTAGCACAGTGGGTGGCACTGTTGCTTCACAGCTCCAGGATCCCAGGTTCGATTACCGGCTTGCGTCACTGTCTCTGTGGAGTCTGCATGTTCCCCCATGTCTGCGTGGGTTTCCTCCGGATGCTCTGATTTCCTCCCACAAGGCCTGAAAGATGCGCTGTTAGATAATTTGGACATTCTGAATTGTCCATGTGTGTGCCCGGACAGATGCGGAATATAGCAACTCGCGGCTTTTCACAGTAACTTCATTGCAGTGTTAATGTAAGCCTACTTGTGACAATAAAGATTATTATTATGTTATGTAATTTCCTTGCCCTTCCCTTTAAGGCATTACATTCTCCTTCCTCCTCCAGTCCCTGCTTTAAATGAATCTGTGAACTTTCTATTTTGTTCTGGTGATGATATAGATTCTGCCATGTCATGTGAGAGTACCTTTAAGAAATAGGTCTTTATAAACGAGTGTGTATAAAAATATCTGTAGTGAGAGTACCTTTAAAAATGGGTGTTTACTACTGCAGTGATGTCAGAGAATGGGTAGAGCTGGGCTGTCTGTCATCTTTTTACTTTCGTTTTTGAGCAGGCTGCAGGTGTGTTATAGTTTCGTTTTCAGAGCTGGATAGCTGGAGTCACAGCCAGAAGTTGTATGAATCTCTCTCTCTAATCTAAAGACTGTAAATCAATTCTGGTGATTTCAAACTAATAACAGTAGTGACTTTAACCTGATGTGCTTCTGGTAAAAGGTGTTTTAAGTCGTATGGATGTTAAAAGGAAAGCTTAAAGGATTACTTAGTATTGTCGTCTTTGGGGGTTGTATTTGAATTAATGGTTGCTAAGATGTTCACTATGTTTCAAAAAGGTTAACTTGCGTTCATAGAATAAACATTGTTTTGCTTTAAAAATACTTTTCCATTTCTGCTCTATCACACCTGTAGAGTGGGCCTTGTGCTCCCCAGACAACAATCTATCAAATGTAGGTCAGGTGAACTCCATGATACACTTTGGGGTTATCTAAACCCTGGCCCATAACAGCCATGTTTGCTGATCACTGACCCAGTATAAACTTGCCCCCTCTAAACTATTCACTCTAAATTTATGTAATTTTTAAAAAAACTATCCTACTCCCACTGACATCTGAAACAGAGTTCTGAAGTCACACAACTCTCAGATAAAGAAATTCTCCCCTTTTCTATCCGATAAGTATGACCTCTAATTTTAAAAAGGCGCCACCTCATTCTGGACTCCCCCTACAAGAGGAAACATCCTTTCCACTTCCACCTTGTCAAGACCATTCAGATCGTGTATACCTTAATCAAGTCACCCCTGGCTCTTTTTTGTTTACAAATTTAGAGCACCCAATTAATTTTTTCCAATTAAGGGGCAATTTAGCGATGCCAATCCACCTACCCTGCACATCTTTAGGTTGTGGGGGTGAAACCCACACAAACACTGGGAGAATGTGCAAACTCCACACGAACAGTGGCCCAGAACCGGGATCGAACTTGGGACCTCGGTGGCGTGGGGCAGCAAAGCTAACCACTGCGCCACCTTCCTGCCTGCCCCTGACTCTTCTAAGCTCCAGTGGCAACCAGCCAGTCCAACCTTATGTCATATGATAACCTGCTCATTCCAGGTATCAATCTCATAAACCTGCTCCGAACTGCATCCAATGCAAGGAGACCCAAACTGCACACACTACTTGAGATGTGGTCGCACTAACTGAAGCATGGCATCCATACTTGTATGTTTAATTTCCCTCGTAATAAAGGATAGCATTCCATTAGCTGCCTTGATTACATGTTGTGCCTGAATACTGACCTTTTGTGACTCGTACGAGAACACCTAGATCCCTCTGCACCTCAGTATTCTGCAGTCATTCTCCAGTTAAGTAATAAATTTTTTTAGTCTCCTGCCAAAATGAACAAGTGTACATCCACATTATACTCCATCTGCCAGATTTTTGCCCACTCGCTCAACCTATCCATATCTGTCTGAAAACTCCTCATGTCTTCTTTATAACATACTTCCATACCTGCCTTTCGATGTTTGCAAATTTAACTACCATGCCATCACAACCTTCATGTCAGTCATAGATCATAGAATTTACAGTGCAGAGGGAGGCCATTCGGCCCATCGAGTCTGCACCAGCCCTTGGAAAGAGCACCGTACTTAAGCCCATGCCTATACCCGTAACCCAGTAACCCCACCTAACCTTTTGGACACTAAGGGCAATTTTGCATGGCAGTCCACCTAACCTGCACATCTTTGAACTGCGAGACGAAACCGAAGCACCCGGAGGAAACCCGTGCAGCATCGGGGAGAAAGTGCAAACTCCACACGGACAGTCAGCCGAGGCCAGAATTGAACCCAGAACCCTGGAGCTGATCTAAATTGTAAAATGTGGCGGGGCCAGCACAGACCCCTGCAGGACCTCACTCGTCACATCCTACGAATCAGGCAGAGACCTATTTATGCATACTCATGTTTTTTGCCAGCCAGCCAATCTTCTATACAGCCAAATCTTTATTTTTCTTAAATTTAAAGTTGCCAGTTCATTTTATTTTTCAATTAAGGGGCAATTTAGCGTGGCCAATCCACCTACTCTGGAATCTTTGAGTTGTGGACCCATGCAGAAACGGGGAAAATGTGCAAACTCCACATGGACTGTGACCCAGGGCCAGGATCGAACCTGGGTCCTCAGCGCTGTGAGGCAGAAGTGCTATAAACCACCGTGCCATCGACTGCCCTCAGCCAAATATATTACCGCTGCACCATTAGCTTTAATTTTTTGCAATAACCTTTCATGTGGCCTCTTATCAAATGCCTTCTGGAAATCAAAGTACAGTATGCCGATAGGCTTCCTTTTAGCCGCAGTACATGTTACTCCTTCAAAGAACTCTGATAAATTGGTCAAACATGATTTCCCTTTCACAAAACCACTTTGACCACTCCCGGTTACCTTGAATTTTTCTAAAGTGCCCACCTATATCCTCTTTAAAATGGATTCTTGCACCTTCCCTATGTCTGACATCAAGCTAATCGCCCTTTATAGAATCCCTGCAGTACAGGAGGCCATTCAGCCCATCGAGTCTGCACCGACCCGCTGAAAGAACACCCTACCTCGGCCCATTCCCCCACCCTATCCCCACAAGCCTATTTAGGAGACATTTAGCGTAGCCAATACTAGGGCTGTTTAGCACAGGGCTAAATCGCTGGCTTTGAAAGCAGACCAAGCAGGCCAGCAGCACGGTTCGATTCCCATAACAGCCTCCCCGAACAGGCGCCGGAATGTGGCGACTAGGGGCTTTTCACAGTAACTTCATTTGAAGCCTACTCGTGACAAGCGATTTTCATTTTCATTTCATTTCATCTATCCTGCACAATCTTGATATGAGAGAGGAAACTGGAGCACCCGGTGAAAACCTATGCCATTTTCCTTTTTTCTACCATCATAAGGTCAGAAGTGGGGATGTTTCCAATTGACTGCACAATGTTCAGCACCATTCTTGACTCCTCAGATAGTGAAGAAGTCCATGTCCGGACCTGGACAATATCCAGGCTTGGGCTTACAAGTCCCAGCAATGACCATCTCCTACAAGAGAGGATCTATCCATTGTCCCTTGACATTCGATGGAATTACCATCGCTGAATCCCCCACAAACTGAACTGGACTAGCCATATTAATACTGTGGCTACCACGGCAGGTCAAAGACTAGGAATCCTACGGCGACTAACTCACCTGCAGACCAACATTCCCCAAAAAACCCTGACCACCATCTGCAAGGTGCAAGTCAGGAGTGCAATGAAATGTTCTCCACCTGCCTGGACGAGAGCAGCTCCAAAAACACTCGAGAAGCTCAACACCAGGGCAGCATGGTGGCGCAGTGGTAGCACTGCAGTTTCACAGCGCCGAGGTCCCAGGTTTGATCCCGGCTCTGGGTCACTGTCCGTGTGGAGTTTGCACATTCTCCCTGTGTTTGCGTTGGTTTCACCCCCACAACCCAAAGGTGTGCAAGGTAGGTGGATTGAACATGCTAAATTGCTCCTTAATTGGAAAAATGAATTGGGTACTCTAAATTTATAAAGAAAAAAAAAAGGAGCTCAACACCATTTAGGACAAAGCAGCCCACCTGATTGCTCCTCAGTGGCAGCTATATGTACAACTACAAGATGCACTGCAGTAACCTACCAAGGTTCCTGAGACAACGCCTTCCAAACCCACAACTACTACCATCTAGAACAAAGAAAAATACAGCACGGGAACAGGCCCTTTGGCCCTCCAAGCCTATGCCGACCTTGCTGCCCATCTAAACTAAAATCTTCTACACTTTTAGGGTCCGTATCCCTCTATTTCCCATCCTATTCATGAATTTGTCAAGATGCCCCTTAAATGTCCCTGCTTCCACCACCTCCTCCGGCAGCAAGTTCCAGCCACCCGCTACCCTCTGTGTAAAAAATCTTGCCTCGTGCATCTCCTCTAAACCTTGACCCTCGCACCTTGAACCTATGCTCCCCAGTAATTGACCCCTCTACCCTGGGAAAAAGTCTCTGACTATCCACTCTGTCGATGCCCCTCATAATTTTGTAGACCTCTATCAGGTCGCCCCTCAACCTCCTTTGTTCCAGTGAAAACAAACTGAGTTTATTCAACCTCTCCACATAGCTAAAGCCCTCCATACCAGGCAACATCCTGGTAAATCTCTTCTGCACCCTCTCTAAAGCCTCCACATCCTTCTGGTAGTGTGGAGACCAGAATTGAACACTATACTCCAAGTGTGGCCTAACTAAGGTTCTATACAGCTGCAACATGACTTGCCAATTGTTGTACTCAATGCCCCGGCCAATGAAGGCACGCATGCCGTATGCCTTCTTGACTACCTTCTCCACCTGTGTTGCCCCTTTCAGTGACCTGTGGATCTGTACACATAGATCTCTCTGACTGTCAATATTCTTGAGGGTTCTACCATTCACTGTATATTCCCTACCTGTATTAGACCTTCCAAAATGCATTACCTCACATTTGTCCGGATTAAACTCCATCTACCATCTCTCCGCCCAAGTCCCCAAATGATCTAAATCCTGCTGTATCCTCTGACAGTCCTCATTGCTGTCTGCAATTCCACCAACATTTGTGTCATCCGCAATCTTAGTAATCAGACCAGTTACATTTTTCTCCAAATCATTTTATATAGACCACGAACAGCAAAGGTCCCAGCACTGATCCCTCCGGAACACCACTAGTCACAGCCCTCCAATCAGAAAAGCACCCTTCCATTGCTACACTCTGCCTTGTATTACCTAGCCAGTTCTGTATCCATCTTGCCATCTCACCTCTGATCCCGTGTGACATCACCTTTTGTACCAGTCTGCCATGAGGGACCTTGTCAAAGGCCTTACTGAAGTCCATATAGACAACATCCACTGTCCTACCTGCATCAATCATCTTTGTGACCTCCTCGCAAAACTCAATCAAGTTAATGAGACACTACCTCCCCTTCACAAAACCGTGCTGCCTCTCGCTAATAGGTCCACTTGCTTCCAAATGGGAGTAGATCCTATCTTGAAGAATTCTCTCCAGTAATTTCCCTACCACTGACGTAAGGCTTACTGGCTTGTAGTTCCGGTCAAGAGCAACAGATACCTTGGAACCCCAACACCTGGAGGTTCCTGTCCATGTCACTCACCACCCTGACTTGGAAATATATCGCTGTTCCTTCACTGTCGCTGGGGAAATATCCTGGAACTCCCTCCCTAACAGCACAGTGAATGTACCTGCACCTCAAATACTGCAGCGGATCAAGAAGGCAACTCGCCACCATCTTTTGAAGGGCAACTAGGGATGGGCAATAAATACTGGCCGAACCAGCGATGCCCACATCCTGTAAATGAAAAAAAATTATCACCCTCTTTTAAGACCCGAGGATGAAGTCCACCTGGACCCAGAGATTTGTCTGGCCACAGCTCTCACCAGTGTGCTCAGGACACCTCCCCAGTGATTGTAATTTGAGAAAGCTCCTCTCTCCCTTGCATCTCCATCTATTTATGACTGGAACGTTTTCTTGTATCCTCTATTGTGAAGACAGAAACAAAAGATTTGTTTGTTTCACCCTTCTTTTCCTTCCTATCGACTATTAACTCCCCACTCTTGCTCTAGAGCAGTGCTTCTCAAAGTGTGGTACGCGTACCGGTGCCGGTACGCGAGCCATCGTCTGCCGGTACGTGGAGTGTTTCCAGAGAAGAAAGAGACAGTAATCCTGGATTGGCTTGTTTCGCTCACCGGTCCCTGGCACATTGAAAAAAAAACTGCCGGTCCGCCACATCAGATAGTTTGAGAAGCACTGCTCTAGAGGACCTCCACTCCCTTTTCTTTTTTCCTGTTTAAATACCTGTTGAAACTCCAACTGGATTCCTCTCATATTCTAATTTCTTTCTCTCGATTGTCCTTTTAGTCATTCCCAGATGTTCTTTAAATTCTGACCAATCGTCTGACCTGCCACTCATCTTTGCGCAGTTATAAGCTTTTCCTCAATTCTAATGCTTACCGTAACTTGAGTTAACCACGGATGGTGGGCCCTCCCTTTGGATTTTTTTAATGGGAAAGGTTGTAGATTTTTATGGAAGGGTGAGCTAGATGGGCCACAGGGCTCCCCTAATCTATTCTGATCCATTTATTACTCCCTCAGAATATGTGCAAAGCAGAAATGGATCAGAAAAGGTCTTCAAACAGCAACTAGATCACTGGCAGCCTACCTCCAAAACAGAGATTGATCCTTTCACGGATAAACTCAACGCACAGATAAAGAAGCAGCGGTCATCTGTCCACTTGGGTAAGTAACCTGCGTATAAATGCCCAATATGTTGACTTCACCAAGCAGTGTGGTTTATTTCTGGTGGGGTTTGATTTGATTGTCAGTGGTCAGAACCCTGTCTTCGGCAATCGATTTCTGCATTTGATCAGGCCAGTTTGGGCATTTTTAATATTCTCATTCTTTATCCATCATCTTCTCTTCAGAATTCCAGCCTTCTGTACCTTGCCCAAAGTGACTAATCTTTATCCGTCAGGGGACGGGTAACAGGCTGGGATGAAGAGGAGGAGGAAGGAAGGAGGGAAGAGTGGGGACCTTAATAATGCATTACCTGTTATCTTCCAACACATAGATAGGAATAAATAATGTACTGAGTACTTTCTAACTTTGTGTTACTTCCACACAGCGCTCAGTAAACGACACAAAGCAACTTCAAGTTCATCCCCATCATCACTGAATCCCCAGACTCCAAAATCCAGTTCAATGATGCACCTGTCGCCTTTGTACACCGATACGCTGCCTTCAGTCGTGCACAGCCAACCAGCATCATCCACCACTTCTACAACAGTAAGTTTAAGCATAAGTTTATGATTTGAAATGCATCTAGTACTGGAGAAACTTAAGGATGTAAAATCTAACAAATCCCAGTACTTGACTGCCTACATCCTCGGGAGTTCTAAAAGATATAGCTGGAGAGGTAGTGATTGCACTGCTTATGATTTTCCAAAATTCTCTAGATTGTGCAATGATCTCAGCAGGCTAGAAGTTAGCAAATGTAACACTGCTATTCAAGAAATGAGGGAGAGAGAAAACTGAAAACTGCAGGCCAGTTAGTCTGACAACACCCATTGGGAAAGTGCTGGAATTTATTAAGGCAGTCTTTAAAATGTGCTTGGAAAATCATGGCATAATTAGAACAAGTCAACATTGATTTATGAAGGAGGAACCTTGATTGACAAATTTATTAGTGTTTCTTGAGGATGTAACTGGTAGAGTAGATAAAGGGGAACCAGTTGAAGTAGTATACTTCAATATTCAAAAGACATTTGATAAGGTGCTGCACAAAAGATTAACATGTAAGATAAGTGCTTATTGAGTTGTGTTTTTTTTAAACATAAATAGGGATTGATTAATGGAGAAGAAGCAAAGAGTAGACATTTTAAAGTTGGCAGGCTGTGACTAGTGGAGTGCTGCAATGGTCAATGCAGGGATCTCGGCTATTTACAATCTATATCAATGACTTAGACCAATGGTATTCAACAACAAGATAATGAGGACCAATTGCGATATTGGGTCACAAGTAGAATTTTAAAAATATTTGTTATTCATACAATTTATTTCTTCAGAAAGGTCTCAGGTTCAGGACTTGCGCAAGCGCTTTAACATATATTTGGATTTCCAGAAAGCCTTTGACAAGGTGCCACACAAAAGGTTGCTGCATAAGATACAGATGCATGGCATTAAGTGTAAGTAGTAACATGGATAGAGGATTGGTTAATTAATAGAAAGCAAAGAGTGAGGATTAATTGACGTTTCTCTGGTTGGCAATCGGTAGCTAGTGGTATCCCTCCGGGATCAGTGTTGGGCCCACAATTTAGTTTGATGATTTGGAGTTGGGAGCCAAGGGCAATGTGTCCAAGTTTGCAGACGACACTAAGATGAGTGGTAAAGCAAAAAGTGCAGAGGATACCAGAAGTCTGCAGAGGGATTTGGATAGTTTAAGTGAAATGGGCTAGGGTCTGGCAGATGGAATACAATGTTGACAAATGTGAGGTTATCCATTTTGGTAGGAATAGCAGCAAAAGCAATTATTATTGAAATGATAAAATATTAAAACATGCTGCTGTGCCGAGAGACCTGGATGTGCTTGTGCATGAGTCACAAAAAGTTGGTTTACAGGTACAACAGGTGATTAAGAAGGCAAATGGAGTTTTATCCTTCATTGCTAGAGGGATGAAGTTTAAGTTTTGGTCTCCTTACCTGAGAAAGGATGTACTGGCGCTGGAGGGTGTGCAGAGGAGATTCACTACGTTAATCCCAGAGCTGAAGGGGTTGGATTACGAGGAAAAGTTGAATAGACTGGGACTGTACTCGTTGGAATTTAGAAGGACGAGGGGGGAATCTTAAAGAAATATATAAAATTATGAAGGGAATAGATAGGATAGATACGGGCAGGTTGTTTCCACTGGCGGGTGAAAGCAGAACTAGGGGGCATAGCCTCAAAATACGGGGGAGTAGATTTAGGACTGAGCTTAGGTGGAACTTCTTCACCCAAAGGGTTGTGAATCTATGGAATTCCTTGCCCAGTGAAGCAGTTGAGGCTCCTTCATTTAATGTTTTTAAGATAAAGATAGATAATTTTTTGAAGAATAAAGGGATTATGGGTTATGGTGTTCGGGGCAGGAAAGTGGAGCTGAGTCCACAAAAGATCAGCCATGATCTCATTGAATGGCGTAGCAAGCTTGAGGGGCCAGATGGCCTACTCCTGCTCCTAGTTCTTAGGTTCTTATAACATCTACATTAAGCAACAAAATGGGTCTATATTATCTGCATTCCGTCGGGTCTTTCTCTTTTTTGGGTATAAGCTATATGGTATCAGCTATTATCGTAGTAGGCAGGGAGCCCCTCACTAGCGAATCTGCGAACATCTCCCATTTGTGCGGGGCCAAAGCTGGTGTGAATATTTTCATAGAAGTCTGCCGGGAACCCATCTGGTCCCGGTGCCTTCCCCGCCAGCATGAAGTCGATGCTCTCCATGACCTCTCCCAGTCTATCGGCGCTTCCAGTTTCCTCCACCTATCGTCCCCCAAGACTGGCATGTCCAGTCCATCAAAGAATTGTTTCATTCCCATGTCCTCGTCGGGGGGCTCAGAGATGTACAGTCCCCGGTAGAAGGCCTCAAATGCTTGGTTGACCTTCTTCGGATCGGCTCTCAGTCTGCCTCTGCTGTCTTTTACCTGGGCTATCTCCCTTGTGGCTGCTCGCTGATGAGCCAACAGGCGGCTCGCCTTCTCTCTATGTCCATAGAAGATCCCCTGTGTCTGGCGGACTTGGTGCACTGCCTTCCTGGTAGATAGCAGATTAAAGGCCATTTGCAGCTTTTTCCTCTCCGCCAGAAGCTCTATGGTTTGGGCCTCAGCGTATTTTCTATCGCCCTCCAGGATGGAGTCGATCAGTTGTTGCCTAGCTGCCCTCTCTTCCCTATTTCTACGAGCCTTGTAGGCTATAATCTCTCCTCTAATCACTGCTTTCAGTGCATCCCAGAACCTGGAAGGTGAGACTTCCCCATTCTGGTTGTTCGTGATGTACTCGTCCATGGCCTGTGATGATTTCTGGCAGAAGACCTTGACGGCCAAGAGGTTTGTGTCCAACCTCCAAGCGGGGCATTGGGCACGGTCCGTCTCCAACCTCGCATCCATGTAATGCGGAGCGTGGTCAGAGATGACTATTGCGGAGTATTCTGCTCTTCCTCTTTTTGGAAGCACCGATTTCCCCACTACAAAGAGGTTGATACATGTGTATACCTTGAGCACCAGTGAAAAGAACGAGAATTCCTTCTCTGTAAGAACTGCCCTGGGTCCACTGCCCCCATCTGATCTATGAAAGTTCCAAGTTCCCAGGCTGTGCTTATTCTTTTCCTGTTTCGTGGTTCGCTGAACCATCAGTGGTTCCTGTACACAGTTAAAGTCCCCTCCTAAGATCATGCGGTGTGTGTCGATGTCAGGGAGTTCCGTCATGGTCTCTTTTATGAAATCCGTGTCGTCCCAATTGGGGACGTACATGTTTACCAGGACTATTGGTGCCCCGTCTAGGACACCGCTGAGCATGATGTACTGTCCCCCTGGGTCCGTGACCATCCTTGTCGCTGTAAACACCGTCCTCTTACTAATCAGTATAGCCACACACCCCCCCCCCCCCCCCCCCCCCCCCCCCCAGCCCTCATCCCATAACATGAATGGTACTTCTGTTCCACCCAGCACTCCCTTACTCGCAGTCGGTCCTTCTCCCTCTGTACATCTCTTGGACGAAGACTACTTTGGCTTTCAAACATCTCAGATGGGCGAAGACTCTGGATCTTTTCACTGGGCTGTTAAGTCCCTTGACGTTCTCGGTGATAATCCTGGTGGGGAGGTTCCATCCTCCCCTTCCCGCGGGATCAACCATACTTACCTGGTGGATGTGCCCCTGCACTGCAGGATTCCTCTTTGTTAGGGGGCCGTCCAGAATGGCCGCGGTCGCCGTACTCACCAAAGTGCCAGGCCCCTGCGCTCCAGGGTTCCCCTTTGTCCAGGGGGCACCTAACATGGCCGCCAACTGTGTGTACACCATGTGGGTGCGCCCCTGCACTTGGCATTTCCCTTTGTTTAGAGATCCTCCAAAGTGGCTGTTTGCTGCGCCATCTTGTTCCCTCAACCTGCACTTTAGCTGCTGAAGCCAATTTGAGTCCCATCGCTTTCTTTTTCTTGTGTTCCCTCCCCTCCCCCCTCCCATCTCCCCTGCTATCCCTCCTCCCGTCTCCCCTGCTATCCCTCCTCCTGTCTCCTCTGCTATCCCTCCTCCCTGTGCTCCCCACCCATCCCTGTCCCTGTGGTCTCCCCTCTCCTCGCCAGACGCTCCCTCCCTGCCAGGAGGTGTGCCGTGGACCCCCTTGCTATCATACTTCAAGCGCTAGCTTTCCCCAGTCGTGTGGTTGCCTCCCTCCTGCGGCTGATGTTACCCTAATCCCATGCCCACTAAATATCCATTCCCTGTGTCTCTGCCTCACCCTCTCCCGCATTTCGCTGCCCTCGACCTTCCCTGAGATCTGAACTTTCGGATCAAAGCAAGGCAGTACAGCCCCGCGCAAACCTAGTGTGTGTCCATCATAGTTCTTTTTTCCCTCTTTCCTCCTCCACCTCACCTTCAGTGTTGCCTTGCTTGCCCCTTGTGAAGGCCGTTCGTCCGAACAAACCTGTCTGCCTCTGCCAGGGTGTTGAAGTAATGTTTCTTATTTTAGAGCGTGACCCAGAGCCTGGCTGGGTCAGCATTCCAAATCTCAGTCCGTTCTTATACGGGGCCAATTTTGCCTGGTTGAACCTGGTGCTGCACTTTGCCAAGTTTGCCCAAATGTCCTGATAGACCTGCTATCTTCGTCTGCCTTGCCAACTCAGGATACTCTCACGATCCTGATAACGATGCAGCTTCACAATTATTGCCCTCGATCTCCTCTGGTTGGGTCACGATCCGGATATTCTGCCGTATGGACATATTCTCCTGGTCCTCGACATTCCCCTTCAAGCTCCCCAGGGTTGCGACCAAACTTTTGGTCTCAGCCTCCAGAGTGACAATTCTGTTGCTCTGGTCCGTCAACACCTTCTCCAGCTCGAGGATCGTCTTCCCCTGAGTCTCCAACTTCTTTCTTATTCCATCGATCGCCGTCTGCATGACCACCAATGCCTCTGTTACTGCCACCTTGACCGCCACCAGGATTTCCACCTTAATTGATTCCCTCATCACGGTCAGCCCCTTCGTCTGGAACGTTTCCCATCCATTTCCAGGTTGCAGGGGGGGGCAAGCATTGTTCGGGTCATCGGGCTCCCTCTCTCCAGTGTCCCGGGACCCCTCGCCTCGTGGGTCCACCAACTCGTCCACCTGCTGTTCGTAGCCTTTCCTCTGCTCCTGCCGTCTCTGCATCCTCTCGAGCTCCCATTTGCCGGCATGAATGTTCTATTCTTTCTCTTTCTTAATTGTGGGTGAGATGCTACCGAATGTTTGGGCTAATTTTGACTCAAAGTACTTATTTAGTTATGTTCTGGAGAAGAACCACCTGATATGTGTCTGTTCAGCACATCACTGTCACCGGAAGTCTGCATCCTTTCTTCAATAAAGGGACCAAAGGGCAGCACGGTGGCCTAGTGGTTAGCACAACCGCCTCACGGCGCTGAGGTCCCAGGTTCGATCCCGGCTCTGGGTCACTGTCCGTGTGGAGTTTGCACGTTCTCCCCGTGTCTGCGTGGGTTTCGCCCCCACAACCCAAAAATGTGCAAAGTAGGTGGATTGGCCACGCTAAATTGCCCCTTAATTGGAAAAAAATAATTGGCTAATCTAAATTTAAAAAAAAAAGAGAAAAAAGGAAAAAAAAAATAAAGGGACCAATACTGCACACACTACTCCAGGTGTGGTCTCTCACCTATGTATAACTGAAGCATAACCTCCCTACTTTTGTATTCAATTCTCGTCACAATGAATGAAAGCCTATTGGCTTTCCTAATTACTTGATGTTCCTGCATTCTTGTCATTTGCAACGCATGCACTAAGTCATCCAGATCCCTCTGCATCTCGAAGCTCTGAAATCCTTCATCATTTAATGTTTCTTTTATTCTTCCTTTCAAAATGGACAAATTTACATTTTCCCACATTATTCAGATCTTAATGACTCACTTAACCTATCTATATCTTTTTTTAGCCTACTTGTGTCCTCATCACAACTATTAATCATTTAAGTGATTCTTTTACTATTGTTATCCACAATTTTCTTGTCTATATTTTACGTGAATTACGTATATATTAAACGTGTGTGTGAGGGCAGCACGGTGGCACAGTGGTTAGCATTGCTGCCTACGGCACTGAGGACCCGGGTTTGAATCCCGGCCCTGGGTCACTGTCCGTGTGGAGTTTGCACGTTCTCCCCGTGTTTGCGTGAGTTTCACCCCCACAACCCAAAAAGATGTGCAGGATAGGTGGATTGGCCATGCTAAATTGCCCCTTAATTGGAAAAAATTGGACACTCTAAATTTATTTAAATAAAATGTGTGTGTGAGGCTGCTTTAAGTATGGTCAGTGCTGTCTGCATAGCAGATGCTGTTTATTACCTATGCAGCTTTGTGTAACCCCTCTTTTGATCACTTTCCAATCACTGAATTTGTTCTCTTATCCGATTATTGTTTCCTGATTTCAGTAAATATTCCTGGTGAATCAAATATCTTTCCTGTCAACGGTGATGTTTTTCAGCATTTTCATGAGATGATTGTGTTGGACTTTGTAAAATGCTTTTGTATAATAAATAAAGCACTGTAAAACATAGAAGAGGTCGTTGGTACATTTCAATTGCTTTCTGCATAAGTTTTTAAAAGATAGATTCCATATTTTATGTTGCTTTATCTTACAAAGCGACAATCTGCGTCAGATCACTGATTCGATTTTCTCTTTAACTGAGGATGAACCTTTACTACATGACTCCTTTTAGCTAATTATTTGATGTCTCTCACATTCTATTGCATCTGGTTTCTTTGGCAAAGTAATAAATGCAGACTTTGATCATCGGGGATAATGCTAGTGTTGTAGATCTTGCAGGTGATCATAGTTTTTTTCAGTTTCCAACTCTCCTGTTGCTTCAATATTATTGGTATTTCATCCTGTCCTTATGTATTCCCATTCATCATCTTCAGTACAAGTACCACTTGCAAAATTTCTGGGCCTGCCTCTTCATTTTGTTTGATGCTCGAGATTCTCTGTTATTATTGCACAATCCTTTTATGTATTTGCCCCTGATTTTGTACTTTTCCATTAGAATCAAACCACCCTTCACTTTTAAACATCCACTGGAGCTGCAAACTGCTCCCATTCCCGAAATTTCCTTAAATTGGTGAATATCCTCAACATCGGAGGGAGGCAGTGCCGAGGGAAATTGTTCAGGTGCAGGATAGGGCAGTGAAGTTGGTGGTGGCTCCGGATCAGATTAATAGGGTGTTTGAGGAGTTTTACGAGAGATTGTATAGGTCGGAGCCACCTGGGGAGGATCAGCAGATGCAGGAATTCCTGAATGGTTTGGAATACCCGAGGTTGGGGGAGGGGGACAGGCCCACATTGGAGGGGACGACAGCGGAGCAGGAGATAAAAGATGCGATTGCGAGGATACAGTCAGGGAAGGTAGCAGGGCCAGATGGATTTCCGGTGGAGTATTATGAGAAATTTAAAGATGAGTTGGCGCTGCTGATGGCGGGGAAATTTGAGAAGGTGATAGGGAAGGGGGTGTCGCCACAGACTTCGGGGCAGGCATCGATCTCCCTGTTGCTCAAAGAGGATGACGATCCGACAAAATGTGGGTCATATAGGCCCACATCACTTTTGAATGTGGAAGCAAAGGTGTTGGTGAAGGTATTGGCGGGTAGTTTGGAAGAGTGCCTCCCGAAGGTGATAGGGAAAGATCAGATGTGGTTTGTGAAGGGGAGGTAGTTCTTTTCGAACATTAGGAGGGTATTGAATGTGGATTATGGTGCCAGAGGAAGGGATGGAGATAGAGGTGGTTGTGGCATTAGATGCTGAGAAGGCGTTTGACCGAACAGAGTGAGGGTATTTGATGGCGGTGCTGGAGCGGTTTGGGATTGGGCCACGATATGTAGATTTGGTAAGACTGCTGTACAGGGATCCAATGGCGAGTGTCCGCACAAATTCGGGGTATTTTGCTTTGCACTGTGAAACCAGGCAGGGGTATCCTATGTCCCGTCCCCTCTTGTTTGCGCTTACGATTGAACCATTGGCCGTCACGTTGAGGAGTTCAGAGATGTGGAAAGGGATAGTGTGGAGGGGTTGTAGAGCAGAGGGTGTCTTTGTATGTAGACGACTTGCTGTTGTATATATCGGAATCTAGTGTGTCGATGGGGAGCATATTGGAGCTGCTTCGAGTGTTTGGGTCTTTTTCGGGATATAAACTAAATTTCGATGAAAGTGACTATTTTGTGGTGTCTCGGCCAGGGGGGTGGGGGGGGACTCCATAGATCTAACATTACTAGTTTGGTGGGGATGGTGAAAGCGGATCTGACAAGGCGGGATTGTCTCCCTCTGTCGCTGGCAGGTCGGGTACAGGCACTTAAAATGAACGTGCTACCGTGATTCATGTTTATTTTTCAGTGCCTGCCGATCTTCCTGCCAACGGCATTTTTCAAGGAGGTTGAAAAGATGATTGCCTCGTTTATTATGGGGGGTGGGGGAGGAAGGTGGCTAGGATCAGGAAGGTGCTGTTGCAGAGAGGATGGCAGTCCGGGGTTGGTTCTTCCGAATTTACTATATTACTACTGGGCGGCGAATGCAAAGAAGGTGAGGAGCTGGGTTAGAGAGGGGGACTCCCAGTGGGTTACAGTGGAGGAGAGTCTGTGTGGGGAGGGTGGGGGCTGAGGGCGTTGGCACAGCACTGCTCCTGATGGCCCCAGAGAAATACTCAGGGACTCCGGTAGTAGTAGCGTTGTTGAAAATCTAGAGGCAGTTGCGCCAGCACTTTAGGCTGGGGGTGGGGTCAAGGGCAAGTCGATTCAGGGGAATCACAGATTTGAGCCAGGGAAGTGGGAGGGGAGTTTTCGGAGATGGGAGGAAAAGGGAGTCAAGGCATTAAAGGATTTGTTTCCAGGGTGCCGGTTCGCAGGATTGAAGGAGCTGGGGATGAAATATAGGTTAGGGCAGGGCAAAATGTTTAGGTATATACAGGTCTGAGATTTCGCTAAGAAGGAGAAACAGAGCTTCCTGGTGGTGCCGGCCTCCACACTGTTGGAGGAGGTGCTGACGACAGGGAAACGGGGAAGGGGGTGGTGTCTGCGATTTATGGGGCGATTCTTGGAGAAGCATCACTGGAGGGGGATTAAGACAAAGTGGGAAGAAGAGTTGGGAGAGGGCATGGAGGATGGGTTGTGGTGTGAGGTGCTCCGGAGGGTGAATGCCTCAACTTTGTGCGCGAGGTTGGGGCTGTGCATCTGAAGGTGGTGCATCGGGCGCATCTCACAAAGGAGAGGATGAGCTGACTCTTTGAGCGGGTAGAGGATGTTTGTGAATGTTGTGGGGGAGGTGGGGGTGGGTGCAAACCATGTTTATATGCTTTGGCCCTGTCCTCAGCTGGAGGAATAAAGGAGGGAGGTGTTCAGGGTAATTTCGATGATGGTACATGTGAGGCTTGAACCAGGCCCTCTGTTGGTCATATTTGGGGTATCAGATCAGCCGGGTTGTAAGCGGGTGCGGAGGCAGATATTTCAACCTTTGCCTCACCAATCGCCCGAAGGCGGATCCTGTTGGGGTGGAGGTCAGTATCTCCACCCTGAGCCCTGGCATGGCGGGGGGATCTGTTGGAGTTTTTAACACTCGAGAAGGTGAAGTTTGAGTTGAGGGGAAGGATGAAAGGGTTCTACAATTCATGGGCTTTGTTTATTTTGCACTTTCAAGAATTGGATGACATTGAACATTAGGGGGTGGTTGGGGGGGGGGGGGGGTGGGGTGGTTGGTGGGGGGGGGGGGGGTTTGGACTGATTATGTTGTTGGTGACTGGGTGGATGGTGGATCGCTGATTCCTTTTTGGTTTTGTATTAAAGTGTTGAGGGTTGTTTGGGGGTTGATGGGAGGAAGGGATTGTTGGCCAGGGGATTGACATTGTATTTGTTACGTTTGATTGTTTGTTGGTGGGTGTAAATTTGGATGAAAATGTGAAAAAGGAGAATAAAAATATTTTTTTTAAATGTTGGTGAAAACCTTAGGATGGGAGCTGTTCGTTGAGGAATGTCATTTTTCTTCTCTGTACTTTTTATTTCTTGGTTCAGTCGGTTATATTCTGATTCTGACTTCCACTTTTTTCCATTGTTCCATCAACCCCTTGATTCTGTCATCCATTTTTGCTTGAAATTCTTTACTTTCGTCAGAGCCTTAACTGTTGCACTTTCCATTAAGACCTCCTTGAAGATATTAAACTCTTCTTCGTTCATTGTTTCTTCCTGCAAAGCATTTCTTTACCTCTACTCGGAATGCTTCTTTAATGACGAGGTCTTTTAATCACTTCAGTCCCCTTGAATTTCTTTTACTTTAAGAATGTTCAGATTAACATTAATTATGCCAGTCAACAGTAACTGTGATTACAAATGATTTTGGTTTTCCAATGGAACTTCTGAAACACCTACTTATTGTAATAAAGTTGATCTGGATTTCTTATTTGGTCGTCTGACTTTTCCATGTCCAGCTTTGCGTGAGGTGAAGCGTAGATTATTCTGACAACACCAATTGTTTGCGCGGGCCCATAACAGCTGATTGCTGTTCTTGTGTGGGGCGCAGTGGTTGCTGAGCGAGTGCTTGCTGAGGAGAGTAAATTAAAAAAAAACTTAATGTTGGGGGTTTCCAGCTGAATCCGGTCGGAGTGAGGACAGAGTGACTGCTGAGTAAGTAGTAAAGATTTAAATTGTTTGCGCAGGCCCATAACAGCTGATTGCTGTTAAAGTGCGGAGCGCAGTGGTTACTGGTTAAGTGTCTTATTTTTTACCTGTATTTAAGTTGGGCGGTACCTAAACCCGAGGCACTACACTTGTAGTCTTCCCCCATCCTTCCACCTCCTCTAACCTGAGGGTTGAGTGAATATCAGGTAAGTTCATTCTTTTTCTTGTTTTATCCGCAAGCTATCTAGAGGGGATGGCAGGAAGGCAGTGCAGTATTCCTCCTGCAGAATGTTTGAGGTGAGGGACGCCATCAGTGTCCCTGCTGATTTCACCTGTGGGAAGTGCACCCATCCCCAGCTTCTCAGAAACCGCGTTAGGGAACTGGAGCTGGATGAACTTCAGATCATTCGGGAGGCAGAGATGGTCAGAGCTGGGAGGAAGCAGTCAGTGCAGGAATCCTCTGTGGTTGTTCCCCTCAATAACAAGTATACTGCTTTGGATACTGTTGAAGGGGAAGACCTACCGGGGGAAGCCATGGTGAGCGGATCTCCAGCACTGAATCCGTCCCTGTGGCTCAGAAGGGAAGGAAGGAGAGTAATAGAAATTGGGGACTCGATAGTTAGAGGGATAGATAGACGGTTCTGTGGCAATCAAAGAAACTCACGGATGGTATGTTGCTTCCCGGGTGCCAGGGTCCATGACGTCTCGGACTATGTTTCCAGAATCCTTAAAGGGGAGGGGGAACAGTCACAAGTCGTGGTACACATCGGTACTAACGACCTAGGTAAGAGAAGGAACGGGGATTTAAAACAGGAATTTAGGGAGCTAGGGTGGAAGCTGAGAGCCAGGACAAATCATGTTGTCATCTCTGGTTTGTTGCCAGTGCCATGTGCTAGTGAGTTGAGGAACAGGGAGAGAGTGCAGATCAACATATGGCTGCAGGGATGGTGTAGGAGGGAGGGTTTCAGTTACATGGATAATTGGAGCACATTCTGGGGAAGGTGGGACCTGTACAGACAGGACGGTTTGCACCTGAACCAGAGGGGCACCAATATCGTGGGAGGGAAATTTGCTACGGCTCTTGGGGGGGGGGGGGGGGGGGGGGGGGGGGGGGGGTTTAAAATAATTTGTTAGGGGGATGGGAAAACGAGCTGTAGTCCAGAAGCCAGTGTTGAGAGTAGTGATGTACTGAGGAGGGTATCAAGGTCGCAGGAGTGTACCGGCAGACAGGGAGGTGGGTTGAAGTGTTTCTACTTCAATGCAAGGAGCATCCGGAATAAGTTAGCTGAACTTGGAGCGAGGTATGGTACTGGGACTACGATGTTGTAGGCATTACGGAGACATGGTTATAACAGGGACAGGAATGGTTGTTGGATGTTCCGGTACAGATGTTTCCGTAAGAGTAGGGAAGGTGGTAAAAGAGGTGGAGAAGTAACATTGTTAATTAAGGATAGTTTTAACGGCTGCAGAAAGGCAGTTCGAGGGGGGTCTGCCTACTGAGGTAATATGGGCTGAAGTTAGAAATAGGAAAGGAACAGTCACGTTGTTAGGAGTTTTCATAGGCCCCCAAATAGTAATAGAGATGTGGAGGAAAGGGCAGCACGGTGGCCTAGTGGTTAGCACAACCGCCTCACGGCGCTGAGGTCCCAGGTTCGATCCCGGCTCTGGGTCACTGTCCGTGTGGAGTTTGCATGTTCTCCCCGTGTCTGCGTGGGTTTCGCCCCCACAACCCAAAAATGTGCAAAGTAGGTGGATTGGCCACGCTAAATTGCCCCTTAATTGGAAAAAAATAATTGGCTAATCTAAATTTTAAAAAAAAAGAGATGTGGAGGAAGAAATTGCGAAACAGATTATGGATGGGTGTGGAGGTCTCAGGGTAGTTGTTATGGGTGACTTTAACTTTCCAAATAATAGGGCAGCACGGTGGCCTAGTGGTTAGCACAACCGCCTCACGGCGCTGAGGTCCCAGGTTCAATCCCGGCTCTGGGTCACTGTCCGTGTAGAGTTTGCACATTCTCCCCGTGTCTGCGTGGGTTTCGCCCCCACAACCCAAAAACAAAATGTGCAGAGTAGGTGGATTGGCCACGCTAAATTGCCCCTTAATTGGAAAAAATAATTGGGTAATCTAAATTTATAAAAAAATTTATTAAAAAAAAAACTTTCCAAATATTGATTGGAACCTCTATCGGTCGAACAGTTCGGATGGAGCAGTTTTTGTACAGTGTGTGCAAGAGGGTTTCCGGACACAATATGTGGATACGCCGACAAGAGGTGGGGCCGCGTTGGATTGGGTACTGGGGAATGAACCGGGCCAAGTGTTAGATTTGTTTGTGGGAGAGCACTTTGGAGATAGTGACCACAATTCGGTGTCTTTCACTATTGCAATGGAGAGGGAGAGGGCCATACGGCAGGGGCAAGGTTTATAATTGAGGGAGGGGTAATTATGATGCGATTCGGCAAGAATTAGGGAGCATAAGATGGGAATAGAAACTGTCAGGGAAAGGCACAAATGAAAAGTGGGGCTTGTTCAAGGAACAAATACTGTGTGTCCTTGATAGGTATGTCCCTGTCAAGCAGGGAGGAAATTGTGTGAGGGAACCATGGTTCACAAAAGAGGTTGAATGTCTTGTCAAGAGGAAAAAGGAAACGTATGTAAGGATGAGAAAACAAGGTTCAGTTGGGTTGCTTGAGGGTTACAGGGTAGCAAGGAATGAGAAGTCCATGGTGGGTCGGATCAAGGAAAACCCCAAGGCTTTTTACTCTGTTGTGAGAAATAAAAGAATGACCAGGGTGAGGTTAGGTCCGGTCAAGGACAGTCGTGGGAACTTGTGCAAGGAGTCAGAAGAGATCGGAGAGGCGTTGAGTGAATACTTTTCTTCAGTGTTCACCA
Organism: Scyliorhinus canicula; assembly: GCF_902713615.1. NCBI lineage: Eukaryota > Metazoa > Chordata > Chondrichthyes > Carcharhiniformes > Scyliorhinidae > Scyliorhinus > Scyliorhinus canicula. The sequence goes on along the minus strand of NC_052155.1, from coordinate 53,115,791 downwards.
AGGAGAGGTGCCATGTTTTTGAGGATGAGAGTGTGATACAGGCGGGTAGGCTGGAGGAGGTAGATGTTCTGAGGAAGGATGTATTAGCAATTTTGAAAAACCTTAGGGTCAACAAGTCCCCTGGGCCAGATGGGATATATCCTAGGATTCTTTGGGAGGCAAAGGATGGGATTGCAGAGCCTTTGGCTTTGATCTTTGGGTCCTCACTGTCCACTGGGATAGTGCCAGAGGACTGGAGAGAGGCGAATGTTGTTCCTCTGTTCAAGAAAGGGAATAGGAATGACCGTGGTAATTATAGGCCGGTTAGTCTTCGGTGGTTGGTAAGTTAATGGAAAAGGTCCTGAAGGATAGGATTTATAACCATTTGGAAAGATGCAGCTTAATCCGGGATAGTCAACATGGATTTGTGAAGGGTAATTCTTGCCTCACAAATTTGATTGAATTCTTTGAGGAGATAACTAAGTGTGTAGATGAAGTCAGAGCAGTTGATGTCGTATACATGGATTTTAGTAAGGTGTTTGATAAGGTTCCCCATGGTCAGCTCATGAAGTAAGTAAGGTGTGGGATAGAGGGAAATTTGGCCAATTGGATAAGTAACTGGCTATCACATAGAAGACAGAGGGTGGTGGTGGATAGAAAATTTTCAGACTGGAGACCAGATACCAGCGGTGTACCACAGGGATCAGTGCTGGGTCCTCTGCTATTTGTGATTTTTATCAATGACTTGGAGGAGGGGGCTGAAGGGTGGGTCAGTAAATTTGCTGATGACACCCAAGATTGGTGGAGTAGTGGATGAGGTGGAGGGCTGTTGTAGGCTGCAAAGAGACATTGATAGGATGCAGAGCTGGGCCGAAAAATGGCAGATGGAGTTTAACCCTGATAAGTGCGAGGTGACTGATTTTGGTAGGAAAAATTTGAATGCGGATTGCAGGGTCAACGGCAGGGTTCTGAGGAATGTGGAGGAACAGAGATATCTTGGGGTTCATGTCCACAGATCTCTGAAGGTTGCCATTCAACTGGATATAGCCGTGAAGAAGGCCTATGGTGTGTCAGCGTTTATTAACGGGGGCTTGAGTTTAAGAGCCATGGGGTTATGCTGCAACTGTATGTGACCCTGGTGAGACCACATTTGGAGTACTGTGTGCAGTTCTGGTCACCTCACTATAGGAAGGATGTGGATGCATTGGAAAGGGTGCAAAGGAGATTTACCAGGTTGCTGCCTGGTTTGGAGGATAGGTTTTATGCGGAAAGGTTGAGGGAGCTAGGGCTTTTCTCACTGGAGCGGAGGAGGATGAGAGGCGACTTAATAGAGGTTTATAAGATGATGAGGGGGATAGATAGAGTGGACGTTCAGAGACTATTTCCTTGGGTGGATGAAGCTGTTAAAAGGGGGCATAACTTTTAGGTTCAGGATGGGAGATATAGGAGGGATGTCCGAGGTAGGTTCTTTACTCAGAGAGTGGTTAGGGTGTGGAATGGACTGCCTGCTGTGATAGTGGAGTCGGACACTTTAGGAACTTTCAAGCGGTTATTGGATAGGCACATGGAGCACACCAGAATGACGGAGTGGGATAGCTTGATCTTGGTTTCGGACAAGGCTCGGCACAACATCGAGGGCCGGAGGGCCTGTTCTGTGCTGTACTGTTCTATGTTAACCTCTGCTACATCCTCCGAGACAATGTAGGCCAACAATATTGTGTAAATGAGAACTTTACCTTTGCATTGGTATCTCCAATGACCATGGTGATATTGGAACAGGAACAGGAGAGGGCTACTCAGCTTTGAGTCTGTCCCAATCGTCAATCAGATCAGTACTTATAGAACAGTACAGCACAGAACAGGCCCTTCGGCCCTCGATGTTGTGCCGAGCCATGATCACCCTACTCAAACCCATGTATCCACCCTATACACCGCGGTAACCCATGAAAGCAGCACTGTTGTCATGCTTGTTTTAGTTGTTCATTTAAAATTCATTTGATGCGCTTCCGTTGGGGCATATACTTGTGTAATGCTCAAACCAAAAGATATTCCTGCTATTCTGACAAGGAGAATTCTCTTGCAAAATAGCCCAATATTCTAAAAAGGCCTTGAAATGTTTTTAATCCAGAGACACTGCAACTCATTTTTGGTGTTTTTTCTCCACTGAGTAATTAGTAACTCCTATCATTGTGTTAGTACTTCCCAGGCGTCATCCACCTCACTTAACACAAACCAAAAATATTGACCATCTCCATATCCTGCTTGATAAAATGTTCCAGTGTTCCATGCAGCAATTCTTAAAGTGTCAATTTTTCATTATACTTGTCGAGCCTTTTGAGTGTTATGCAATAGCACAATGACAAGGTGAGTTTACCTGATGTTTATGGACATCTGTGCCGAGCAAGGTGTTGATGCGGGTGGTACTAAACCACTTTGCGCTGTTGGCTTGATAATGTGTCACTATATTTGACTCTGGGAAATGGAAAGTATGATGTGGTTTCCCATTGCTTTCCACACGTTTATTTGAACATATGAAATAGGAGTTGGAGTAGGCCATTGAGTCCCTCAAGCCTGCTCCACCATTCAGTAAGACCATAGCTGACCTGATTGTGGCCTTAATGCCACATTCCTGCATGTTCCCCAAAATCCTAGATTCCCATGTCAATGAAAAATCTGTCTAACTCCGTCTTGAATATATTCAATAACCCACTGAAGACCCTCTGACAAAGAAATTTCTCTCACTTCCGCCTTAAATGAGACACCTAATATTTTGAAACTGTGCCCTTTCATTCTAGATTCCGCCATGAGGAAACATCCCCATAGCATCTAACCTCTCAAACCCCCTTAGAATCTTGTACGTTTCAATAACACCACCTCATCCTTCTAAACGCCAATGAATATGCTTAACCTGCTGAGCCTTTCATTATAAGAATGGGGAGGCAGTGGCATAGTGATATTATCCCTGGACTAGTAATCCAGAGACCCAGAGTCTTGCTCTAGGGACCTAGGTTTGAATCCCAGGAGGGCAGATGGTGAAATTTGAATTGAATAAATTCTGGATTTAAAAGTCTAAACGTGACCATGAAACCATTGTCCATTGCCATAAGAACCCATCGCAAAATAAATCTGTCGTCCTTACCCGGTCTGGATTACATGTGACTCCAGACCCACAGCAATGTAGTTGACTCTTAAATGCCCTCAGGGATGGCCAATAAATGCCAGCGATGCCCACATCTCATGAACAAATTTTTTAAAAGACAAACCCCTCATCTCAGGAATCAGTCTAGTGCACCTTCTCTGAACTGTTTCCAATGCAATTATGTCCCTCCTTAAGTAAGGTGACCAAAACTATCCACAATCTCACCAATGCTCTGTAAAGCTGTAGCTTTTATATTCCAATCCCCTTGCTATAAAGGTTTGCCTTCCTGATTATTTGCTGTACCTGCACACTGCATTTTTGTGATAAATGTACCATGGCACGCAGATCCCGCTACTGCAGCACTCTGCAGTGTTTCCATTTAATCATCTACCTTTCTATTCTTCAGGCCAAAGTGGATAAACTCACATTTTCCCACATTATACTCCGTCTGCCAAATTTTTTGCCCTCTCACTTCTATATCCCTTTGTAGACTTTGTATTCTCTCAACTTGTTTTCCTAACTATTGTCACAAAATTTGTCAAAAATACAATCAGTCCCTTCATCTAAGTCATTAACATAGTTTGTAAATAATTGAATCCCCAGTATTGATCCATGTGGCACTCCACTAGTTAAAGTTTGTCATACTGAAAATTATTCATTCATTCAGCTTTATTTCGGTCCCCTATCTGTTCATATGTCACCTCCAATACCATGAGCTCTTATCTTGTTTGGTAATCTTTTATGTGGTACCTTATTGAATGCCTTTTGGAAATCCAAATATACTATGGCTTTTAGTTCCTCTTTATCCGCTCTGTTCATTACACCCTCAAAAAAGCTTCCCATAGATTCATCAAACACAATTTCCCTTTCACAAAACCATGTTGGTGTTGCCTGATAGCATTCTGCTTCCCTAAATGTCTCGCTACAATCTCTTTAATAATAGATTTTCGCATTTTCCCAGTGACTTGTTAGGCTAACTGACCTATAGTTTTCTGCTTTAATGAACAGAGGTTCATTTGCAGTTTTCCAATCTTTGGAAAATTTCCAGTATCTTGGCAATTTTGTAGACCCTTCCTTTGACACTCTATAAAATGCAGGCCATCAGGGTCAAGGGACCTGTATGTTCCATTAGATTTTTTCTTACTTTTTCTCTAGCGATGGTATTATTTTAACTTTCTCCCTCCCTTTTGCCTGTTGATATTCTACTATTCTTGAGATACATGAAATGAAATGAAAATCACTTATTGTCACAAGTAGGCTTCAAATGAAGTTACTGTGGAAAGCCCCTAGTCGACACATTCCGGCGCCTGTTCGGGGAGGCTGGTACGGGAATTGAACCCGCGCTGCTGGTGTTGATCTGCTTTGCAAGCCAGCTATTTAACCCACTGTGCTAAACCTTTTGTGTTTTCCACTGTGAAATGGATACTAACTACTTGTTCAAAGCCTCAACTGTTTCTTTGTTTCCCATTATTAATTGCTGAGACACACCCTCTAAGTAAACAATATCCTCTTTAGCTACTCCTTTTCTTTTTCTGTGCTTTTGGAAGATTTTACTGTTTGTTTTTAGATTGTTTGCTAGTTTTCTCTCATTCCGATTTCTTATTTTATCACTCTTAAATTAAATGTGAAATTCAAATGAGGGGCTGATTTAGCTCACTGGGCTAAATCGCTGGCTTTTAAAGCAGACCAAGGCAGGCCAGCAGCACGGTTCGATTCCCGGATCAGCCTCCCCGGACAGGTGCCGGAATGTGGCGACTAGGGGCTTTTCACAGTAACTTCATTGAAGCCTACTCGTGACAATAAGCGATTTTCATTTTATTTTCATAATTTTGTGATCACTCTTGTCTGGTGAATTCTTTACTCAGAGGTTTTTAATCTATCAAGTCTCATTATTGTCCCTGTTTAGATGGAAGGAAAACATAAATATGTATCTACAACAACCAGGCTACTTTGTAAATTTATAATTTTTATTTTTCAAAATTGTCAAGTCAAAATTGACGAGCCAAGACTCGTACCAGAGGAATCTCTAACCTTCAGATAAATCAGCAGAATTTTACCTTTTTTAACAAAAAAAGGTGTCAATGAAACGTGTCTCCAAGGGCAAAGACAGCTGTTTGTAACTCCAAATATCCAATGTTGATGGCCCAACCGTTACCTGTGCCAAAACACAATGGATTTCAAACAAGGGCCTCGTTAGTCAACTGAAATCACACTGTCACATGACCGAGATTTGCATTGTCTGAATCCCTTTAATTAAACTCTTAGGATCATATCTTTGTTGTTGTTTAACCTCTGATGAGAACAGTACTCCAGGCAGCAGCTTTTGTCTGTCTACCATCTTACCATCAAACAGGTAGCAACAGAAGGTGCTCTGTCCAGATACAATCAGCTGGCTCTCATCTACAGTGAACAACTGGAACATTGTAACTGGTGCCTTCAAGGCTAATTCAACTCTACGTGCCTTCCCCCCGTGTGAAAGCTCTCCCTTCTGGAAAGACTGATTATCCTGCGACAGTCAACCAACCCACCCTCTGAGGAAACACTCCATTAAACTTTAGATTCTGCATTCTGAATTGCTGCAAAACCATAACTCGTGTATTTTTATTGTGGTCTGGCCGTTGCCCCTTTCTTTCCTTTATCCCTCTTTTATTGTATGATGCAAAAAAGGATATTGTGAAACCTCTTTCCACTTTTGTATGCGCGTTAAATAAATCAAACCTTTTTTTTTGCCTTATCTCGAACTTGCTGTGCGAGTTGTTCATCGAGGATTGGAACACTCTAAATGTAATGAATAACTAGTGAGAAGAGAAATTAGGGCTGTTAAAATTAATGCCCTCCTGTCTTGTAACATGTAACAAAATAGCCTGTTCTCTGGCAGATTTCAGAACATAATGCTGGAAGAAACTGCCCTGAATACACTAGATGAACTCATCCTGCAGGTTACCTTTGCAAATTTGGTTTGCCCAATCGACGTGAAGATTGAAGTCACTCACGATTGTTGCAATACCTTTTTTTACAAGGCCCCATTATTTATTTATGTGTACTCTGTCCTACTGTATAGCTCCTGTTTGGAGGCCCACAAACTACCTCTACCAGTGACTTTCTTTGCCATTTCCTACCTCTTCCCAAACTTTTACATCTTGATCTTCTGAACTAAGGCGATTTCTTACTATTATAATTATCTCATCCTTTCAGAGCTACCCCACCTCCTCTTCCTTTCTGCCTGCCCTTCCAAAATGTAAAATTCCTGTTAATATTTAGGTCCCCGCCTTGGTCATTTACTCCCCCGTAATAGCTATCATCATGCATACTTATTTCTATTTAAATGATCAATTCATCCATCTTATAATGAATACTGTGTGCATTCAGATAAAAGGCTTTAGTTCTGTGTTTTTAGCATTTTTGCCTACTCTGCCCTTGTTTAATGGTGCCCTCTTAAGTTTGCATATTCTGTCCCTTCCTATAATACTCTGGTTATCATTACCCTGCAATATTCCCTTCTCCTTTTGCTTCAGCATCCCAAGTCTTTCCTCGCGTGAACCCTCCCCCTATATAATTTAAAGCCTCCTCCATAAGAAAACACAAGCCCCCTTCCCATAAAACCATAGAATTCCTACAGTGCAGAAGGAGGCCATTTGCCCATAAAGTCTGCACTAACCCACTTGAAAGAGCACCCCACACAGGCCCACTCCCCCACTCTGTCCCTGTAACTCACCTAACCTACACATCCTTTGGACTGTGGGAGGAAACCGGAGCATCCAGAGGAAACCCATATAGACACGGTATGAAATTGCAAACTCCTTACAGTCACCCAAGGCCGGAATTGAACCCAGGTCCCCTGCGCTGTGAGGCAGCAGTGCTAACCACTGTGCCGCCATGCTGTCCAAATGAATTGAAATTTCAATATCTGCCATGGTGGGATTTGAACCTGGCTCCTGAGAACATTACTCCAGGTCTCTGGACCACTAGGCCAATGACAATACCAGCGCACCACCACCTCTCCCATTTTCTGCCTGGTACCAGCCAACCGTTGCCCTCTGGGATTGTAGTCTATGCTGCTGTAGAAGCTGCTATCATTCATAACCCTGAACATGAGGCCCTTTCATGTACTACCAGCCAGGCCAACTGGGTCTGAGGCTCCCTAAAAGGCAGGATCAACCCCATCTCGGGGTCATTCAGATATCCCTGGTACCCAGTATTCAACAACACTGAATATAAGTAACTTCCAATACGTTGACCAATTCAACTGTATAGGAAGCACACGAACGTCAACATGTGCATAAGAGCATACAAAATAGGAACACGGATAGGCCATTCAGCTCTTCGAACCTGTTCCATCATTTGATAAGATCATGGATGATTTAACACCCACTCAAGTCCACTTTCGTGCCTTATCTCCATAACCATTAAATCTCCGACTGATTAAAAACCTAGTCATCTCAGCCTTGAAAATCATAGTATCTACGGCACACAGATAGGCCCTTTAGCCCAAACTGGTCCATGCCAACCATAAAGCCCATCTAAGCTAACCCCATTTGCCTGCATTTGGCTCATATCCCTCTAAACCTTTCCGATCCATTTTCTCTGTCCAAATGCCTTTTAAATGTTGTCAATGTCCCTGCCTCAACCACTTCCCCCAGCAGCTCAATTCACATACGTACCACCGTCTGTGTAAAAATGTTGCTCCTCAGGTTCCCATTAATTCTTTCCCCTCTTAACTTAAACCTATGCCCTCTAATTCTCGATTCTCCAACCCTGGGAAAAAGACTGAGTGCATTCACCCTATCCATACCTCTCATGATCTTTTACACCTCTATAGGATCAACCATCAGTCCCCTACGCTCCAAAAAAAAAAAAAGTCCTAGCCTGTCCAATCTTTCCCTATAACTCATAGAATGATAGGCTCCCTACAGTGCAGAAGGAGGCCATTTGGCCCATCAAGTCTGCACCAACCTTTGGAAAAACCACCCCAGGTCCAATCCTCTGCCACCCTATTCTTGCAACCCACCTAAGGGGCAATCATGGCCAGTCCACCTAACCTGCACATTTTTGGGTTATGGGACAAAACCGGAGAACCTGGAGGAAACCTACGCAGACACAGGGAGAAACTGCAAACTCCACACACAGTCACCCTAGGCTGCCAAACTGAACACAGTGCTCCAGTTGCGGCCTCACTAGTGTCCTGTACAATTGCAACATAACTTCCCAACTTCTATACTCATTGACTTGACTGATGAAGGCCAGCATGCCAAAAGTCGTCTTCACTGCTCTATCTATTTGTGACTCCACCTTCAAAGAACCGTGCACTTGAACTCCAAGGCCCCTCAGTTCCACGATACTCCCTAAGGTCCGACCATTCACCGTGAAAGTCTTACCTTAATTTGGCTTTCCAAAATGCAACACCTCACATTTATCTCTCTTGACCTCCATTTGGCATGTCTCAGCCCATTTCCCCAGCTGATCAAGATCCTGCTGCAATTTTTGATAACCTTCCTCACTGTCTACAATACCACCTATTTTCATAGTAAGAAGTCTTACAACACCAGGTTAAAGTCCAACATGTTTGTTTCAAACACTAGCTTTCGGAGCACTGCTCCTTCCTCAGGAAGGAGCAGTGCTCCGAAAGCTAGTGTTTGAAACAAACATGTTGGACTTTAACCTGGTGTTGTAAGACTTCTTACTGTGCTCACCCCAGTCCAACGCCGGCAGCTCCACATCATGGCTACCTATTTTTATGTCATCTGCAAACTTACTGATCATGCCTTGTACATTCTCATCCAAATCGTGATATTGATAACAAACAGTTATGGGCCCAGCACTGACCCCTGAGGCACACCACTAGTCACAGGCCTCCAGTCCGACGAGCATCCTTCCATCATTACCCTTTGCTCCAACTGTCAAGCCAATTGCATATACAATTTCCAGCTCTCTCTGGATTCCATATGACCTAACTTTCCAGAGCAGGTTACCACGTTCAAGGGCTCGACCTCCGCAGCTTACTAGGGTAAAGAATTCCAAATATTTTCAATTCTTTGAGAGAAGAAATTCTGTCAAAAGCTGAACTAAAATGTGAAAGTGAAAAATGTTTTTACAACGTTAAGCAACATCAGCTGGAGCCTTGAAATGGGAATCTGTGTACTGAAATATTATAGCTGGTCAGTTTTGAATTATTGGATTTGTTTATTGTCACGTGTACCGAGGTACAGTGAAAAGTATTTTTCTGCAAGCAGCTCAACAGATCATTCAGTACATGGAAGAAAAGGGAATTAAACAATTCAAGAAAATACATGAGAATACATAATAGGGCAACACAAGATATACAATGTAACTACATAAGCATTGGCATCGGTTGAAGCATATAGGGTGTAGTGTTAATGAGGTCAGTCAATAAGAGGGTCATTTAGGAGTCTGGTGACAGTGAGGAAGAAGCTGTTTTTGAGTCTGTTTGTGCGTGTTCTCAGACTTCTGAATCTCCTGCCCGACGGAAGAAGTTGGAAAAGTGAGTAAGCCGGATGGGAGGGATCCTTGATTATGCTGCCCGCTTTCCCCTGGCAGCGGGAGGTGTAGATGGAATCAATGGATGGGAAGCAGGTTCATGTGATGGACTGGGCGGTATTCACGACTCTCTGAAGTTCCTTGCGGTCCTGGGCCGAGCAGTTACCATACCAGGCTGTGATGCAGCCCGATAGGATGCTTTCTATAGTGCATCTGTAAAAGTTGGTAAGGGTTAATGTGGACATGCTGAATTTCCTTAGTTTCCTGAGGAAGTATAGGCGCTGTTGTGCTTTCTTGGTGATAGCGTCGACGTGAGTGGACCAGGATAGATTTTTGGTGATGTGCACCCCTAGGAATTTGAAACTGCTCACCATCTCCACCTCGGCTCCGTTGATGCTGACAGGGGTGTGTACAGTACTTTGCTTCCTGAAGTCGATGACCAGCTCTTTAGTTTTGCTGGCATTGAGGGAGAGATTGTTGTCGTTACACCACTCCACTAGGTTCTCTATCTCCCTCCTGTATTCGGACTCGTCGTTATTCGAGATCCGGCCCACTATGGTCGTATCGTCAGCAAACTTGTAGATGGAGTTGGAACCAAGTTTTGCCATGCAGTCGTGTGTGTACAGGGAGCAGAGTAGGGGGCTAAGTATGCAGCCTTGCGGGGCACCGGTATTGAGGACTATTGTGGAGGAGGTGTTGGTGTTCATTCTTACTGACTGTGGTCTGTTGGTCAGAAAGTCAAGGATCCAGTTGCAGAGTGGAGAGCCAAGTCCTAGGTTTTGGAGCTTTGATATGAGCTTGGCTGGGATTATGGTGTTGAAGGCGGAGCTGTAGTCAATAAATAGGAGTCTGATGTCTGGATGTGCAGCTTTGAGCATTAGGAAAGATTAAGAAAAGTAAATCAACAGTAGGAAATGTAGTGCTTAAGAAGGATCATAAGAGTAAGCTGGGTGGCTTTACAACAATCTGAGGTCCCTATCTGCATCAAAAAGACGACCATCATCCCTGTAACCAAATAAAGTCAAAGCAGCGTGCCTTAATGACTATCGTCCAGTGACTCTGACATCCATCATCATGAAGTGCTTCGAAAAGTTAGTCATGGCACGAATCAACTCCAGCCTCCCGAATTGCCTTGATCCACTAGAGTTCGTCTACCACTGCAACAGGTCCACAGCAAACGCCATCTCCATGGCCCTACACTCTACCCTGGAACACCTAGATAACAAAGACACCTATTTCAGACTCCTATTTATCGACTACAGCTCAGCTTTCAACACCATCATTGCTGCGAAACTCGTCTCCAAACTCCGTGGCCTTGGCTTCGGCTCCTCCCTCTGAGACTGGATCCTGAACTTTCTAACCCAGAGGCCACAATCAGTAAAAGATGGGCAACAACACCTTCTCCACGATTATCCTCAATACCGGTGCCCCACAAGGCTTTGTCCTCAGCCCCCATACTATACTCCTTATACACCTATGACTGTGTGGCCAAATTCCCCACCAACTCGATTTTCAAATTTGCTGATGACACCACCGTCGTGGGTCGGATTTCAAACAATGACGAGACAGAGTACAGGAATGAGATAGAGAATCTGGTAAACTGGTGCGACGACAATAATCTCTCACTCAATGTCAACAAAACAAAGGAGATTGTTATCGACTTCAGGAAGCGTAGTGGAGAACATGCCCCTGTCTACATCAATGGGAACAAAGTAGAAAGGGTCGAGTGCTTCAAGTTTTAGGTGTACAGATCACCAACAGCCTGTTCTGGTCCCCCCCCATGCCAACACTGTAGTTAAGAAAGCCCACCAACAACTACTTTCTCAGAAGACTACGGAAATTTGGCATGTCAGCTAGGACCCTCATCAACTTCTACAGATGCACCATAGAAAGCAGTCTTTCTGGTTGTATCACAGCTTGGTATGGAGCCTGCTCTCCTAAAACCGCAGGAAGCTACAAAAGGTTGTGAATGTAGCCCAGTCCATCACGCAAACCAGCCTCCTATCCGTTGACTCTATCTATAATTGCCTCAGAAAGGCAGCTAGCATAATTAAGGACCCCACGCACCCCGAACACACTCGCTTCCACCTTCTTCCGTCAGGAAAAAGATACCAAAGTTTGAGGTCACGTACAAACCGACTCAAGAACAGCTTCTTCCCTACTGCCATCAGACGTTTGAATGGACCTACCTCATATTAAGTTGATCTTTTCTCTACACCTTGCTATAACTGTAACATTATAGTCTGCAGTCTCTCCTTCCTTCCCTATGTACGGTATGCATTGTTTGTACAGCATGCAAGAAACAATACTTTTCACTGTATACTAGTACATGTGACAATAAATCAAATCAACAAGTACTCATGATAAAGTATTAAATCAGGTCAGAAAAGCAATCAGGCTCTTAAATTATGTCAAAAGAAGACCAGTTGAATTCTTCGGACTCGTTAGCCATTTAGCATCATTACTGGAAGGATTAATAGAACAGCAAAGGACTAATAATAATAATCTTTATTATTGTCACAAGTAGGCTTCCATTAACACTGCAATGAAATTATTGTGAAAGTCCCTAGTCGCCACACTCCGTTAAAGACTGGTTTAACCAGAATTTCTAACAACCTGTCACCCACTTATGCTGAAATCGTTAAGCGTGGAAGACTGATTGCCGACACCTCATGGCACTTGGATGGCGATGATGACCGTGCTGACTCATAGTTATCATAGAATTTACAGTGCAGAAGGAGGCCATTCGGCCCATCGGGTCTGCACCGGCTCTTGGAAAGAGCACCCTACCCAACACTAAGGGCAATTTTGGACACCAAGGACAATTTATCACTGCCAATCCACCTAACCTGCACATCTTTGGACTGTGGGAGGAAACCGGAGCACCCGGAGGAAACCCACGCGCACACTGGGAGAATGTGCAGACTCCGCAGACACTGACCCAAGCCGGGAATCGAACCTGGGACCTTGGAGCTGTGAAGCAATTGTGCTAACCACTATGCTACCGTGCTGCCCTCACTGTGTACCTGAATACGATATGCACATGCAGCAATCTTTTAACTCTTCCTCAATTATACGAGTTCCAAAAATCCATCATATTGTTCTTCAGTCCTGAATTTCCATTAGAATATTTGATCCCAGCGTCGTCCTCATCTTTGTGTTATGCATTGCACTGAGCAAGACTAACACATGCCATTACTAGCTTTATTTTCACCTCTGCAACAGAGAAAGCAGTACAACAAAATGTTTGGATCTTGCAATATACAACGATATGTATATATTGTTAACTCTGGGGATCCTCCCCCAAGTGTGAACTCTTGATTCTGAATATTGGATTTAGCAACTAAGGAACTATGTAGCGTGTTATCATCTTGGGACATTCTAAAATACTTCCCAACCAACAGATATTTTTTGAAATGCACTATCTTGGAGATAATTGCTAATTTATGCATTGCATAGTTCCACAAGGAACACTTCAGATTTTGTTTAGAGAGATCAGTGTCAACCGAAACATCAGGAAAACTCCCTGTTCTAATGTAAGGCATTCTCTATATCTATCTGAAGAAACAATTTGGGTTAATGTCTGATCTAAAGGACATTTTCAGATTCAATACTGTGCTGAAGTGACCACATGTGAACACCAACAACTTGTAGAAACTTTAATGTAATAAAGTGTCCCAAGGTGCATCACTGGAACCGTATAAACCAAAATATGACACCAAGCCACGCAAGATATTATGACCAAAAGCTTGGTGTAAGAGTTAGGATTTCAAGAAGAAACGTGAGGTGGAGAGGTTTTGCGATGCCATTGCTTCAGGCCTAGGCAGCTGAAGATGTGGTCAACAATTTTTTAAAAATAAATAAATTTAGAGTGCCCAATTCATTTTTCCAATTAAGGGGCAATTTAGTGTGGCCAACCCACCTACCCTGCACATCTTTGGGTTGTGGGGGCGAAACCCACACAAACACGGGGAGAATGTGCAAACTCCACACAGACAGTACCCAGGACCGGGAGCGAACCTGGGACCGTGGCGCTGTGAGACTGCAGTGCTAACCACTGCACTACAGTGCTGCCCGAGATGTGGTCAACAATGGTTTTTGTTTATAAACATTTTATTGAGGTATTTATGGTTTTATAACAACAGTGTACATGCAAATATAAACATGGTGGAAAAGCTGTCTTCCTCGCTCACAGGTCGCACCTTTTCTAACACCCTACTCTAAACTAAACTAAACCCCCCCCCCCCCCCCCCCCCCCCCTTCTGCTGACGGTTAATTTTTCCCAAAGAAGTTGAGGAATGGCTGCCACCTCCGGACAAACCCTAACATTGACCTTCTCAAGGCCAGCTTGCTTTTCTCCAGATAGAGAGAGCTAGTCATGTCAGTTAGCCAGGCTTCTGACTTCGGGGGCTTGAGTCTCTCCAAGCTAATAATATCCGTCTCCGGGCTACCAGGGAGGCAAAGGCCAGAACGTCTGCCTCTTTCTCCTCCTGGATTCCCAGGTCTTCCGACACTCCAAAAATCGCCACCACGGGACTCTGTGCCGCCCTTGTTTTTAGCACCTTGGACATGACATATACAAACCCCTGCCAGAATCCCGTAAGCCTGGGCATGCCCAGAACATATGGACATGATTCGCTGGTGCTCCGCACACCATACGCACCTATCTTCTACCTTAAAGAACCTGCTCATCCAGCCCACTGTCATGTGAGCCCGGTGAAAGACTTTAAACTATCAGGCTGAGCCTGGCAAATGTGGACGCGTTGACTCTGCTCTATGCGTCTGCCCAGAGAACATCCTCTCTCTCTCCTCCTAGCTCCTCTTCCCATGTGTTTCAGCTCCCCAGTCTGCATTTCCTCTGACCCCCATGAGTTCCTTGTCAATGTCCGGCACCCTCCTTTCTCCCACCCACATTCTGGAAACTACCCTGTCCTGTATCCCCCTTGGTGGTAGGAGCAGGACTGTTGAGACCTGCCTGCGTAGGAAGTCCCGCGCCTTCAGGTACCTAAATTCATTCCCTCCCATCAATTCAAATTTTTCCTCCAACTGCCTCAGGCTGGGAAAGCTCCCCTCTATAAACATATCTCCCATCCTCAATCCCTGCTCTCTGCCATTCCCAGAACCCTCCATGTAGCCTCCCCGGGGCAAACCGGTGATTATTGCAGGTTGGAGACCAGTCCGATGCTCCCACATGTCTCTTCTGTTGCCCCTAGACTCGTAGGGCTGCCACCCCCATGGGGCTGGTGGAGCACTGTGCCAGCAGGAACGGCAGAGGCGCCATTACCAATGCCCCCAAACTAGTGCCCTGCATGATGCCGCCTCTACTCGCTCCCACATCGGGACACCCCCCCCAACTTCCTAACCATGGCGATATTTGACGCCCAATAATAATTACTAAAGTTCGGCAGCGCCAGCCCGCTCTCACCCCGGCTGCGCTCCAGCATCCCCTTTTTTTACTCGCGGGGTCTTACCCGCCCATACAAGGCCAGAGATCACCTTGTTGACCCGTTTAAAAAAGGACCATGGAATAAAGATGGGGTGACACTGAAACACAAACAGGCATCTCGGGAGGACCGTCATTTTCATTGTCTGTACCCTCCCAGTCAATTACAACGGGAGCACGTCCCACCTTCGGAAATCTTCCTTTATTTGGTCTACTGTCGGGCCAGATTTAACTAGTGTAGACGTTCCCATTCCCGCGCCACTTGGATGTCGAGGTACTGAAAGCTTCCCCGTACCACTCTTCCCCCGATCACCTCTCCTGTCCCCTTGCCTGGATCGCGAACATTTCAGTCTTCTCCTTGCGCATGTTCAATTTATAACCCGAAAACTGGCCAAATTCCCCCAGAATCCTCATCATTCCTTCCATCCCTTCTTGTGGGTCCGAAACATATAGGAGCAGGTCGTCAGCTTATAGCGAGACTCTGTGTTCCACCCCCTCTTGTACCAGGCCCTTGAGTCTCTCAACGCCAGTGGCTCTATGGCCAGCACAAACAGCAGTGGGATGAGGGGGCATCCCTGCCTCGTCCCCTGGTGCAGCCGAAAATAGCCCGATGTCAACCTGTTCGTCCGTACACTCGCCACGGGAGCCTGATACAGCAGTCTGACCCAGTCGATGAAGCCCCGTCCAAATCCAAACTGCCCCAGTACCTCCCACAGCTAATCCCATTTCACCCGATCAAATGCCTTCTCTGCATCCATTGCGACCACTACCTCCACGTCCCTACCTTCTGGGGGCACCATAATCACATTTAGCAACCTTCTTACGTTGGCAGCCAACTGCCTACCCTTAACAAATCCCATCTGGTCCTCCCCAATCACGTCCGTGGTCAACAATGGTTAACTAATTAAAATTGATGATGCTCAAGAGGCCAGAATTAGAAGAACATAGATATTGGGGCTGGTGCCGATCACAGAGATAGGGAGGGATGCGGTCATGCAGCAATTTAAAAACGAGGATGATCATTTTTAAATCACGATATTGTTAGACTGGGAGCCAAAGTATGAATCATAGAATTTACAGGGCAGAAGGAGGCCATTCGGCCCATCGAGTCTGCACCGGCTCCTGGAAAGAGCACCCTACCCAAGGTCAGCACCTCCACCCTATCCCCATAACCCAGTAACCCCGCCCAACACTAAGGGCAATTTTGGACACTGAGGGCAATTTATCATGGCCAATTCACCTAACCTGAACATCTTTGGACTGTGGGAGGAAACCGGAGCACCCGGAGGAAACCCACGCGCACACGGGGAGGATGTGCAGACTCCGCACATACAGTGACCCAAGCCGGAATCGAACCAAGTAGGGCAGTGAGCATAGGGGTAATCGGTGAGCTGGACTTGGTGAAAATTAAGAAAGCAGTTTTTTTTTTTAATAAATGTTTTTTATTGAGTTTTCATATTTTATATATGACAAATTACAAATTATTAGAGAGAAAAAAAAAAGAAAACACAAAAATTTAGCATGAATATTTACAGGTAAGCATCTTCATAACAACAATTGTGGCCGCCCCCTTTAGCCAGCATACATATTTTACATTCCCCAATATGGCCGAGGCACATGTTTATAGGCATTTATTTATAGTTTGGTTTTGGGCCTTGGCTTGCCAGCAAACCCCCATAACGAGCCCGTAACCCCCCCCCCCCCCCCCCCCCCCCCCGGCTACCCTCCCCCGATTCCCGTCCATTTTCCCCTGATTCTTGGCC
Source organism: Scyliorhinus canicula (assembly GCF_902713615.1). Lineage (NCBI taxonomy): Eukaryota > Metazoa > Chordata > Chondrichthyes > Carcharhiniformes > Scyliorhinidae > Scyliorhinus > Scyliorhinus canicula. Next base: position 53,098,972 of record NC_052155.1, on the reverse strand, counting down.
ACCCGACTATTCTTCTTCCTCTTGTACGTTGGCCACAAACAGGTCCCGGAACAGTTGCATGAATGGCTCCCACGTTCTGTGGAAGCCGTCGTCCGACCCTCGGATGGCGAATTTGATTTTCTCCATTTGGAGAGATTCCGAGAGGTCGGACAGCCAGTCTGCAGCTCTGGGCGGTGCTGCTGACCGCCAGCCAAACAGGATTCTACGGCGGGCCATCAGGGAGGCAAAGGCAAGGGCGTCCGCCCCCCTCCCCAGGAATAGATCTGGCTGGTCTGAAACCCCGAAGACCGCCACTATCGGGCATGGCTCCACCCTCACCCCCACCACTTTGGACATAGCCTCGAAGAAGGCAGTCCAGTACTCCACAAGTCTGGGGCAAGACCAGAACATGTGGGCGTGGTTGGCCGGGCCTCTTTGGCACCGCTCGCATCTGTCCTCCACCTCCGGGAAGAACCTACTCATACGGTTTCTCGTTAAGTGGGCTCTATGTACCACTTTTAGTTGCGTCAGGCTGAGCCTTGCGCACGTGGAGGTGGAGTTGACCCTATGCAGTGCTTCGCTCCAGAGTCCCCACCCTATCTCCATCCCCAGGTCGTCCTCCCATTTCCTTCTTGTTGCGTCCAGTACGGTGTCGTCCCTATCTACCAGTCGGCCATACATGTCACTACAGTTCCCTTTCTCTAGGATACTTGCGTCCAGTAGGTCTTCCAGTAGTGTCTGTCGTGGCGGTTGTGGGTACGTCCTTGTCTCCTTTCGTAGGAAGTTTTTGAGCTGCAGGTACCGTAGCTCGTTCCCCCCAGCTAGCTGAAATTTCTCTGTCAGTTCGTCCAGTGTTGCGATCCTGTCGTCCGTGTATAGGTCCCTGACTGTCAGTGTCCCCCCGTCCTGTCTCCACCTTTTGAAGGTGGCGTCAGTCAGTGCTGGTTTGAACCTATGGTTGTTGCAGATGGGAGCCTTGTCCGACATTTTGTACAGGCCAAATTGCTGCCGCAGTTGGTTCCAGAATTGGAGGGTGGCTGTCACCACTGGGCTGGTGGAGTGTTTTTTGGGTGGGGATGGGAGTGCTGCCGTGGCGAGGGCCCGGAGGGAGGTTCCCATGCAGGAGGCCTCCTCCGCACGCACCCACTCGGCTTCTGGCTCCTGGATCCATCCCCTTACTCGCTCAGCTGTTGCCGCCCAGTGGAAGAAAGCAGCTTTTGAAAGTTTACTGAGGGTCGAATGTGGATTGCATTGAAATAGTCAAATATACAGTTACCAACGGTTTAAATAAAGGTTTCTATCGCAGACTGGTGGAGAGAGGGGAAAATTTGGCGATAAGGAAGTGGAAATAGGCAGTTTTACTGATGGTGCTAATATGAGGATGGAAGGTTTAGTCTTCCCAGGATTAATTGAAGGAAATTTCAGCTCCTCAGTACTGTCGGATAAGCATTAGGATAATTTAGCAACAGTAGAGTAGTCGAGAATGGTGCTTGTGAGGCAGAGCTGTGTGTCATTAGCATACAAATGAAAACTAACATTGTGCTTTAGAAAAATGTGACCAAGGGAAATAAAAATACTTGCCTGGCTGTAAAAGCTATTTTGGATGCCATGAGATTGAAAAATATCACTATGTAAATGAATGTTCACGTTTCTTTTAAGCATGCTTGCCAACCTGCTGATATTAGCTGCGCCTGGTGTGCTGAGTTTATGGTCTTCTATGCATCCTTCCCCCTTTGAAACAGATTTCAGAGCTCTATCTATTGATCTAATCTGAAAAAACAATTGTCGTGTGTTTTATTTTGGATTTCCAGCATTGAGAATGATTAATTTCTAAAGAAGCAGAATGTTAAGGTTAATCGTTTTTATTCTGGCTTACTTTTGCAGTCTGCACGAAGGAAAAGAGGTGAAAGTTCATTTGATATAAACAACATTGTGATCCCCATGTCCATGGCTGCAGCTGCTCGAGTGGAGAAACTTCAATACAAGGAGATTCTAACACCAAGGTAACGCAGTGAAGAGTCACTGGGATTTCACTCAACTGAAATAGTGTTGAAGCACAGTCTAGAAATTATTTTATAAGGGAATTAAATAGCTGTTTGAAAGTAGAGGGTTGCGCAAGACAGTGGAGAACAATGTCAGCGACTCGATGAACCAAGTAGTTTCTTTCTGTAATGTAACATAGCAAGATTCTCAGAGTGCCACCCGCTGCAGTTTCTGCCCATTTTTACAAGAAGCCTTCTGTCCTCCAGATAGAGATTCAGGCAGTACATTTTACAAAGTGGTGCCCCTAGACATTCCTTCCACCTGGACACCATAAGAGTCCTCCTTATTACATTGGTGTAACGACATTTCTGTCTCCTCCATCAGCCCTTCTGATGAGTTCACTGAACAGAACATTATGGTTCAATTTTTGTTTTCTAGTCATGTGCAGATTTCTCTGTTCCTGCACCCCATTTAGAATTGTACCCTTTCAGATTTGTTGCCTCTTATTATTCCTCCCATCATGTCTCACTTTGCACTTTTCTGTATTTAAATTTTATTGGCCACATCTCAGCCCATTCCATCGGCCTATGTCCTCTTAAAGTGGATCTTTATCCTCCTCGCACATTTAACCAAACTTCCAAGTTTTGTGCCCTCTGCAAATTTTGAAATTGTGCCCAATACAGCCAAATCAAAGTCTTATGCATATCAAGAGAACAGGAGTTCCAATACTGATTGGGGAAAATCACGGTGTACCTTTCTCCAGTCCGAAAACAATCGTTCATTGCTAGTCTATTTCCTGTTACTAAGACAACTTCATATCTATGTTGCCATTGTCCTTTTTATTTCATGGGCTTCAACATTGTTGACAAGCATATTATGTGGCACTTTTTGGAAGTCTATGCAGCAAAACAACTACATAACTCCCGATGTTACCTCATCAAAAAACTCAATCAAGTTGGCTAAATATGTTGCCGTAACATTCTGGCTTTCCTTAATTAATCTCCGCTTGCCTAGTTTTGTCCTGCATTATTGTTTCTGAGAGCTTCAAAACCATTGAGGTAATATGGTTAGCTTGTGGTTGCTGATCTTACCTTTGCATTTTTTATGATGTGAGCATGTAACATTTGCAATTTTCCAATCCTCTAGCACCATCTTGTTTTAAGGGCGATTGGAAGATTGTGGCCAGTGCACCCATAATTTCCATACTTCCTCTGCCATTGTCCTCAGATGCATCACATCCAGTTCTATTGACTTATCAACTTTTAAGTAAAGCCAACATTTCCAGTAACTCCTCTGTCAAGTTTTAGCCCATTTATGGGCGGAACGGTGACACAGTGCTTAGCACTGCTACCTCGCTGCACCGAGGACCTGGGTTCGATCCTGGCCCCGGTCACTGTCCATGTGGAGTTTGCACGTTCGCCCTGTGTCTGCGTGGGTCTCACTCCCATAACCCAAGGATTTGCAGGATAGGTGGATTGGCCACACTAAATTGCCTCTTATTTGGAAACAAAATGAATTGGGTAGTTTAAATTTGTTTTTTAAAAAGTTTTAGCCCATTTGGTATCTCGGCCACCTCCTTTCACTATGACTTGGGCAGCATTTTCTTGCTTGCTAAAGACTGATACAAAGTGCTGATTTTATACGAGATCCATGCCCTCTGCCGTCTTGCATAAATCTCCTTTTTGGTTCCTGATTAGCCCCATCTCTCTTATTACTATCCTTTTGTTACTTATCTGCCTGTAGAAGGCTTGTGTGTTCCGTTTCATGTTGGCCTGCAGTGTCTTCCATTCTCTTTGCTCCTCTTCAGGCTATTCACCCCCTCAGAATGTTCTCCCAATTGCTTTGTGACATCCTTGATCCTGGCATCAGGAAGATATCGTCAAATTCTGGAATCACGTCTGCAACTGCAGAAACAACCTGTTTCTTCAGCTATTCAATTTTCTATCACTATGGTTTTCTCTATGTTCCTCCCTTCCCACAGTACAACTGAGCTATGCATGAAGCTGTGAACCAAGCACTACCTGCAGAGGAACTGCCACCCTTGTCAATAATCAGAACTGAATAACAAGTTGAAAAGCGAGATGCTTGCAGGGCTCCCCTACAGTACCTGCCTGGTGGTCGTTGACTGTCTGCTAGTAATCCATGCCACGCCTGCCTGCTGGGGAGTCCTGAATAGCAGGCAGATCACCTTCTGAAATGTGCTATCCACACTCTCAGCTTTACATATGCATTTCAGTGACCCCAATTATATCTCTGGTTGCAAAATCCTCCAGCTGATTGTGTCCTGGACATATTGTCCAAGACACACATGTCCTGGAGCTCCCGCATGGAACTGGGTGTGTATTGCTCAGGAATTAGGTGCCCTGTCATGTGTCCTGTTTATTACTTACCAGAAGTAAACTTTTTTTTAAAAACACAACTTCTGGAGGGGACAAAATATACAAAGCTGCTCCTGCTTCCTCCTCTGCACAGAATTCCCATTTTTACCAAATTCATGACTTGCACTTTATTAGCACTGCACTCGTTTCTGCAGTCAAGCGGTGCAGAAAAAATCTGTTATATTGTCAAGACACTCACTCAAGTTGCAACTTCTCCCAGCTTCCTGCTCTCAAATATTAACACTTATTGAGACAACCACTTGCAGCTGATTGACAGTTAACTTGCATTGACATGCAGCTTCTGTTAACTGGGTAGTTTAATCAGCTAACATTTTTACATACAGTCAAAAACATTGAAGAAAAGGCCCATCAGGTCTGCGCCAGTCAAAAACAACCACCCAACTATTCTAATCCCATTTCTAAGCACTTGGCATATAGCCTTGAACGCCTTGGGATCGCAAGTGCACATCCAAATACTTCTTAAATGATATGAGGGTCTCTGCCTCCACCACCCTTTCAGGCAGCGAGGTCCACACTCTCATCACTGCCTGGGTAGAATTGTTTTTCCTCACATCCCCTCTAAACCTTCTGCCTCTTACCTTAAATCTACGCCCCCAGTCATTGATCCTTCCATCAAGAGAAAATGATTCTTCCTGTCTACTCTATCTATGTCCCTCATAATTTTATACATCTGAATAAAGCCCCCCCCCCCCCCCCCCCACCTTCAGTCTCTGCTCCAAGGAAAAAAATCCAAATCTATCCAATCTCTCCATATCTAAAACTCTCCAGTCCAGGCAACATCCTGCTGGTAAATCAGGCGGCACAGTGGTTAGCCATGCTACTTCACAGAACAGAGGACCCTGGTTCGATCCGGCCCTGGGTCACTGTCTGTGTGGAGTTTGTACATTTTCGATGTGTTTGCGTTGGTCTCACCTGTACAACCTAAAGATCTGCAGAGTAGGTGGATTGGCAATGTTATATTGCCCCTTAATTGAAAAAGAAATTAATTGGGCACTTTAAATTCAAAAGAAAAAAAGCACCCTGGTCAATCTCTTCTGGACCCTTTCCAGTACTATCACATCCCTCCTGTTTTGTAAATTCCAGATCACAATACTCTAGCTGTGGCCTAACCAACGTTTTGTACAGTCCCAGCAAAACGTCTCTGCTCTTAAACTCTATGCCTCGGCTAATAAAGGCAAGTATACCATATACCTTCTTTAAAAAAAAAAATTTTTAAATTTAGAGTACCCAATTATTTCTTTTCCAATTAAAGGGCAATTTTGAGTGTCCAATCCACCTAACCAGCACATCTTTGGGTTGTGGGGGTGAAACCCAAACAGACATGCTACTTCACAGAACAGAGGACCCTGGGCCTCACGGTAGCATGGTGGTTAGCATCAATGCATCACAGCTCCAGGGTCCCAGGTTCGATTCCCGGCTGGGTCACTGTCTGTGTGGAGTCTGCACATCCTCCCCGTGTGTGCGTGGGTTTCCTCCGGGTGCTCCGGTTTCCTCCCACAGTCCAAAGATGTGCGGGTTAGGTGGATTGGCCATGCTAAATTGCCCGTAGTGTAAGGTTAATGGGGGGATTGTTGGGTTACGGGTTACGTGGGTTTAAGTAGGGTGATCATTGCTCGGCACAACATCGAGGGCCGAAGGGCCTGTTCTGTGCTGTACTGTTCTATGTTAAGACACGGGGAGAATGTGCAAACTCCACATGGATTCAAACCCGGGTCCTCAGCGCTGTAGTCCCAGTGCTAACCACTGCGCCGCCGTATCTACCATATGCTTTCTTATCCACCTGCTCTGGTACCCTAAGGGACAGGGTGTGCATGCATTTACAGCGTTTCAAACTTTAAGTCAAATGATAAATGTTCAAGTGAATTTACCCTTCTACACAGAATTCCCACTTGCATCAAATGCCTGACTTTAGCACTCTGTTAACAATGGACTCAGTTGTGTGAACAATCTACGCTTCCTACTCTCTCAGCTCTGTATTCAGAAGGTTGCAGCCAATTACAGGGACGGTCGCATGGTGTAACGGCCGTGGCCTAGTAATCCAGAAGGCCAGATTAATGTTCTGGATAGAAGAGTTCCACAGCTGGTGCAATTCAGATTCAATTAATTAATTCATCTGGAATTTTAAAATGGCTACCATTAAACTGCTGGAGTGTCATAAGAACCAATCTGCATTTCTTACCTGGCCTCAACTGGATATGGCTCCTGACCTTGAGCTTGGCATGCCAATCAGTTGTATCATACCACAAAAGAAAAGTGGAGATAAAAAAGAAAACCAGACAGACCAGTCTGTCTAAAGGACACTAGTGAACCAGATGTGTTTTTGCGGCTATTGATGCAGTTTGATGGTCAGCAGCTTTGAATCCCAGATATTAGTTTTAGCCTCTGAATTACTGGTCAATGACATTGGCACTACAATACAGTCTCCCCCAGCTCCAAACTGAGCATATGAGAAACTCACCAGCCAACTTCCCAGAATCTGTCCACCATCTACCAGGCACAAGTCAGCAATGTGATGAAATGCTCTTCACTTGCTAGGATGAGTGCAGCTGCAACGACACATCCAGGACAAAGCAGCCCATTTGATCATCATCATAGAACAGTCACTTCCTTCACTGGTGCTCAGTGGCAGCAATATGTACCATATACAAGTATAAGTCGCCAGGTCCCCTTTGGCGACACCTTCCAAACCTCTGACCTCTATAACCTAGAGGGAAAAGTGCAGCATAGGAGCATCACTTCCTGCAAGTTTTTAAAAATAAATTTAGAATACCCAATTTTTTTTTCCAATTAAGAAGCAATTTAGTGTGGTCAACCCACCAATCCTGCACATCTTTAGGTTGTGGGGCTGAGACTCACACAGGCCCGGGGAGAATTTGCAAACTTCACATGGACAATGAACCGGGGCCGAGATAAAACACGGGTCCTCGGCGCCGTGAGGCAGCAGTGCTAACCACTGCACCACCATGCTGCTCCCCACTCTCCAAGTTGCACATCATCCTGACTTACAACTATAATGCATTCCTTCACAGTCACTGGGGCAAAAACATTTATGACAACACTGGGTATATCTGTACCTCATGGACTGCAAGGGTTCAAGAAGGCAATTCACCACCACCTCGGTATTTCGGAAAGGATAACAAATCCTGATCTAGTCAGCAACATTCGCATCCCACAAACAAAACAAAATGTGTACACAGCAGGAACTCACAAGCAGCAGTGAAATGAATGCCTAATGTTGAGATAAATTCTGAAAGATGTGATGAGATACCTGTTAGATAGTTAGAAGCATGACTTCAAACGAGTACCGTATAATTATCTCCCATTTCTCCCTGACAGCTGGCGAGTTGCAGATGTTGAACAGTCAAAGCTGCAGCATTGCAAGTTAGAGGATGACCAGGTAATTTAATACGACAAATCTACTGGAATTCTTTGAAGATGTAACTAGTAGCGGTGACCAGAGAGAACCCATGGGCAGGGTTTATTCAGACTTTCAGAAGGCTTTTGTCAAGGTCTCACATAGCAGATTACTATGTGAAGTTAAGGCGCAAGGGATTGTAGGTGTAGTGCCTTGAGATGGATGGAAAGCTGTTTAGCAGATAGGAAGCAGAGTTGGAATCAATGGGTCCTTTTCCGATTGGCAGGCAATGACAAGTGGGGTACCACAGGGATATGTGCTGGGCCCCAACTGTTCACATTATATATTAATAATTTGGATGGAGAACTAAATGTATTTTCTCCAAATTTACAGATGATACAAAGTTGGTGGGAGGGTGAGCTGTGAGGAGGATGCAGATTTGGACAGGCTGAGTGAGTGGGCATATGCAGTATAATGTGGATAAATGCGAGTTATCTGCTTCGGTAGTAAAAATAGGAAAGCAGATTATTATTTGAATAGTTTAAATTGAGAGAGGTGGAGACTCAGCAATATCTTGGTGTCCTTGTGCATCAGTTGCTAAAAGTAGACACGTGGGTACAGCAGGTAGTCAAGAAGACAAATGGTGTGTTGGCCATCATAATTTGAGTAATAATCTTTATTGGTGCCACAAGTAGGCTTACATTAACACTGTAATGAAGTTACTATGAAAATCCCACACTACAGCGCCTTTTCGGGTACAGTGAAGGAGAATTCAGAATGTCCAATTTACCTAACAAGCACGTCTTTCAGAACTTGTGGGAGGAAACCATGGCACCGGAGGAAACCCACCCAGACATGGGGAGAACGTGCAGGCTCCACACAGACAGCAATCCAAGTGGGAATTGAACCCAGGACCTTGGTGCTGTGAAGCAACAGTGCTAATCACTGTGCTACCATGCCAACCAGTATATGAATTGAGATGTTTTACTGCAATTGTATAGGGCGTTGGTGAGGCCACACCATGAGTACTGTGTGTAGTTTTAATGTCGTTAATTGAGGAAGGAAGTTCTTGTGAAAGCTTGAGTGAGGTTTACCAGGCTGAATCCTGGGGTGACAGGAATGTCAAATGAGGAGAGACTGAATTGTTATAATCATTGGAGTTTAGAAGAATGAGAGGGGATGCCCTAGAAACTTATAAAATTCTAACTGGATTAGACTGGATAAATTCAGAAAGAATGTTCCCGATGGTGGGGGAGTCCTGAACTAGGGGTCATAGTTTGAGGATACCACAGAGTAGAATTCTGGTGACGGCGGGCGGGAGGCAGCCGCACAATGGAGAGCTCCCGTTCGGGAATGGCATTTTCGGGGCTTTAAGCCCGGTCCCAGGGTCCACGGAGGCGGCAAAAGCAGGGAGAAGGCACAGAGGAGGCATAGTGAAGGCGCAGTAGAGGAAAATGTCGAGGGTGAGCAAAAACACTGCCGTTTAAAAAAAAAAACAGCTGAAGGTCCGTCGGGAAGTGGAAAGGTCGCTGCGGGGTCACCAAGGAAAATGGAGGCTGGAGCACCAGGGGAGGCCGCATTGCTTAAGGCTGAAGAAATGACTATGGTAATGGCTGCAGAATTCAAAAGGCAGTTTACAAAATGTATGGAGACAACGAAGAAGGAGATGAGGGAGGTTTTGAGTGTGCGCTGGTGGAGGAGGCGATTTCCCCGGTGACGACGACGACAGTGGCGGAGGTGCGGGAGCAACGGGAGGCGCTGAAGGAAGTGGAGGCGACATTATTGCAGCACGGTGATCAACTTACCTCGATGGGGAAGGAGATGCGGAAGGTGATGGAGATTAACAAGGACCTGCGAGGCAAAATGGAAGACCTGGAAAACAGATCCAGGCGACAGAATTTGAGGATTGTGGGGCTGCCCGAAGGAGTTGAAGGACTGAGGCCAATTGAGTATTTTGCCACGATGCTGGCCGAAACTATTGGGGGAAGGGGAGGATCACTCCTGATATGAACTGGATCGGGCTCATTGGTCGTGGAGACCTGTACCAAAGGTGAGTGAGCCGCTAAGGGTAGTGACTCTGTGCTTCCGTAGGTACAGTGTGAAGGAGAAGGTCCTGTGCTGGGCCAAGCAGAAGCGGGTGGTGCAGTGGGCTGGGACAGGTATACGTGTATACCAGGACTTTACAGTGGAGCTGGCGAGGAGGCGGGCTGCTTTCAACCGGGTGAATAGGGCACTGTACATTAGCAAGGTGCAGTGCGGCATTGTATATCCAGCGAAGCTGAGGGTGACTTACAAGCTCAAGGACTTTTATTTTGGAACGGCGGAAGCAGTGGAGGAGTTTGCGAAGGCAGAAGGACTGTGTCAGAACTGAGAAATTGAGAAATGGCCATGTGCCGATGTAACCTCATGACTGTATTTTCTTCTTTTTTGTTTCACTGCGTGCGGGTGTATGGGCTAAAGGAGCCAATGTTGTATATATTTGGACAAGGGAAGTGATGGGACTTTCACTCCAAATGAGGGCTCTTTTAGGTGGATATGCGGGGTTTGTGTGGTAAAAGGGGATTTCTGGGCTTTCCTAGGCAAGGGGGACAGGGACCCGAGTGGGGACCTCCACGCTGGTCGGTTTAAGCCGGCCAGTGAACGGGAGTGAGGTGGGGGAAGGGGCTGCGGCCATCGGAGCCTGGCAGAACAGGGTCCGAGTGGTCTAGCCGGGGTGGAAGGTTGGGAGGAGGAGTTTTACAAGAGGCAGTGGACGGGAGGAGTTGGAGAGGGGGTGGTGGTGTTTACAACTCTTGGGTATCATGTATGGTACTCTTTCAGAGGTTGGATGGCATGGAGTGTAAAGGGGGGGGGGGGGGGGGAGGGGAGGGGAGTTGACTCTATCGGTTAATGGTGACCATGGGCGGTCCCGGACTCCTTTTTCTTTTTCTCCTGTTTTTTGTTTCCACCGTGGGAGGGTTTGTTTTATTGAATGCATATATTGACAGGTGGGGCGTTGTTTGGGGTGGTGGGAGGATGGGATCGTTGTTATTGTTAAGGGGATTGATTTTGTATTTGTTACCGTTACTGTCTGTGGGTGGGGTGTCAATTTTGAAGGAAAATGTGAAAATGGAGAATAAAAACATTTTTAAAAAGAGGATACCACAGAGTAGTTAAAGCCCAAACGTTGTGTGATTTCAAAAAGGAATTATATATAGTACTTGGGGTTAAAGGAATATGGGCGGAAGGTGGGATCAGGATATCGAATTTGATGGGTCACTCATGATCATAAAGAATGGTGGAGCAAGCTTGAAGAGCTGAATGGCCTACTGCTATTTTCTATGTATGTTTCTATGTATGTATGTATCAGAGGTTTTAAGACATCCATGGAGATTTATGAATCAGTTTTATTTTACTGACTTTCTTTAAACTCTTCAATTGTCTATTCTTGAATACATAGTATGAAGATATGTCTGATGAAGCTTTCCTTAACCGCCATTCCAAGTGTGAGGAAATGGAGCGTTCTAGATGGTGCTTGTGGTCTTCGTCCAGCTCAGCCAGGAGGGGAAGCAGGTAAATGTGACGTTGGAGATTCCTGTTTCAAATCCACAAATTAATTTGGATTGCACTATCATGGTACACAAGCATGTTGGAGTAGATATGATGGCCTGTAACCTAAGAAGTTAAAAGAAGTGGCTGTAGGGATAATGGATGCATTGGCTATAGTCTTCCTGAACTCCCTAATTCTGGAAAGGTCCCAGCAGATTGGAAAACCACAAATGTAAGAAAGTAGCAAAAGTATAAACTATTTATTCTTGAATTAAGAACATAAGAACTAGGAGCAGGAGTAGGCCATCTGGCCCCTCGAGCCTGCTCCACCATTCAATGAGATCATGGCTGATCTTTTGTAGACTTAGCTCCACTTTCCAGCCCTAACACCATAACCCATAATCCCTTTATTCTTCAAAAAACTATCCATCTTTATCTTAAAAACATTTAATGAAGGAGCCTATACTGCTTCACTGGGCAAGGAATTCCATAGGTTCACAACCCTTTGGGTGAAGAAGTTCCTCCTAAACTCAGTCCTAAATCTACTTCCCCTTATTTTGAGGCTATGCCCCCTAGTTCTGCTTTCACCTGCCAGTGGAAACAACCTGCCCGCATCTATCCTATCTATTCCCATCATTATTTTATATATTTCTATAAGATCCCCTCTCATCCTTCTAAATTCCAACGAGTACAGTCCCAGTCTACTCAACCTCTCCTCGTAATCCAACCCCTTCAGCTCTGGGATAAACTTAGTGAATCTCTTCTGCACACCCTCCAGTGCCAGTGCGTCCTTTCTCAAGTAAGGAGACCAAAACTGAACACAAGGGCAGCATGGTGGCACAGTGGTTAGCATTATTGCCTACGGCGCTGAGGACCCGGGTTCGAATCCCAGCCCTGGGTCACTGTCCGTGTGGAGTTTGCACATTCTCCCCGTGTCTGCGTGGGTTTCACCCCCACAACCCAAAAGATGTGCATGGTAGGTGAATTGGCCAAGCTAAATTGCCCTTAATTGTAAAAATAATTGGGTACTCTAAATTTATGAAAAAAAACTGAACACAATACTCCAGGTATGGCCTCCCTAACACCATATACAATTGCAGCATAACCTCCCCAGTCTTAAACTCCATCCCTCTAGCAATGAAGGACAAAATTCCATTTGCCTTCTTAATCACCTGTTGCACCTGTAAACCAACTTTTTGCGATTCATGCACAAGCACATCCAGGACTCTCTGCACAGCGGCATGCTTTAATATTTTATCATTTAAATAATAATCCCGTTTGCTGTTATTCCTACCAAAAGGGATAACCTCACATTTGTCAACATTGTATTCCATCTGCCAGACCCTAGCCCATTCACTTAACTTATCCAAATCCCTCTGCAGACTTCCAGTATCCTCTGCACTTTTCACTTTACCATTCATCTTAGTGTCATCTGCAAACTTGGACACATTGCCCTTGGTCCCTAACTCCAAATCATCTATGTAAATTGTGAACAATTGTGGGCCCAACACTGATCGCTGAGGGACACCACTAGCTACTAATTGCCAACCAGAGAAACACCCATTAATCCCCACTCTTTGCTTTCTATTAATTAACCAATCCTCTATCCATGCTACTACTTTACCCTTAATGCCATAGCCTGTATCTTATGCAGCAACCTTTTGTGTGGCACCTTGTCAAAGGCTTTCTGGAAATCCAGATATACCACATCCATTGGCTCCCCGTTATCTACTGCACTGGTAATGTCCTCAAAAAATTCCACTAAATTAATTAGGCACGACCTGCCCTTTATGAACTCATGCTGCGTCTACCCAATGGGACAATTTCAATCCAGATGCCTCGCTATTTCTTCCTTCGTGATAGATTCAAGCATCTTTCCTACTACTGAAGTTAAGCTCACTGGCCTATAATTACCCGTTCTCTGCCTACCTCCTTTTTTAAACAGTGGTGTCACGTTCGCTGATTTCCAATCCACCGGGACCACCCCAGAGAGTCTAGTGAATTTTGGTAAATTATCACTAGTGCATTTGCAATTTCCCTAGCCATCTCTTTTAGCACTCTGGGATGTATTCCATCAGGGCCAGGAGACTTGTCTACCTTTAGCCCCATTAGCTTGCCCATCACTACCTCCTTAGTGATAACAATCCTCTCAAGGTCCTCACCTGTCATAGCCTCATTTCTATCAGTCACTGGCATGTTATTTGTGTCTTCCACTGTGAAGACCGACCCAAAAACCCTGTTCAGTTCCTCAGCCATTTCCTCATCTCCAATTATTAAAACTCCCTTCTCATCCTCTAAAGGACCAATATTTACCGTAGCTTGATTAATTATTAAGAAGGTAATAGGGGGGCGCAGCACGGTAGCGCAGTGGGTAGCACTGCAGCCTCGCGGCGCTGAGGTCCCAGGTTCGATCCCGGCTCTGGGTCACTGTCCGTGTGGAGTTTGCACATTCTCCCCGTGTTTGCGTGGGTTTCGCCCCCCCCCCCCACAACCCAAAGATGTGCAAACTAAATTGCCCCTGACTTGGGGAAAAAAAATTGGGTATTCTAAATTTATTTTTTTTAAAAGACGGTAATAGGATATTTGGAAAATCATAATATAATCAGGCAGATTTTGTGAATGGGAAAGCATTTTTGAATGTATTAATTCATGGGATGTGGGTGTCGCTGGCTGGCCCTGCTTTTATTGCCAATCCCTAATTACCCTTGAACTGTGCAGCTTGCCATTTCAGGGGCATTTTAAGAGTCAACCACATTATTGTAGGTTTGGAATCACATGTAGGCCAGACCAGGTGAGGATCGCAGATTTCCTTCTCTGAAGGGCATTCGTGAAGCAGATGGGTTTTTAACTATAATGGTTTCATGGTAATTAGACTTTTAATTACAGATTTTTATTTAATTCAAATTTAAACCCAGATCCCCAGAGCATTATCCTGGGTTTCTGGATTACTAGTCCACTGTCAGTACCACTATACATTGCCTCCCCCCAATTTATGAGAATCCTTTGAGGAAATAGCAAGCAGGGTGGATAATGGGGAATCAGCAGATCTTGTGTTTTTGGATTTCCAAAAGGTGCCACGTGAAAGATTAGTAGACAAAATAAAAACTCATGGTGTTACAGGTAACATTAGCATGGATAGACGATTAGTTAGGTAACAGGAAGCAGCGAGTCAGAATAAAATGGGCCATTTTTGTATTGGCAAGCTATAACTAGTGGAATATCACGGGGATCTCTGGAGCAACAACTATTTACAATAAACATAAATGGCTTGCTAAATTGCCCCTTTGTGTGCAAAGATGTGCAGAATAAGGGGATTGGCTATGATCGATGTGCGGTGTTACGGGGATAGGGTGGGAGAGCGGGTCTATGTGGAGTGCTATTTTGGAGGGTTGGTGCAGACTCAATGGGCTGAGTAGTCTCCTGCACTGCAGGAATTCTGTGGATAAGGGACTGAGAGAGTAACTAAATTTACTGATGACTCACAAATGGGTAGAAAAGCAAGTTGTGAAGAGGACACAGTCTGCAAAGGGATATAGATAGATTCAATGAGTGGGCAAAAATTTCATAGATGGAGCACAATGTGGGAAAATGTGAGCTTGTTAATTTTGGCGGAAAGAATAGAAAAGCGGAATGCTACTTGAATGGAGAGAGATTGCATAAATCTGTGATACCGAGTGATCTGGGTGCCCTGGTACACGAATCACACTACCTGCCGCCTTGAACTGTCTATTCCACACATTGACCTCCCTCTGTGGAAACTGCCTGCATGCCACACCTCTTCAAAACTTGAGGGTTTGTTGACTTATATTAGAGCAGGTGAAAGCTGTTCACCCCGAAAAGCCTGTTCAAACATTCAACTAGATAATGATTAATCAGTATCTCAACTCCATTTACTCGCTTTATCCCTTTCATACACTTCAGGTATGATCAATGCACGGTGTTACGTGCATTATTTCCCTTCCCTCCTTCCATTAACACTTTTTTATCCTCAACAATTGCTATTTATCCTCCTACCTTCCTAACCCATCCAGGTCCCTTTATATTTAGTTTACCTATAGCCTATGGAATTTGTGAACCTGAAAATTTAGGCTACCTCATTTATGTCCACATCTCCAAGCCACATAGTATTCCTTTACTGTCAGTAAGCTATCTTAAGAGCTTTCAATTTTCTCTACAAAATCCTTTGTTTTTGTTGGCATTTTGTGGTGGTTGGAGCAATTTTTTATGTGTCAGTATTAATGTAGATGTAATTGAGCCAAATTTTGCACTCCCCTCACTTTTGCGTGTGGTGCAGTGGTTAGCACTGCTGCCTAATGGCACCAAGGACCCGGGTTCGATCCCAGCCCCTGGTCACTGGCCATGTGGCATTTGCATATTCTCCCCATGCCTACGTGAGTCTCACTCCCACAACCCAAAGATATGCAGGATAGGTGTATCGGCTCTATCATTTTTATTAAAACAGTAAAAAATATATACAAGGCCAAACTGTACAAACACTCATTTTGTGTTAGAGAAACAGGGTATCCTCCCCTCAGTACCAACGTACGGGGAGAGGGGGTAGGATGCTCTGATTATTAAAACAGTTGACAATATGGTTGTACAAAAACCAAACGGTACAAGTACTAAACTTTGCGCTGGAGAGACCAGATACTCTCGCCTCTGTAGCACAGAAGGGGTTAGGGGGAAAGGAAGTTGGTGGGGAGGGATGGAGTCGGGGTGTTGGTGGAGCGGGTTGTGGGAGGGGGGGGAGCAATAGGACACTGCCTGACCTATCTACAGAGGCAGAAAAACAAACAAACCTTCAATTATGATGTGTCAGATTCCGGGAGTCCTCCAGAGGGGATGAGGGGGCGACACAGTGTCAGGCGCGGGTGAGCCCTGGATCCCACTGCAGAGAGTCTCATGTGCAGCCTCTGCTCCCGACAGTGGGTGGCTGACAGCCTTCGGACAGTCGCCCTCTGGGCTCGAATCCTCCACTACACTGAGTGCGGCGGGCGACACAGGCCCACCAACCAACCCAGGGCCTGCCTTGATCCCGCCACCGGGATCATGGGCAGACGGGATCTCCTCCGGCTCCTCCCGGGTCCCGGGCCAGTGGGAGGTGGTGGTGCAGATGCCTGCCCCGCCACCTGGTCACCGGAAGGCCCCGCAAATAACTCCGGAAACAGGTCCGGGATGCTGCCATGCTAAATTACCTCTTAATTGGAGAACAATAATTGGGTACTCTAAATTTATATTTCAAAAAAAGTCTGCATGTGAGTACTTTCCCGCTGAATGGCCATCAGGAAGAGGAAATCCAGGTCCGTTTCCACTCCTGAAGGGCATTATCACAAATGATAGCGGTTCATGCACTGCCTTTCCTTATTTGTTCATAGAAAAAAAACTCGAGGTTGCACCTGTTGCCTAATGCTAGTTTCCCAGAGAAGATGGTGCTACGTGTTTACAATGACTGGATGGCGCATTAGCCTATTTTAGAGGGTTTAAAAGTACAACTTAATACGTGTAGTTTGGAATGAGTCACATATAGACCAGATCAGGTTGGGAGGGCAGTATCCCAGAGATTTTCTAATGATTTGATTTCAGTACTTGGGCTGGTTTCTTTGCTTTACTCCAGAAGGTATTTCAATTTGTAATACTGTAGTTCGTGCTGAGTTTCTGTTTTCAGGCACAGACTAGTCTTGTTTACCGTTTTATTTTGTTGCTGCGAGCAAGTCTTTCTGTTTTCAAAGTATTTTATTCTTAGTTTGTTTATTCAACCCCTTGGTGACTGGGATTAAACTCCTTTGGATCTTCTTCTTTAAACTCCAGGAGAGAAATGGGAGATGTTCCTTTAAAAGACAAAATTGTACCTGCCTCTACCACTGCCTCTGGCAGCCCGTTCTAAATGCTCATCTAGGACTATAAAATGTTCTTACTGCTTTTCACTCCCAGAGAATTGAAATTAGACAGTACAGTACTGAAACAGACAGATCCTCAATTGGATCCCTGGTCGACTTGCTTTTAGCCAGAGCAGAGATAAAAGCTCTAGTTGATCTCAGTGATGGGGTAGAGTTCAGCAGTGGTTCCCATCCTTTTTTAAATATAAATTTAAAGTACCCAATTCACGTTTTCCAATTAAGGGGCAGTTTAGCAAGGCCAATCCACCTCTCCTGCACATCTTTGGGTTGTTGGGCGAAACCCACGCAAACACAGGGAGAATATGTAAACTCCACACGGACAGTGACTCAGAGCTGGGATCGAACCTGGGACCTCGGCACCATGAGACTGCAGTGCTAACCACCTTACCACCGTGCTGCCCTTTGTTTCCCATCCTGATCACTTCTTAGTGACTCATGTTTAGATTTGCATATGAATTGAGATGATGGCAAAAAGTTAATCACCACTGGCTTGAAGGAAAAAAATTGGATTGGACCTGGGAAAACATGCATATTGGTTGGTCTACTAATGCTGAATTGAGAACCAACTAGTTAAATAGTACAAAAGCAAATTACTGCGAATGCTGGAATCTGAAACAAAAACAGAAAGTCCTGGACAATCTCAGCAGGTCTGACAGAAGCTGTGCCGTGCTGTGGGCAGCATGGTAGCACAGTGGTTAGCACAGTTGCATCAGAGCTCCAGGGTCCCAGGTCCGATTCCCGGCCTGGGTCGCTGTTTGTGCGGAATCTGCACACACTCCCTGTGTCTGCGTGGGTTTCCTCCGGGTGCTCCAGTTTCCTCCCACAGTCCAAAGATGTGCAGGTTGGGTGGACAGGCCATGCTAAATTGCCCTTAGTGTCCAAAAAGATTAGGTGGGGTTACTGGGTTCCGGAGATGGGTTGGAAGTGAGAGTTCAAATGGGGTGCTCTTTTCAAGGGCCGGTGCAGACTCGGTGGGCTGAATGACCTCCTTCTGCACTGTAATTCTATGAGAAGGGAGTTTGCGTTTTGAGTCTGGATGACGCTTTGTCAGAGCAATATTTTTGATTAAGTTCCTTGTGTTTCCTTTTCGTTTTCAGATCTTCTAACAAAGCTGACGGCAGGTCTACCCCCCAACCGCAGCAAGCAAACCCAACAACCCCTCAGCCCATGTCACCCGACAGTGGATTTCACCTACTGAATGACTACCCCCAAACTCACTCATTCACTGGCCCCGTTAGCCCTGAAACCTACTCATCGCTCAATTCCTTCTCCTCAAAAGACCGTATAAGAGTCCTGTCCTTCAGTGAGGATACACGGTCATCTACGCCGGAAGTCACAGATGAAGAAGTGCAGGTATGTTTGAATGTCTGTAAATGATTCAGACTCTTGTGTTTGTGCATGGCTTCTGTCAAAAATCCCTCTGTCTACAAGAATGATGGCTACTAGCCATATGTGATAAATTGAGAAATCAGATTTGGTTAATTGCATTTCTGATTAATTAAAAAAATTAGTAATAAGTGTAGTTATTCAGCATATGATCTCAAAACTCATCTACTCATCTGTATGGTGTGTGCATATGCACTTTAACATTTGTTGTGCAGCTGTCCATAAAATGGTACGGCAGAAAGTATGATGAGTGTTTTTTTTAATTGACATGTGATTTTCATTCACTGTGAGCACTTAATTTTCTTTATTACTGAATGATGGTAAATGTTAACTAATTGCACAAAGTTCAAAAACGGAGGCATTTTCTACTAAAAACAAAGAATGTGGCCAGACAATGGAAATTACTGGTTAACAACAATGGCCTGCTAGTTGGCATGCTGCAGTTACAAACCCATTAGTGGGGTGCAGTGCTTCTGAATTGGTCATGGTGGCTCTCCGAGCAATTGAAAAATGAAATGAAAATCGCTTATTGTCACGAGTAGGCTTCAATGAAGTTACTGTGAAAAGCCCCTAGTCGCCACATTCCAGCGCCTGTCCGGGAAGGCTGGTACGGGAATCGAACCGTGCTGCTGGCCTGCTTGGTCTGCTTTAAAAGCCAGCAATTTAGCCGAGTGAGCTAAACCAACCCCTAAAATGAAAATCGCTTATTGTCACGAGTAGGCTTCAATGAAGTTACTGTGAAAAGCCCCTAGTCGCCACATTCCGGCGCCTGTCCGGGGAGGCTGTACGGGAATCGAACCGTGCTGCTGGCCTGCTTTAAAAGCCAGCGATTTAGCCCAGTGAGCTAAACCAGCCCTTAATTAACACAGAAAAAAGACTTGCATTTATTTAGCCCCTTCCACCACCTCAGGATGTCACAAAATACTTTACAGTCAATGAGTCACTCTTGAAGCAAAGTACTTTTAGAAGGTAGGAAACTGAACGACTTCAGTGGGGAAATAAGGTAGACAACTTTGCATGGACTTTCCCTTTCCTGAAGAGTATAAATGAACCAGTTGATGATGATTTGTAAACTTTAATAATTATTGTTCTGGTGCCAGACCACAAATTTCTAGATTTATTGAATTAATTTCCCAACTTCCCTTGTGAAATTTGAGCTCTTGAGATAATGATGTGAATAGAAACAATGTGCAGGGGTATGTGGAAATGGCAGGGCAGCTCGGTAGAACAAGTGGCTAGCACAGTGGCTTCACAGCGCCAGGGTCCCAGGTTCAGTTCCCCGCTGGGTCACTGTCTGTGCGGAGTCTGCACGTTCTCCCCGTGTCTGCGTGGGTTTCCTCCCATAGTCCAACGACGTGCAGGTTAGGTGGATTGGACATGCTAAATTGTCCTTGGTGTCCAAAAAAGGTTGGGAGCGGTTATTGAGTTACAGGGATAGGGTGGAAGTGAGGGCTTAAGTGGGTCAGTGCAGACTCGATGGGCCGAATGGTCTCCTTCTGCACTGTAAGTTCTATGCTCTCTTGTCTGCTGGTCAAGTACCATAACCCAGTGGTTCTCGAAACTTGGTCTGCAGACCACTTAAGCAGTGCAAAAGGCTTTGCAGACAACTTACTGGTTCCATCCTACCCACTTTTGCTTGTCACTGCAAAACAAACTCATCAGAATCTTATGAAGAACAGCACTGCTTTTAATGAATCATCAATGAGGTGGTGTTTGGTTCAAAGTTGAAGATCTTCAGTTTTATCTCAGGCTCTGTGTTCACCTGGTTTTTCTCCTTTGATTTCAGCGTAGTGTTAAAGATTCAATCTCGCAGTTGCATGTTATAAGCCTGATAATAGATCTTGCTAATAAAACAACATTATTGTTGATCATGCGGAGCTGTTTGAAGCTGGTATGCATATGTGATGTCAACGCAAGTGGTGGGGATTAGGGTTCTGGCCTGTTCTCTCATATGGCCATGACTGTGGTATTGCACATCAGTGATTCGCATCTTGGACCAGTCCGCAGACTGCCTGGAGGACCCCCAGTCGACTTGCAAACCCTCCAGGACTGGCCTGAAGTCTTTGTGATGTGGAGATGCCGGCGTTGGACTGGGGTGAGCACAGTAAGAAGTCTTACAACACCAGGTTAAAGTCCAACAGGTTTGTTTCAAACACTAGCTTTCGGAGCACAGGACTTGAGGAAGGAGCAGTGCTCCGAAAGCTAGTGTTTGAAACAAACATGTTGGACTTTAACCTGGCGTTGTAAGACTTCTTACTGAAGATGAATTGAAGATCAATCTCCAGGACAGTGCTGTGTGCACCCTGGGAGAAAAATCATTTTTGTCATTTTCTTTGAACATTTCCCTTTACCAGAAACAAAAATATTGAAAATGGGGGGGGGGGGGGGGGGGGGCTGCATGGCTGACAGTCAAGCACCATCCAGATGGGCATTGTGCCATTATGATTTCTAATTGGCGTAGGAAACAGTACGTCACATGGACGAATGTGTTGGCTGACTAATGGCTGGAGTGTGGGGACAAGTCATGTGATGAAACCTCCAAGAATACACTTAATCACTCTAACTTGGACCGCACTTTAAGAACCACTGCCATAAACTACTGTGCGCCACTATTACTCATTGGGGAAGAAATCTGGGGTGGCGGGGAGACAATTCTTTTTAAATTATCTTAATTTATTCTGTTTTGTTTTATTCTCGTAGATGGTGCAACCCTGGGAGCCAAGGATATTTCCTTTATCAACTGAAGGCATGGAACTATTGAAAGGACATACCAACTCTCTAAGAGAAAGCCTCTATGAGCGGCCAAGGGATCTGCACTGGTCGTCGGCGAACAAGCCGGGCATTAGGACCGAATCTGCTGAGTGCGTCCCTTCGTTAACACAGAGTCCGAGAGGTCTTGCATGTTTACAGGATGACAGCAGTTCAGACTTGAGATTAACACTGGCAATAGAAAATGAACGAAATATGGATCGGTGAACTCAACGCACGCAGTAATTTAACAACCCGATCCACAGAGCAAACTCACCTTGTATATACATGCTGTATCTATATATAAATATATATATATATATATATATAAAAGAGAGAAAAACTGTTATTTTCTTTTTAATGTTTGATATTCAAACATCTATTTTTGAGAGAATGCATATATAATAACTTCTATTAAGTGGGCTTTTTATTTTCATTTCTTTTCAAGTCACTGTACTGTAAATTGTACCATTTGGGGACAGGGGAGGTAGTGGCCAAGGGGATAAGTCACAAATGTAAAGAATATAAGGTCCTGTATGTAAAGGTGATGTCAGTTGTGCCAACAAAACAGGAAGGGAAAGCTTTAGAGAGAAAAAAAACTTTATAAAACAAAAATATTAATGGGATGGGGGCAAGGGAGCAGGAATCCTCATTGGAAAGAATTGAAATAATTTCTCCTGTTGCAGTAAATCCTTTGGGCTTGTCTTCATTAACACTGCTGAATTCTAAAATACTTGTGTTGTTGTATAGCATGCCCGAGGAGTGGTCGACTGACTGTACTTTCCCTATATTAAATTACTACGGTTCTTGTTTACCATTTGTGTTTGTGTTCTGAACTCTTTATCAGGGCTGATCACTAAATTCATTTATTTAATTTTGTGGATTAGCAAGTAACAAGACTTTAACAAACATGTGAATGGGTATTCAAAGTAAGAATGGGCCTTTTAGGAGAACCAAAAAGGAAACAGAGGTCATGGCTCAGATAGTGAATATTTGAATCTATTTTAATTAAAGAGGATACTGTCAAAACCACAGAAAAAGAGGATATAGAGAAATTGGAAAGGATAAGGTTGGTAGTGTGCAAAACAGAAATGTAACCTGGTCCGAATAGAATGCATTTCAGGTTGCTGCAGGAAGTTAGAGTGGAAATAGTGACGGTTCTGGGCACAATATTCCAATCCTCTTTAGATATGAGGGTGGTGCCAGAAGACTGGTACAAACAGAGAGGGATAAACCCAGGAACTACAAGCCAGTCAGCCACATAATGGTGGTTGGGAAACTTCTCAAGAAAATAATCTGCAACAAAATTAGTTGTCACTTTTAAAGATTTGATTATTCAATGACATCTGGCATGGGTTTGTAGGTAAATCATATTTCACACACTTGATTTAGTTCTTTGAATTAATGGGGAAAGCTAATGAGAGTATTGCATTGCAGTTCTATATATGGACACTCAAAGAACATTGATAAAGTACCACATAATGCCACATTCAATAAAACTAAAATGTCAAGGACCCGGGTTCGATTCCCGGTTTGGGTCACTGTCTGTGTGGAGTCTGCACATTATCCCTGTGTCTGCGTGGGTTTCCTCCGGGCACTTCGGTTTCCTCCCACAAGTCCTGAAAAATGTGCTTGTTAGGTGAATTGGACATTCTGAATTCTCGCTCAGCGTACCCAAACAGGTGCTGGAGTGTGGCGACTAGAGGATTTTCACAGTGTTGCAGTGTTTAATGTAAGCCTATTTGTGACAACAATAAAGATTATTATTATTATTGAAGGAGTAGTATTCGTACCATTCCAAACCCCATGAAGTTGCAGGCTATCAGGTTAAACATGGGCACACAATCCTCCTGCTGATTACTGTGTACTGCTATACTTCAGCTGATGAATTTGTGCTCCTCCATGTTGAACACCACTTAGAGGAAATACTGAGGGTGGCAAGGGAACAGAATGAGTTTGGGTCCTTCAATATCCCCACCACCAAGTGTAGCTGTGCTGTGCTGGTAAGTCCTGAAGGGCATATCTGCCAGGCCAGGCCTGTAGGAACCAATAAAGGGGACAATTCTCTTGGTCCCAGCCAAACTATTTGTCACAGATACTTCTGGCCATGACATTAATACGTTAGAGAGACCACTTCACAGTCCTTGTGAAGACAAAGCCCCGTCTTCATACTGAGTATGTTCCCACCTCATCGTCGTATGTGGCACAACCACTGTGCTAAATAGGATAGATTCAGAACAAATTGAGCAGCTCAAAAAAAAAGGAAGCAAAAAACAAGGTACAAATCTGAACCAGGCGTTACATTTGACTCATCAAGACGGCTGAAGGTTACAGGAGAAGGGAAATTCAGTTGCCTTGCAGGTTTTATTATGCAAACCGAGAATTAAACAATGTAAGCAGTGACCTAGGGTTCCTTCATATGCGTGTGCTTTGGTGGGTTCAGCACAAATATGATGAGCCTTTGTATCTTTGACGCCAAAGAGGATGCTTTCATGTGTATCTGCAGTTCTTTATACAACATTCAAGTGGCATTTTCAATATGTGGGCCTTGACATTTGAGTGTAGTACAGTATAAGGGGTTGCTGGATTATTTGGGCTGGAGGCAGGAGAAAGGATGGTACCACACCCCAAATCTCCTCGTCTTTAGCTGCACAGGGTTATTACGTTACAATTGTTGCTTTCAGGACAGGATATGAGAAAACGAGCTGAATAGGAAGGGACAGTATGTTTCTTGTACACTAGAAATTACTGTGTTCTACCAGGACTGGCATGAGGGGCTAAGCAAGTGTTGAAAGAGGGAAGGCTATTCAATCATGAAACCAGTTCCTTCCAAGTTCCAACCTACTTGGTTGTGGACACCATTTCCTGATGGAAAGAGCTTTACAACCATACCCTGATCACGAAAGTCAATTAAACACAAAATATTTCTTCATTCTCATGGCACCCATTATTGAACTCTGGCGTGCTACTGACGACAAGGAAATATTATCATTCTCCTGTTTCCATTTCCCATGCCTTATTCATGTTATTTATATATATCTATATATATATATAGATATATATAGCACTTTTCACAAAGGTTTTTACCTTTCATAAGTACTGAATAGGCTAGAGTCACTTTTGTAAGGAGGGAGTCGTTAAAATTTTAAGAATTAGAATCATAGAACCACAGAATTAAAATGTTTATTAAAAGGGAAAAGAAAACGCAGGTTCCGAAATATTAAAACCTTTCATGTTCTTATTTAAACTCTATTTCTGGTCAATAAAATGTTAAACACTCCACCTGTTTGCTCACATATCTTATATAAAATACAAATGTTCTTTGGCCCATTTGAGAGTCCTTTGAAATTCAACAGCTACACATCAATTTCAACAATTAGCCCCAAATTCAAATTTCTAATCTACTCTGTTTGCTTGTAAATTTAAACCCATCATTAGATCTCATTACAAAATACAAAAAGTGAACACTTTTAATCTTTCATCCCAAAGATTCCACAGAAAATCTGACTCCAACAACCTCTTCTTTGATTAACCATGGAGAGAGACCGCTTTACCATTACACAGAATATAGATAAACACATAAAAATATACAGCGTCACAATATAGTTTTATATATATATGTATATTTTTGTATAATTAACCTTTCTTATAATGTGACTACTAAAACACAATCTTCTCAATGTGACCTCAGTGATTTGAGTTCTTTATTCTGGCATGGAATATGGGCATTGCTGGCAAGGCCAACCTTTATTCCGAAGAAGTCATGTTTGAATCATGGAATTTACAGTGCAGAAGGAGGCCATTCGACCCATCGAGTCTGCACCAGCCCTTACAAAGAGCACCCTACTCTAGCCCACTTCTCTACTCTATCCCAGTAACCCCACTTAACCTTTTTGGACACTAAGGGCAATTTAGCATGGCCAATCCACCTAACCCGCACATCTCTGGACTGTGGGAGGAAATCCACACAGAGACGGGGAGAACGTGCAGACTACGCACAGACAGTAACATAAGCCGGGAATCGAACCTGGGACCCTCGAGCTGTGAAGCAACTGTGTTAACAACTATGCTACCGCTCTGCCCCAAATCAGGAATATCGGGTAAGAAGCTTGCGCAGGTCAAAGAGACACAGCCGGAGTGAGGCACATCCAGAGTGGGAATTGCAACTTGGTAATTTGGTTCAGTGAGAGAAGGTGCTTTTTCGGAGGTGCTTTTTAACCCTGGTAAGTAGTTTTTCTTTTCATTGTCTAATTTATTTATTTTTATTTTGAAATTGTTGTTGTATAAGTTTACCTAAGGTTTAAGCCATGGCAGGAGATCCCAGACCCGTGTCATGCTCCTCGTGTGCGATGTGGGAGCTCGGGGACACGTCCACTGTCCCTGGCTCTTTCACGTGCAAGAAGTGTGTTCAGTTGCAGCTCCTGTTAGACCGCTTGACGGCTCTGAAGCTGCGGATGGACTCACTTTGGAGCATCCGCGATGCTGAGGAGGTCGTGGATAGCACGTTTAGCGAGTTGGTCACACCGCAGGTGAAAATTAATGAGGGAGATAGAAAATGGGTGACCAAAAGAAAGAGCAAGAGTAGGAAGGCAGTGCAGGTGTCCCCTGCGGTCATCTCCCTGCAAAACAGATATACCGCTTTGGATACTGTTGAGGGAGATGGCTCACCAGGGGAAGGCAGCAGAAGCAAGGTTCATGGCACCGTGGCTGGCTCTGCTGCGCAGCAGGGCAGGAAGAAAAATGGCAGGGGTATAGTGATAGGGGACTCGATCGTAAGGGGAATAGACAGGCGGTTCTGTGGACGCAATCGAGACTCCAGGATGGTATGTTGCCTCCCTGGTGCAAGGGTCAAGGATGTCCCGGAGCGGCTGCAGGACATTCTGGGGGGGGGGGGGGGGGGGGGGGGGGGTGAACAGCCAGCTGTTGTGGTGCACATAGGCACCAGCGATATAGGTAAAAAACAGGATGAGGTCCTACAAGCTAAATTCAGGGAGTTAGGAGTTAAACTAAAAAGTAGGACCTCAAAGGGAGTAATCTCAGGATTGCTACCAGTGCCACGAGCTAGTCAGAGTAGGAATGTCAGGATTGATAGGATGAATGCGTGGCTCGAGAGATGGTGCAAGAGGGAGGGATTCAAATTCCTGCGGCATTGGGACCAGTTCTGGGGGAGGTGGGACCAGTACAAACCGGACAGTCTGCACCTGGGCAGGACTGGAACCGATGTCCTAGGGGGGGGTGTTTGCTAGGGCTGTTGGGGAGGGTTTAAACTAATGTGGCAGGGGGATGGGAACCGATGCAGGAAGTTGGAAGGTAATAAAACAGGGACAGAAGCAAAAGGAAGTAAGGGGGAAAGTGCAAGACAGAGAAGACATAGTCAAAAATCAAAAAGGGCGACAGTACAAGGTACAGTGACTGAGGGGAGCTCAGTGAATAGGCCCAGTAATACTAAAAGGAGTAAAACTGGAGATGTTAAGATTCAAAACAAAGGTAAAAAAACCCAACATAAGTGTACTTTACCTGAATGCTCGTAGTATTCGGAATGAAGTAAATGAGTTGATGGCGCAAATCATCGTGAATGACAATGATTTACTGGCCATTACTGAAACATGGTTAAAGGATGGTCACGACTGGGAGTTAAATATCTGAGGGTATCAAACTATTCGGAAGGACAGAGTGGATGGTAAGGGAGGTGGTGTAGCTCTGTTATTTAAGGATGACATCCGGGCAATAGTTAGGGATGATATCGGTGCTATGGAGGATAAGGTTGAATCCATTTGGGTGGAAATCAGGAATAGTAAGGTGAAAAAGTCACTGATAGGAGTAGTCTATCGGCCACCAAATAGTAACGTTATGGTGGGGCAGGCAATAAACAAAGAGATAACTGATGCATGTAGAAATGGTACAGCAGTTATCATGGAGGATTTTAATCTACATGTCGATTGGTTTAACCAGGTCGGTCAAGGCAACCTTGAGGAGTTTATAGAATGTATCCGCGATAGTTTCCTAGAACAGTATGTAATGGAACCTACGAGGGAACAAGCGGTCCTAGATCTTGTCCTGTGTAATGAGACAGGATTGATTCATGATCTCATAGTTAGGGATCCTCTCGGAAGGAGCGATCACAATATGGTGGAATTTAATATACAGATGGAGGGTAAAATCAAATACTAGTGTTTTGTGTTTAAACAAAGGAGATTACAATGGGATGAGAGAAGAACTAGCTAAGGTAGACTGGGAGCAAAGACTTTATGGTGGAACAGTTGAGGAACAGTGGAGAACCGTCCAAGCGATTTTTCACAGTGCTCAGCAAAGGTTTATACCCACAAAAAGGAAAGACGGTAGAAAGAGGGAAAATCGACCGTGGATATCTAAGGAAATAAGGAAGAGTATCAAATTGAAGGAAAGAGCATACAAAGTGGCAAAGATTGGTGGGAGACTAGAGGACTGGGAAATATTTAAGGGGCAACAGAAAGCTACTAAAAAAGCTATAAAGAAGAGTAAGATAGAGTATGAGAGTAAACCTGCTCAGAATTTAAAAGCAGACAGCAAAAGTTTTTACAAATATATAAAGCAAAAAAGAGTGGCTAAGGTAAATATTGGTAATTTAGAGGATGAGTTGGGAGTTTTAATAATGGGAGATGAGGAAATGGCTGAGGAACTGAACAGGTTTTTTGGGTCGGTTTTCACAGTGGAAGACACAAATAACATGCCAGTGACTGATAGAAATGAGGTTATGACAGGTGATAACCTTGAGAGGATTGTTATCACTAAGGAGGTAGTGATGGGCAAGCTAATGGGGCTAAAGGTAGACAAGTCTCCTGGCCCTGATGGAATGCATCCCAGAGTGCTAAAGGAGATGGCTAGGGAAATTGCAGATGCACTAGTGATGATTTACCAAAATTCACTAGACTCTGGGGTGGTCCCGGTGGATTGGAAATTAGCAAACGTGACACCACTGTTTAAAAAAGGAGGTAGGCAGAGAGCAGGAAATTATAGGCCAGTGAGCTTAACATCGGTAGTAGGGAAGATGCTGGAATCTATCATCAAGGAAGAAATAGCGAGGCATCTGGATAGAAATTGTCTCATTGGGCAGACGCAACATGGGTTCATAAAGGGCAGGTCGTGCCTAACTAATTTAGTGGAAATTTTGAGGACATTACCAGTGCAGTGGATAACGGGGAGCCAATGGATGTGGTATATCTGGATTTCCAGAAAGCTTTTGACAAGGTGCCATAAAAAAGGCTGCTGCATAAGATAAAGATGCATGGCATTAAGGGTAAAGTAGTAGCATGGATAGAGAATCGGTTAATTAATAGAAAGCAAAGAGTGGGGATTAATGGGTGCTTCTCTGGTTGGCAATCAGTAGATCCTCAGGGATCCGTGTTGGGCCCACAATTGTTCACAATCTACATAGATGATTTGGAGTTGGGGACTAAGGGCAATGTGTCCAAGTTTGCAGATGACACTAAGATGAGTGGTAAAGCGAAAAGTGCAGAGGATACTGGAAGTCTGCAGAGGGATTTGGATAGGTTAAGTGAATGGGCTAGGGTCTGACAAATGGAATACAATGTTGACAAATGTGAGGTTATCCATTTTGGTAGGAATAACAGCAAACGGGATTATTATTTAAACAATAAAATATTAAAGCATGCTGCTGTGCAGAGAGACCTCGGTGTGCTAGTGCATGAGTCACAGAAAGTTGGTTTACAGGTGCAACAGGTGATTAAGAAGGCAAATGGAATTTTGTCCTTCATTGCTAGAGGGATGGAGTTTAAGACTAGGGAGGTTATGCTGCAATTGTATAAGGTGTTAGTGAGGCCACACCTGGAGTATTGTGTTCAGTTTTGGTCTCCTTACTTGAGAAAGGACGTACTGGCACTGGAGGGTGTGCAGAGGAGATTCACTAGGTTAATCCCAGAGCTGAAGGGGTTGGATTATAAGGAGAGGTTGAGTAGACTGGGACTGTACTCGTTGGAATTTAGAAGGATGAGGGGGGATCTTATAGAAACATTTAAAATTATGAAGGGAATAGATAGGATAGATGCGGGCAGGTTGTTTCCACTGGCGGGTGAAAGCAGAACTAGGAGACATAGCCTCAAAATAAGGGGAAGTAGATTTAGGACTGAGTTTAGGAGGAACGTCTTCACCCAAAGGGTTGTGAATCTATGGAATTCCTTGCCCAGTGAAGCAGTTGAGGCTCCTTCATTACATGTTTTTAAGGTAAAGATAGATAGTTTTTTGAAGAATAAAGGGATTAAGGGTTATGGTGTTCAGGCCGGAAAGTGGAGCTGAGTCCACAAAAGATCAGCCATGATCTCATTGAATGGCGGAGCAGGCTCGAGGGGCCAGATGGCCTACTCCTGCTCCTAGTTCTTATGTTCTTATGTTCTAAATCGAATGTAAATTCTGTTTCTCTCTCCACAGATGCTGCCAGGCCTGCTGAGTTTTCCCAGCACTTGATGGTTTTATTCCAGAATTTATATCACTTGAGAAGATGGTAGCGAGCTGCCCGCTTGGCACGGTTAGTATTAGGGTGAACGTTTTGCTTGCCTATTTACAAGGGTAGATGCATCAATGTAGAATTAGGGGCATAGCTTAAAGATCAGGATTTCCCATTTAAGATGATTTTAAGAGGAGGAATTTCTTCCCAGAGGGTTGTTAGCATTTGGAAATCTATTTGACAGAGAGTAGTAGAGACTGGACCATTAAGTATAATCAAGATGTGGAAGTGCCGGCGTTGGACTGGGGTGAACACAGTACGAAGTCTTACAACACCAGGTTAAAGTCCAACAGGTTTGTTTCAAATCACTAGATGATTCTTTAACCTGGTGTTGTAAGACGTCTTCCTGAGTATATCCAAGGCAGAGATTTTTGATTGACAAAGGAGTCTAAGGTTATGCGAGGGATGGCGATGGGGTTGGTATAGGCAAGTAATGGAATTATGGCCACAATCAGATCAGTCAAGATCTTATTGAATGGCAGGAGCAGGTTTGATGGGGCAAGTAGCCTACTCCTCCTATTTCTTATGATCATATACACGCCACTTGATTTTTATTTCCACTAATCTCAATGGAATCCACTCCATTAATTGTCTGACTGAATTTTCAATTTGTAAGGTTGATGTTGATTTTAATCCTCACTGCCTCCAATATTGAAGCTACTTGTTTCCAGGAGTAACCTTTGCATGGAGATTTGGCGCATTGGGTGGCATGGTAGCACATTGGTTAGCACTGTTGCTTCACAGTGCCAGGGTCCCAGGTTCGATTCCCACTTGGGTCACTGTCTGTGCGGAGTCTACACGTTCTTCCTGTGTCTGCTTGGGTTTCCTCCTGGTGCTCCGGTTTCCTCCCACAAGTCCTGAAAGACGTGCTGTTAGGTGAATTGGACATTCTGAATTCTCCCTCCGTGTACCTGAACAGACGCTGGAATGTGGCGACTAGAGGCTTTTCACAGTAACTTAATTGCAGTGTTAATGTAAGCCTACTTGTGACAATAAAGATTGTTATTACAATGAGAACTGGAGGGAAATATTCTCAGAGCTCACTTCAGAGCCTGGGAAGTTAAGTTGGCAGATTGAAGACTGTGCCAAGGGTCCAGGGCCTTGAGTTGTTGCTGCTGAATCTCTGAGTCAAAGTGCAGCAGTAGCAACAGCAGTATCCCTCCTGTACAGTTCCCTGACTAACTCCATGCACTCAACTTTCTCATAAACAGGCATTTCAGGGTCTTTGAATCTCAGGGTTCCTGGGATCGAAAGCAGCATTAATATCCGCCAATATTTTGCTGTGTTTGCCTGCTGAATATTAATTCCGTGGCTGTGATGACCGGAGGATGTAAAATGTGTTTGTTTTCCTTGCTGGCAGCTTTATGTGAAATTTACAGCCCAGAAGCCGGTCATTGGCCCACCTCATTTATGTTGGTTTTATGTTCTATATCAGCCTCCTCCCACTCTTCTTGATCACATGACAGAAACATAGAAATTAGGAGCAGGACTAGGCCATTTGGCCCTTTGGGCCTGCTTGCCATTCAATCTGATTTTGGCAGATCCTCTATCTCAATGCCATATTCCTGCTTTCTTCCCATACTCCTTGATGCCATTAAAATCTAAAACAAAAATCTGTCCTCTTCTTGAATATATTCTGTTACTTGGCCTGCAAAGCTTTCTGCGGTAGAGAATTCCACAGGTTCACTGCCCTTTGAATGAAGGCATTTTTTCTCATCTCAGTCCAGAATGATCTACGCTGTATCAGGTTCCAGATTCCCCAACTAGAGAGAACATCCTCACTGCATCTAGTCTATCCAGCCCTGTTAGAATTCTATACTTTAAATTAGATCTCATCTCTTATCCATTTAACCTCTAGTGAATAGAGGCCCAGTCGAACCAATCTCTCCTCATAGGACAGTCCTGCCAACCCCAGTACCAGCCGAGTGAACCTCAGCTGCACACACTGTGTGCAAGTGCATCCTTAGGTAGGGAGACCAAAGTGGCACACAAGATTCAGATGTGGTCTCACTGAGGCCCTGTATAACTACAGTAAGCTACCTCTTCTGAATTCAAATCCTCTTGCAATGCAGGCCAACATACCATTTGCCTTCTTCATTGCTTGCTGCCTCTGCCCATCTACTTTCATTGACTGGTGTACTGGGGCTCGGCTCAGGAGCCGCAGGGGTTAGGGATTGAGCGGCGGGGCAAGGCCGATTGTCATTGAGCAGTTGATGAACGAACTGTTGCTGTCCCTCCGCCTCCAACCGCTCTTCCAGACAGAACCCCACCTCCAGCAGGCGTGGCCGAGGCTCAGGCCGGGACTCCACTTCGGCCCCAGGATCAGTGGCCAGGCCGTCAGCTTCAGGCCCGGCTCACAAAAACAGCAAGGTCCTGGCCACGGCCCCCAAAGGCAGACACGAGAAACCCGGATATATATATATATATATAAAAATATATATATATATCATGGGGGCTCAAGCACTGATCCCTGAGGTACCCCACTAATCACTGTGTCACTTGGAAAAAGACCCATTTATTTCCACTGTCTGTCAGCCAATTTTCGATCCATTCTAATACATTGCCCCCTGTCCTATGTGCTTTAATTTTCCTCTAATCTCTTTAGGAGGGGCCTTCTAGAAAGCTTTCTGAAAGTTCAAATACACCACACCACTGGTTCTCCCTTATCGATTCGGCCAGTTACATCCTCCGCAAACTGCAGTAGATTTGTTAAACATGATTTGCCTTTCATAAACCCATGCTGGCTTTGCCCAATCCTGTTAATGCTTTCAAAATATTCTGTTGCCATGTATTTTATAATACACTCTTAACATTTTCCCACTTCTGAGGTCAAGCAAACTGATTTGTCAGCCTTTAACCCCATTAATTTCCCCAGCACCATTTTCTTACTAATACTCATTTCCTTCATTTCTGCCCTTAGTTCCTAGAATTTCTGTGTGGTTATTTCTGCTCCCTTTTGTGAAGACAGAACCAAAGTATGTGTTGAATTCCGCCATTTCTTTGTTCCCCATTATAATTTCCCTGGCTTCTGACTGTAAGGGACCTACATTTGTCTTTACTAATCTTTTGTTCTTCATATATTTTAAGAAGCTTTTCCAGTCAGTTTAAATGTTCCCTGCAATTTTACTTTCATACTCTATTTTCCTCCTCTTGATCAAAGTTTTAGTCCTCTTTTCCTGAATTCTAAAATGCTCCCAATCCTCAGACTTGCTGCTTTTTCTGGCAATTTTATGTTTCCTCTTTGGATTTTATATTATCCCTAATTTCTTTTGTAAGTCATGGTTGAACCATCTTTCCTCTTTTGTTTTTGTGCCAGACAGGAATGATTTTTTTTTTAAATTTAGAGTACCTAATTCATTTTTTCCAATCAAGGGGCAATTTGGCGTGGCCAATCCACCTACCCTGCACATGTTTGGGTTGTGGAGGTGAAACCCACGCAAACACGGGGAGAATGTGCAAACTCCACACGGACAGGGACCCTGAGCCGGGATCGAACCTGGGACAGACAGGAATGAATAACATGCGGATGTTATTTAAATATGAACCATTTTCTATCTACCGTCAACCCCTTTAGCAAGGTTCCCCAATCTACCCTAGCCAATTTGTGCTTCATACCCTCATCAGAGGAACCTTCAGCTACTTTGTTCCTCATGTGTTTTATCAACTTCCATTGAATGTATCTATATTAGAATCATTGAATGCTTACAGCAGAGAAGGAGGCCATTCAGCGCATTGTCTTTGTCAGTTCTCTGCAACAACTCATCCAGTCCCACTCCTCGACTGTTTCCCTGCAGCCCTGTAAAATCTTTTCTGTACCTTTTTTAAAAATTTTTAAATTAAGAGGCAATTTTTAGTGTGGCCAATCCACCTACCCTGCACCCTGCACATCTTTGGGTTGTGGGGGTGAGACCCATGCAGACACGGGGAGAATGTGGAGGCTCCACATGGGCAGTGACCCGGGGCCAGGAACGAACCCAAGTCTTCGGCGCTGTGAGGCAGCAGTGCTAACCACTGCATCACCATGCTGTCCTTCTGCACCTTTTCTAAAACTTTCCATTGAGACTGAACGAGCGTTTTATGAAGGTTCATAACTTGCTTCTGTACTATTATTATTGTGTCCTGCATTTCCTTTTGAATTGCACGCTTTATCTTAACTCACCTCGTTCTTCCAAGCAAAATGTACCATTTCACAGTATATCAAGTTTCATCTGCCGCATGTCTACCCATTGCACCAGCCTTTCTACGTGCTCTTGAAGTCTATCACTGCTCTCTTCACAGTTCACAATACTTCTGAGTCTTGTGTCATTTTCAAATCTTGAAATTGTGCCCGGTACACCTAGATCTAGGTTATAAATATAAATCAAGAACAGCAGTGATCCCTCCAGACACCATCCCTCAGTCAGAAGTAAGTAAAGTTTTCAGTACTCCATGTTTTTAATAAGTTTGAATTAAATAAGTAAACTTGCATAATAAAATTCTAGCTATGTTAAATACCAGTGATTCAAAATACCACATGGTTTGAAATAAAACGCCTCCCAGCTCTAATATTTTTCACTTGTAAAGCATGGTTTACTGATGTTTGGGGATTGAAATACATAGGAATACAACGTAATAATAGATTTAGAAATGATGTGACAACACTTGAAAATGTACACCACATCCCTGGCTATTCCCATTTACAACCTTCCATTGACCCATCTTTTTGTTTCTTTAAATGTTCTGTTACTAGGTCCGTTGGCCTTGTACCATCACCCCTTTTGTCATTCAATCTGTTCTCCCTCCACCCCACCACAGACTTTCCCTTTTGTCCTTTCCTCACCTTTTCCATTTCCCTGCCTTTGTACTCATTCAAAACCTTTTACATTACAAACTTTTTCCAGTTCTGTTGAAAGTTCATGAACCTGAAAAATTTACTTTTTCTATCTCGCTGTGGATGTTCACCTGCTGAGTAGTTTCAGTATTCTCTGGGGAAATTGGGGCAATTCCTGGGATTGCATCACTGGGAAAGGAGGAATGTGGAGGAATCTTGGTATTGAGATGATTCTGGGTTCAGGGAATCTGTCAAAGAGATTCTGAACAGCAAGAGTGGTGCCTCAGATCTGGGAGGATGGGGAAATCTGGGAATCGAGTCCAGCAGGATTGCACAGGCGAGAGTTTGAATGATTTGGAGTCCAGAAGTCGGCATTACTGAGAGCTCCTGGGATATGACTGTATCCGACAGCGTCTGTTTGATTTATGGAGAATTTAAAGGGGTGGCTCGGTGGCACAGTGGTTGACACTGCTGCTTCATAGCACCAGGGATCCGGGTTCAATTATATCCTTGGGCTGTGTGTGGAGTTTGCACTTTTTCCCCGTGTCTACGTGGGTTTCCTCCGGGTGCTCCAGTTTCCTCCCACAGTCCAAAGATGTGCAGGATAGGTCAATTGCCCATGTAAAATTGCCCCTTAGTGTCTCTTGGGTGGAGTTACAGTGTTATATATGGTAGAAGGCCTAGGTAGGGTGCTGTTTCAGAGGGTCTGTGCAGACTTAATGGGCTGAATGGATCCCTTCTGGACTGTAGGGATTCTAAAGGAGATTAAGAACCATAACTCTGGGATGTTATATAATACGGAAATCAAACTAACAATACAGAAGTCAGTATTAATTCCTTTCTGTTATGAGAATGTATTCCGTGCCATAGGAACACAGTATAAGTTTGGTTGTTGGAAGGTTGCAACATAAGCGGGAAGTATCAGGTTGATGTAATTCAAGAAACATCAAAGCATTTATGCAAGAATTAGAACTATCTTGAAGACAACACATTACTTCTCAACTGTTCTGGTATGGTGTGAAGTTTATAAGCTTATAAAGTTGTGTTATCTTCTATATAAAGGGATCTAGATACAATAGATAGAGAGAAACTGCAGAAAGATTGAGAACCCAGAAGACACTGATTTTTAAGATGAATGTTAAATAAACTAAAGGTGACATAAAGAAACATTTTATTTGCAGTGATTGACTAGGATCCTGAATGAGCACCTGAGAATGGAGGCAAATTCAGCTATGGCTTTCAAAGGGTTTCTTAACTAAAAATGGAAAAAAGGATGGAGGCATGAGATTGGCTAAATTGCTTTTGCGGAGAAGCAAGGTCATGATGGGTTGAATGGCTGTAACCGTGTTCCAGTGAGAATAGCGTATGTGGTGCGACATTGCCATCTACTGGTATAGTTGTATTTGACACAAAGATTACATGACTGCATTCAGAATTGATAGTATGTAAAATGGATGTGATTATTGGGGACCAATCATGGCCACAGGACATTGCTGCAGGAGTTTGTCGGTAGTGTCGTAGGCCCAACCACTTCAGCTTCATCAATGATCTTCCCTCCATTTAAAAAAAAAAAAATATTTTTTTAGAATTTTCATTTTTAACAATATCACCATATAAAAACAGATGTTTCAAGTTACAATATAAACGAAACACAACCAACAGTATAGATCACATCAAACAAACCCCAAACCCCCAACCATAAACTAAACTATCCCCCCACCACCACCATAACCGACAGTGGCTAACTCTTTAAAAAAAGAATGGCCACCTTAGCTAGAACCCTTCAACCAACCCCCTGACGGTGTATTTGATCTTCTCCAAATGCAAAAATTCCATTGAGGTCACTCGACCAGGCCGAGGCACCGGGTGAAGTACGGGACCTCCACCTAAGCAGAACTCCCCTCCGGACAATTAACGAGAACATCTGCCTTAACCCCTGTCTACAGCACCAGCGAGTCCGAATATGGCCACCAAAGGACAAGACTCAACGTTAAGAATGGCTGACATGGTGTTAAAGAAGGAAACCCAAAAGCTTAGCAACTTGGGTTATAAGCAGAACATATGAGTGTGGTTAGCTGGACCCCAAGGACATTGCTCACACTTGTCCTCCACTCCCAAAAAGAAACCACTTGTCCTAGCTTTGGTCAGGTGAACCCAATGCATGACCTTAAACTGGATCAGGCTGAGCCGTGCACAGGAACTCATAGAGTTTACACTGTGAAGGGTCTCACTCCACACCGCCTTGTCCAAAATGGGTCCCAAATTCCTCTACCACTTTGCCTTCACCTCATCCACCTAGACCAGCTCTACTGATTAGATTTGGCTACAGATATGCAAAATACTCCCCCATCAGACCCAGCTAAAGACCGAGGGGAACTCTGGAGAAACCCCTCAGGATCTTTGGGGCCTTGCCCGCTCAAATAAAGGAGGATGCCAACTTGTTAACCCTAACAAAAAGGGACTCAGGGAGAAAAATAGGGTGACGTTAAAAAACAAATGAAAACTCCAGGAGGACATTCATTTTAATAGTCTGGACCCTACCCAACAAGGACAGAGGGAGATTATCCCACTTTCGTAAATTAGATTTGACCCCACTCACCAGTCTAGCATAGTTCAGATGATAAAGCGAAGCCCCAATCACCTGGACTCCCAGATAACCAAAGTTAGACCTGGCAAGACAAAAAGGTAACACCCCAGATTGGCTCCACTCCCCGGGGGATTGACCGGAACATATTCATTCTTATCCAGATTCAATTTACTCCCAGAAAAAAAGCCAAAACTCTGAAGTAGCTTTATTATCTTATCCATAGTAGAGACCAACGCCATAATATGAAGGAGCAGGTCATCAGCGTACAAATATACCCTGTGTTCCCTCCTTCCCCACCCTATCCCCTTCCATTTATCAGAAGATCTCAACGCTTTGGCAAATGGTTCAATTGCTAAGACAAACAAATTTCTATCCATAGTCTTCTTTCCCCTGGCTTTTTGTGGCATCACTTTAATGTAGTACCTTATATTATCAGTTGATGGGGGTTTTCAAAAAATTAAAATTCAAAAAAAAAAAAAATTCAAAAAAGTTTCTTCCAGTAGACTTAACGTTCACTGGAGGCCTTGGCATCCAGAAAACTTACTCTAAATTCACTATTACTTTAACTTTAGACCAATACATATGAGTTCTTTAATCTAATTTCTTCAGCAGTCTTGCATCATTTTCAGCTGGAGAGAGTAGTAGGCCTTTCTGTTTTCACTCTCTGTATATCTTTATCAACTTAAAGTAAAGCTGTTTCTCTTGTCTCTCCGTCTCTGTGTGGGTCTTAGCTCTGATCCCGTGTTGCTAGGCAACTGCCGTTTTTTCCTACTCTGTGTTTGTTTTAACTTCTTTAAACTATTAATCCCCCATATACCATCTCTTCGCTGCAAGAGGCATAAAACTTCCATAAAACTACGTCAATGCCTCAGACTTGCCAGCGCCATCTCTCAAAACTCCAACCTGAAAACAAACCCAGGTTTTGCATTTCTTAACAATGAAAAAATATTAACCTTAAAGCCCTATCTTGTGCTTAACAAATAAAAATGACTTAAAATTATACCTAGTTCCCAACGCCTAGATGAATACAGCTCCGATAACACTCACTTTGCCATTGTAACCCGGGAATGTTGGATTGAAGATGTCATCATACTCCTGTGAGGCATGTGTGATAAGGCAGGGTGTGCTCCAGATCCGCAGGAACACACTCTGAAAACCGTTCATGGTGCTTGCATTGCTTGATGTTGTCATATTGTCCTGAGAAGGGTCACAGTCTTGGTTGCAGGGAATGAAAACCGATTGTATTTGAGCAAAATGCTCATAGAACCCCTACAGTGAAAAAGGAAGCTATTTGGCCCATCGAGTCTGCACCGACACTTTGAATGGGCCCACTCCCCCACCCTATCCTATTTTTTTTCATTTTAAAGTGTCCAGTTCTTTTTTATTCAATTAAGGCGAAATTTAGCGTGGCCAATCCACCTCCGCTGCACATTTTTGGGTTGTGGGGTGAGACCTATGCAGACAGGGGTCGCAGGATTCTCCGTGCCAAAATCACGTTCGGCGTGGGGGCGGAGAATGGTACCTCAGACCCGCGATCGGGTCCGACACCTTCCCACGATTCACCACAGACTGAAGAATCTCCCCCACACGCACGTGGTCGATGCGGTGCCGGTCGGGACCATTGAAAGAGGCCCCCGCGGAGATTCTCAGCTGGCCGTGTTCCCGCCGGTCTGGTTCACTCATGTTTCCACCCGGCAGGAGCTTGGAATGGCGGCTGCGGACCCAGTCCGCAGCTGCCCTGGTGGGGGCGAGGGGGATCCATCACCGGGGGAGGGGGGGCCTCCAGGACAGCCTGGCTTGTGATCGGGGGCACCGATCGGCAGGCGCCGTGATCTGGGGAGGGGGCCTATATTGTTGGGGTTGGCTTGTGTGGGTCCGCCAGGGCGCGTGGGGCTGCCGCCACAGGCGCGGATCCGCAGCCGGATGTGCAGGGCCCCCTAACAGCAACCAGAGCTGCATGGACGACTCCGGGACACTGCAAGCCCCTTTCAAAATGGAGAATCACTCGGGACTTTCTAGAAAACAGTCCAGAGTGATTCACACCCGTTGTTTCGTGGGCGTGGGGACATAGCCCCATTTTCAGAGAATTCTGCCCAAGGAGAATGTGCAAACTCCACATGGCCAGTGACCCGGGGCCGGGATCGAACTCATGTCCTCGGTGCCTTGGGGTAGCAGTGCTAACCACTGTGCCACTTACCCCACCTAACCTTTTTGTTTATAAATTTCGAGTACCCAATTCATTTTTTTCCAATTAAGGAGCAATTTAGCATGGCCAATCCATCCACCCTGCACAATTTTGGGCCATGGGGCGAAACCCACGCAAACACGGAGAATGTGCAAATTCCACATAGACAGTCACCCAAGGCCAGAATTGAACCCGGATCGTTGGTGCTGTGAGAAAGAGGTGCTAACCAATGTGCCACAGTGCCACCTCTCATTGTGAGACAGGACTTGTAATTTATAGGAGAGGTTCGCAAGACAAATCTTGTCAACAGCACTAGTCAAAATATGAGTTAGAGGCCAAATGTTGTGTGGCTTGGTACACTTTGGTCATGGTCTTAGCTCAATGTCATCCCGCTGTGTCATTCGACGAGGTACGCTGGAATTAATTAGTTGTTACCAATGTAGGACCATTACGTTTTCCAGTGAGTATGTCATATCTGGAAGAACGTGATTACTGAGCCCACCTTTCAGCAAGAGGTTATCCTCAAAGAAGGACACAAGTAGGCTTACATTAAAAGTGCAATGTAGTTATTGTGAAAAGCCCCCAGTTGCCACATTATGCGCCTGTTCAAGTACACAGAGGGAGAATTCAGAATGTCCAAATTACCTAACCGTGTCTTTTGGGACTTGTGGGAGGAAACCAGAGCACCCAGAAGAAACCCAGGCAGATGCAGGGAGAACATGCATACTCCGCACGGACAGTGACCCAAGTGGGGAATCGAACCTGGGACCCTGGTGCTGTGAAGTAACAATGCTAACCACTGTGTTGCTGTGCCGTCTGAATCTATTTTTTTAAATATAAATTTAGTGTACCCAATTCACTTTATCCAATTAAGGGGCAATTTAGTGTGGCCAATCCACCTACCTTGCACATCTTTGGATTATGGGGGCGAAACCCACAAAAACACGACGAGAATGTGCAAACTCCACATGGACAGTGGCCCAGAGCCATGAGCGAACCTGGGACCTCAGTGCCGTGAGCCAGCAATGCTAACCACTACGCCACCGTGCTGCCCGCCCCCATCTGAATCTATGATTCACTTCTCCGAGGTGAAACCATCAACAAGGAAAGGATCAGAGTTAGAATCATATATCAAAGTGTAGATTAGGTCTGATGCTGATGATTAAATTAATTGAATGTCTCAATCCACTGCTTCGGTGCCTGATGTCACAGTTTCTGCTGTTAGTGTATCGTAATACATACTGTAGACTAGATGTCAATATCCACATGCACATGCCACTCACCAATTTCCTTTGGTTTGATTTAGCAAATGTTATTCCCTGAAGCCAAGCGACAGCCTCATTTGCTGAATTTAAGGCAATTAGAATGCCACTATGTCTATAGAGGAGATCCTCAGTAATGTGCAGCATTATTTGTGTCTCTCTTCAAGTGCAGTTTGTACTGATGTCCCAGTGGTGCAGATTAGCTGCTGAGTGGCTGTCCTGACCCTGTTCAGCAAGCACCACTCTCGTCCTGATAGTTCAAAGTCGACAGATGGGGTTTGTTATTAGGAAATCCTTAGCGACTTCCTGTATGTCTGCTTATAGAATGGATCAGCATCTGTTTATCATGCCCCATAGTACCCAGGCCCCCCTGTAGAAGCAAATGATCCTACCAGCAGACTCAATTCCAAGAGAAACTTTTTGAACTTGAAAAAACCCCCTTGCTGAATCTCAGTCCCCTCAGAACCAGCATGTGTTGAACCGGCATGCTGGTTCTCAACACTGAGAAGCCGTCTGGCTTTATGGTAAGAGGACATGCTGACCGAATCTTACAACTTAGAATTATAGAATAGAATCCTTACAGTGCAGAAGGCCATTCGACCCATTGAGCCTGCACCGACCCTTCAAATAAGCACTCTACCCATTTACACTCTCCCGTCCACCCCACCCTATCCCAGAACCTAATCTGCACATCCCTGGACATTAAGAGCCAATCCAAGTAACCTGCACATCTTTGGACAGTGAGAGGAAACCAGAGCACCTGGAAGAAGCCCACGCAGATATAGGGAGAACAGACAAACTTCAGACAGATAGAGGCCTGAATTGAACTAGGGTCCTTGGCGCTGGTGAGGCAGCATTGTGGCACTGCTAATTAATATTGAGGGCCTGTCCGGTGTCAAGCCACCCTCAGAATTTATTTTGAGAAGCGTGGAAATATTCATACACATTCATAGCAGAGCGATTAACATAAGGTGGTGCTGGTTATCCACCATGATCCGGTGTACTGAGGATCTTACCAACTCCTGTTAGAATCTGCCACACACTCAGTGGAAGGGCGATACCTCCAACTTTCGCCTGGAAGATGCTTTAACCTCTGCCCCTAGAGTGATCTGGATGGAGCAATGGGAGTGAAAAACCTGGAACTGTTTATAAGCAATAAACAGATGCTGCAAGGGGAGGACTATGTTGTCTTTATGGCTGAATTGATTAAGATAGACTAAATGGTTATCCTTGCTCTAAATTATTGCGTTATCCTTGAACTGATGGGAAGGTTCAGAGACTGCTTAACACTCGCTACATTGCAGTAACCATTTTCATTATCAGCAAATAGGTTGTGTAGCACGATATAGCAAGGGAATGGGTAGGGATTCTCATAATCACACTGTATCCCACTGTATGGCAAATCATGAATGGAGAGCCTGGGAACCGGTCTCCACTTGTCCAGAGGGAGGAGATTGGATCTTCTGCGCCTGCAAGGGGTCCTCGCCGCAATCAAAGGTCAGTACCTGACTCTGCCGCGAGGGGCTGCGCTGGGCTCGTTGTTGGAGTTCGTGGTTTCGGGTCCATCTTGGCAGCTGTTCGTTGTCTCTCCGCGAAGCCCCGGA
The DNA here is from genome assembly GCF_902713615.1 of Scyliorhinus canicula. Classification (NCBI taxonomy): domain Eukaryota; kingdom Metazoa; phylum Chordata; class Chondrichthyes; order Carcharhiniformes; family Scyliorhinidae; genus Scyliorhinus; species Scyliorhinus canicula. Next base: position 53,056,749 of record NC_052155.1, on the reverse strand, counting down.
GCCGGGCAGCCCGACTGCGCTGTCAGGCCAACATGGCGGCTGTGGGCTTCTTGGTGAGGGGGCTGTGCCCGCTGAGACACCCCAGCGCTGGGCCATGGGCTCCGGCCACCGCCTTCGTCTGGGACTGCGGCCAGACTGCAGCACTGAGCCGGTTTAGACACGCGGCGAGTGGGCGCCAGCAGCAGCCTGAGCCCCGGGCAGAGGAGGAAGAGCCGGAGCTGCCGCTGGCAGCAGGGACGGGCAGGCAGCAAGGTGGGAACCGCCGGGGCCAAGCTTCAACCTTCACCATCTGCTGTGGAGACAAGCGGGCACAAAATATCATTTATAATATTACAATACTAAACATCAATTACCAAACACCTAGAGTATGATGCTCATTGAAGTATTAAACTCAGCATAAATATACTTTATCACACAACGAATGGTTCGGGTCGGGAATGCACTGCCTGTAAGCGTGGTGGAGGCAGGTTCATTCGAGGCTTTCAAAGGGCATTCGATGATCACTTGGTCTGGGGTAGGGGGAAAAGGCAGGAGAAGGGTACTCTGTCATGATGCTGATTTGAATGAAGAGTTTGTGCAGACACGATGGGAAAAATGCAGCTTCCTGCATTAACAATTCTTGTGATTTTAATTGGATTAGAAGCAGTGCAGAGAATGTTCATTTGACGCATTTCTGGGATGAAGGTTTATCTGATGAAGAAAGATTGGGCCAATGCCCATTGGAGTTTAGAAGAATGAGATCTTATTTAAACATAGGATCTTGAGGGGACTTGATATGGTGGATATCAGGAGGACTTGATAGGGTGGATATCAGGAGGATGTTTCATATTGTGGCAGAACCTCTGGGACAAAGTTTAAGAATAAGAGGCATCCCCTTTAAGGCAAATGAGGAGAATTGTTTTTCTCTGAGGGACAATAGAATGTGAAATTGTTTTCCACAGCAGGCCGTGGAGGTTGGGTCTTAAATTTATTCAACATTCTGGATGGGCCGAGCGGCAGCGCCGATACAACAGAGTCCTGCCAACGCCATTCACTCCTGGTTGCTGCTGGTGGGAATGGTTGGGGGGGGGGGGGGAGAGGGCGGGCTTCTTCACTGGGGGAGGGGGGGGGCTCCGATGGGGTGTGGCCCATGATCGGGGCACACCGATTGGCGGGCCGGGCTCTGCCCCCCTGGGCCTACTTTCTGGCATGGCTGGCCCCTGAACACCGACTCCATGTTAAGTAGGGGCCGACACGCTAAAGAAGTCCCCCGTGCATGCGCACGTTTTAGATTTAGAACAGTACAGCACAGAACAGGCCCTTCGGCCCTCGATGTTGTGCTGAGCAATGATCACCCTACTCAAACTCACGTATCCACCCTATACCCGTAACCCAACAACTCCCCCTTAACATTACTTTTTAGGACACTACGGGCAATTTAGCATGGCCAATCCACCTAACCCGCACATCTTTGGACTGTGGGAGGAAACCGGAGCACCCGGAGGAAACCCACGCACACACGGGGAGGACGTGCAGACTCCGCACAGACAGTGACCCAGCCGGGAACCGAACCTGGGACCCTGGAGCTGTGAAGCATTGATGCTAACCACTATGCTACCGTGCTGGTGTGGCTGGTATGCTATGGCGCGGTGCACAGGCTGGAGCGGTGTGAACTGCTCCAGTGCCATGCTGGCCCCCCTTGGTCGTACCAGGGCCTGGTTCGCGCTGTCATGAAACGCGATGGTGTTCATGATGGTGCGAACACTTCGGCTCCATATTGGAGAATCGCCCCCAGGAAATTGGAGCTGAGACCATAACCAGATCAGCCATGATCTTATTGAGTGGTGGTGCAGGCTTGAAAGGTCCTGCTCCTAACTTCTATCTTCCTAAATATCCAATTGAACTAAAGTAAATATTTAAATGGTGTACTGAAGATGAAATTGAAGTCATGCATTTTGGTTGGTGGTATGAGGAGAGGCAGTAAACTGAAATTTAATTGGCGTGCAGGACAGGTTGAGTTTTTAAAAAAATCATACAGCGCACGGCTTTATAAATGGAGGTGTAGAAAACAAAAGAAAGGAAGTTATGCAAAACCTTTATAAAACTCTAGTTAGGCTCCAACTGAAGCTTAACTAGTGAGTTTTGGGCTGAATACTGCACAGAAACGACATCCTTCTGCATCTGCCCCTGGAATAAACTATCCCCCAGTTCGCTTGCAACTGCACTTTAAAAATCCCAATCGTCTCGCCCCTGGTTCTTCATTTGCCACTATTTCTGCAGCTACTGATTTACTCAATCACACCCTAACTTGCACCTCTGATGCCCTTATCCCTAATAAAACCATTACTTTCTCTCACCCTAGCTGTTCGCCGCTACAGTCCTCATTTCAACTTCTTTAAGTTCAAGAAATTCAGACTTTAAATTATATGGTTAATGTGTTAAGCCATTCACTGCTGGATCTGGATGGACCACATCAAGCACTATCGGGTTCTGCTCTCATGTGCTAAACCTTTACAGGATCATCCTAAAATTGAAAGATAACCTTGGCTTTTCTCTACTGCAGATTGTCTTAAACTCCTCTGCCACCGCCATCCTCACGGCCAACAATAAGTTGAGGGAGCTCTGGACTTTTATCACTAAGCACAAGGTTCTATCTCTGCTGGTTCAATCCCTTCTATCTTACAGAACCACATTTCCTCTGTTCTGTATGCCCTAACCCTGAACTTGCATCTTTCTTTACTTTCTCTCCTGTCTCCCCTTTTTGAACTCATCTTGCCCATGAGTCTCTCTTCCTGCTTCTGGCGGGAAGATTGCCATTTAAAAAAATAAATTTGGTCCTTAGACAGCACACTGACGTTAGACGGAGACGGTACTGGGATAGCGCACTGACGTCGGGAGGGGGCAGTCTGCCTCGCTGGGCTCTGGGCCTGTGCACTGCCAGATCTGCCTGAGTGGGGTACGCATGCGTGGGGCAGCTGGCATTCCCAACCTACAAGCCGGTCACAGCCGGCTTCTGCCAGTGGGAACGCGGCGACCAATTCCTCCGTGATCCTCTCAACACCTGCCCGCGAGCCTCAGTTTGAAAAATCCTGATGTAAATACTGCAACATCTCTAACCTCCCGTTCCTCACATGTTGCCATCCAAGTCCACCATTCCAGAAGCTCCAAGATTGAAGCGTTTCAAACAGGTTTCCATCCCTGGTAAGGTACCTAAACAGCTCTTGTCAAAGTCACATGACATCCTGTGTGTCTATGATAAAAGTAAACTATCCCTTTTCGTCCTTCTTGGGTTGTCTGCAGTCTTTGACACAGTTGACCACACCATCCTCCTCCAAAACCTCAAGCGTCATCCAGCTATTTGGGATTACACTCTTAATCTAATTTTAGCCAGAGTATCACTCACAATCACTCTGTTCCCTGCCCTGCACAATTCCCCAAGAATCTATCCTTGGCCTCCATTCCTTTCTCATCTACATGCTGCCCCTCAGTGACATCATCCAAAAGCACTGTTTGTTTTTATATGCACGCTGATGATACCCAGCTCTACGTCATCATCATTTCTCTCAGATCTTGCATTGTTGCTAAATTATCAGGTTGCTTAACCGACATCCAATACTTGATTACCAGAAATTTCCTCCAGTTAAATAGGGAAAGCATCATTAAAACCATCATTTTTGGTCCCTGCTCCAGAGTGTGTTCCTTCGTTACCAAACTTAGTTTGCAAACTTAGTGTCATATTTTACTTTGAGTTGAGCTTCCGACCATTTATCTACACCACCGCTAAGATTGCCCAATTCCTCCTCCATAACGTCACCTGGTTTAAATCCTGAATTTATTCATCTGCTGAGGAAGTCCTCAGCCTCTGTTATCTCGAGACTCAATTGCAAATGCAATCCTGGCTCACCTACCCTTTCTACCCTCTGTAAAGTTGAGGTCATCCAGAATTCTGCACGTCCATGTCCTTACTCGCATCAAGTCTCATTCCCCTGTACTCCAGTGATTGCTGACTTATATTGCCTTCTGATCAAGCGATGCATTTGGTTTAAAATTCTCATTCTTTTCAAATCCCCCTCATGGCCTTGCCCTTCCCTATCTCTGTAATCTCTTACAGTCTTTCAACGGGTTGATCTAATTCTGCATCTTGAGCATCGCCAGTTTTAATTGTTCCACCATTTGTAGCCACGCCTTCAGTTGCCTGAGAGCTAAGCTCTGCAATCCCCCCCTAAACCTTTCCTCCTCTCTACAATTAATTCGTGCTTTAAGAAGCTGCTGCTTAAAAACTACCTCTTTGACCAAGCTTATGGCCATCTGAGCTAATATTGCCTTCTCTGATTCGGTGTTTAATTTTGCTTTATAACAGTCTGAGATGTTTTATTATGGGAGCTGTGTAAATATAAGTTATTGATTCTGTCATTATTAAACACGCAATTAAATAGTGCAGTTAAATTAGATTCAAAGAACAAAGAATTGTCCCTCTAAAGGATATAAACACTAGTATCAGCTGTCAGTTTGTCTTAAAATACCAACTGGTTTACCAATGTTCTTTTAGAGAAGAAAACCTGTTGTCCTTACGCAGTCTGATCTATGTGTGACTCCAGTCCCACACCAACTTAGTTGGTTCTTCACTGCCCTCTGAAGTGGTCTAACAAGCTACTCAGTTCAGTCAAGAAGGCAGCCCACCATTGTGTTTCTGGGGCAACAAATTCTGGATTAATCAGTGGTACTCACATCCTGAGAATGTAAGAAGTAATTGAGTAAACTAACAATACATTAATAAATCCTCATACTGGGTTAGCTCGTAGTAATTTGATGAGCACTAATACATTAATAAATAGTACACAGCAACAGCTTTGACAGAGAGTCATCCAGCCTTGAAACGTTCGCTCTCTTCTCTCTCCACAGATGCTGCCAGACCTGCTGAGATTGTCCAGTATTTTCTGTTTTTGTTTCAGATTCCAGAATCCGCAGTAATTTGCTTTTATATTGATAAATAGTAACTAAGCTATTAGCTATAACTTCTTGCAATGTTGCTCAGAGCAGTCAACATCAAGAAATCCTAGGAGTGAGCTTGATGGTTGGTGCAGAGGGGCAGGAATTGGCCCTTGGGTTGGGGTGATGTGATGAGGAGACAAGCCGGTGCCTGATGGAGAGGGGAGAAATAAACAATTGCCCCAGGTTTTAGGAACCTGATAATGGTTGGCATACTGGCTAACGAAAATTTTTGTTTAGATTTACAGGCTCTGCTCCAGGAGTTTCCACAGCCTAAGGGCCTACTGACACAGGTTATGCAGCGAGCTCTAAAGGTTTCCAATGTAAAGGATCACATTGTCTATAAATCATTTGATGGAAACGTTAAAGTAAGTGGTTATCTTTTGTTTATTTTTCAATTTAATTTTGGCAAATAACTCTGGTCAGTTTGGCTTTGGCACCTCTACTGTGCAAAGAATAAATGGACAGGCTTTCTGATTCCACACCCAAGCTGCGCGACCCAACATCCTGCACTAAAGTTATTTGATTAATAGTCCACTGATCTGCATAATAATCCAGAGAACATGAGTGAAATCCCACTCAAATAGTTTTAGAATTTGAATTCAGTCAAAACAAACTCTGAAAATAAAAAGCTGATTTTAATTGTCATTAAAATTCAACAGGCTCATCTGATAACTATGACAGTAATATTGATTGTTATAAAAACCCATCTGGTTCACTAATGTCCTTCAGAGAAGGAAATCTGCCACCCTTACCCAATCTGGCCTACATGTGACCCCAGACTCACAGCAATGTGATTGACTCTTAACTGCCCTCTGCAATGGCTAAGTGAGACTTTCAGTTCAAGGGGCAATTAATGCTGGGCAACAAATGCTGGACCAGTGACACCCATGTCCTGCGAAGGAATAAAAACCAAAGAGTAAACACAAACTCAGCACAAACATCCCACACCCCCACCCCTTGACGGAAACCAAATCTCCAAAGTGTAAGATAAACAAACCCCATCTCGGGCTGGTTTAGCACATGGCTAAATAGCTGGATTTTAAAGCAGACCAAGGCAGGCCAGCAGCACGGTTCAATTCCCGTATCAACCTCCCTGAACAGGCGCCGGAATGTGGCGACTAGGGGCTTTTCACAGTAACTTCATTTGAAGCCTACTTGTGACAATAAGCGATTTTCATTTCATTTCATTTTTCATTTTCATCTGCCCCTCTCAAGAGCAAATTTCACATTCTCCAAATGTAGGAACTCTATTAGATCCCCGAGCCACGCTGAGGCACAGGGAGGAGAAGCTGACCTCTACCCCAACAGAACCCGCCTGTGAGCAATCAATGAGGCGAAGGCTAAGACATCTGCCCCCGTACCCGTGTACAACTCCGGCAGGCCTGATACCCCGAATATGGCCTCCAGGGGACCAGTCTTCGATTCTCATTTACCTGGGCAGCTCTGTTCAACCCCATTGAAATTGGCCCTCCTCCAATTAATTATTTTTATTCTGGATTGTACCTTGTTCATTTCCAAAGCTAAGTAACACCTTAGGGTACTTTACTAAATAATATATAATGTGTCTTAAATATTTCCCCACTGACACTTGATCCACTTGATGAACCTCATTCTTTCATTGGATGAGAAACATACTGATATATAAAATAGATCTGAACACACTTCATAAACTCTTTCCCCATTCTGCCCTTTACAATATTACTATCCCAGTCTTGTCAAATGGGCCTCGGCCTCCTCTCTGCAGTTCTGACCTTTTGGCCTTGTTTTATCCTTAGTAGATTTCAATAATTGTCTTATTTTACATCATTGTCATCAGTGTATTGGGATGTTACTTGTATGTTACTTCTGTGTGGACCCTGTGTTTTGTTAACAATTTGCAGCAATCTTCTTTCTTTTACAAAGAAAACTGTTCTGCACATCAGTTGGCCAAGAAAACTGAAAGTGGAAGGCTTTGGCAATAAGAAAGTTGTTGCGGAGAAACATGCTGCAGCAACTGCCTGCAGGATATTCAAGGTACGATTACATTACATGCTGGTCGTTGTGGACTGTCACAGTTGGAGCTGAGTGGCACAACAATTCCACTTGTTCCCCTTGGGCTCCCAGGGTGACTTGGCTGAGGGACTCCCTTAGAAGCTGCAATGGGAAATATTGCTGGAGCTTGTAATCAAGCTTCTTGCTGCTCTTTCATCTTTCAGAGGGTAGAAATCCAGTGCAGTGTGGCCTCAGAGGGTAGAAATCTGGTGCAGTGTGGCCTCTGATTATTGGGTAAGATAACTGAGGTTTTCCGAGTGTATCAGCTTTTGTTTGTAGTAAAAGACAGGGAGAAGTCAACTTGCCATTGATGGTCAGATATTCTTGCCAACTTGATCATGGAGGAGTAATGCACATGAGGGTCACCAGTGCCCATTTAAATAGTTACAAAGAAATGGGCAGTATTATTAAGCACTGAAGACAAAGATCCTGCCTAGATGTGGTGCTGAGTCCCCTGCTTTCGAGACAGATACATATGTTCCAAAACCTCATCGCTTCTATTTTGTACACAGTGCACGATTGATTGATGTGCAGGTTTGCTGATGATGTTTGTTTTAAGATTGTTGGTTGTATTTGGCAGCAATGGGGCCTACTGGGACCAAAGAACCAGCTGTTCCAAGCTCAAGAGTACCAGGATTTGGCTGCAAAACTTTCAGCTTCAGCTGTCGGAGAGGGACACTTTGTGATGGACAGCACAATCAACAAAGCTCATACGATAGCCTTCAGGAAGGAGAGTTTTAAGAAAGAAGCATCTCAACCAAGTGAAGAGGGTCTATTGGAGGAAAATGAGGTGGACGACGAAGTAGAAGAAGGGATAATGGACTGCACAGATTTTCTGTCTGTCACAGACAAAGCATCTCAGAACAAACCCATGTCAAGGTAATCCCAATAATTGTTTCATCTTGCTTTGAATTGGAGTGTTGGCAGAGCCTCTAACAAAATTGTCATTGACGCTTCAACACTGATACTTGTGATCGTCTGTTTTGATTCTATGTTCCTGATCTGTCTGCTGCTACATTCAGCTTTTCACCTTCAAATAGGTGAGTCTGCCATGAGCAAGATTCTGCAAAAAAAAACAATTTGTCTTAATGATAGAACAAATCTGGAATGCTGGAGATACTCTGCTCAGATAGCTTGTGTGAAGAGAAGCAGAGTTAATGTTTCGGGTCAAGGTGATCTTTCTCAGTACTGCGCTGAAGTGTCAGGCTAGAAGTGCTCAGGTCTCTGAAGAGAACCCTGAACCTTTCCTCCTGACGCAGATGAGAGTGCTAATGCTGAGACGAGGAGGAATAGAGTCTGGGGAGGCCCTAAGGCCTTGGAAATCCAGGGCTCAAAGCCCTGGCAATTCTACTGCATTTTCACTTGCATTTCCTATTCCTGTTTGTCCTTTTTGAGTTTTGTGGGCGTGAAGGCTTGCAATAGATTTTTGTCTTTGGATGATCCTAAATGGGAATCTGCGTTGTCAGCAACTTGATGGAAATTAATGGCAACTGGGATCCAAAAAAGGTGGTTCACTAGGCTTCATGTACATGCCAATAGGTCTCTGAAGAAAAAGCAGAACATCTTTTGATTTAAAGGTCATTGGGGAGGGGAGGGAGTGAAATTGTCGAAATGTACTGCACTGCCTGTTCATAATAAATGTGATAATTATCTTCTAGTTTGTCAAATTTTGTGTTTTGGCATTGATACCCTTGGCTTCAATCCACAGTAGGTTTTGGAGGTACATGTTTGGAAGCAAAAAGAAACATGGGGAGCATCGAGCCTTGGTGCATTGGAGATGGAGGCCTTGATGGAAGACTGGCCTGGGTGTCAATCTGGCTCTTGTGCAGACTGGTAATCATGGGTTCTGGGTTCTGCCTTGACTTTTCCTTCCCTTTCAAGCTCACTCTGATGTCATAAACTGTTGTGATATCAGAGATCCTGCCATGAGCTCACAAAGTAACAGTTTCATCATCATCCTATACTGTCACTCTAGAACAAGATTTACTTTTGAATGCATTCCGTACACACTCTATTTGTGGTACTGTATAACCAACCTGTGGCTGTGTGCATCCTTTCCTGTGCTCGCTGTTGATGAGGGCCAGCGTTAACACTGATTTTTTTACTGTACTTTGGGCAGAGCAGTGAGGGGTATCATGACTGATGACACCGGCGCGATGAAGGCCCTCTCCCAGTTTCCTGAGCCAAAGAACCTGTTGTCAAAGGTTATACAGATAGCGACCACCTCCTCTACAGTCACGGTGAGTAAAAGGGAGGGACATGGAGATAATTTGATTGCTAACCCTCTCAGTGGGTCTGAGATGGTCTGAGTTGGGGCTGAGAAAAGGTAGAAGGAAGGGAATGTTGGCTGTGGATGGTAGCAAGTCGGAATTGGGTACTTGAAATGTGTGGAAAAATCAATGCTCTGGAATTTTGCTTACTCTTGCGTACCGAGAGATTAAATCGGTATGTCAAGTCCAATATAGAATAGTTTCTACATGTTTGGGGGCAGGAATTAAATGGGTGGGCAGAGTCCTTGATAGAGTTGAGGATACAGAACTAATCTTGCTGCCTGTCCATCAGTGCACTCCTTGTCTTCCTGGTCAAATGTCTCTATGGCCTCAGCTCTCAGTAGCTCTACAAACATATTCCCTCTGTGTAAAAGCAAATTACTGCGGATGCTGGAATCTGAAACGAAAGAGAAAATGCTGGAAAATCTCAGCAGGTCTGGCAGCATCAGCTTTGACAAAGAGTCATCGGACTCGAAACGTTAGCTCTTTTCTCTCCCTACAGATGCTGCCAGACCTGCTGAGATTTTCCAGCATTTTCTGGAGTTGAGGTCAGTAACTGGAATGTTGAGGTCAGTAACTAGAAAACAAAAATTGTGCACTGGACTAGGAGAGGATGAAAATCAAATCATCTGATGTTGCACTCTTGCTTTGTGGCCACCCATAGGCATTAGATTTGATCAAGATTGGGCATGCTGTGATTACCTTCTTGAACAGCTCACCAACACTCACAGTCGAGGCTACCACATGAAGTATGGCCACTTGGTTGAGGTAGCAGAGGCCTACTGCTGACTACTACATGATTTGGTAGGATTCTCCGGCGTGCAATGAGGGAAGCAAAAGCCAAGGCGTCGGCTCTCGTCTCCAATTGAAGATATGGGTGGTCCAAAACCCTGAAGACTGCCACTTTCGGGCATGGCTCCACCCTCACTCCCACAACCTTGGACATCACGTCAAGGAAGGCTGTCCAGAACCTGACAAGTCTGAGGCAGGCCCAGAACATGTAGGGGTGGTTGGCTGGGCCTCCCTGGCACAGTTCACATTTGTCCTCCACCTCCGGGAAGAACCTGCTCATTCGAGTTCTAGTCAAGTAGGCTCTGTGCACCACTTCAAACTGCATGAGGCTTAGCCTCGCGCAGGAGGAGGTGGAGTTAGCCCTGCTCAGTGCTTCGCTCCAGTGTCCCCAATCCACTTCCGTCCCCAGTTCGTCCTCCCATTTCCGTCTAGTTTCATCCTGTGGTACTCTTGCCCTGTCCAGCAACCATCTGTCCATGTTGATTAATTCCTCCAGGAGAATGTATCTCAGGGCCCTGGGGTACTTTGCAGTCTCCTTGTCGAGAAAGTGTTGAATTTGGAGGTGCCTGAGCTCCTGTCCCATCGGTAGGTCCTGGTCCTCCATCAGCTCGTCCAAGGTCACGTGTCTGTTCCCCATGTAAAGGTCCCGAACCGCTAGCGTCTCCATGTCCTGTCTCTATTTTTCAAAGGGGGCTTAAAATTAAATAGTGACATAAAAACTACAACGAGAAAGGATGTTTGATTCATCAGCTAGTGTTGATTCCTCAACAAGAACTGTAGACCTAAGCCTTTTAACCTCCTCTATTCTTCTATTCTTTATCCCCTTTTTGGTCACCACCTATCTAATTTATTTTAACATGTAACATGGTCTGTGCTTCAATCATGAACTTTGGAATTATATTTCAGTCTCTGCATTAAACGGTTTTCCTGTCCCCAAGCCCCTCACTTATAATCTTCTTACTATAATCTCCTTGTCCCAGATCTCTCAAATTACTGGAGACCATTCATGTCTGCTCTGCCACTTTAGAAAATTGTTATCACCTCTGTCAATCACTCCGTAATCTTAAATAAAAGCAAAATACGGCGGATGCTGGAAATCTGAAATAAAATCAGAAAATGCTGTAAAAACTCAGCATGCCTGGCAGCATCTGTTGAGAGAGAAACCTTTTCGAGTCCATATGATCCTTCTACAAAATGTTGTTTCCAGACCTGCTGAATTTATCCGGTATTTTCTTTTTTTCCCCAAAATCTTCACTGTTTTAAAGCCCTGGTATAACTTGGCTCAATTTTATTAAGAGCTATCTCCTGAACAAGCTTTGTTAAGTAGAGAGTTACCACTCCCTACGGAGTTAAGCAGGGAGTTTCCACTTTAAACTTAAAATTTTACCCTGGGCAGTAATCTCCATCTGGGTAAACAATTGCGAGAGATAAAACAGGGTTGCATTTAGATAGCACCTTTCACATCCTTGGGATGTCCCAAAGCGAAGTTGTCTCATTTACTGAATGCCTGACCAGATGCCCATCCAGCATATTTATATTAAATAGGTTGTTGGACTTCCTGTGTGATGCTCGCTGTAATGCAATCTTGCCGCACATTTTTTTTTCTTAAATTTAGTGTACCCAATTCATTTTTCCAATTAAGGGGCAATTTAGCGTGGCCAATCCACCTACCCTGCACATCTTTGGGTTGTGGGGGTGAAACTCACGTAAACACGGGGAGAATGTGCAAACTCCACACGGACAGTGACCCAGAGCCGGGATCGAACCTGGGACCTCGGCGCCGTGAGGCTGCAGGGCTAACCCACTGCACCACCGTGCTGCCCTACCACACATTTTTTTTAAAAGGACAGAAAAACAAAAGCAGCCACTTGCAATGTACCTCACGGTAGCATGGTGGTTAGCATCAATGCTTCACAGCTCCAGTGGTCCCAGGTTCGATTCCCGGCTGGGTCACTGTGTGGAGTCTGCACGTCCTCCCCGTTTGTGCGTGGGTTTCCTCCGGGTGCTCCGGTTTCCTCCCACAGTCCAAAGATGTGCGGGTTAGGTGGATTGGCCATGATAAATTTCCCGTAGTGTAAGGTTAATGGGGGGATTGTTGGGTTACCGGGTATACGGGTTACGTGGGTTTAAGTAGGGTGACCATTGCTCGGCACAACATCGAGGGCCGAAGGGCCTGTTCTGTGCTGTACTGTTCTATGTTCTATATATTCTCCCAAGAACAAAAAATATCAGAGCCATGCTCTCTGCAACTTCTTCCTTGATCTTTTCATTAACAAAGTGTGGTTTCTAATATTCAGCCTGATGCTTGGACTTGCCTAGTGTATATTTGTCATCATTTAGCTTGTAGACTTAAAAGGACTTCAGCTTCAGAACAGTGTCATGTGTTTCACATGATGTAACTTCAACATCACACGAGTGTCAGAATGGTAGTAGGTAAACTAGATCGACCTTTTTGGTCCAGCAATTCGTATATTTAAATTCATATAAGTGGCAGTGATACTTCTTTAACTTGTATGTGCTACTCCATCAGGACTATCTGAAATACACCACAGAAGATGGTTCAGTGAAGATCTGTCGCCTGGATGTGAAGTGGCCAACCCCAATGACCTTTGTTGCAAGTGGTCGGCGGAAAACAGAGGCAGAAAGAAGAGCTGCAGCTCTAGCCTGTAAGAAGCTAAAGGTGATTGCAACTTGCTGCAAGCCACACTTGTACACAGTGTGGAGCTGGCGGCTGTGGCTGTCATTAAATGTTTCTTACTTCTCCCATGTGGAGTACCAGCTGAGTGATTACATAGTGGATGACCTTTTATTGCACTTCAATCATTTGAGCTATCAGGAAGAGCTGATATATTCTTAATCAACTATTTTAAAGAAACTTTTAAGTGTTTCAATGCCTCATTGTGCAAATGTAGCACTGTGATGTGGCATGAACCACACAGTATTGGTTCAGTCCTAAGTATGCTAATTTAGCAGCTATTGGCTATCGGCTGGGCATTGCCAAGGGCTGTTGCAATTGTGCAAGCACCAACACCACGTGGACTGCAGAGGTTTAAGATAGCCCATTTCCTCAGACCAACAATGGAGGGGCAGTAAATGTGGTCCTACCAGTGGTGTCTGCTTTGGGAGGAAGATTTGCCCTCATGCAGTTGCAGGGAAAGGAAGAAATATCAGACGTAGTTCCTTCTCTTACTTGACGGAAAAATGGTTTCTCTACATTGTCCCACAAACAGTCCCAGGACAGGTACAGCACTGGTTAGATATGGAGTAAAGCCCCCTCCAGACTGTTCAATCATACGTTTCAAGGGCAGGTACAGCACAGGTTAAATACAGTAAAGCTCCCTTTATGCAGTTCCAGCTATGTGCCTCAGCCTCAACTTCAGCCCCCTACTGCATTCAGCCCCCTACTGCATCTCATTTTTCACACCAGCCATTATGAAGTTGTTAACCAGGAGGAGGTATCTTTCAGACTGTACGTGCATACCCAGTGGGAATTCTAATAGAACCTTCTTATACAATTTGAATTAGATTCAATGTGATCCCAATGATTAAAAAGTGTCTTTGTGAATCATTACACCTCTCCATCCGCAATGACTGGACTTGCGATCCATTTGTCTGACATAGTCCTTTTTTTTCACTGCGTTGTGCTTGCTGGACAAAATATTTTAGAAAAGTAGAGAAATTTAGATGTCTCAACCAAATGATGGCACACAACGAAACATTCCCTAAGTGTGGAAAACAAACCCTTTGATTTCAATTTATTTTTCTGTGTTTTGCAGGATCTAGGCTTGCTTAACCAGAAAAATCATCCACTGACCCATGCTATGTACAACCTGACTGCAATAAAAGAGTTGAGCGAAAAGGAACGGCAGCCGACCAGGCTAGAAATTCCTGAGCGCCTCCAGCAACGAATCCAGCAATATTTGGACCAGGTAAATTGCAGTCTGGTATCCCTTAAATTAATGCTTTGTATGCCTGCCTGTTACTTCAGAGAATTGCTCATTCAGAACATCTTGTTTGTTTTCTCTTCTGATCTTATCTTACCCTATCTGGACTGTAATTGGTGTTGTTCTTTTCAAATTTCAGTAAACTTATTAAAAATTGTGGAGAGACTAGAGAAGCTGGGATTGTTCTTAGGGCAGAGAAGGTTCAAACCTTGAGTGATTTTTGAAAGAGTAGGTAAGGAGAAGCTTTCCACTGGCAGAAATATTGGTATTCAGAGTTCACGGATTTAAGATAATTGGTAAAGGAGCTAGAGGTCAGGTGAGAAGAAATATTTTTGTACAGCAAGTTATGATCTGGAATGTACAGCCTGAACAGGCTGGTGGAAGCAGATTCACTAGTAGCTTTCAGAGATGTATACTTGAACGGGAAAACTTTGCAGGACCATCAGGAAAGAGCAGTGGAATGGGGCTAATTAGATAGTTCTTTCAAAGAGACAGCACAGATATAATGGACCAAGTGGCCAACTGGTCCAATAAAATGCAAATTTTCTGAGCAGCTCTCCTCGCATGGCATTGGTTGATGCTGATTTTGAATTGCACAGGCACTGGGAGTCCTCTAGTATTGTAGTTGAATGTCATTCATTGATTGTAAGTCTAGTCACTGAATGTCTTCTGGGTTTCTGCTTTTGGAGATGGTTGTTGGTGCAGGGCTACGGGATGTACAGCAGCAAAACCTGATCCCATTCCCATTCGACAAATCTCCAACCACATGTTCCAACAGAATTTGCTAAATCCTGGAGCAGAAAACCTGGTAGATATTCTCCTCCCTTCCCATCCTTGTAGCCAAGTGACAGCAGGACCAGCTGTGCACAGCAACTCCCATGTTAATAATGTGATAATGATTATTAAGATTTGTAAAAAAAATGATCCCTACTCCTCTTTGAAATGGAATGTTTTCTTTCTGCCTGAGAGGGCAGTCGGTGCCTCAGTCTCATCTGAAAGATGGCACATGGTGAAACACTCCCTAAGTACTGAGCTGCAGTGTCAGTGGGAAACTTACTCTTCAACTTCAATTTATTTTTCTCACATAAACTAATTTAAAAAGCAAAAAAATAAAGGTTGCTGTCATTTAATGAACCCTTTCCTTATCTGATGAGTTTGCCTGCCATCTCTCCCCTCCCTTACTCGTTTGCTAGTCCAGTGAAATTACCACTCCGCCATCATCTCCCCATTGTTTCTGACAGTCCTAGAAAGCTGCTCTCTTGTACAAGGAATTGCTTCTCAAAGGGCCCACCACCACAACCATCTCTGGGGTAATTAGAGTTGGCCAATTAACATGGTTCTGCTAGTGTTGCACACATCTAAGCAACAAATTACAACCTCTGATACTGAAGGCTGTGGGTAAAGTCGATGAAGTGGGATTAACTGGATTGATCTTTCAAAGTTACAGCACAGACATGATGGACTAAATGGCCTCCTGTGCTGTGTGTTTCTATAAATCATCGCCTGAAACTATACATGAAGAATGTCTAATGATGTAAGATATCAGCACTAAATGTTCCTCCCATTACTTTAAACAATGTTGTGGCCAAGAGCTGACATCTTTAGGAAAGAAAGGGGGAAGTTGGGAAATTATTCTATTTGAATGTTCAGCATTTTTTTTTGTCGAATGTCTTCAATATTTTCTCCTTAAACAGAGAATTGCAGCTAACCGTTTTATTTTTTCTCTATCTATCGTCCCCACCGCACCCATCTTTTCCCCCAGTACACAGTAGTGGCAAC
This sequence comes from Scyliorhinus canicula, assembly GCF_902713615.1. Taxonomy (NCBI): domain Eukaryota; kingdom Metazoa; phylum Chordata; class Chondrichthyes; order Carcharhiniformes; family Scyliorhinidae; genus Scyliorhinus; species Scyliorhinus canicula. The sequence goes on along the minus strand of NC_052155.1, from coordinate 53,040,962 downwards.
CCCTGATTGTGAGCTCAAGTCTATCAACCCCGGCTCAGAGATGATAGATTCATTGTCTAGCAATGCCCTGATTAGTGATGCCATCACAGGAGAAATGTATGTCCCGATGTTGCATGGAGAAGCAGAACGTATCAGTCAGAAACTGCTCTGGCTTTGGCAGAGATCCAGGCCTGTGAAGGTTAAGCCATTGCCTGTGGACATGCACAAGAAAGTAATAGTCTCTGCCATTGAAGAAAATCGGTTCATTGTCATAGCCGGAGAAACCGGATGTGGAAAGACCACCAGGATACCTCAGTTCATTCTGGAGAAGTTCATAACTGACAACCGTGGAGCCCACTGTAACATTTTAATAACACAGCCGCGGCGTATCAGTGCTGTGTCGGTGGGGCAGCGGGTGGGCCAGGAGATTGGGCCGAGCCTGAAGAAAAATGTGGGTTACCAGGTGAGGCTGGAGAGCATGTTGCCCCCGAGGGGAGGGGCTTTGCTCTTCTGTACCGTTGGCATCCTCTTGAAGAAACTGCAAGGGAATGCCTCACTTGAAGGCATCAGTCATGTAATCGTTGATGAAGTCCATGAACGTGACATCAACACAGACTTCTTGCTCATTTTACTGAAGAATGTGATGGAAGTCAACCCAAATTTGAAGATCATTCTTATGAGTGCCACCAGCGACACTGAGCGGATATCAGAGTATTATGGGAATTGCCCCATCGTGACTGTGCCAGGGTTCATGTTTCCAGTGAAGGATTATTACCTGGATGACTTGCTGCCAATGCTGGGGCAAAGGAAGATCGCACAGCTCAAGCAAGTAAGTAGTCTATTAAAGAAGGAAATAACTTGTCTTGATGGGACTCCTTTCTGTTTCTGAATGCCTGAAAGCAAATTACAGCCAATTTACAATCTTGTAACCGTAGTCATTCGTTATGTAAGTGAGTACAAGTCAACTAGTGCAAGTCAGATAATTGACCATTTATTCTGATTTTGGGAGCTGTTAATGCAAAGATAAATGTTGGTTAGGGATATTGGAAGATGGTTCTGGTAGTTTATGGTGATTGTCCTTTTAAGGGCAACACAGCAGAGTCAGGGTCACATGGCCCGTGTGACCAATTGGGGCTCAAGAGTGTGGAATCACCCCATGATGAGAGAGACCCCGAGGCAAAGAGACATTTTGGGAGCTAGCTACTGGCATGTGGCTGCTGTGTAATTCTTATTAATAAATACCTTTTGTGTTTATGTATCAAGTCTGTGAATGTGCATCTTTACATATTTGGTGGTCAATCATCACGGTTTCAGGACACCACTGCACGCGTTCCCCAGGGTAGTGTCCTAGGTCCAACCATCTTTAGCTGCTTCATCAATGACCTTCCTTCCATTATCAGGTGAGAAGATGAGGATGTTCACTGATGATTACACAATGTTCAACACCATTCGCGTCTCCTCAGGTACTGAAGCAGTCCATGTTCAAATGTAGAAATGCCTGGACAATATCCAGGCTTGGGCTGACAAAGTGGCAAGTAACATTTGTGCCATGCAGGTGCCAGGCAATGGCCACCTCCAAAAAGAGAGACTCTAACCATCGTCCCTTCAATGGAATTACTGTGACTGAATTCCGCACTATCCACATCCTGGTTGTTACCATTGACCAAAAACTGAACTGAACTGGAATAGCCGTATAAATTCTGTGGATATAAAAGCAGGTCAGAGGCTAGGAATCCTGCGGCAAGTAACTTAACTTCCTGACTCACCAAAGCCTGCCCATTATCTACAAGGCACAAGTCAATGGAATATTCTCCACTTGCCTGGATGAGTGCAGCTCCAACAACATTCAAGAAGTTTGACACCTTCCAGGACAAAACAACCTGCTTGATTGACACTATTATAATCTGGCAGATGTTAATTGCCTCACAAACAAAATCCCAAAGGAAAACTTGGACCACTTATCACAACTTTTTGTCTATACTGACCATGAGAAGATAAGTTTACTGAATTCAGAAGCCACTAATTTTGGTACCCTTTTGGAATTTAAAATATTAAATTAAATGTTTATTAACAAGAGAAAATGTAAACACACAAGAATAGAGTTCCACAGTTAAAATTAGTCTTCCAAAATGACTTCCTACCTGATCAGACTCAGAGGTAAACACCCATTAGGCAACAATCCCTCATAAATGTTTAATTATAAAAATTCCAGAAATATTATCACAAGGCAAACCTGATGCTAGATGAAAGGTATATTACATGACCTCTCACTCTCCTCCACTTTGTTGTGGAAATTCAAGAAACTTCAAAACAATACCCTGCTTTCTGAAAAAGAAACTTTTCTATGTTGCTGCAATGGCTGCTTCAGATCTTTTCCCAACTCAGAGTGGCACCCCAGCAGGTCTCACGTGGCCACTCCACCTAAGCTCTCAATATCCCTCCTTAAGTATTTTGTTTTCCTCTTTCATCTCTGTTTTTTTTAAATTTAGAGTACCCAATTATTTTTTCCAATTAAGGGACAATTTAGCGTGGCCAATCCACCTATCCTGCACATCTTTGGGTTGTGGGGGTGAAACCCACGCAGACACGGGGAGAATGTGCAAACTTCACACGGACAGTGACCCAGGGCCGGGATTCGAACCCGGGTCCTCAGCGCCGTAGGCAGCAATGCTAACCACTGTGCCACCGTGCTGCCCTTTCATCTCTGTTTTTACCCCTCTTTGAAACTTTCCTAGAATATAAAAATATTTCATGTTCTCCTTATTTTGAGCCCCCACTTTGAGGTCAAATAACAGTTAATAACCTCATTAGGCGACGTCATTAGGCGTATCCGGCCGCGTCATTCCCGGCGGCCGAGTTCCCCGTAACGCCGCTCCTAGCCCCGGGGGGGGGGGGGGGGGGGGAATAGGGGGCGAGGAGCGGCCTCCGACACCGTCGTGAAACACTCTGGGTTTCACGACGGCGTCGGCCGTTGCGGAGAATTCCGCCCATAGTACTCACAGTGTGTGCCATCTCCAAGATGCACTGCAGAAGCTCACCAAGGCTCCTTCAACAGCACCTTCCAAACTCACGACCTTTACCATCTAGAAGGACATGGGCAGCAGATACATGGAAATACCACTATCTTGAGTTCCCTCCAAGTCACTCACCATCCTGACTTGGAAATATATTGCCGTTCCTTTACTGTTGATTGGTGAAAGCCTGTCCCTGATAACACTAGGTGTAGCCACACCACCGCCTTCTCAAGGGTAATTAGGGATGGGCAATAAATGCTGGCCTTGTCAACACATCCCTTGAATGATTATTTAAAAATCAGGGAATAAGAAGAATATGTGATACGGGTGAATTCTTCATATAGACTTGGCAAATACTTCGTAGACGAGACAATTCATATTGACAGATTTGCAGTAATAATGTGGAGGACGAGTTCATGGAATGTATAGAAGATAGTTTTTTAATATGTCAAGGAACAAACTACGGAATTCTGCAATGAGAAAGGCATAATTAACCTAGTAGTAAAGGGAAAGGTAGCCATAGTATGATAGAATTTTATATTGTGTTTGGAAGTTATTTCATTTAGTCTGAAACTAAGGTCTTAAATTTAAATAAAGCAAAGGTATATTGAGAACTACATTGAAAGATAGTTGGGGAGATGGTGGTGCAGTGGTAATGCCACTGGACAAGTGATGCAGAGGCCAGGCTAATGCTCTGGGCATACAGGTTCAAGTCCCACCAAGGCAGCTGGTGGGTTTTAAATTCAATTGATAAATCTAGAATGTAAAGCAGGTCTCCAGAATGGTTCCTGTGAAACATTCTCAATTGTTGCAAAAAACCATCTGGCTCACTAATGTGAAGGAAATCTGCCATCCTCAGCTGGTCTAGCCTACATGTGACTCCAAACCCACAGTAATTGACTCTCAACGGCTCTCCACAATGGTCTAGCAAGCCATACAAAATGGGCAACAAATACTGACCTTGTCAGTGACTCCCACATTGCAAGAAATCATTACAAAAGGCACAAACTGGCATTTAAATAATTACAATATAAATTTCAACAAATAGAGATCTCTTAAAAGTACAACAAAACCTACAGAAAAAGTGGTCCAATTGTGGTTAACGATGGGGGTTGAAGATAATATTAGATCAAAGAAAGGGACTTACCATATTACAAAAACACTTAAATATGATGATTGCATTCACTTGGAATTCAGCAAAGGAGACCATGAAATTGATAACCAAAGAGTTCATGAAAGCACATGAGACATAAAAGCAGACTGGAAACGTTCCTCTAATTTATGTGAATAGTAAGATATTAGTAAAGGTGGGCCCATTAAGGGGAAAAAGATGAAATTATGGGGGAAAAATGGGGATTAAGAAAATGGTAGAGATATAAAACAAATACTTTGCATCTGTCTTCATGACAGAAGGCACAAGGATCAGTGCAGGAATAGCGGGAAAACAAGGGTCTAGCGACGATGGGGAGCCTGAAGAAATCAGCTTTAAGTGAAGAAATAGCACTGGGGAAATTAATAGGACTAAGTAGCAACAAAGCCCTGGGCTGAAGACCTGCATTCTAGAGACTGCAGATGTAGTGAATGCACTGGTTTTGATCTTCCAAAATTCCTTGGATTTTAGAACAGTTTCCAATGATTGGAAGGTAGCAAATTAGACCTTGCTATCTAACGGAGAAAGATAGAAAATGGGGAACTATAGATCAGTTAGCCTGACATCAGGGGTAGGCAAAACGCTAGAATGTTACCAGAGTTTTGCACTAACAAGCAACAATTTATATTGAAAGCTTTCCTGCGTCACAAGCAAGTCATGACTTTCCCTTTCCCTGTCACACCTTATTGACAAAGTAGCATATCCTCCAGCTTGCTATGAACAGCACCACAATGTGGTCAGGTTGCTACTGCAGTTACCCAGCCCTTTACCAAAGGCAGTCTTAGTTCCTGAGCTATGATTTGACACAGACTGAGGATCAAATTTGAGGTATTCATTATCTGTAGTGCATTGCGCAGTCCAGTCAGTGAGCCATCAAGAGATTTCTGAATTGCTGATGGGCTCTTTGAGAGAGTGCATGATCTGCATATATGACCTGTGACTTGCAGCACTAGTCTTCTACAAAATAATTGATCTTTAATCTCTGAAGGAATTATAATATGTTATCGTATTTGATAAAGCTGTTTAACTTATTGGTGGTATTAATTGCCTCTTGGTTTTATTTTGACTTAACAGGATGACGATGACCCTGTCCCTGATCTCGACCTGGTCACTGATACAATTTTGCATATTGACTCTCACAGTGAGTGCGGTAAGAGAAACTTGTTTGAGTTCTTATTGGGGTTTGCTGCTGAAATTAGGAGAGGCATATTTTTAGCCCTCCTTCGGATTTAGTGGGTGACTTTACTGTCTGGTTTACTCCTCAAATACGAGGTCCAGGAAGGTCCCCAAGTTTGATTCCTAATACATCCTGAGTTATTGATCTTGGCCAGAGTAACAGCACAGAATAGGAACAACTTTTACCAAATTAATTTTTTTTTTCAATAAATTTAAAGTACCCAATTCTTTTGTTTTCAAATAAAGGCATACTTTAGTGTGGCCAATCTGCCTACCCTTCACATTTTTGGGTTGTGGGGTTGAAACCCACACGGAGCGAGGAGAATGCAAACTCCACACGGACAGTGACCTGTGGCCAGGATCGAACCCGGGTCCTCAGCGCCATAAGGCAGCAATGCTAAAGCAATGCTAACCACTGCGACTCCGTGCCGCCACAAATTACATTCTTTGTGACTGTGACAAAGTATCCCCCTTTGTCCTGCACAACCTGCCTGTAGCTTTGGACACAACTGACCACTCCATTCTCCTCCAACGCCTCTCCATCATCATTTAGCCGATGGGACTACACTCACTTGTTTTCATTCTTACCTGTCCAATGATAACCAAAGAACCACCTGCAATGGCTTCTCTTCCCACTGCTGCATGGTGTCTTCCCAAGAATATATGCTTGTTGGCCTTCAATTCTCATCCAGAGGGCGCCCCATAGTGTCATTTGCAAATGCATTAGTTTTCCAAAGTTCGCTGATGACTCACAGCTCTCTATCGCCATTAACGTTCTTGACTCCTCCACTGTTGCTGAATTATCAGATTGGTGATCTGATATGCCGGTAGAGCAAACATTTTCTCCTACTAAATAATGGGAAGACTGAGGCTATTGTTTCTGGTCCCAAAAACAAATTCTGTTCCCATGCCATTGACTCTATTCCTTTTCTTCACAACTGTCTGAGGCTGAACCATTGTACAACATTGGTGTTATATTTGACCCCAAGCTGAACTTCCGGTTACACATCCATACTGTTAACTTAGACTACCTATTTCCACCTCTGGAACGTTGGCTAGCTCTGCAATTGCTCAGCTCATCTGGTGCTGAAAGTCTCATCCTCTGGACTTGACTATTCCAACACATGCCTGGGTGGTCTCCCACATTCTACCCTCTGTAAACTTGAAGTCATCCAAAACCTTGCTGCACATATCCTTACTCACACCAAGTTCTATTCACCCATCACCCCATACTCACTGATTTTAAAGTCCTCATCATTGTTTTCAAATTCCCCCGTGTTTTTTCCCTCTCTATGCCTAATCTCCTCTAGGCGAACAACCTTCCGAGATATTTGCATTCCCAATTCTGACCTCTTGAGCATCCTTGATTATAAATACGCCACCATTGCTGGCCATACCTTCAGCTCCCAAGGTCCTAAGCTCTGCAGTTTCCTCCCTAAGCCTCTCCATCTCTCTACCTTGGCTTTTCCCCTTTAAAATGCTGCTTAAAATGTGTCTCTTGTTCAAGATTTGGGTGATCTATTTGTTGTGAATTACTCACTCACACAGGAATTTTCATTCAAATGTCAAGAGGCCTTTATTATTTTCAACTAGCTGTGAGATAATCTCTCGTAGTAAATCAGGAGACCTCTCCAATGATGCAGAGTTTCAAACCAATTTATATACTATTCTAGTTGTATTACAATCACAGTGCAGCTTACAACAGGACTGATACTATCAAAGGGACTGGAACCTAGTGACCTAGATAACCACCACCTTGTAATTGAATTAAGGAATGCAGGAGGCCATTGTTCCAACCAAATCCTAAACAATATCCATTCACTCTCTCTCAGCTCTCAGAAGGAGAGAGATCTTTACATAAAAGATCAACTTTGGAGTTCGGAATCCCTTTGTTTCAGTTACACAGAAACATACATAGAAAATAGAAGCAGGAGGAGGCCATTCGGCCCTTCAAGTCTGCTCTGTCATTCATTATGATCATAGCTGATCATCGGGGGCAACACAGTGGCACAGTGGTTAGCATTTCTGCCTACGGCGCTGAGGACCTGGGTTCGAATCCCGGCCCTGGGTCACTGTCGGTGTGTAGTTTCCACATTCTCCCTGTGTCTGCGTGGGTTTCACCCCGACAACCCAAAGATGTGCAGGTTAGGTGGATTGGCCATGCTAAATTGCCCCTTATTGGAGAAAAAAATAATTGAGTATACTAAATTTAAAAAAAAAATAGCTGATCATCAATACCCTGATCCCGCCTTGCCTCCAAATACCTTCAGACGTCTTACACCAAGTTAAAGTCCAGCAGGTTTGTTTTGATTCACTAGCTTTCGGAGCACAGTTCCTTTATCAGGTGAATCACCTGATGAAGGAGCTTGCATTCCGAAAGCTAGTAATTCAAAACAAACCTGTTGGACTTTAACCTGAGACTTCTTACTGTGCCCACCCAATCCAATGCCGGCATCTCCACATCCAAATACCTTGATCCCTTTCGCCCCCAGAGCTATATCTAATTCCTTCTTGAAATGACAATGTTTCGGCCTCAACTACTTTCTGTGGTGAAGAAATTTCTCCTTACCTCAGTCCTAAAAGGTTTACCCATGATCCTCAAACTATGACTCCTAGTTCTAGACTGCCCCACCATCAGAAACATTCTTTCCAAATCTATCCTGTCTAAGGCTGTTAGAATGTTATAGGTTTCTATGAGATCCCCTCTCGCTCTTCTAAACTCCAATGAATATAATCCATTGGAAAAAATAATTGAGTATTCTATATTTTTTTTAAAAAATAGCTGATCATCAGTACCCTGTCTTTCCTCATATGACAGTCCTGCCACCCCTGGAATCAGCCTGGTAAACCTTTGCTTAAACCATCCTTAGCAAGAACATCCTTCCTCAGCAAAGTACACCATAACTGCATACAACACTCTAGGTATGGCCTCACCAGTGCCCTGTACAATTACAGTAAAAACATCTCTATTCCTATACTCAAATCCTCTTCCTATGAAGGCCAACATACCAATTGCCTTCTTCACTCTTGCTGTACCTGCGCGCTTACTTTCAGCGACTGATGCACGAGGACACCAAGGTCTCGCAGAGTATCCACCTCTCAGTTTACACTCATTCAAATAATAATTTGCCTTCCTATATTTGCTACCAAAGTGGATAACCTCACATTTATCCACGTTATACTGTATATACCATGCATATGCCCACTCACTCAGCCTGTCCAAATCCCGCTGAAGCATCTCTGCATCCTCACAGCTCACCCTCCCACCCAACTTTGTATCATCTGCAAATTTGGAGATAATACATTTAGTTCGGTCATCCAAATCATTAATATATAATTTGAACAGTTGGGGTTCTAGATCCGTGCGATACCCCACTAGTCACTGTCTGCTAATGGGAAAATGACCCATTTATTCCAACATTTTGCTTGCTGTCTGCTAACCAGCTTTTTATCCATCTCAATACACTACCCGCAATCCCATGCGCTTTAACTTTACATTGTAATCAATGTGAGACCTTGTCGAAAGTTTTCTGAAAGTCTAAATAAACCACATCCACGGGTTCTCCCTGGTCAACTCTACTAGTTACATCTTCAAAGAATTTCAGTAGATTTGTCAAGCATGATTTCTGTTTTGTAAATCCAGGCTGACATTGATTGCACCACTGCTTTCCAAATGCTGTGCTAGGAAATCCTTGATAATGGACTCAAGCAACTTCCCAACCAGGGTCTGGTTTAGCACTGTGGGCTGGCTTGTAATGCAGAACAATGCCAGCAGCGTGGGTTCAATTCCCGAACTGCCTCCCCAAATGGGCGCCGGAGTGAGGCAACTAGAGGCTTTTCTTTATTGAAGCCGACTTGTGACAATAAGCAGTTATTATTATTACTTACCGACATTAGGCTCACTGGTCTATATTTTTGTCTCTACCTCTCTTTTTAAATAGCGGGGTTATATTAGCTATCCTGCAATCTGTAGGAACCTTTTCAGAATGCAAAGAATTTTGGAAAATGACCACCAAACATCTACTATTTCTCGGGCTACTTCCTCAAGTGCTTTGGGATGAAGATTATCGGGCGCTGGAAATTTATTGCCTTCAATCCCATTAACTTCCCCAAACCATTTTTTTACTAACACTAATTTTCTTGTGGAAATAATGTCACTAATGTCTGCCTGGGACAGGATGCAGGCTCAAAGTGGGTGCTGAGCACCAATCGTCCATAAGAACATAAGAACTAGGAGCAGGAGTAGGCCATCTGGCCCCTCGAGCCTGCTCCGCCATTCAATTAGATCATGGCTGATCTTTTGTGGACACAGCTCCACTTTCCGGCCCGAACACCATAACCCTTAATCCCTTTATTCTTCAAAAAACTATCTATCTTTACCTTAAAAACATGTAATGAAGGAGCCTCAACTGCTTCACTGGGCAAGGAATTCCATAGATTCACAACCCTTTGGGTGAAGAAGTTCCTCCTAAACTCAGTCCTAAATCTACTTCCCCTTATTTTGAGGCTATGTCCCCTAGTTCTGCTGTCACCCGCCAGTGGAAACAACCTGCCCGCATCTATCCTATCTATTCCCTTCATAATTTTAAATGTTTCTATAAGATCCCCCCTCATCTTTCTAAATTCCAACGAGTACAGTCCCAGTCTACTCAACCTCTCCTCATAATCCAACCCCTTCAGCTCTGGGATTAACCTAGTGAATCTCCTCTGCACACCCTCCAGCGCCAGTACGTCCTTTCTCAAGTAAGGAGACCAAAACTGAACACAATACTCCAGGTGTGGCCGCACTAACACCTTATACAATTGCAACATAACCTCCCTAGTCTTAAACTCCATCCCTCTAGCAATGAAGGACAAAATTCCATTTGCCTTCTTAATCACCGGTTGCACTTGTAAACCAACCTTCTGTGACTCATGCACTAGCACACCCAAGTCTCTCTGAATAGCGGCATGCTTTAATATTTTATCGTTTAAATAATAATCCCGTTTGCTGTTATTCCTACCAAAATGGATAACCTCACATTTGTCAACATTGTATTCCATCTGCCAGACCCTAGCCCATTCACTTAACCTATCCAAATCCCTCTGCAGACTTCCAGTATCCTCTGCACTTTTCGCTTTACCACTCATCTTAGTGTCATCTGCAAACTTGGACACATTGCCCTTGGTCCCCAACTCCAAATCATCTATGTAAATTGTGAACAATTGTGGGCCCAACACGGATCCCTGAGGGACACCACTTGCTACTGATTGCCAACCAGAGAAACACCCATTTATCCCAACTCTTTGCTTTCTATTAATTAACCAATCCTCTATCCATGCTACTACTTTACCCTTAATGCCATGCATCTTTATCTTATGCAGCAATCTTTTGTGTGGCACCTTGTCAAAGGCTTTCTGGAAATCCAGATATACCACATCCATCGGCTCCCCGTTATCTACTGCACTGGTAATGTCCTCAAAAAATTCCACTAAATTAGTTAGGCATGACCTGCCCTTTACGAACCCATGCTGCGTCTGCCCAATGGGACAATTTCTATCCAGATGCCTCGCAATTTCTTCCTTGATGATAGATTCCAGCATCTTCCCTACTACCGAAGTTAAGCTCACTGGCCTATAATTTCCTGCTTTCTGCCTACCTCCTTTTTTAAACAGTGGCGTCACGTTTGCTAATTGCCAATCCACCGGGACCACCCCAGAGTCTAGTGAATTTCGGTAAATTATCACTAGTGCATCTGCAATTTCCCTAGCCATCTCTTTTAGCACTCTGGGATGCATTCCATCAGGGCCAGGAGACTTGTCTACCTTTAGCCCCATTAGCTTGCCCATCACTCCCTCCTTAGTGATAACAATCCTCTCAAGGTCCTCACCTGTCATAGACTCATTTCTATCAGTCGCTGGCATGTTATTTGTGTCTTCCACTGTGAAGACCGACCCAAAAAACCTGTTCAGTGCCTCAGCCATTTCCTCATTTCCCATTATTAAAACTCCCTTCTCATCCTCTAAAGGACCAATATTTACCTTAGCTACTCTTTTTTGTCTTATATATTTGTAAAAACTTTTACTGTCTGTTTTTATATTCTGAGCAAGTTTACTCTCATACTCTATCTTACTCTTCTTTATAGCTTTTTTAGTAGCTTTCTGTTGCCCCCTAAAGATTTCCCAGTCCTCTAATCTCCCAGCAATCTTTGCCACTTTATATGCTTTTTCCTTCAATTTGATACTCTCCCTTAATTCCTTAGATATCCACGGTCGATTTTCCCTCTTTCTTCCGTCCTTCCTTTTTGTTGGTATAAACCTTTGCTGAGCACTGTGAAAAATCGCTTGGAAGGTTCTCCACTGTTCTTCAACTGTTCCACCATAAAGACTTAGCTCCCAGTCTACCTTAGCTAGTTCTTCTCTCATCCCCTTGTAATCTCCTTTGTTTAAACACAAAACACTAGTATTTGATTTTACTTTCTCACCCTCCATCTGTATTTTAAATTCCACCATATTGTGATCGCTCCTTCCGAGAGGATCCCTAACTATGAGATCATGAATCAATCCTGACTCATTACACAGGACAAGATCTAGGACCGCTTGTTCCCTCGTAGGTTCCATTACATACTGTTCTAGGAAACTATCGCGGATACATTCTATAAACTCCTCCTCAAGGTTGCCTTGACCGACCTGGTTAAACCAATCGATATGTAGATTAAAATCCCCCATGATAACTGCTGTACCATTTCTACATGCATCAGTTATTTCTTTGTTTATTGCCTGCCCCACCATATCGTTACTATTTGGTGGCCGATAGACTACTCCTATCAGTGACTTTTTCGCCTTACTATTCCTGATTTCCACCCAAATGGATTCAACCTTATCCAGCAGGATGTCCTTAGGAAAGGTGTTTATGAGATCGTTTACTGAAACAAACCATGTGACTCACAGGTCTGTACTTTATAAACTTAGCATCCAAGAATAATTTTAACCTCATAATTGCTGTATGGCTCGGAAGTCCCACTTCACTGTCCAAATATCTCCTAAAGTGGTTCCGTGTCGCACTTTGTTTCATACCGCTGCTTGGGATGTTTTAGTATGTTCAAAACACTGTACCAAATGAGCAGGAGTTGGCTCCGCAGCTTGCACACTCGCGGGAAGTAGTGAGATAGCCAGGGCTGGTGCGGGTTACCACCCAGTAGATGCCAATATCTGGTGCGGACATGGTTGGATTAGGCTATAAAAATGACATGCTGAATTTAACAAGCATGGGAGGAACATCTGACATTGAACTTATTCCAGCACTAAGGTATTCCTCTCCTGAAGTTTGAGTCTGTTGTAGACTCATTTAGAAGATGACCTATTCACCTGAGGAAGGAGCTGAGCTCCGAAAGCTCGTGTTTGAATTAAACCTGTTGGACTTTAACCTGGTGTTGTAAGACTTCTTACTGTGCTCATTTAGAAGAGATTGATTTCTAAGATTAATCAGTAACTCCTATTATCATTGTTTTATGCGAGTACCAGAATATAAGAAGGCAAATTAAACGAGCCTTAGTATTTTTCTGTCCAGCGATTACAATTTTCTGTCTCACACGGATAATTGTTTTCTCTCATGTCAGGAATCTTGGGCAGTGTTGCAGCATGAGTCAGTGCCTTCCAATTGCTGGAGCTTCTCAATTAAAGCTAGTTCAGAGATGCAGTTTTCCCTTCTATTACAGTAATACATGTATTTCAGGCTTTACCCAGCAGTTGGTTGTCTGGTTTAGTGTAGTTTTACAATGCAGGAAATACATAAAAGTTACATCACGATAATGCATTATCCAGCCCAACAGTCCATTTCCCTCCACGCGAATAAATGGTTGTAGACTAATTTCCCCACTCTGTTCCCATATCCCCTTAATATCTAGTCCATCATCCACCTTTCCGATTTAATCTTGAATGTTGCCGTATGATTTTATGTATCTTTGCCTGTGTTAGCACTGGGTTTTTAATTTTTTCCCTAATTAACGGGCAATTTAGCGTGGCCAGTCCACCTACTCTGCACATCTTTGGGGTGTAGGGATGAGACCCATGCAGACACGGGGAGAATGTGCAAATTCCACATGGACAGTGTTCCGCGGCCGGGATTGAACCTGAGGCCTAGGTGCCGTGAGACAGCAGTGCTAGCCACTGCGCCACCGTACCACCCAAGCACTGGGTTTTGGTAAAATATATTGATGGGCATGTGCAATTTCCATACAAGTTCACATGCATTGTGCAAAATTCTCAGTAATGCAGTTATAGATTCTATCTGAGAGTGGATGGTGCTTAAAGGAAGCATTTTGAGCTACTGGGCATAGTTGGAGGCAAGTCCTGCCAGCAAGAGTACTGTCACTGGAGCTAGGAACACCTAGAATCATAGAATCACTACAGTACAGAATGAGGCCATTCGACGTATCAAGTCTGCACCAACCCTCTGAAAGAGCACCCTATCCCTGTAACCCAATAACCCCACCTCATCTTTTGGACACTAAGGGACAATTTAGCATGGCCAATCCACCAAACCTGCGCATCTTTGGACTGTGGGAGGAAACCGGAGCACTCGGAGGAAACCCATGCAGACACGGGGAGAACGTACAAACTCCACAGTCAGTCACCCAAGGCTGGAATTGAACCTGGGTCCCTTGAGCTGTAAGGCAGCAGCACTAACCACTATGCCACAGTACCGCCCTTTGTGATGTATACTGCCCTCTGCCTCAGTAGGTGAAAGCACTGCCTGATTGTGTCCCAAACTTTAAGGATGAGAAGGTACCACAGCCTGTGCTGTGTTGACTGATCACGATAAACAATGTACATCTAGGTTTTCAGATGGGGGGAAAAAATCAACCAATTCTCCATCCAAACCAAGTGATACTTGGGGCGACCAAGGGGTGACCTGATAGAGGTCTACAAAATTATGAGGGGCATAGACAGAGTGGATAGTCAGAGGCTTTTTCCCAGGGTAGAGGGGTCAATTACTAGGGGGCATAGGTGTGAGGGGCAAGGTTAGAGATGTACGAGGCAAGTTTTTTTACACAGAGGGTAGTGGGTGCCTGGAACCCGCTGCCGGAGTAGGTGGTGGAAGCAGAGACGATAGTGACATTTAAGGGGCATCTTGACAAATACATGAATAGGATGGGAATAGAGGGATACGGACTCAGGAAGTGTAGAAGATTGTAGTTTAGACGGGCAGCATGGTCGGTGCAGGCTTGGAGGACCGAAGGGCCTGTTCCTGTGCTGCAACTTTTCTTTGTTCTTTATTTGTGCTTGTGTTGGAATTCACTATGCGGGTGGGTGCCAGCAATATTTCTGGCTGTGATGTGCTTGGTGATTGAATAGCCAACTACAATCATCGAAAGGCTCTCTGAACCCAGAAATCTTTAACAGAGAAGAGGAGACAATGGGAAAGGGTGGCATTGGGATGGGGAAGTGATAGAAACCCGACTCTTTTTCACTCCGTCTTTGACTAACTTCTTGTCGTATGTTTGCGTTGCAGGTGGGATCTTGTGTTTCTTGCCAGGATGGCAGGAAATCCGAGGAGTTCAGCAGAGACTTGAGGAATGCCTTTCCACTAGGAAAGGAAACTACATCATTTTACCAGGTGAGTCTCTGTAAACTCAGTGCAGTTAGGAAGCAAGTGGGCCTCCCATCGGTTTGCTCTCAGTTAATCAGAGGAGGAGGTACAAGGCTGAGGATTCTTCAGCAAGTAACTCACCCCATGACTCCCCAAAACCTGCCACCAATTCTGAGTCACAAGTCAAGAGTTTGATGGAATACTGTCCACTTGATTGAATGTGTGCTGCTCCAACAACACAAGAAGCTCAACTCCATTCAAGAGAAAGCAGTTTGGTTGATTGGTACCCCATCCACCACCTTAAATATTCACATCCTCCATCAGTGGTGCACAGTAGCAGCAATGTGCGCCATCCACAAGATGTATTGCAGCAACTTGCCAGTGCATCTTTAACAACACCTTCCAAACCCAAGACCTCTGTCACCTCCAAAGACCAGGGCAGCAGACACATGGGAGCACTGCCATTCCTTCACTGTTACTGGGTCAGAAACGTGGACCACTCTCCATAGCAACACGGAGATCTTATGCTCTATGGACTGCAGCAGTTCAAGAAGGTGGTTCACCCCCACCTTCTCAAAGGCAATTAGGGATAGGCAATAAATGTTGGCTTTGCCGGTGATGCACACATCCCAAGAGTAAATAAAAATAAATGCTATGTCTGCTGGCCAAAATTACAGTTAAATGTGGCTGACTGGAACCACATGACCGGAAGACTGACATTCATGTTTAAAATATAATCCCTTGTGCTTAAATTCTATACATAGCGGAAAAACCTGTTTGGATCTGATTCGTCCAAACCTTTCATAATTTTAAACACTTCTACCAAATCCCTTGGTCTTTTTTCAAGCGAGAAAAGACACAGATTGTCACTGTTTTCCTGGAGAATGGGTGCAAATTCTCAGCTGATTTTGTCCACATGACCGCTGTCACTCACTTCAGAAGATATCATTATATCTGAAAAATTATGAGATGTTCACAAGAGATGAGATAAGGCATTGTTCAAATATAAGTCATCTTTTCTCACAGTTCACTCCAACATTCCTGTGGCGGATCAGCAAGAGATCTTCCGTCAGCCGCCCCCTTGGGTGAGGAAAATAGTGCTGGCGACAAACATCGCAGAAACCTCAATAACTATTGATGATATAACACACGTGGTTGACACAGGGTGTCACAAGGAGCAGGGTTATGATCTGAGGACAAAGGTAACCTGGGTTGTTAAAATTATTTTGAAAGTAGAGGACAACTGTTCAAATTTGTAAAAGACAAGTTTAGCATTGAAAGCAGGAAAACCTTCACACAAAGCAATCAATACTTGAAACAGAGTTAATGCGGAATGGACTAGATCAGATAAGAGGAGTAAGAGGTGGAATATCTGGGCAATTATCAGAGAGGAATCCCGACAGTGCAGAAGGAGGCCAGTCGGCCCATCGAGTCTGCACTGACCCTCCGAAAGAGCACCCTACCTAGGCCCACGTCCCCACCCTATCCCTGTGACCCCACCTAACTTCTGGACACTAAGGGACAATTTTATTATGACAATTCCAAATCTGCACATCTTTGGACTGTGGGAGGAAACCGGAGCACCTGGAGGAAACCCACGCAGACATTGGGAAAAGGTGGAAACTCCATATAGACAGTCACCCAAAGTCGGAATCAAACCTGGGTCTCTGGCGCTGTGAGGGAGCAGTGCTAACTACTGTGGCCATAGTGTAATACATTTTAAGGTGATTATAGAGAAGATTAAATTACAGATGTGCAATAAATGCTGGATTTGCCAGTGATGCCCACATCCCAAGAGCAAATACAAATAAAAAATATGGTGGCCAAAATGACAGATTATCATAGATTATACAGTGCAGAAAGAGGCCATTCGGCCCATCGAGTCTGCACCAGCTCAAGGAAAGAGCACCCTACCCAAGGTCAACACCTCCACCCTATCCCCATAACCCAGTAACCCCACCCAACACTAAGGGCAATTTTGGACACTAAGGGCAATTTATCATGGCCAATCCACCTAACCTGCACATCTTTGGACTGTGGGAGGAAACCGGAGCACCCGGAGGAAACCCATGCACACACGGGGAGGAAGTGCAGACTCCGCACAGACAGTGACACAAGCTGGAATCGAACCTGGGACCCTGGAGCTGTGAAGCAATTGTGCTATCCACAATGCTACCGTGCTGCCCAAATTACTGTTGCGATGGTCGGGAATCGAACCCGGGTCAACTGCTTGGAAGGCAGCTATGCTCACCACAATCACACCATCGCTCACTACAAATTTACCAAGAGGGATAAATGTGGCTGACTGGAACCACAGCATCACCAATGGTGGGAGCGCTGAAAATGATTAAAACCAAATGATTAAAACCAAGTTAAAGATGCGAGAAAAGCTGATTTTGAGAATAAAACTTGGGAAAATAAAGTGATCAAGAACAACAATGGGAAAAATTTAAACCAGTCAGTTGCTTGGTAGTGCAGAACTTCAATATTGCTGAAGAGAGAGAGAGAGAGACATGTCGCTGGCTAGTAATCCGGAGATGCAGGATAATGATCTGGGGACCCAGGTTCAAATCCCACCATGGCAGGTGGCAGTGAAATTTAACCTCAATAAAAGTCAAATGGTGACCATGAAACCATTGGCGATTGTAGTAAAAATCCATCTGGTTCACTAACGTCCTTTAGGGAAGGAAATCTGCCGTCCTTACCTGGTCTGGCCGACATGTGACTCCAGACCCACACCAATGTGGTTGACTCCTAAATGCCCTCTGAAATGGCCTAGCAAGCCACTCATAAAACCGAACGGACCACCCGACATCGAACCAGGCACAGGAAAAGGCAACGGCAAACCCAGCCCTGCCGAGCCTGCAAAGTCCTCCTTACTGACACCTGGGAGTTTGTGCCAAAGTTGGGAGAGCTGTCTCACAGACTAGTTAAGCAACAGCCTGACATAGTCATACTCACAGCCTGACATAGTCATACTTACAGACACCACTATCACCATTCCTCGGTAAGTGGTAAGGGAACCAACAAGAGGGAAAAACATACTTGACCTCATCCTCACTAATCTGCCTGCTGCAGATGCATCTGCCCATGACAGTTTCGGTAAAGGTGACCACTGCACGGTCCTTGTGGAGACAAAGTCCCGCCTTCACATTGAGGATACCGTCCATCATGTGTGGCACGACCACAGTGCTAAATGGGATAGACTTCATACAGATCTAGCAACTCCAGACTGGGCATCCATGATGCGCTGTGGACCATTAGCAGCAGCAGAATTGTATTCAACCAGAATCTCCAACCTCATGGCCCGACATATCCCCCACTCTACCATTACCACCAAGCCGGGGAAGAACCCTGGTCCAATGACGGGTGCAGGAGACCATGCCAGGAGCAACACAGGCATACCGAAAAATGAGGTCTCAACATAGTGAAGCTACAACACAGGACTACTTGTGTGCCAAACAGCAAAAGCAGCAAATAATAGACAAAGCGAAGCGATTCCGCGACAAATGCATCAGATCTAAGCTCTTCAGTCTTGCCGCATCCAGTTGCGAATGGTGGTGGACAATTAACTCACTGGAGGAGGAGGCTCCACAAATATCCCCATCCTCAATGATGGAGGAGCCCAGCACATATGTGCAAAAGGCAAGGCTGCAGTTTTGGCAATAATCTTCAGCCAGAAGTGCCGGGTGGATGACCCATCTTGGTCTCCTCCGGAGGTCCCCAGCATCACAGATGTAAGTCTTCAGCTAATACGATTCACTCCATGTGATATCAAGAAACAGCTGATGGAACTGGATATTGTAAAGGCTATGGGCCCTGACAATATCCCGGTAATAGTACTGAAGACTTGTGCTCCACCCCTAGCCAGGCTGTTCCAGTACAGCTGCAACACTGGCATCTACCTGGCAATGTGTAAAATTGCCAGGTGTTTCCTGTAGACAAGAAACAGGACAAATCCAACCCAGCCAGTTACTGCCTTCTCAGCCTACTCTCCATCAGCAACGTGATGGAAGGAGTCATCAGCAGTGCTATCAAGCGGCACTTACTCGGCAATAACCTGCTCGTGGATGCTCAGTTTGGGTTCCGCCAGGGTCACTCAGCTCCTGACCTCATTACAGCCTTGGTTCAAACATGGACAAAAGAGCTGAATTCCAGAGGTGAGGTGAAAGTGACTGCCCTTGATATCAAGGCACACTTGACGGAGTATGGCATCAAGCAGCCCTAACTGAACTGGAGTCAATGGGAATCAAGGGGAAAACTCTCCACTGGTTGGAGTCATACCTGGCACAAAGGAAGATGGTTGTGGTGGTTAGAGGTCAATCATCTCAGCTCCAGGAGATCACTGCAGGAGTTCCTCAGGGAAGTGTCCTGGGCCCAACTGCTTCAACAACGACCTCCCTTCCATCATAAGGTCAGAAGTGGGGATGTTTGCGGATGACTGCACGATGTTCAGCACCGTTCCTCCGATAACGAAGCAGTCCATGCCCAAGTGCAGCAAGACCTGGACAATATCCAGGCTTGGGCTGGCAAATGGAAAGTTATATTTGTGCCACACAAATGTGGGGCAATGACCATCTCCAACAAGAGAGGATCTAACCATCGCCCATTGACATTTAATGGCATTGCCATCGCTGAATCCCCCACAAACAACATTCTGAGGGTTACTATTGATCAGAAACTGAACTGGACTAGTCATATTAATACTGTGGCTTCAAGGCCAGGTCAAAGGTTCGGAAACCTACCGTGAGTGACTCACCTCTTGACTCCCAAAGCCTGTCCACCATCTACAAGTCACAAGTCAGGAGTGCAATGGAATACTCTCCACTTGCCTGGATGAATGCAGCTCCAACAACACTCAAGGAGCTCAACAACACTCAAGGAGCTCAACACCATCCAGAACAAAACAGCCCGCTTGATTGCTCCACCACAGTGGCGGCCATGTGTACCATCTACCAGATGCAATGCAGTAACTCACCAAGGTTCCTAAGACAGCACCTTTCAAACCCACGATCACTACCATCTAGAAGGACAAGAGCAGCAGATACCTGGGAATCTCACCACCTGGAACTTCCCCACCAAGTCACTCACCACCCTGACTTGGAAATATATCACCGATCCTTCACTGTCGCCAGGGCAAAATACTGCACCTCCCTCCCTAACAGGCATACCTGCACCTGAAGGACTGCAGCGGTTCAAGAAGGCAGCTCACCACCACCTTCTGAAGCCAACCAGGAATGGACAATAAACGCTGGCCTAACCAGCGACGCCTACATCCCGTAAATGAATTTTAAATAAAAGCCCACACTCGCAAAGCTCAAAACAAAATGTCTACTGGTAGAATATGATTCTACAATTGGGCAATGTTTGCTGAACAATCCTGAGTGTGCTAAAAATTACTCTGATAACCAAATTAAGATCATAAGTTGAACTCATAAGTGGCTCATTTACTCATGGTTTGTGTCTTAGAATCATAGAAGCCCTCCAGTACAGAAGGTGGCCATTGGACCAATCGAGTCTGACCCTCTGGAGGGAGGAGGGGAAGTTAAAGGCCTTGCTTGGTGACCACCATGCTAGCTCGGTGGGCTAGTTAATGGAAGTAAAGTGGGGGCTCGTCAGGAGGAAAGTGTGTGCGGGGGATGGGGTTAGTTTGTTTGGGCTGGAGAGGGGTGGGTTGCTGACATGGGTGTGGTTGGTGTGGCACAGTTAGGAAGGGAAGAGATAGCAGCGGACATCCGAGGGCCAGCCCGGAGGGGTGCGTGACACGGGCTGGGGACTCGCTCAAGAAGGGGTATGGCTGATTGGGTGGTGCTTGATTGAGCTGGTTAAACGGTCGAGTGTTTTTACGCATCTGAGGAGTCTGAAGGCGCACGAGTTTTACAGGATATACATCTGAAGTTGGGGGATCAGGCAAAGCTGAGGGAGGGATGGATGGGGCAAGGGGTTCCACTCGGGGCTGGATATGAAGACGAGGGGAGTAGCAGGTGATCAGTAAGAGAGTGATGTTTGAGATGTGAAGCATTGTGGCCGATCTGGGGGGGTAGATATGTGCTGGTCAGCGGGACACTGGTGTGGTTGCCTGTTGTCCTGGTAAACATTGTGGCCCAAATTGGGTGATGTTGATTTAATGAGTTTGGTGTTGGGGAAGATTCTGGATTTCGACACACTGGTTGATAATGGGGGAGACTTTAATACTGGACTCATGTCTGGACCGGTGGAGCCCGAAGTTGTCGAGGGTGTCGGCAGTGGCTAGGGAGCTGAGGGGGTTCATGGAGCGCATGGGGAGGGGTTGGGGGTGGGGGGAACGTGCAGAACCGTGAAGGTTTGGGAGGCCAAGGATGAAGGAGTTTTCATACTTCCATGTGCAATGGGTATATTCTCGGATTGACTTTTTTGTGATGGACAAGGTGCTGTTGACCCAAGGTGTGGGCGACTCGGTGTATTCGGTGATCGTGATCTCTGACCATGCATCACATTGTGTGGATTTGCGGGTGGTTCTGGGGGAGGCCCAACGGCTGCAGTGGAGGTTAGATAGTTTATTTTGTTCACCTTCAGACTCCTCAGATGCGTAAACACACAGGACCCATTCAGCCCTATCACATTCCACGTGACCAGCCTGGTCAGGGGGCTCCCTGCACCCCACTCCCTGCACAGGGAGAGGGTGGAATGGAAGGAGAGGGCAAGGCTGGTCAATGAGACCTTGAGGATGGATAGGAGGTACTCGGTAGCGCCGGAGGAGGGATTGCTGAAGGAGACACCGAGGCTCCAGATGGGGTTTGGGTTAGTGTCTACAGGGAAGCTGCTGGGGCAGTTGCAGAGGGGCAGTTTACGAGTATGGGGAGAAGTTGAATGGAATGCTGGCCGATTATTTGAGGAAGCAAGCAGTGGCAAGGGAGATTGATGTAGTGAGGGACGAGAAGGATAAAGTGGTGATGGACCCGGTTATGGTGAATGGGTATTTGAGGTCTTTTATAGGATACTCTGAGTCGTTGTCACCGATGGGACAGAGGGTATGAAGCGGTTTCTGGATGGGTTGAAGTTCCCCAAGGTGGAGGGGTGGGTTCAAGGCCTGGAGGAAAGCTTGGGCTGAGGGAGGTGATGGTTGGCAAAGGAGCGATACAAGGGGGGAAGGCCCCGGGTTCTCAATCGAATTTTATTTTAAGTTTGGGGAGGAGCTGGGGCCACTGCTGGTTAGGACGTATAATGAGGCGAGGGAGTGGGGGGATCTCCTCCCTACTTTATCACAGGATTCCAACTCTCTGATTATAAAAAAGGATAAGGACCCGGAGCAGCGTGGGTCATACCACCTGATATCATTATTGAATGCCGATGTTAAGCTTTTGGTGAAGTTGCTTGCACCGGGGATTAAGGACTGTGTGCCGGGGGTGTTGTGGAGGATCAAATGGGTTCTGTGAAAGGAAGGCAACTGCGGAGATTACTTAACGTGATTTTGGTGCCCCCGGGGGGGGGGGGGGGGGGGGGGGGGGGTGCTGCAGGAGGGGGGCATGAGGTGGAGGTACTGGTGGTGATGGACGTGGAAAAGGCTTTTGACCGGGTGGAGTGGGAGTATCTGAGGTGTTGGGGCAGTTTGGCTTTGGGCAGGGACTGTGGATTGGGTTCGGCTGCTGTCTGTATAAGGCGCTGATGGAGAGTGTGCGGACAAACCGAGTGAGTTTTGGGGTATTTTGGGCTTCACCGCGGGACATGGCAGGGGTGCCCACTCTCCGCAATGCTGTTTGTCTTAGCGATAGAACTGTTGTTAATGGCGCTCAGGGAGTCAACGAAATGGCGAGGGATTGAGCAGATAGGTGCTGAACATCGGATTTCACTGTATGCGGATGACTTGTTTTTATATATTTCAGACCCATTCGGGGGATTATGGAGATCTATAGGTAATTTGGCATGTTTTCAGGATATAAATTGAACATGAGAAAGAGTGAGGGGTTCCCGATCAATGCCAGAGGGCAGGAAAGGAGGTTAGGAGAGTTACTGTTCCGGGTGGTGGGGCAGGCTTTAGGTAACTTGGCATTCAGGTGGCTGCATAGGTTTAACTTGGCTCGATTCGTGGAGGGGATGAAGGTGGATTTTAAGAGTTGAGACGTTTTGCAGCTCAGCTGGTGCAGACAGTGAAAATGACGGTGCTGTCTAGGCTTCTTTTTGTGTTTCAGAACCTCCTTATCTTTGTCCCCAAGTCATTTTTCAGGAAAGTCAATGGGTTGATCTTGGGGTTTATGTGGGCGAATGTGGCAAGCTTTTTTGGAATGGCCTGCGCTGCTGACTTTGATAAACTATTATTGGGTGGCAAATATTGCGCTGGTGAGGAAACTGCCTGTGGAGGAGAGGTTGGTCCGGTGGCCTGTGGGCGGGTGGAGGCAGCATTGTGTAGGGAAACGGGTTTGAGGGCTTTGTTGTTGGCGCTTTTGTTGTTCTCACTGACCAGGTACTTTGCGGGCCCAGTGGTGGTGTTGGCTTTAAGGGTGTGGAGGCTGTGGGATTGGAGGGTATTTTGCTGTGGCCGCCGATTTGCGACAACCATTGGTTCATGCCGGCCAGACTGGATGCCAGTTTCCAGGGGTGGCATCAGCTGGGGATTGAGTACTTTAGGGAATTGTTTAGAGTGGGCAAATTTGCGGGGTTGGAAAAATTGTAAGAGTTGCCCAAGGGAAATGGTATTAGCTTCCTGCAGGTCTGGATTTTGTGAGGAGCAAAGTGCCATCCTTCCCGGGGCTGCCGCCTCTGCCGTTGCAAGACAGGCTCTTGTCAGAGGAAGCGATAGGAGAGGGGAAGGTGTCAGATATTTATAAGGAATTGATGGAGAATGAGGACCCCCTCTGGAGAATGTTAAGCGCAAATGGGAGGAGGAGCTGGGAGGGGAGGTGGGGGTTGGGACATGGGTTGAGATCTTCTTTGCAGGGGGGAGGATAGGTGTGGACGGTGCGCGGGGGTGCCTGCGAATCACATCCACCTGCAAATAACATCCACATGTTTTGGGTGTGTCCCAGGCTGATGTCCGAGGTGCTGGGTATGGGAGTGATTCCATGTCCGGAAGTGGCGATATTTGGTGTGTCGGAAGGCCCTGGAGTCCAGAATGGGGGAGAGGCCCATGTATTGGCTTTTGTCTCCCTGATAGCCAGGAGATGGATTTTGCTGGGGTGGCGGGACTCAGAGCCGCGAAATGTGCGGTGTGGGTGAGCGACCTGACGGAATTCCTGAGGTTGGAAAAGGTCAAATTTGCTCTGCAGGGTCAGTAGAAGGGTTTGCCCGGAGTGGAATTGAGGGGTCAGCAAGGAGGAAGGGGGTTAAAATGGGGAAGGCGGGGCATAGCAAGAAGTTGGTGAGGGGGGGCTGGAGGGTTGTGGTTGTTTATTGGGTTGATGTTCTCTACATTTTTGTTAAAAAGCTTGAATAAGAATACTTAGAAAAAGAGTCTGCACTGATCTTCCGAAAGAGCATCCGACCGAGGTCCACGCCCTATCCCGTAACCCCACATAACCTTTTGGACACATTAACGGGCAACTTGACAAGGCCAATGCAGCTAACCTGCACGTCTTTGGATTGTGGGAGAAAACCGGAGCTCCCGGAGGAAACTCATGCAGACATGGGGAGAGCGTGCAAACTCCACACTGTCACCCAAGGTTGTCAGCGAACCTGGGTCCCTGGCGCT
The DNA here is from genome assembly GCF_902713615.1 of Scyliorhinus canicula. Lineage (NCBI taxonomy): Eukaryota > Metazoa > Chordata > Chondrichthyes > Carcharhiniformes > Scyliorhinidae > Scyliorhinus > Scyliorhinus canicula. The sequence goes on along the minus strand of NC_052155.1, from coordinate 53,016,408 downwards.
CTGAGGTTGTAATGCTTAGCACTAGGCCACCTATGGTGGTGGTCAATTCTGTTAAACATTGCCTAGAAGGAGCCCCACTTTGGCAAAGCAGTATCTGCCATATTGCTGCAGGTGAAGGCTGAAAAAGTGCAGGATTCATGGGCTCCGTTTACTCTGGGATCTCTCAACCAGCTGAGACCTTTCTGTTTCCTCACCTCTTCCAATGCCCCTCTGAACAGTTAGAGGGGAAAACTGTTGGCAAATGCTGTCTTTGTCAAAGCTTGCCACCGCTGCAGTTTTTTGGCATGTGTCCTGGTATTGTGACCCAGTAGGTTCACCATACAGAATGCACTTGGGTATATGGCTGACATTCAACCAGTGAACTTGACCAAGTCGTCACAGATGTCATTGGCATAAAATGAGTATATGCAGGGTTTTCACTACTGCAGACCCTTCTGATATCTAATAGCAAAGTAACATTACCTCTTTGAAAATGTTTCAATCACACAACAGAGGGCGCTTGAGGACCAGGCCAAACTCATATCAGAATGATCAGCAACTCAGTGCTTTGGGAAAGTCTTTGGACTTATGACAGAACTCTATAGTGTACTTCTGTTTAAAGTAGCTCTGTCTAAGATACAGAATATGAATGGGAAAGTCACTCGTCCTAAAAACTGTGTATAGTAGCCACGCTAAATTGCACCTTAATCGGATAAAAAGAATTGGGTACTCGAAAAAAAATAATTTTTAAATCAGGAACCTCTCAATCTCTGTTTTAAACATACACAATGACTGAGCTTCCACAGCCCTCTGGGGTAGAGAATTCCAAAGTTTCATAACCCTCTGTGTAAAGAAATTTCTTCTCATCTCAGTCCTAAATGGCATCCCCCTTATTTTGAAATTGTGCCCCCTGGTTCTAGACTCCCCGACCAAGGGAAACATCTTAGCTGCATCTATCCTGTCTATTCCTTTAAGTATTTTGAAGGTTTCAATGAGATCACCTGTCTTTCTTCAAAACTCTAGGGAATAAAGGCTTAGTTTTCCCAATCTCTCTTCTTGTGACAGTCCCGTCATACCTGGACAGGTTTGGTGAACCTTTGTTGCACTCCCTCTGTGGCAATAATATCCTTTCTGAGGTAAGTGCACCAAAACTACACACAGCACTCCAGGTGCAGTCCAACCAAGCTCCTGTACAGACGCACTACTCCTGTCCTCAAATCCTCTTGCGATAAAGGCTAACTTTTCATTAATCTTCCGAATAGCTTGCTGTACCTGCATGCTACCCTTTAGTGACTTACGGACAAGGACACCCAGGTCCCTTTGTAAATCTGCACTTTCTAATTTCTTACCATTTAGGAAATATCCTGCACACCTGTTCCTTCTATCAAAATGGATTACCTCACATTTTTCCACATTATATTCCATCTGCTACGTTCTTGCCCACTCATAAAGTCTATCCAAATCCTCCTTTACACGCTTTACATCTTCCTCACCGCGCACATTTCCGCCTAGCTTTGTATCGTCCGCAAACTTGGAAATATTATATTTGGTCCTCACATCCAAATCATTGATATATATTGTGAATATCTGGGGTCCATGTACTGATCCTTGCGTTAGCCCCAGCCTGCCAACGTGAGAATGACCTATTTATTCCTTCTCTCTGTTTTCTGCCTGTTAGCCAATCCCCAATTCATGTACATTACCTCCTAACTCATGTGCTTTTATTTTGCTAATTAAAATCCCGTGGGGGACTTTATCAAAGAGAACAAAGAACAATACAGCACAGGAACGGGCCCTTCAAGCCTGTACTGGTCATGATACCAACCTTTGCCAAAACCGTTAGCACTTCCTTGTGCCGTATCCCTCTATACCATCCGATCCATGTGTTTGTCAAGATGCCTTTTGAATGCTGTTAATGTATCTGTTCCCACAATTTCCCCGGCAACGCGTTCCAGGCAGTCACCACCCCATAAAAAACCTGCCTCGCACATCTCCTCTAAACTTTACCCCATGGACCTTAAACCTATGCCCCCTGGTGACTGACCCCTCCACCCTAGGAAAGAGTGTCTGCCCATCCACTCGACCATGTCCTTCACAAGGCTTACTGAAGTCCCATGTAAACAACATCCACCACCCTCCCCCATCAATCATCTTTGTCACCTCCTCAAAAAACTCGATCAAGTTAGTGAGGCACAACCTCCCCTTCACAAAACCATGCTGTCTACTGCTTATGAGTCCATTTGTTTCCAAATGAGTATAAATCCTGTCCCTGAGAATTCTCTCCAATTTACCTACTGCCGACGTGAGGCTCACTGGCCTATAGTTTCCAGGATTAACCCCTGCTACCTTTCTTAAACAGCGGTACCACATTAGCTATTCTATAGTCTTCGGGGATCTCATCTGTAGCCAATGGGGATTAAAGATGTCAGTCAAGGCCCCAGCAATTTCCTCCCTTGCTTCCCTCAGTATTCTGTGGTAAATCCCATCCAGCCCAGGAGACTTGTCTATCTAAATATCTTTTAAAAGACCCAATACCTGCTCCTATTCAATGTTAACATGATCCAGGCTGTCCACACCCTACCCAAGAATCATCTTCCACAAAGTCCCTTTCTTTGGTGAACAAGCCTTCTGAAAGTCCAAAAATACTACGTCCATCAGCACTCCTTTATCAATTTTGTTCGTAATGTCTTTAAAAAAAACTCCAAGTTCATCAAACATGAGTTCCCATCCATAAACCCATGCTGACTATGCTTAATCAGATAATGGTTGTCCAAGTATCTATTTATCACATCCTTGGTAATAGATTCTAACAATTTCCCTATCACTCATGTAAGGCTAACAAGTCTGTAGTTCTCTGTTTCTCTCTCCATTTTTAAATAGTAGGGTGGCATTTGCTACCTTCTAATCTTTAAGAACCATTCCAGTACCTATAGAATCTTGGAAGATGATCACCAATGTATCCACTATCTCTATAGCAACCTCTTTCACCACTCTGCAATTCATAACATCAGGTTCCGGGAACTTATCAACTTCCAGTCCCATTAATTTTTCCAATACAACCTGCTTAATTATTCTAATTTCCTTCAACTCTGCAATCTCCCCAGACCCTGCAATATTTACACCTGGGAGATTGTTTGTATGTTCATATGGTTCTAAAGATGAAGGGCTTTCAGAGTCATGGATTGATTTGACAAGCTGGGGTTGTTCAACTTCGAGAATAGAAGGCTGAGCTAAGATTTGATAGAGTTATTCACAAAAATGAGCAATGCAGACATAGTAAATCGAGAGAGACTGTTCGCAGTGGCTGAAGGGAGAACCAGAGAAGATAGATTTAAGGTGATTGGCAAATGAAGCAATGGCGACAAAAGGGAAAACCGTTTTATGCAGTGAGTGCTTCGAATCTGGAATGCACTGCCTGAGAATGTAGTGGAGGCTGGATCATTTGTGGTTTGCAAAGCGGGCAGTGGGACTGGCTGAGTTCTTCCAGAGAGCAGGCATAGACACGATTTGCCAAATATTCTCCTCCTGTCCATTCTATGATTGCATTAAAACGGACAAAAGGTAATGGCAGAAAACATAAAACTGAAGGAAAAAAATACGAAAGTATGAAGAGTATTGTCGATCCTGGGAACCTGGAGAGATCTAAAGAACAGGAAAGCAAGGCAAAGGAAATAGGAAAATAAACTTTTAAGATACATCAAGATCGACATTTTTTCTTAATTATATTAGAAATAAAATGGTCATCAAGGAGAATAGAAAAAGTAATGCTACAAAAGATTAACAATTCCCAGGATCTGATGGTTTCCAGCAAAGGATTTTAAACGAGGTAGGTGAGGAAATTGCAGATACTTAGCAATAATCTATCAAAACGTTCACGGTTCAGGAATTATTGTCTTATCAGAAAATTGCAAATCAAGTTCGACTCCTTGGGTGGGATGCTCCGTCCCGCCAGCCCCATTTACCGGCTCGGCATGCCCCTGTCGGCAGCAGGATTTTGCGTTCCCGCAGCCGGCCAATGGGGTTTCCCATTGTGGCCACCCGTCGGGAAACTCTAAGGGCTTGGGTGCATTTCTGGCAAAGCGGAGGATCCCCGCAAAGCGGAGGGTCCCGGCAAAGCAGAGGATCCCGCCGATGGAGAATCCCGCAGCATGTTGCTTCAGTAATTTATGACAGACAAAATAGACAAGGTACTCAACCAGCCAGTGCTTACAAAGCACAAACCAAACTTCTGCTGTTGGATGTGTTTTTGCAATTGGGCAACATTTGCTGAACTATCCTAAGGTGGTTCAGCTCCCACTCTCGCCAGTACTAGTGCCAGTGCCCCATGAATTGAAACCCATTTCTCCCACACCAGTCTTTGAGTTACGCATTCATCTCTCTCCAATAATCCAGAGATTATTACCGTTGAGATTCTGCTCTTTAATTTTGCCTCCAGCTGCTCACACATCCTATGCAGAACCTCCTTCCTAGTCCTATCAATGTCATTGGTACCCATGAAGACTACAACAACTGGATCCTCCCCTCCCACTGCAAGCTCCTGTCCAATCCTGAGTAGATATCCCAAACCCTGGCATTGGGCAGGCAATGTAGCCTCCGGACTCTCACACACGGCAGCAGAGATATTTCCCTGACTATACTGCCCCTATTACCACTACATTCCGAATGACTCCTCCTCTCCCTCCCCCCCTCCCCCACCCACTTGAATGGCTTCCTGTACCGTGGTGCCATGGTCAGTTCAGTCATCCACCTTGCAGCCCTCATTTTGACCCATGCAAGCTATAAGAGCTTTGAACGTGTTGGATAATTCTTTACTTCAATGGAAACTCATGTTGTGGTTTCCACCTCAAAGGTAGAAATGAGGACAATGCAAGAGTTTTGAAGGTCACATTTTGGGTAATATTGAGTTATTGCAAAAGATGATAGAGCTTTATTCTCTGTGTTACAGGTTTCATGTCTCAACACAGTTTGGATTTCCAAGTCGAACGTGAAGCAGCGGCGCGGGCGGGCAGGTCGCTGCCAGCCGGGTAATGCCTACCATTTGTTCACCAGGGAGAGGCTGGAGAAAATGGATGACTTTCCGATCCCAGAAATCCTACGTACCCCTCTAGAGAACATTGTGGTCCAGTCTAAAGTCCACATTCCTGACATTACGGTGCGTGGTGATCCTTATTTTTGAGGATTCCTCTTTCCACCATAGGAATGTAGCTGCAAAGGAGTCATGCAGTACTCCAGCTAGGGCCCAACCAGTGTTTTATACAGCTCCCTCTGCTCTTCCATTCAATTTTCCAGGATCTGCATTATTCACCATGTAGGAGACCAAGCTGGAAATCATATACCAAAGGAGGTCCAGCCAAGGCCTTCTACAGGAACCAGCATAATATTTAATCTTTATTTTCAGTTTTGAAGGTGCTCTTGGGAGGGAATCATGGCTGATTTTCCAGGCGGGAGTGCATAGGAGCTGGTTTAGCACAGTGGGCTAAACAGCTGGCTTGTAATGCAGAACAAGACCAGCAGCACGGGTTCAAATCCTGTACCGGCCTCCCCGAACAGGCGGCGGAATGTGGTGACTAGGGGTTTTCACAGTAACTTCATTGAAGCCTACTTGTGACAATAAGTGATTATTATTATTATTATTATTATTAATAATAAACTCATATGTTGCAACCATAACCCTCCCACTCTAACCTGGATCAACTATTTCAGCTCAGTCCAGTAATCCTGGCTTGCTTGGTTGACCTACTTGTCAGCAATATCTCAGTGGGTGATGCTCTTGCCTCTGAATCAGAAGGTTTATGGGTTCAAGTCCCAATCAAATCCCAAGGAATTGAGCACAATAATCAGGGCTGACATCCTTGTCAGGGAATGCTGGATTGTTAAGTATGCCCTCTTTCAGATGAATCTTTAAACTAAGGCCCCCGATGTCTGTTCTCACAGGTAAACATAAGATAACTTTCGGGCTCCACGTGGTGTAGTGGTTAGCACTTGGACTACGGAGCTAACGACCCGGGTTAGAATACTGGCCCCGGGTCACTGTCCGTGTGGAGTTTGCACATTCTCCCCGTGTCTGCGTGGGTTTCATCCCCACAACCCAAAGATGTGCAGGTTAGGTGGACTGGCAACGCTAAATTGCCCATAAATTGGGGGGAAAAAAATAATGGGTACTCTAAATTTATCAAAAAAACAAAATATAACTTTGACAAAACCCCACATGGGCGTTTGACAAAGTCCCACATGGCAGACTGGTCAACAATGTGAAAGTCCATGGGATACAGAGCAATGTGACGAATTGGATAAAAAGTTGGCCCAGTTTCAGAGGATAGTGGTCGATGGCTACCCTTGCAATTGGAAAGTTGTTTCAAGCGGTGTTCCACAGGACTCGGTGTTGGGACCCTTACTGTTTGTATTATGTATTAATGATTTGGATGTGAACGTGGGGAGCACAATTGGGAAATTTGCAGACAACACAAAGATTGGCTGAGTGGTGGACAGTGTAGAGGATAGCTCAATCTCCAGAATTATATTAATGGGTTGGTGGAGAGGGCGATAAAATGGCAGATGGAATTTAACACAGAGAAGTGTGAGGTCATGCATTTAGGGAGGTCAGTCACAGGGAGTACACAATAAAGAGGGGTGGATGAAGTGAGAGATCTTGGCGGACAAGTACACAGGTCCCTAAAGACAGCAGTTCAAGTAGACAAGGTTGTTAAAAAAGGATATGGAATGCACGCCTTCAGTGACAGAGGTATAGAATATAAATGTAAGGATATAATGTTGGAATTATAAGACATTGGTGAGGCCATAACAGGAGTATTTTGTTCATTTCTGGTCACCACATTACAGGAAGGACCTTATTGCTCTGGAGAAAGTGCAGAGGAGGTTTACAAGAATGTTGCCAGGGCTAGAAAAGTTTAGCTACGAGGAGAGACTAGATAGGTTGGGGTTATTTTCATTGGAACAAAGAAGGCTTAATTGAGGTGTACAAAATTATGAGGGAAGAGATAAAGTGGACAGGATAAAATTGTTTCCCTTGGTGGAGAATTCTAGAACCAGGGGACATAGATTCAAGATAAGAGGCAGAAGGGTTTTACGCAGAGGGTGGTGGGTGCCTGGAACTCGCTCCCTGAGTTGGTGGTGGCGGCAGATACCCTAAACTCTTTTAAAAAGTATCTGGATCCACACCTTAAGTGCTCTAAGCTACAGAGCTATAGACTGGGTGCAGGAGTGTGGCATTAGAAAGGGCACCTGGGTGCCCTTGGGCTGGCATGGATAAGATGGGCCTTATCCATGAATGGCCTCCTTCTGTGCTGTAACTTTTCTATGATTCTATGAACATATGGCATTGTTTTGAAGTGCTAGGGAGTTATCGCCAGTGTCCTAGCTGATATATATCTTCCTGAATTAACATCAAAAAAGATTGTCTAGGCACTATCACATTGCTGTTTGTGGAAGTTTGCTGTGGTTTCTTTATTTCTAACATTGCAACAGTGCCTAAACTTCTACAAGTACTTCATTGGCTGTAAAGCACTTTGGGACATCTGGTGGCTGTGAAAGGTACTATAATACAGGCCTCTTTTTACTCGCTTGTGGAAAATGTAAGCAAACGATTTCATTTTTTTAACCACTCCCCTCTTTCAATTTATCCTTCAGGCTTCAGATTTTCTTTCTAAAGCAATGAATAGTCCCAATCCTAAGGCTGTGAATGAGGCTGTGCGAATACTGCAGGAGATAGGTGAGTGTGGGGTGTTTGGAAATTTACCACTAGAGGAGGATGCTGCAAGACATTTTCAAAGGTGCTTTGGAAACTACTCGCAGCTAGAAGTTTCGACGTTGACCCCCAATAGCCCAGTAAATTTAGTGAAATGTAAAAAAGTTCAGACCAGTAAATTTTGAAATTTAATTCCCATTCTGAACTGGTTTCAGTTGTAAATTTGACCAGGGTTCACACGAATAGAACCCATTCTGTGAATGTGTGTGTAGGCCAGGACATGGCCATGCTTTCTCAACCTATTCCTGAGATCCTAGAGCCTTTACCCATGAAGAATCACTAGGAATCCCATTTAACTTGTGTAAAATCAAACATCTGTCAGAGGCAACATTTTCAGGACTAAAATAAAACACTGTGCTGCTATCTCCTCTGTGTGTTAGTTGTAATTGGGGACCTGATAAACCCTGGTAGGTTCCCACTTCCAAGTTAGAACATTGTTCCAGAGTTCTTGCAGTACCACCATTGTAACTAATGAACCATATAGTCTGTGCCTCTGATTTTGTAATAATGAAAGGAGATATATATCACATCCTTGGAGTATACTGCACGATTACAGCTCAATTTTCACTTAAAAATTAACAAAATGTTTTTATTGAGTTAGTTGGTAAATGCTGTTGCAATCCTACCAAGGTTTGATCTTTGGTCTGCACTGAGTTTGGACCTCTGCCAGAACCTGAATGCTATTATTGGCGCCCAGTACAGGGCCAATCAGGCCTTCATGGGGTTTGGATGTCAGGTGACTGTAGGATTGCCTGGAAATTACTTCTACGATGTAGGGCCACATGAGGAAAGACCATTTGCATCATTAACACACAAGGAAACACATTCCAGTTCTGTACTGTTCTGTTCTACAGAGAACAGAGAAATTCTAGGTGGAGGTTTTCATTCTATTGCTGCAAATATAAGGAGCAGTGATTATTATAATCAGAGCCTGCACACTTTCATGTCATCTGGTTTAAGTTGTAGTGCCAAGAGAAATGGATGAGGAGAATTTACCATCATCTCTCCTCTTCCACCCCACTGCAGGAGTGCTCGATGAAGATGAATCTCTCACTTTACTTGGGCAGCGCCTGGCCCACATCTCCACAGATCCGCGGCTGGCAAAGGCGATCATCATGGCCTCCATTTTTCGCTGTCTGTCCCCTGTATTAACAGTTGTCACATGTCTGACTCGAGATCCATTTGTGAACAGCTTGTTGAACAGGACAGAGGTTATGAAGGTATAAAAAGAGATCAGGTGATGGGCATCAGGTGATCTTGGAGTATGTTTTAATTTTTTTTGTCGTTCTCCGGATATGAGATGCAGCATATTTCCCTAATCAATCTTGGTTTGAGCCTAGGTCAGAGGTATGGGTTGGTGGCTGATGAAGGAGAGACTTTTCTTTGCTGGTTTTGATCTCACTCGCTCAACACAACTTTGAATGAGGTCAAGAGCACTTACCCCGCCTGTGCCCCCATCGCAACATTTTCCCAACATGCAGATCATTATTCTACAGCATGGTTTCCTAAACTGGGTTCAGCACGGGGGCAACCGTTGAAAAAAGCTGGACACACAGCTTGTGCAATTGGGGCCGGTATTCAACGTGCTGCCTACTGATCGGCAACGGGTGAAGGCCCAGCAGACAGCAGATCAGGTGGCGGGGCAAGGTCCCAGTAGACAGCATAGTGGGTAGCGGGCAGGGGCCCAATGGACGGCAAAGCGGATGACGGAGAGCAGAGCAGACAGGATAGTGTGGAGTGAGGTGTGGACGGCGGGCGGTGCAAGGCGAGGAAATGGCACAGAGGACTCTGAGGCAGGGCAGGAGTAGAAGCAGATTTGGAGGCTGGGCAGGAGGAGAGGCCGCGTGGGAGCAGAAGCATACTTGGAGGAACAGAGGTAGATGTGAGAGAGAGAGAAAGAGGTGTGATTGTGTGAGACAGAGAGAGGTGGGCATGAGGGTGAGAGTGGTTATGCATGTGAGAGGGGAGTGAGAAAGAGAGGTGAGTGTTTGTACGTGAGAGATGAGTGTATGTGTGAGACGTGAGTGCGTATGAGAGAGAGGCGAGTGTATATATATCTATATGAGAGAGGTGAAGGTGAGAAAGAGAGGTTAGTGTGCGTCTGAGAGGTGTGCTTGTGAGAGAGAAGTGCGTGTGTGAGTGAGAGAGATGTGAGAAATAGAGCTGTATTTGTGTGTGTGTGAGAGAGAGATGAGAGTGAGTGTTATGAGCGAGAAAGTGTAGGATGCTCTCCCTATTTTCCCTGGTTCGAAAGGTTTACTCCAGATACAGCAATCCAAGACTACAAGTGACTCTTCAAACCACTTTGTTCATTATTGAAATCAAAGTTGTTAATAGCGATACATTACTGCTACAATACTCATGCACATCAACTGGTGACAGACCTGCTTATGTGGGCTTATCTGATATCCGGACAAGGGCAAGTGATCAGCTAATTCCACTCTGACCGCCAGTTGTTGATCAGATGACTCTGTTCCTGAGCTAGCTGGGTAGGCGGGCTGTGAACTACTTTCTTATAACTGATCATTCAGTGGCTGATGCCTCACTGGTTGTTAAGGGGTGATTGATTGGCCTCCTGATTGACGTTATCCATGACAACGTCAATCACCGCCAACAGTTCCGCTCTTTGTTCCCTTATCATCACCACAAGTGAACCTTGGTCCTGAGCCTATTATTGCATCCCCCCACTACTAACGGCTGACTCCTGCTGATGAGGTTTTCCCAGAGAAAGCTCATCCAATACATTCTGCGGTCACCAGTTCAGTTTATCCCACTCTCACTCATGATACCTGACATTTTACTATTGTTTAAAGTATTTCCAAAGAATTGACCTAGTTAAGCTGTTTTGCATCCCGCTGATATTTGCAGAAGTTGTCTAAACATAATAGCCTTGAAGCAAACCAGATTAAGTATTTCTAAAGAACTGCTGGTATTTGCACAAGTTGTTTAAATATATAAGCCTTGAAGGAAACAGCATTAAGTATTCTTTGACACAGGTGTCACGGTGGCGCAATAGTTAGCACTGCTGCCTCATGGCACCGAGGACTTGGATTCAATCCCAGCCCCAGGTCACTATCCGTGTGGAGTTTGCACATTTTCCCTGTGTCTGTGTGGGTCTCACCACCACAACCCAAAGATGTGCAGGGTAGGTGGACTGGCCACGCTAAATTGCTCCTTAATTGGAAAAAAACGTATTCTTTGACACATGAGCGAAAAGTGGCCACAAGGGAGGTGAGTGCGTATGAGAGAGAGAGAGATGAGTGTGTATGTGAGAGAGACAAAGAGATGAGTGTGTATGAGAGAGTTGAGGATGGAAGTGATTCAGAAATGCAAACTCCACCTTCTCCCCTCTTTTAAGATCCATCTTAAACCTACATCTTTGAGCAAGCTTTAGGTCTTGTTTCCTAATGCTTTGGCTGAGTATCAGATTTTGTATCATTCTGCTCCTGTGACGTACTTTTGAGCAATTTGTTGTTTAATCAAGGCTATTGTTTTTGCCATTTGAAGAGTTAATTGTGCAGAGGCTCAGATGTCTCTGGCAGGACTGCATTGCTTCCCATCATCCTTCAGCCAGCCTCCTGTGAATCGTCCGTTTCTCATCAAGGAGGTTTTTAAATTTGTTTGGTCTGTGTTGTCAAATCAGGAAGAGGTTTATTTGAATAACAAATTGCTCTGGTTATTTTTTGAATGTGAAGGAGGTTATTGCTCCATAAGAAAATCCAGACCTTTCAGGCAATATTAATGTTTAGAGCAAAAAATAAACCAATTTGAAACGTATCAATGTAAGAAAAGCTGTGATATTTTACCCAGGCTTTTGAAATATGACCAGATTGAGTGTTTAAATTGCTCCAATTGGGATGTGCTGTGTGTATATATAAAAACGTAGTGTGTGCATGTGTGTTTATACATATAGTGTGTGTTTATACGTGTGTGTGTGTGTGTCTGTACGTATATATACACACACACACACACACACACACACGTATAAACACACTATACATATTTCTGCAGATTCTTTCCAAAACTTTGCCAAATCCCGAAACCTTTTGGCTTGAGCACTGAGGGACTGACATCAGAAAGATTGGTGCTGTCCGTGTAGAGTTTGCACATTCTCTCCGTGTTTGCTTGGGTTTCGCCCCCACAACCCAAAAATGTGCAGGCTAGGTAGATTGGCCATGCTAAATTGCCCTTAATTGGAAAAATTGAATTGGGTACTCTAAATTTAAAAATAAATAAATAAAAACAAGAAAGATTGGTGCTGAAAAACAGATTTTTTCTAAAAACCTCGCTAGTTCCCGAGGTTCTTTCAGGGAGTGGAACCCTTCAACCTTACCTGGTGGCCTTGACGCTGACCTCTGTGAGACTCGTCCCGATTTGGTAAAGCCAAATGAGCAGCCACATGACACGGCTTCCTTGATTGGAAAGAGATGATTGACAGGAAACCAGAGAATAATGGGGGAAACTGCAGCTACCACCAGTACATGCCTGGAAACCTACACCATTAAACGGACAATATCAGTTTTTATACAACAATGTATTTATTTAGAGTCGTTAACATAGGAAAACATCCAAAGGTTTTTCACAGTAGTGTAATCAGAATATAAAGGAGGTTTTGGGCAGGTGATTGAAAGCTTGATTAGAAGTGGTGCTTATTTGGGATGGCAGCAAATACCGATTATTAAAATTCACCCACAATATAATGCCAGAATAAAAAATCCAAATCAGTTGATCAATAATAAATATTTCAGAATCTACCCCACAAAGTCCAGAGAACAGCCTGCAAGATGGCTCCTAGACAGTCAGCTCCTCCAGATATGCCTGTGGTGGCCACCTGCTGCTATCTATTGCTCTTTCTCCCCCTTAATCCTCTCTGTTGGATGCATTTTGACCAAAACTTCAAGTTAACTATTATTTTAAAAGACCTCCATTCGTTAGTTCAAACCATATCCCCAGACCTTACCTAGCTATGGTAAAGTAAGGAAAAAGCCCTGCTGCAACCCTCATTCATGCCTTTGTTACCTCTAGAATGACTATCCCGATGCACTGCTGGCTGGTCTCCCACATTCTGTTTGCCTATCACCCCTATACTTGCTGATTTTCTCTCAGGTTTGGCTTAAAATTATTGGAGATCTCTGAACATCGTGACCACGTTGCTGGGCTGGATTACATTGGAATAAACTATGAGATTTTACTTCTGTCTATAAACTGCGGCTCTTTGTTCTTCTGTGAGCTGTGGAAAAGAAGTAGCAAAATCTAGATTTGCCTTTTCCAGCTCTCCCTCACTTCCATCTCTCTTGACTCCTCCATGTTATTAAATTATCAGACTGCTTATCAACAGGCTGCACTGGATGACCAGAAATTTCCTCCAATTAACATTGGGAAGGTTGAAGCCACTGTTGCATAGCTACCCACTCCATCTCTCTTTTCCTGGCAACCGTCAAAAACTGACAAGATTGTTTACAACCTTTGACTTGTCTTTCATCCCAAGATAAGGTTCTAACCACCTATTTGCACCATCACTAAAACTGTCTGTTTCCGCTTCTGCACTGTTGCTCGACTGCAACCTCATTGAATCATAGTATTTACAGTGCAGAAGGAGGCCATTCAGCCCATCGGGTCTGCACCGGCCTGTTGAAAGAGCACCCTACCCAAGCCCGACCTCCACCCTATCCCCGTAACCAAACCCAACCTTTTTGGACACTAAGGGCAATTTAGCATGGCCAGTCCACCTAACCTGCACATTTTTGGACTGTGGGAGGAAACCAGAGCACCCGGAGGAAACCCACGCAGACACTGGGAGAACGTGCAGACTCCGCACAGACAGTGACCCAAGCCGGGAAGCGAACCTGGAACCCTGGAGCTGTGAAGCAACTGTGCTGACCGCTGTGCTGCCGTGCATGATCTCATTGGCTGGTCTTCCACATTCTGCCCACCACAGGTTTGAGGCCATTCAAAACCCTGCTGCCAAACTGCGCCAAGTACTGTTCACCTATCACCTACACTGGCTTCCGGTCAAACAGCATCTTGATTTTAAAGTACTCATTATTGTTTTCAAATCTCTCCATGACCCCCCCCCCCCCCCTCTTTCTCTTTCTCTACGATGAATATTAGTTCATATAGATAATTGTTATTCTACTGTTCTCCGACTACGCACTATGGTATGATTCTGAGAGACACTACAATATATCAGGATAGATGCCAATCAGCCCAAGGTTCTTAAGCTGGCTTATTGAAAAAGCTATCTAATTAGTTCTATTCTCCTGTTCTTTCCCAATAGCCCTTCTCTACATCGCTAATTCTGCATTGAAAATTACTCCTGAATCTGCTTCCACCTTCCTGTTAGGAAGTGAAAACCAAATCGTACTTGCTGTCTTTAAAAAACAAATTCTCGACACGTCTCATTTACCATTTAATGTAACATGGCAGAAGCGCTGAAAGGATATTTTGTGTCTGTCCTCATTGTCGAAGAAAAATATGACATCCCCAAAATACTTGTAAATCAAGAAGTGCAAGGGAGGAAGGAGCTTAAAACAATTGCAATCACCAGAGAAAGAGTACTGAGAAAATTATTAAAAACAAGGCTGACAAGTTCCCAGGTACTGATGGGCTTCATCCTTGGATCTTAAAAAAGAGATAGTAGATGCATTGATTGTAATTTTTTTAAAATCCCCAGATTCTCAAAAGCTCCCATCAGATTGGAAAATAGTGAATGTAACTCCTCTATTCAAGGAGGGAGGCAGAAAGCAGAACACTATTGGCCAATTAGCCTAATATTTATCATAGGGAAAATGCTGGAATCTATTTTTAAGGAGGTTTCTAGCAGCATACGTAGAAAATCTTGATGAGATCCAGTTGATAAATTATGGCTTTGTGAAAGGGAAATCATGTTTGACTAAGTTATTGGAGTTCTTTGAGGAAGTAACAAGCAACATGGATAAAGGGTCACCTGTAAATATTGTATACATTTCCAAAGGCATTTGCTTAGTTGCCACATGAATACAATACAAGAGCTCATGATGTAGGGGATAACATATAAGCATGAGTAGGATTGGTTAGCTAAAAAGAAGCAGAGAGTAGGAATAAATGAGTCATTTTTGGGTTGGCAAACTGACTAGTGGATTGCCACAGGGATCAGGTGCTGTCAAAGAATCTTTTTTTTAATATAAATTTAAAGTACCTAATTTTTCCAATTAAGGGGCAATTTAACATGGCCAATCCATCTATCCTGCACACCTTTAGTTGTGGGGGTGAGACCCACACAGACACGGGTGAACGTGCAAACTCCACACATAGTGACCTGGGCCTGGATTGAACCCGGACCCTCGGCGCCGTGAGGCAGCCGTGGGCTGTCAAAGGATCCTTAACGAATTGCTACAACACATCTTGCTGCAAACACCAATGATTTGTATGAAGGCAATTAAAGTAGTTCCTAAATTTGCTGATGGCAGCATGGTGGCACAGTGGTTAGCACTGCTACTTCACAGCGCCAGGGCCCCAGGTTTAATTCCGGCCTCGGGTGACTTTGTGGAATTTGTACATTCTCTCCGTGTCTGCGTGGGTTTCCTCCGGGTGCTCCGGTTTCCTCCCACAGTCCAAAGATGTGCGTGTTAGATGCTAAATTGCTCCTTCATATCCAGGGATGTGCCAGTTAGGTTATGGGATTATGGGGATTGGTAGGGATAGACACTTGTAAATGGGCAGAATGCTCATTCGAAGAGTCTGTGCAGAACCGATTGGCCAAATGGCCTCCTTCTGCACTGTAGGGATTCTCTGATTTTATGGCACAGGAAGAATCATGGTATAGTGATAATGTCAGCAGAGCAACAATCCAAAGGCCCAGGCTATTGCTCTGGGGACAGTGGTTCGAATTCCACCACAATAGTAATGGTGACCATTAAGCCATTGTCGATTGTTGTAAAAACTGATCTGGTTCATTAATGTCCTTTAGGGAAGGAAATCTGTTGTCCTTACCTGGTCCAGCCTGCATGTGACTCTAGACCTACTGCAATGTGGCTGACTCCTAAATGCCTCTGAAATGGCCTAGCAAGCCACTCAGTTATATGAAACTGCTACAAAGTCGACTGAAAGGAATGAAACCGATGGTGACACGTCAACATTTAGCCATTTATGGCATCAAACAGCCTTAACAAAACTGGAGTAAATGGGAATCGGGGAGGAAACTTTTCCCACGTTGGAGTCATACCTAGCACAAAGGAAGATGGTTGTGGTGGTTTCAATCCCAGGATATCACTGCAGGAGTTCCTCAGGGTAGTGTCCTAGGACCAGCCATCTTCAGCTGCTTTATCAATGACCATCTCTCCATTATAAGGTCCGAAGTGGGGATGTTTGCTGACAATTACACGATGTTCAGTATCATTTGTGACTCCTCAGTTACTGGAGTCTGTGCCCATAAGCAGCAAGATCTGGATTACAGTGATAAATTACGTTAGCGGCACAAGCAATGACCATTTTCTTTTGACATTCAATGACATTACCATCATTGAATCCCTCACTATTACCATCCTGGGGGTTACCATTGACCAGAAATTGAACTGAACCATCTATTTTTAAAAATAAATTAGAGTACCCAATTCATTTTTCCCAATTAAGGGGCAATTTAACGTGGCCAATCCACCTAGCCTGCAATCTTTGGATTGTGGGGGCGAAACCCATGCAAACACGGGGAGAATGTGCAAACTCCACACAGACAGTGACCCAGAACCGGGATCGAACCTGGGACCTTACTGCCGTGAGGCAGCAGTGCTAACCACTGCGCCGCCATGCTGCCCTCAAACTGGACCATCCATATAAATACCGTGGTTACAAAGAGCAAGTCAGAGGCTGGGAAGTCTGCTGTGAGTAACTCTCTTCTTGACTCTCCAAAGCCTGTCCACCATCTACAAAGCATAATTCAGGACTGTGATGGATTACTGTCCACTTGCCTGGATGAGTGCAACTCCAACTATACTCAAACTCAATACCATCTAGGACAAAGCAACCTATCCACCATCTATTACCTCCATCCATGTACTGTGACAGCAATGTATACCATCTGCAAGATGCTTTGCAACTCACCAATGCTACTTCAACAGACCCTTCCAAATCCAGGATCTCTACCACATAGAATGAAAGGCCAGAAGATGCATGGGACTTGAAAGTTCCCTTTTCAAGTGGCACATCATCCCGACTTGGAACAGCATCACTGTCCATTCACTGTCGCTGGGTCAAAATCATGGAACTCACTGCCTAACAGCTCTGTGGCTGTACCTACACTACATGGACTGCTGCGGTTCAAGAAAGCAGCTCACCATCATTTTCTCAAGGGCAAAACGGGATGCGCAATATAAATGCTGGTGATTTCCATGCCCTGTAAAGGGATTTTAGGAGACATAAGGAGCCTGTAAACATGTCGTTAAATGGGTGGAAAAAAATTGGCGGATGTTGAAAAATGTGAACTTGGCCCTTTGGTGGGAATAGAAAAGCAGTATATCATTTAAATAGAGAGAGATTATAGAACTCTGTGGTACAGAAGGGGCTGGTTTAGCTCACTCAGCTAAATCGCTGGCTTTTAAAGCAGACCAAGCAGGCCAGCAGCACGGTTCGATTCCCGTACCAGCCTCCCCGGACAGGCGCCGGAATGTGGCGACTAGGGGCTTTTCACAGTAACTTCATTGAAGCCTACTCGTGACAATAAGCGATTTTCATTTCATTGTGGGTGGTACATGAATCACAAAAGTTATGATGGAGGCATTGTAAGTAATTAGGAAGGCAAATGCAAGGAGAATGGAATATTGCAGTAAGGAAATTTTGCTGAAGTTGTACAGGATGTTGGCGAGGCCTCATCTGGAGCACTGTGTACAGTTTTGGTCTCCTTACTTAAGAAAGGCTATAATTGCAGCAGAAACAGTTCGGATAAGGTTTACTCGTCTGATTCCTGGGAGGAAGGGATATCCATTGACATTTATAAAAATGAGAGGTGATCTTATTGAAACTTATAAGACCCTGAGCAGAGTGGATGCTGAAAGGTCGGTTCCCCCATGGGAGACGAGAAGTATGCGACACAGGGTCTCCTGTTTAAGATGGAAATAAGGAGAATTTTTTTCTCCGAGAGAGTTGCTAGTCTGTGGAATTCTCTTCTCCGGAGTGGTCATTGAATATTTTTTAAGATGAGTTAGATAGATTCTTGATTGACAAGGGAGTCAGAGGGTATCAGGGTAGAGGGAGAGTAGGGTTGAGGCAGCAATCAGGTCAACAATGATTTTACCTAATGGCAGAGCAAGTTCGAGGGATCAAGACCTATTGCTGTACCTAATGTGTATGTTTATATGTACACATTTATCCTCTGGTTGCCAATCCTCTTGCCAATGGTGAGTAGTTGGGAGAAACTATCAAAGAGCCTCATAATATTGAATAGCTTTTAAATCTCCCCTTGCTCGTCTCGGCTCGAAGGAAAATAATCCCAGCTTCTCTACTCTTTCCAAGTTGCTGTACAAACCCTGGTTCTACTTCGTTCTTTAGGCTAAAACTCGTCTGAGTGGGGAGAGCCGAAGTGATCATATTGCGTTTGTTAAAGCTGTTGAAGGCTGGAAGAAAGTTCTGCAGGAGCGTGATGCAGACTCCAAGAAAGAGTACCTGGAAGAGAACATGCTGTATGCTGCGAGCCTTCGCTTTATTCATGGTAGGTTGGACAGTCTGCAATAATGTTAGAGTTGGAGGAAATAGGCTCATAAGAAGATAAGTTGACCCTTTGTGTCTGTTCCACCATTCAGTAAGATAATGGCTGATCTGCTACATCATGCTATGATCTAAAAATCTATCGTCTTTATTTTATCCAATGACTAAGGAATCTTAGCTTTCTCGGATGGAGAATTCTAAAGATTCACAACCATTCGAATGAAAACAAATCTCCTCACCTCCATCCTAAATAGCCGACTCCTTGTTCTCAGAGTGTGATCCCTGTTCTAGGTTCCCCAGCCACAGGAAACATTTTCTCAGCATCTACTCTGTCGAGCCCCTTGTGAATTTTGTATGATTCTGTTAGCTTACCTCTCATTCTTCTAAACTCCAGGGAAAAATGCCATGCCTATTAACCTGTCCTTGGAGGACAATCCCCTCATCGTAGAAACCAGTCTATCGAATCTTCAGTGCACTCCCTCCTGGTTAGCAACTTCCTTCTTTAGGTAAGGAGACCAAAAGTGCACATGTGTGGCCTCACCACTGCCCTATATAATTGTAATAAGGGTTCTTAACTCTTATGCTCCAATCTCTTTGCAGCAAAAGGTAACATACCATTTGTCTTCCTAATTACTTGCTGTACCTGCATATTAATTTTCCACGATTCATCTACAGTCTCACCATTCAAAACATATTCTGCTCCTTTATTTTCCCACCAAAGTGGATAACTTCGTACTTGCCAAATTGTGTTCCATTTGCCGTGTTCTTAACCATGCATTTAACCCCTTTGTAGCCTTGTGGTGTTTTCCTCCCTCCTTACTTTGCTGCCAAACTTTGTACCAACAGAAAATTTGAATAAATTACACTCTGTTCCCTCATCTAAGTCATTAATCTAGATTGTAAAGAGCTGAGGCCTAAATACTGATCTTTTCAGTCCCCCAGCCTGACAACCTGAAAATTTATTGTTTATTTGACTATGTTTTTCTGTTCATTAACAAATTCTCAATGCATGCTAATATATTACACTCAAATCCCTAATTTTGTATAATAACCTCTGTGGCACCTTATCAAATGCTTGAAATATTAAACCACTGGTTCCCCTTATCTATCCTATTAGTTGCATCCTCAGCAGATTTATCAAACACAATTTCCCTGTCATAAATCTGTGTTGATTCACAGATAGCACATCCCTAATAATAGAATCGAGCAATTTCCCTCGTGCTGACATTAGGCTAACTGGCCTATAGTTCCCTGTTTCCTCTCTTCCTCCTTTCTTACCTAGTGGGGCTATGTTTGATATCATCTACATAGATCTTACATAGAACATACAGTGCAGAAGGAGGCCATTCAGCCCATCGAGCCTGCACCGACCCCTTAAGCCCCACTTCCACCCAATCCCCATAACCTACCCTATCCCCTCCTAACCGTTTTGGTCACTAAGGGCAATTTATCATGGCCAATCCACCTAACCTGCACATCTTTGGACTGTGGGAGGAAACCGGAGCACCCGGAGGAAACCCACGCAGACACGGGGAGAACGTGCAGACTCCGCACAGACAGTGACCCAGCAGGGAATAGAATCTGGGACCCTGGCGCTGTGAAGCCACAGTGCTATCCACTTGTGCTACCATGCTGCCCTAATCTTGGAACTATCTTGGAATTGAAGAAATTCTAGAAGATCAAAACTTATGCATCCAAATTCTCTTCACCTTTCTCTTTTCAAACCCGAGGATGCAGGTAGTCAGGTCCAGGGGATTTGTTGTCACTTTGTTCCATTAATTTCTCTAGTACTTAGTTTTTTAAAGCATATTGATTTCTTTAAGCTCATTTTTGCTGGAGCCTTGGTCTCCCCATTATTTGACCAAATTTGTTGTCTTTTACCTTGGCAGATATAAACTACTTGTTTAATGATTCGACCATTTCTTTAATCATTATAATTTCAACTGTCTCTGCCTTTGTGGGCCCATATTTGCTTTTACTAATCTCTTCCTACTTACATACTTATCGACATTCTTGAAGTCTGTGTTTCTGTTTCTTGATTGTCTACTTTTCTATTCTCACTGAAGTGTATGTTACAGCAGGCCCTTTATCCCTTCTCTATCTGCTCTTCTGGAAGACTCCAGAAATTGAAATGGATTAGCGAGGCTCAGTTCTGATTCTGAACACAGTTTGTTGTCGGAAATATTGCACAATTCCGGCGTCTCAAATTACCACTGGCACCTTGTTAATCAGTTTTAGTTTCTAATGTTTTCCAAAAAATGCGGAGGGCAGCTTGTAATTTCTTTGGCGTACTTTGTTTAGCTTGTGCATTCCATGTTGGGATATTTATTTTGGAGAAAGTTCAGTGATGTTTTAGCAGGGATGAAGGAGATTGAGCCCCGATGACAATGGTAAAGTTAACGAAAGTGGCAAAAGAGGTATTTAAACTAATCAAAGCACCTGAACAGGTGAATCTAAAATGATGATGACACAATGATATAATTTGAACTGAACCAGCTAAAATGAGAGATGTGTGAATGTAGATTAAAAGGGAGATAAAGGAGTATGGGGTTAAAAATATAGATTACCACAGCAGCCTGCATGGACCCAATGGCTGAAACCCCTTACTAAGTTTGAGATACCCATAATAAATTAGCTTTCGTTTTCATTGTCTTTTTATCTCAGTCTTATTTTAGTCATTGTAATATGTTTAATTCTGATTTTAATTCTGCAATGTAAATGCAATAATTATATCTAATTAATTTAATTATTTTCCTAAACTAACATGAAACTGTTTGTGCTCTGTTGGCCCAGGGTTGATTCTGCAATTCTCTGAAAATGTTTACAATGCTTTTTTGGTGTCGAATCCTTCGGACAGCACACGTTCCTACTCCTTGTGTAACCAGTACAGTGGGGAAGAAGAACTGATTAAAGGTGTGCTACTTGCTGGCCTGTACCCCAACTTTATCCAGGTGAGAAAGAGAAGCCCCAAACGTCAGTCTTGATGTGGCTATAATATGTACTTTCTTTTGTGTAACACCTTTTAATATAAAGAAAAGTCACCAATTTGTATAAGGGATGGATGTTAAAGTCAGGAAAGAAGAGAGATAGAGAGGGACAGTAACTGTGCAAAAGCAGGGAAGGAAGAGTGAAGCATTTCTGAAGTGTGTTCAGGAGGATTTTGTAGAGTGGTATATTTCGGACCAATGAGGAAGGAGGCATTGCTGGAGCTGGTTTTTGGGAATACGTTTGATGGTACAAGTAAGAACTCAACTGAATATAGAACATTTCAAGAGTGAGTGAAAAAAGTAATGAGATGCAAAGAGAGAGTATGAGATGCGACTGGCAGCTAACATAAAACATAATCCAAAAGTCTTCTATATGCATATAAATAGTAAAAGGAAGGTCAGGACCGACTCGGGACAAAAAAAGGGATTTTTATATGGTGGTAGAAGACATGGCTGAGGAACTAAATGTGTACTTTGCCTCTGTCTTTATCAAGGAACAAGATGCTACCAGTGTCATGGTGAAAGAGGAGTTAGTTGAGACACTGGATGGACTAAAACTTGATAAAGAGTAGGCATTAGAAAAGCTGGCTGCACTTCACCTGGTTGAGATCAGATGCACCAAAGGATATTGAGAAGGGGGAAAATTGCAGAAGACTAACATTAATATTCCAATTCTCCTCGGATTCTGGGGGGGTGTGGGGCTATTGATGTGGAATACATGGACTTCCAAAAGGCATGAAGGTGGCATGCAGCACGTGTGTCAGCAAAATCCCAGGAAAAAAATAAACAATGGCACCATGGATTTTGAAGTTGGTTGAATACCAGGAAACAGAGTAGTGGTGAATGGTTGTTTTCAGACTGGAAGACAGTATACTGTGGGGTTCAGTACTAAGACCACTGATTTTCTTGATCTATATCAATGACCTAGATTTGGATTTGCAAAGCACAATTTCAAACTTTAGAGACGAGACAAAACCTGTAAGTTTTATGGACTGTGAGGAGGGAAATGAAGACATAGACAGGCTGGGGGAACGGGTGGTCACATGGCAGATTAAATTTAATACAGGGAAGTGTGGAGTAATATATTTTAGTAGGAAGAATGAGGATAGGAAATATAAAATTTCACACAAAATTATTATTTTTTCAATTTAAAGTGTCCAGTTGTTTTTTTTTCCAATTAAGTGGCAATTTAGCGTGGCTAATCCACCAACCCTGCACATCTTTGGGTTGTGGGGGTGAGACACACGCAGACACGGGGGGAATGTGCAAACAACTACGGACAGTGACCCAGGGCTGGGATCGAGCCCAGGTCCTTGGTGCCACGAGACAGCAGTGCTAACCACTGCGCCACTTTGCCGCTCGTAAGACACAATTCTAAAGAGGGTGCAGAAACAGAGAGATCTGGGGTGTATATGTACAAAATATTGAAGGTGGCAAGGTGAGGTGAGGAAGTAGTTGATAAGGATATTATAGGATCTTAGTTTTATAAATAGAGGCATTGGGCACAATTTTCTGGCTGCCTAGCTCTTGAGCAAGAGCTTAACGCAGCCGGAGAATTTCGGGAGAGCCGTCTCGCGGGCTTCCTGGCAGCCTCCGCGCCTTGCGGCTTTAACCCAAGTCCCGCGAGGCGTCCAATTCGGAACTCTGCCCCAAAAGGGGTGTGAGCAACCAGTGCTCGCGTAAGTAGGTCCTAAACCTACTTAAGACCTCGCTACCCGATACCCACCGGCAGCCCTCAATTTTCCAGCCTTCCCAGGGAGGCTACAGCTGGGCCCCAATCCGTGCTGCTCTACAAGAATATAGACCTGCACCCAGGTGGTCAGCGATAGTGCAGGGTGGCCCACTGGCCCTCCCCCTGGAACTTGGGCACCTTGGCACTGCCAAGCTGGCACTTTGCCACTGCCACCCTGGCACTGGCAATCTTCCCGTGTGGCACTGCCAAGCTGGCTAGAGCACTGCCCAGGTGCCAGGGTGGCACTGCTAAGTGTCAGGGCCGAGGGGGGCAATGCCGATGGAAGGAAGGTGGGGGTGGGTTTGAAGGATGGGGGTGTGCTGGGCAGGAAAGTAGAGGCCTCCAGGAGGTTTGGTGGGTGACGGGTGGGGGTCCTGGAAGGGAGGGGGTGCTGTAAGGGGGCTTGGGGGGGGTTCTGAAGAGGGGGGGCTTACAGGGAACCCATAGCGGTGTGCCCTCACTTGGGGGGTGTGGGGTAGTGTCCATATGTGTGGAGGGTGACGTTGCCCATGGGTGGGAGGTTGTAAGCTCACTTAGAGATCGAGGCACCCTTTCAAAGTGGTGGCCTGAGCTCTGGGTTCAGCTCCATAGTGCTAAAAATAATTTCTAAGGGCACGATCTTCCCAAAAGGGAGAAAAGTCCCTGAGGGAGCGCTTTTAGCCGCGTTATTCCCAGCACTGTAATGCCAAGAAACACATGGCTACTTAAATCGACTAGCTGTGAATAAAGGGCCTAAACGGGTAACGTGCAGCCGTGGTTGCACATAGCCACGCCTTTTACAATTGGGGAGCTCCGCTGCTGGTGGTGATGCCGAGTTTCTCAAGCTTCCTGTTTTGGTGTGCATATAGGTGGCGTAGTATCGTTGTCTCATCTGTTTGACGGTGTTCTGCAGCTGGTCTGCTGCGTCCTCCAAGGCGCCCTTCAGGACGCACAACAACGCAGAATCGCCGAACAGAAACTTATAACCAAGTTCCACATGCATGAGCACAGCCTCAACTGGGACCTTGGATTCATGTCGCATTACATTCACCCCCCACCATCTGGCCTGGGCTTGCGAAATCCTACCAACTGTCCTGGTTTGAGACAATTCACACCTCTTTAACCTGGGATTACCTCTGTCTAGATCTGTAAAGACTTAATTACCTGCAAATGCTCGCATTCAAAGCATTGTACTGCATCTTTGCCTTTGTCTATATATATATTTCTGAAACTTACCTCTTCATTCACCTGAGGAAGGAGCAGTGCTCCGAAAGCTAGTGATTTGAAACAAACCTGTTGGACTTTAACCTGGTGTTGTAAGACTTCTTACTTAGACTATTGAAGAAGGGAATTAGCTGGGGTTACTGCCTTTGATCGGTCTCCAACTAACGAATTTGGGGATATGTTCATGCTTGTCTATAATACCTGCTTTAGGGAGGGGGTACTGATATAGATATTAGTTGGGGACAAAACTGCAGATTCGCCAGAAGGATACCAGGGCTTAAAGGGTTAGAGTATGAAGACAGATTGGATAAACTTTACTTGTTCTCTTGAGTTTGGGAGTTTGAATTGAGGTGTTTAAAATGATACCGGGTAGATAGAGAGAGGCTATTTCCTCTTGTGAAAGAGTGAAGAATGAGTGGGCATAATTTCAAAATTAGGTTACATCATTTGCAAGTGAAATAAGAAAGATTTTTTCTCACTCCGAGGAAATCTGAAACTCTTCCCAAAAAGCTGCAGATGCCAGGTCTATAGGAATTTTCAAGACATGGAAATTATAGATTTTTGTTTGCTAAGGGACCTGAAGCAAAGCCTGTTAAGTGAAGCTGAGGTACTTATTCAATCATGATTTACCTGAGTGGTACAACAGGTTTAAGGGGCTGAATGGGCAGCTCCTGCTCCTATATTTTGGGCCTCAAACTGGCTACCCTTTTTAAAAAGCCTGCTTCTTTTTCTCCTGTTTTGCTTTACAGCTGAGACATGGGAAGGTCACCAAAGAAGGAAAGTTTAAACCCAACAGCCTAGTCTACCGTACTAAAAGTGGCCAAGTACTGCTACACAGATCTACAGTCAACAGGCAAGTTATGATGTGGGGAGTGGGGAGGAAGTGGAGTGATGACGCTGTTTATTACGTACTAGAAGATCTCTCGCGTCACTGCTTACTTAGATACATAGCTTTATAAAGCATGGGTTTTGCATCATCTAATGCAAGTTAGTAGAAAACTAATTACATTTTACCTCATTCAGCAAAATGCTCAATCTCAACCATGCTGAGCAGTGGGACTGGCACTGGGGACTGCCGTTGTCCCCATCACTCCTCGGACAGTGCGTTAAGGGAGTTGGCGAATGCAATTACGTGTCCCTAAAAATATACAACTCACTGGGTTTTATCAGTTGGTGCTGGTAATGCCCCCAAGTCAACATCAAAATAAATAGATATCGTAAACATTATGTCAATGAACGGGTGATCGAGAGAACAGCAGATCAAATTCCACCAACGCAGTCTGAGAATTTGAATTCAGTTAAAAAATATGGGAAATAAAAAGCTGGTATCAGGAAAGGTGATGATGTAGCTGTCAAATTAATTCACTAATATCCTTCTGGGATGAAAATCTGACCCTACACGCTCTGACCTATAAATGATTCCAGTCCCCAATCACACATCAAAGTGGTTATCTAACTGGCCTCTGACATGGCCGAGTAAACCACTCAGTCAAACAAACTGGTAAAACAGCACCCACCACCTTCTAAAGAAAAACTAGGGATGGGAAATAAATGCCAAACTGCCAGAGGTGTTCACATACTGAGAATTGCTACTGTTCAGCTAAGTCAAGAAACTAAAGCTCCATCAATCTGCATGTAATAGCGTCAAAGATGGAATATGGGGCTGTAAAGATGGAATATGGTGCTGTAAAGATGGAATATGGTCCTATAAAGATGGAATATGGGGCTGTAAAGATGGAATATGGTTCTATGAAGATGGAATATGGGGCTGTAAAGATGGAATATGGTTCTATGAAGATGGAATATGGGGCTGTAAAGATGGAATATGGTTCTATGAAGATGGAATATGGGGCTGTAAAGATGGAAGATGGAATATGGGGCTGTAAAGATGGAATATAGTCCTATAAAAATGGAAGATGGAATATATATAGAGAAATACAGCACAGAACAGGCCCTTCGGCCCACGATGTTGCGCCGAACTTTTGTCCTAGTTTAATCATAGAATTTTGGACAATTTTTCATGGCCAATCCACCCAACCTGCACATCTTTGGACTGTGGGAGGAAACCGGAGTACCCGGAGGAAACCCACGCAGTCACGGGGAGGATGTGCAGACTCCACACAGACAGTGACCCAAGTCGAAATCGAACTTGGGACCCCGGAGCTGTGAAGCAATTGTGCTATCCACAATGCTACCATGCTGCCCTTAAGAAGTTAACCTACACTCCCTTATTCTACCCTAATCCAGGTACCTATCCAATAGCCGCTTGAAGGTCCATAAATTTTCGGACTCAACTACTACCACAGGCAGTGCATTCCATGCCCCCACTACTCTCTGGGTAAAGAACCTACCTCTGACATCCCCTCTATATCTTCCACCATTTATATTAAATTTATGTCCCCTTGTAATGGTGTGTTCCACCCGGGGAAAAAGTCTCTGACTGTCTACTCTATCTATTCCCCTGATCATCTTATAAACCTCTATCAAGTCGCCCCTCATCCTTCTCCGTTCTAATGAGAAAAGGCCTAGCACCCTCAACCTTTCCTCGTATGACCTACTCTCCATTCCAGGCAACATCCTGGTAAATCTCCTTTGCACCTTTTCCAAAGCTTCCACATCCTTCCTAAAATGAGGTGACCAGAACTGCACACAGTACTCCAAATGTGGCCTGACCAAGGTTTTGTACAGCTGCATCATCACCTCACGGCTCTTAAATTCAATCCCTCTGCTAATGAACGCTAGCACACCATAGGCCTTCTTCACAGCTCTATCCACTTGAGTGGCAACTTTCAAAGAACTATGAACATAGACCCCAAGATCTCTCTGCTCCTCCACATTGCCAAGAACCCTACCATTAACCCTGTATTCCGCATTCAGATTTGTCCTTCCAAAATGGACAACCTCACACTTGTCAGGGTTAAATATGGTGCTGTAAAGATGGAATATGGGGCTGTAAAGATGGAATATGGGGCTGTAACGATGGAAGATGGAATATGGTCCTATAAAGATGGAATATGGAATATGGGGCTGTAAAGATGGAATATGGGGCTGTAAAGATGGAATATGGTTCTATAAAGATGGAATATGGGGCTGTAAAGATGGAATATGGTGCTGTAAAGATGGAATATGGGGCTGTAAAGATGGAATATGGTGCTGTAAAGATGGAATATGGGGCTGTAAAGATGGAATATGGGGCTGTAAAGATGGAATATGGGGCTGTAAAGATGGAATATGGGGCTGTAAAGATGGAATATGGAATATTGGGCTGTAAAGATGGAATATGGGGCTGTAAAGATGGAATATGGTTCTATAAAGATGGAATATGGGGCTGTAAATATGGAATATGGGGCTGTAAAGATGGAATATGGAATATGGGGCTGTAAAGATGGAATATGGTCCTATAAAGATGGAAGATGGAATATGGGGCTGTAAAGATGGAATATGGTTCTATAAAGATGGAATATGGCGCTGTAAAGATGGAATATGGGGCTGTAAAGATGGAATATGGAATATGGGGCTGTAAAGATGGAATATGGCGCTGTAAAGATGGAATATGGGGCTGTAAAGATGGAAGATAGTTCTGTAAAGATGGAAGATGGAATATGGTGGCTGTAAAGATGGAAGATGGAATATTGGGCTGTAAATATGGAAGACGGAATATTGGGCTGTAAAGATGGAATATGGCGCTGTAAAGATGGAAGATGGAATATGGCGCTGTAAAGATGGAAGATGGAATGTGGGGCTGTAAAGATGGAAGATGGAATGTGGGGCTGTAAAGAGGACCAGGGAGTTCTCTCTTGCCCTTTTCCGGAGGCCCATCTCAGTGTCAGGAATTTGAATTTTAAACTGTGTTTCTGATCTATGCTAACGCAGTTTATAATCCACTAACAGGAACGAGGAATCTTTTAAAAGCCGTTGGCTGACCTATTTCACGGCTGTGAAATCGAACGGGAATGTCTTTATCCGTGACTCCTCCATGGTCCATCCGCTGGCTCTGCTGTTGCTTACAGATTGTGACATCACTATCAAGGGTAAGTGCTGTGGGGGTGACCTGTTTTACATTTTTGGTAAAGGAGCACATGATTCATCTGCAGGTTATAAAGATACCTCAGGCTATATAGCGGTGGTTGCTTCTGTTAGCAAAAGACTGGTTTAAATGGTAATACTTCCACACTTCCTGGAAACTTTTCGAATTAAAAAAAAATAAATTTAGAGTCCCCAAATATTTTTTTCCAATTAAGGAGCAATTTAGCGTGGCCAATCCACCTAACCTGCACATCTTTGGGTTGTGGGGGTGAAACCCACGCAGGCACGGGGAGAATGTGCAAACTCCACACCGACAGTGATCCAGGGCCGGGATTCGGACCTGAGTCCTCAGCACCGCAGACCCAGTGCTAACCACTGTGCCACATGCCGCCCCAACATTTATAATTATAAGCAATTCCTGCGAAACTAACCCCCCTACTGTCAGACTCCATGGCGGGAACAGAGGAAATATATAAGCCAACTAAACTCTGCTTCAATTCCTGGGCTCTTGGCACATGCCTGATCTCTGCTTTGGACAGAGAGGGGCTAGAATTGTCCTTGGTGCCCCAGAGCGAGGGAGAGGACAAACCAGGCAGGGTTCCTGCTCTTGATCACAATACAATAACAATGGGTGAGGATAAGAATATGCTTGATTCAGAGTCTCCCACAGTCAACGTTTGACAACAAATTGTTGTTTTACTGTGCATCGCAAATGTAATTAGACAAAAATAGATACTGAGCCAAGATGATAATATTAGGAGCTACCAATGCTCACTGTCTGGGTTTTTACTGAGGTGTTGGAGAATTTACTGCACACACAAACGTATCTATATACAAGTCATAGCCTTCAGGAGAAGATGGGGAAGAGGGAAATATAATTATGGGCCTCTGCCATGAGAGAATAAGTGATCAGGCCAGGGTTTCAGCCACAAAAGAAAACTACTCTTGGGTTTTAAAATTGTTTTGTACATTTGAGTGAGTTGCCTGAAGTTCATTGACTTGAAGCCTGCTAATAAGCCTGCTGATTTGAGCAACAACGTAAATGTGCTGGCCTTCCAGTTTGTTTCCTCTACAGCTAGTCAAAAATAATCTGCAACTGGAGCCTGATAATCACTCAATGACTTGTTCAATTAACTGCAAAAGGAAAATGAAATGAAATGAAAATTGCTTATTGTCACAAGTAGGCTTCAAATGAAGTTAATGTGAAAAGCCCCTAGTCGCCACATTCCGGCGCCTGTTCGGGGAGGCTGTTATGGGAATTTGAACCGTGCTGCTGGCCTGCCTTGGTCTGCTTTCAAAGCCAGTGATTTAGCCCAGTGTGCTAAACCAGCCCCTAATAGGAATGGAAACCAGCTAATAACACATCAGCCTTTAGAAAAGGGCATAGTGATCCATGCTCAGAGGACCCATAAAATAATCTCCATTGTGGGGCTAAGAAAACACACATGCCAATGAAGCATAGGCAAGCATCAAATAGGATTAGAATGCAGAATAATGTGAAAACGTCGAAGTTAAGGACACTCGAACTGAATGCATCCAGCATCCACAAGAAGGTAGGTGATTTGAAGGCTTGAATAGAGGTAAATGAGTATGAATTAGTTGCCATTATGGAGGCGTGGTTACAGGGTGACCAAGAGTGGGAACTGAATATTCAAGGATATTCATGGTTTTGGATAGGCAAAATGGAAAAGGTATGGTAGCACTTTCAATAAGGGATGAGATCAGTACATTAGTGAGAGGGGATCTTAAATTGAAGGATCAAGGTGTAGAATTGTTTTGCGTGGAGCTGAGAAACAGCAAGGGGATCAAACATTGGTGGGAGTTGTTTATTGTAGTGGTAATGTGGGCCCAGTATAAATCAGGAAATTAGAGCGACATATAACATGTGTAATACATAATAATGGGTAACTTCAGTTTACATATAGACTGGGTAAACCTTTTAAAATATATTTTTATTCACCATATTTTCATCATTTTCGTCATACAAAGAAAGAAAACAACAACAAAACCCCAACAATATAAAACCTAAAACATAGACTCATAAGTCAAAAACGAACCCCCCTTGGCATTCAACAGCAGCCAACTCCTGAAAGTGCATGATAACAAACCCCAAGAATTGTAGAACCCCTCCTTTGCCCCCCTCAGCTCAAACTTCACCTTCTCCAGGGTCAAAAACTCCAGTTGGTGCCCACGCCGAGGCGCAGGGCGGAGAAGCTGACCTCTAGCCCAACAAGACTCGTCTACGAGCGATCAGCGAGGCGAGGGTTAAAATGTCTGCCCCCACACCCGCCTGCAACTCGGACCAGTCAGACACCCTCAAAATGGCTTCTGGGGACCAGAGTCTACATCCAAATGCAACACTCCCGAGATAGTACCAAATCTGGTTTAGCTCAGTGGGCTAGACAGCTGGTTTGTGATGCAGAACAAGGCCAGCAGCACGGTACCAGCTTACCTGAACAGGCGGCGGAATGTGGCGACTAGGGGCTTTTCATAGTAACTTCATACTTGTGACAATAACAAAAGGTTAGGTTAAAGTTAAATATCTCCCTCCAAAACCTTTCCAGCTTCAGGCACAACCAAAACATATGAACATGGTTTGCGGGGCCCCTCCCACATCGCTCACAGACATCCTATACCCCCCTCAAACAGCCGGCTCATCCTTGATTTTGTGAGGTACGCCCTCCTGACCCTGACCACCTACACCCCCCCCCCGCCCCCAAAAAATAAACAAAGTAGCCAATTTGTCCACCTCTTTGAAGAAGGATTTTGGTTGAAAGACCGGCAGGCCCTGAAATAGGAACAGAAATTGCGGTAACACATTCATTTTAACTGCTTGCACCTGACCTGCCAACAATAGAGGGAGGTTGGCCACCTTTCCAAATCGGCCTA
Organism: Scyliorhinus canicula; assembly: GCF_902713615.1. NCBI lineage: Eukaryota > Metazoa > Chordata > Chondrichthyes > Carcharhiniformes > Scyliorhinidae > Scyliorhinus > Scyliorhinus canicula. Next base: position 52,985,153 of record NC_052155.1, on the reverse strand, counting down.
CACCATCCCCACAAAACTAATAAAATTATATCTTCGAAGCCCACCCCAGTCCCGTGCCACCTGCGCCCCCAAGTACCTAAAGTGGGTTGCCACAGACAAAATGGCAGCACCCCCCCCACCCCTGCTCCCACTTCTGGCTGGGAAACCGTAAAATATTCACTCTCGCCAAGTTTAATTTATACCCCGAGAACGACCCAAATCTTTGGAGCAGCTCCATTATATCCCCACTGATGTGCTCGGCTTTGAAATGTACAGTAACAGATCATCAGCATATACTGATACATAGAATTTACAGTGCAGAAGGAGGCCATTTGGCCCATCGAGTCTGCACCGGCTCTTGGAAAGAGCACTCTATCCCCTACCCAAGGTCAACACTTCCACCCTATCCCCATAACTCAGTAACCCCACCCAACACTAAGGGCAATTTTGGACACTAAGGGCAATTTTGGACACTAAGGGCAATTTATCATGGCCAATCCACCTAACCCGCACATCTTTGGACTGTGGGAGGAAGCCGGAGAACCCGGAGGAAACCCACGCACACACGGGGAGGATGTGCAGACTCCGCACAGACAGTGACCCAAGCAGGAATCGAACCTGGGTCCCTGGAGCTGTGAAGCGATTGTGCTATCCACAATGCTACCATGCTGCCCTGTGCTCCACCTGTTCCCTCTCTCCCCCTCTCACTATCACCTTCCGCAATCCCAAGTTCCTTTGCGCAATGGCCAAAGGTTCTCTAGCCAATGCAAACAACAGGAAGGACATAGGAGACCCCTGCCTCGCATCCCGGTGCAGAACAAAGTACCCCATATTATAGGGGACCCAGCATAGATCCTTGTGGTACGCCACTGGACACCGGCTTCCAGACACTAAAGCAGCCGTCTGGCATCACCCTCTGTCTCTCACAGCAACACCAAGTTTGAATCCACCTTATCAAGTATCCCATATGCATTTACCTTCTTAATAAGTTTCCCATGTGGGACCTTCCGAAATCCAACTGCACCCAAGGTGGCTCATCACGTACCTAAATGTGCCATTTCCATCAAGACAGGGTCTAATTCCTGTTCAAGGAGGAATGCAGGATAACATATCAGAGCAGCACCAGGCATTCCTGAAGATGAGATGCTACAACACAGGACGATGCTAAACTGCACAAGCAGCATGAAATAGGCAAGGAAAGATTATCCCACAACCAATGGATCAAGTCCAAGCTCTGCAGTCCTGCTACAACCATTTATGAATATTGGTAGACAAGCAACTAACTGAAGGTGGAGACTCCACAAACATCCCCAATGATGGGGTAGCCCAGCATGTCAGTGCAAAACACAAGCATTTGTAACCTCTTTAGCCAGAAATATTGAGTGAATAATCCATTTTCGCCTCTTTCTGACGTTGTCAGCAATACAGAGACCAGTTTTTAATTGTGTGATTCATTCCACGTGGTGTAATGTGGCAGCAGTGGAGAGAGTGGATGTTTGAGCTGATTGATGGGGTGCCAAATAAGTAGGTTGAATACACCGGATTCGGGAACGGCTGTGGACCCTGACAACATACTGCGTTTGTGCTCCAAAACAAGCCCGAGCCAAGCTGTTCTAGCACAGTTACAACACTGGCAACTACCCGACAATGTGGAAATTTGTTCACAAAAAGCCAATTGGTCAATTACCGGCCAATCAAATGGAAAATACGATCAGGTGGCACTTGGAGCTCCTCGATGCTCAGTTTGGTTTCCATGGGGGCAACTCTGCTCCAAACCTCGTTCCAGACTTGGTCCAAACAGGGGCAAAAGAGCTGAATTTGAGAGATGAGTCACAGACCTTGACATCAAGGACCGGATGTGGTATTAAGGAGCATTAGTAATATTTAACTTCAGTGGGAATTAAGGAAAAAAACTATCCACTGGGTTGAGTCATACCTAGTACAAAGCAAGAAGGTGGTGGTTGTTGAAGGTCAATCATCTCAGTCCCAGGAAATTGCTGCCGGAGTTTCTCAGGATAGTGTCCTAGGTCCAACCATCAATTAGACTTCATCAATGTTCTTGCCTACATCATAAGATCAGAGTGGGGATGTTTGCTAATGATTGCGCACCATTCAGCACCACTTGTGATTCCTCAGACACTGAGACAATCTGTGTCCATATGCAGCATGATTTTCTGGCTTGGGCTGATAAAGGGAAAGTAACATTCGTACCACATAAGTGCCAAGAAATGAGAGAATCCAACAAGAGAGAATCTGGGGGGGGGGGGGGGGGGGGGGGGGGGGGGGGGGGGGGGGGGTGGGGGAGGAATCATTGACCAGCAAATGAGCGGACCAGCCATGTAAATACTGTGATCACGAAAGCAGGTCCGAGGCTGGTAATTCTACAGCGAGTAACTTGCCTTCCTGACTCTCCAAAATGTGTTGTCCATCCACAAGGCACAAGTCAGGAGTGTGGCGGAATACTCTCCACTTATCTGGATGAGTGCAGCGCTAGCAGGACTCGAAGCTTAACGCCATCCAGGACAAAGCAGTCTGCTTGATTGGCACCCCATCACCACCCTAAACTTTAATTCCCTCCACTGCTGCTGCACAGTTGCATCGGTGTGTACCATCTACAAGATTCACTGCAGCAACTTACCAAGCTGCCTTCAAAAGCCCACAGCCTTTACTATAAATAACAAGGGCAGCACCACCTGCAAGTTCCCCTCCAACTCTGACTTGGAACAATATCACTGTTCCTTCACTTTCACTGGAGCAGTATCCCTGAACCCCCTCACAAGCATTACTGTAGGCGTACCTACACCACATGAACTCTGGCAGTTGAAGAAGGTGGTTCACCATCACCTCTTTTTTAAAAAAATAATTTTTATTGGAATTTTTAACAGAAAATATAAAACATAACGACAAACAAAGGGGCTGGTTTGGCTCACAAGGCTAAATCGCTGGCTTTTAAAGCAGACCAAGCAGGCCAGCAGCACGGTTCAATTCACGTACCAGCCTCCCCGGACAGGCGCCGGAATGTGGCGACTAGGGGCTTTTCACAGTAACTTCATTGAAGCCTACTCGTGACAATAAGCAATTTTCATTTCATTTTCAACAATGAAATGCAACAAAATAACCCATAATAACTGTAGCACCCCCCAGACCGTATCGACGCATGTATCACATCCCCCCAACCCCAATGAACAACAAAATAACTTAAAAATAAATAAACAAACATAGTCATCGTCCCCCCCCCCCCCCCCCCCCCCGGGTTGCTGCTGCTACTGTCCCCGTACCCTATCGTTGAGCCAGGAAGTTGAGGAAAGGTTGCCACCGCCTAAAGAACCCTTGAACCGACCCTCTCAGGGCGAATTTGACCTTCTCTAGCTTAATGAAACCCACCATGTCATTGATCCAGGTCTCCACGCTTGGGGGCCTCGCATCCTTCCATTGTAGCAAGATCCTTCGCCGGGCTACTAGGGACACCATCACCTTCTCAAGGACAACCAAGGCTGACCGTACCGGTAGCACTCACATCCCATGAACAAATTTTAAAACCTTCAGGGTGTGTTGGCAGTGAGCAGCCATACAGGGTACTGTGGTGAGGGAGCTCTTCAAAAACAGTGACCCACAAGTGGAATAGACTGCAGGATAGATCAGCAGAGGTGAAAATCCCAGGCCTTAATTATTCAAAAGCTGCATTGGGAGAACCTTAGGCTGATTCTGGATAGGGGAATTAATGAGTTGAATCAGCTCCCTATGTGCAAGTGTTTTGAGGGTGAAGAACTGGCAAATGATGTGACACGGTCACCTGAGAATCATACTGTGTAACAGAAATATGTCTTGGCTTTGCTGTAGTCTTTGAGTGACTATTGACAAAAACAGCCCACTGTAGTCTGGAAAATTAATCACGTAAAGTATTTACTTCTTAATAAAATGGTCTGAGGCTCTGCATTTCTTATGTTTGAATTTAGCTTCAATTCTATTTCAGGGGATGGTGACTCGGTGCAGCTCACACTAGCTGACTCTAACCTCTTACACCTCGAGCTGGACTCGAAGACTGCCTGCTTGCTGTGCAGCTTCCGCACAGCGGTGCACAAGATGGTCAAAAACTGCCTGCGTCACGAGCTCCCAGAAACGTCCTCCAATATGCGCAAGGAGCATGGGGAAGTGTTATCATTGCTTGTGGAGCTCTTGAACTGCTGGCCAACAGTGTGAAGGGTTCACTAGGAGGAGTGTAGGTGGGCGATTGTATTGTATTCTGTATCAGAATTGCCTGACACAATGTACAAAAGAATGAAATATATATCTGTTGTATTTAATGCTTTTGAGAGATTAAAACTGCTCTCACCTCTGTGAAATTACTTGAAACTGATGGGCTGACAAGTCTATCATCTCAGATAATTTATAACTGATGTTTATAATGGATTGTGTGTAAAACTGTATTCAGAATAATCTTATTGAGTGAAGGTGGGTGACATGTTTCTTGTATGGATACTATTGTCTGATCCATATTTAAAAATGCATTTAAAGAGTATACTTTTGTCAACATGTTTTTGTCTTTTTTTTAAACTTGCTTTTCTGCACACTGTCATTGGTGGCACTTTGGCCTCCAGGTTGAGACTGAGTCAGAGGGTTCATTCTACACTCCGGGTTTTCAGCACTATTGATGACAGCCTGGCCAACCTCCCACAATTAACACCACCAGCAAAAAGAAGTCATTTATTTGTCTCATTGATTTTTTTTTTGAAAAAATTTTAAATCTTTTGAGTCTGGAAGATTCCCACTATTTACCATAAACAGGTTGCATAGTTTCTTGGTTTGTTATTTTAGCACACCAGCTAATTAATTTTCATCATTTGCAGCAGGCATTATTCTACCAACACAATTAAAAGGAGGCAGGCATAAATTTTAGGTCAATGCCTGCACCAAAAAAATAGTGCACAGAAGAAATTTAAATCATCCATTCACTTTGGGCTGAAAGCGAGTTCTATATTTAGCTGATGACACTTTTATTGCTGGCAAGAGGGTAATCTAATTTTTGGCTTTGGTTGTGCAAGATCTTTTTTCAAGTCTGGGCACTGGTAACTCCAAAAATGGATCACAGTCCCTTATGGCCGGAGTGCAGCCTTTTACTGTCACAACTACGTTAAGGATCAGGGACTGATAGAGGATGGTAAACCAGCATTCCCAATTATTGAAATATCTCACGCACTGTCAAATGTGTTCCCTCTTTGAAAAGCACATGCTGTAACCATACAAGCTCGCTATTTATCTGGCTGTTAGGTTTGGTGTATCTCAGCTTGAAAGCAGACCTAGCTGCTCTTGCATTTCTGTATCTTCTTTCCGAAACACTGCTCATCTACTCTGTTAAAATTTAATTCACCCATACATATTTCATCACTATTGATTGATGTTAAAACAGACTTATCCTCTATTATTTGCAAAAGTAAGCTGTCATGTAGTGAACTGCAAGAAATAAATAACTTTATATATAGTGTCTCAAAGATCTCACAACATCCCATTGTGCTTCACAGCTTTTGGAAGTGCAATCAATGTTATTGGGGAACACAGCAGCTAATATGTTCACAGCTAAATTGAGTGAGACACCTCATGTGATAGATTAAACTCCTTGAATTGCTTCTTGCAGCTAATCAAAAATTCAGTCCAGTCAAAATCCAAATTGTGAAAGAGTCTTGTGGGGGAGCGATGCAGAGCACTCTAACACATATCCCATTTTGTTTTGTTGACTGGCTGACCTTGGAAGTTGAAAACCTATCATTTCTTATTGTACAATTGAAGGAATCACATGTTGAATGTGTCAAAATGCAGATCAGAGAGGACCAACATAGTTCATCCTAATGGTTCATCTGCTCCAAGGAGGACAATTTACCAGTCATTGAATACCTTCTAGAATGCAAGGACAACCAGTAATTCGGCAGAATAAATTAGCCTAAAGATAACTAATGCATAGATGAGAGTTTCAGCAGCAGATGAGCTGAGGCTGGGATGGCAGTCTTGGTGACAGAGAAGATTTTTGCAGGTCAGAAATGAAACCAAGATTACAAATAGCCTTGTTCAGCCTCAGATCAAAGGGATAGCTTTGTTGAGGGGAATCAAAACCAACGCTTTCAGTCTTTCAGCTATTGGAGAAAGTTTCTGCTCATCCAGTAGTGGATGGCAGACAAACAGCGTGATAAATGAGAGTCAGTGAAGGAGTCAAGGGGCGGCAGTGGTGAGTTAAAGCTGAGTATGGACAGCATACATGTGAAACCTGCTGTGTTTTCAGATTGCATATTAGGTAACCAAAGGAGTACTGCCTCTATGAATAATGTCAAGTCCATAATCCCCGAGAGAACCAATACAGAGTATAGGAGAGAAATTTAAAAAACTGATTACAAGAGTGTATGAAAATAGATTATCAGATAATATAAAAAGGAACCCTAAAGTATTTTTAAGCATATAAATCCCCTCCCCTTTTCTCCCCCTCCCCTCCCCTTTTCTCTCTCTCCCCCTCCCCATCCCTTTTCTCTCTCTCCCCCTCCCCATCGCTTTTCTCTCTCTCCCCTCCCCTCCCCTTTTCTCTCTCTCCCCCCTCCCCTCCCCTTTTCTCTCTCTCCCCCCTCCCCTCCCCTTTTCTCTCCCCCCCTCCCCACCCCTTTTCCTCCCCCTCCCCTTTTCTCCCACCCCTCCCCCTCCCCTTTTCTCCCACCCCTCCCCCTCCCCTTTTCTCCCCCCTCCCCTCCCCTTTCTCCCACCCCCTCCCCTTTTCTCCCCCTCCCCTTTTCTCCCCCCTCCCCTTTTCTCCCACCCCTCCCCCTCCCCTTTTCTCCCACCTCTCCCCCTCTGTCTCACACCCCTCCCCCTCTGTCTCCCACCCCTCCCCCTCCCCCTTTTTCTCCCTCCCCCTCTCCCCCTCCCCCTTTCTCCCCCCTCCCCTTCCCCCTCCCCTTTTCTCCCCCCCCTCCCCCTCCCCTTTTCTCCCACCCCCCCCCTCCCGTTTTCTCCCACCCCTCCCCCTCCCCTTTTCTCCCACCCCTCCCCCTCCCCTTTTCTCCACCCTCTCCCTCCTCCCCTTTTCCTCCCACCCCTCCCCCCCCCCTTTTTTCTCCCACCCCTCCCCCTCCCTTTTC